>NC_135074.1:16155000-16755000 GCF_051107435.1 Chaetodon auriga | reverse complement strand
CCCACTTGTTTACAATGGTCTCCCAAGGGGGCTCTCCTCTCTGTTTGTTAGTGTATTTGCAAGGGGAGACTTAAAATAACCCACCATCTCAAGCAGAGCACCATCTATAGGCAGACTGTGCTGTGAATGTGTTCACAGCAGCCAGCTTTACTTTACTGATCTGTAAACAGCCTAAGCTTTATTCAGACCGTCTTATCCCTCTGTGTTTGATCTTTGCCGCATCAGCTTGGAAAGAAAAGAAAAAAAGTATTTAACATTCTCCATATGTAGGCATGCGCATGTGCAATTGTTGGAACATGAATAGCCACTGAAAGCAAGGGAGCAATTTTCATTTCAACTACTGCTCTAGCCCGTGTAGTCTGTTCTTATACCATCCATATACATAATACACTGCACTATATGTTTTCCCTAACACTTAACATGACATCCTGACCTAAACCTTATTTATTTAGACAGGGGCATGCTAGCTGTAATTGTAATTTACGGAGCAGCAGTGGATGAAAATTGTTTTCACTGATTGATTCAATTGAGTAAATGGATGGCTATGGCTTTGCAGTTATGAGGCTGTGTCCAAAATGACTCCCGTTTTCACTCGTTCATTACTCCTTAAATAATAGATACTCAGTAGTTTAATTGATAGATTTCAAACACTTATTGTTTTGTGTCATCACTGACAGCTGTCGACTAGAAACTGTAATTTTCACATCTCAAGAGGTTACTTAGAAACCTATATAGAAGCCCATGTCCGCCAGTGTGATTAAAAAAAATAATAAAAAACAAATAAATAAATAAAAATCCCTTTAAGTCATTACAATGAGAAACTTCCTCAAAAAATGACAAAGGACATAAGTAATATCTCAAAATAGTGAAATAGGATTTTGAAAAAATTGTTTTGTCTCAAAAATAATGACATGGTATCAGAAAATGAGGCAGAAGTATTGGCAGAAATGAGCTTCCATAAAGTGCTTCAAGTTAACCATATTTTGCCATAAAGGTGGCAAAAAAACTAGTCAGACAACCATCACAGCTGAAAAAATGGACGAACAAATAAGAGACCCAAACAACAAATGCAAAAGTCACAAAAAAAAGGAAGATAGTCCTTGAAGCCTAAAAAAGGTACTCAAAGTACTTAAAGTGAAAGGTACTTCAAGTGGCTCTGAAACTACAGGCTTCATATTAAAGTGTTTTATATATTGTAATGTTCTTGTTAAGTGACACATGCTCAAACAACCTTTACTCAAGTAAGATATTGCGTGCATACAGTCAGATTACAAGTGTTACAAGGAAGCTGATCACTGCACACACACATAAGACAAAGCATAAGACAAAGAAAAAAAAGCGTGCATCCATTGATATATTAAAAGCTACAACAGTAGCCACTGCAAGAGCCAGGATTTGCAGAGAATGAAGATCCCTGCCTGAATTTAAGTTTACCAGTCCCACATTTTCCCACATACGCTTCTTTTTATGCAGTTAAAGGTGCAGAGTCTTGTAGAACAACATCTCCCCTGGGTTATCAGTGTCTTACAGTACATTCACTGACTCGACATAAGGAAATATGGCATGTTAAATAGTTGAATGCAGATTAAAAAGGATGGAAATAGACTGTTAAGCAAACCTCCCCTGGTACACTTCATATGATGTTCCGTTAGGCCGAGTTAGTGACCTTTATAATCAAAGCATATGCTAATTACAGAGATATTATTAGACGGTTGGGAGTCTGTGCTCAAAGCTATACTATCTCTGCCTGCACAGAATTCACAAATCGGGGGATTGTCACTGAGAAGGTTGACCGATAAATGTCACATTGTCACCATTATGTCTCCTCCACACTTCATGTAATTGAAGAGAGAAAAAGCAGCTCTGAAATTATTAGGCTGTTGTGTCTTTTTTAAAGCTCTCTACCCACTCCTCTCCTGACCTGTGATTTGTAAAAGCACAGTCACTTTGAGGGGCAAAAAGACATGAATATTTATTACCGTGCCACCTCTGCAAGGTACGCACCCCAAGCCAACGCATGAAGAATCGATTTTTTTCAAAATGTATTTTAGATTTCATTTGCAGGTTGCATTTTTTTTTTTTTTTGCACTTCATTCCCTTCCCTGTAACACCCAGTCGCATCCCTTTGCTTTGTGTTTCCCATCAGTAAATTTGCATAGAAATAATTCCCGGGTGAGGCATGCTCACAGGGCATTCAGAAGTTACCTGAGTGGGACAACATTACCACAGGAACACAAACTGGCAATGAGAAATCAACTTTTGTTTTAGTTCTGCTCCTTGTGATGTGTTTTTGTCATGTTGACCTTTACGAGGTACAGTAGGGGGAGATCTATTAAGGGCTATAGCAAAGATGAGATGGATGGATGGATTCTGGTTCTTGCTTTGTAACCAGAACCTGTGGTCCAGTGGATTTGTCTTCCTCTGATGTTCAAAATGGGCTTTTCCTATTCATTTCACTGGTGTATCACTGTCTCTGTCCGTTCTTTTCCAAGGTATCTGACACTTTATATCTCTGCACATACACACACACAGACACACAAGACATACACACTCACATGCCAGGATCTAAATTGAACAGGCCAGCATGGAGTAGGCCAATTACATCACTGCCCCAATTAAAATAAAACAACAGGACTCTTTCAAGCTGTCCTGCAGGGGAGAGAAAATGAGACGGGGAGAGAGAAAGAAATAGCAATAACAAATCCCAATCCAGTCAGATCGTCATGATGTTCATTTTAATTAAAAAATTGGATTCACTGCAATTAACTCCAAACTAGTCCCCTGTGGCTCAATGAAGAAGAAAATGATTGGCTCTCAGTCTCTAAGCAACTCTGAGAGTTCCACAGCATCCTGTGATAATCTCTCTTTAAATAGCATCCACTGTGTCTTGTGAGTATTTGGATGTTTGTCAAAAGAAAATTCTGCTTGATTATGTTTATATAGACATGACCACATCTGCTAAATGTATCCCCTTTGTTTTCTGAAATTGATGTGAAGCCGGGGGTGTTTCTTAAAGCCTGAGTGGTGGCAGTCGAGAGGACAAAGGATTGCGGCCTGTCTGACACTCAGACTGACAGCGATTGATATCTTCACTGATCAATTTAAACATTCACTTATATTTTTACTTGTCAGCCATGATTGACCTTGTTGTAAGTCAAATGTCGTGTCATGTGGAGTGATATTTTCCACTGAGTATGAGTGCATATGTGTTAATGTGTCTGTGTATAATGTATGTATTGAAATGTGTGGAGTAGCCATCTGAGGGTATGGATTACAATAGTGATAAGGGTTGAGTGGCTAAAGCCTTATGACTAATAGCCTGTCAGAGTGGCACTCAACTCTACTTGGTCACACAGATCAACGCCTCTCTCCCTTTCTCTCCAGCACACACACACACACACACACACACACACACACACACACAGATGCACAGAGAGTTTTACAGTATGCAGAAGACATTTATGCAGTATTCATTTTTTACTTTTTTCCCTCCAAATATATTTATCGATAATTCTAAATTAACACAAACTGTTCTAATAATAAAACATGTTTAAAATGAAAATGGGATGTTTTCAACTTTCAGACTGCACAAACTTTTTACAGCCACTTCTAATGATAGGACTGTGTGATTCTGTGATTCTCGAGGCTGACACTGATGGGAATTGGGAGTTTAAAAAGAACAAAAGCTGACAATTACAGCTCAGCAGATTACAGTTCTTTTGACAAACATAACATGAACAACAATCTTGATATGGACACTCAAGATTTGTTTTTGTTTTTTTGATTGTGACAGATGCATACTGAGCAGGGAATTTAACAGGAGAAAAATCAACTTGTCTCGAGTCAACAAACGATGTCATGGTAACATTGCTTCAAAATTTTTTTCTGTACTGCAATTTCTTGTTACTTACCAACATACACACCAATGTTGGCTGATATATTGGCCTGGCCAATTTATTGGTCGAGGTTCTAGAGGCTGACTATTGCACTTCCATAAAGTTGGCGGACACACTAGAGACCCATAAAACAAAGAACAATCAAAACTGAACCAAGTGAGGCAGAGATATCTTGATTTTTAGTCCCTAATATGGTTTAAACTCTCAAAACACTAGAACTTAAATTTCCCATGATGCAACCAATACCATCATTTCGTTTGACCCATCCAGTAAATGCCCACATCTTTTAAACTTCATACCTGAAGTCTATAACGCGGGTGTCCTGTTAAACTTTAAAGTCTCCAAGCCCAAGCCAAGACTACCGTGATGATGTCATCAGGGTCATATTCTCAGACTTCAGAGCCACAGAATTAAATTTTATTATATATATTATGACTGTTTTTATGTTCTGAGTACTACTTCTGAAGACGAGTGAACTGAACTTTATGTGTTGAATTGTTTGAGTGACCCTTTAAAGGGGTGACATGGCAGAATAGTATCAGTAGGACTGTACACTCATACTCCAATGTGAACTCAGAACCCTACATGAGCACACCAGTGTTCTTGCTGGTGATGAATAGACCTAACTCCAACCTAAAGGCACACACTGGCAAAGATGAAAGGGAACAAGTAAAGTACACCAAAACACACACACCTCCATGCACACATGAAGAGAGATAAGGACAATTCTGGTACTTCTGTCCTCATTTTTTTCCTTGCCTGTTCCTTTTTTTCTTTGAGAGTGGGCTAAGATAAATATTCACTTATTAAAGCGTAACTGGAATTGACTGTGTCATGCATCAGGCTAATAGCTGAAAGCCATGGTTCAATACGGCGAGTTGGGACAGGCTTCGCTAATGGAAGAAGTGACGTGGTTGCTGCCCAAATGTCATTCATCAGACCGCACACTGTTCGTTAGGGGCTACAAAGCCCTGCCATCTCACACACTCAGGCTCATCTATTAACCCTAGGCAATGGCACCCGTCGGATTATGGAAATAACAGATTCAGGAAAATAGGACACTGATAGGCCATCCATGTGGAAAAGATTGGTGTCAGGAGAGTGTCGCAAATATGTCTGACTGCGAGGGATGTGACCGTTTTTCTTTTCTCTGAAGATCTATCTAGGTGCTGTTGCGCCTGGAGAGCTAAGGGTTGCATCAGGGGGAACCTGTGCCAGACGTTATGGTCCCACTTATTACATTCCTGCCCACCACTAATAGGGCACGCCGACTGTGGTCTCCATGTTCTGCGTCACTGAGTGAACTCAATGTTATTCACAAAGATCTAATATGAGGGTTAATGTCTTTTCATTTTTTGGAATGGAAAGTGCAGTAATACTGAGATCAGACAAAAAGAATATGACAGAAGGAGGACTGACAGAGTGGAAGAAAATGGCAAGAGTGAGTCTATGGGCAGTAAATTGGTGCTCAAAGATTAAGAAACATAATACTGTACGGTTAATTCCAAGGTAACCACAAAATCAGACTGTATGGCTTCATTCCCTCAGTTTTCAGATTAACCAAGCCCTAGAAACCTCAAAAGACAGGGTTTGGGTTATTTATGCAGGGTTGTGAGAAATTGTTGAAAGGATTTGTGTTAGGCAATGATCATCCCAAATCACCAAAATAGTTCTGTGGCTTTTAAAGAAATTAAACAAGTAATCTCGACAGTGGGTGGTTTGTACCTACAATCCTGATTCCAAAAAAGTTGGGACACTGTGTAAAACGTAAGTAAAAAAGAATGTGATCATTTGCTCATCCTTTTTTTTTGGCAATACACTCAATTGAAAACAATGCAAACACAATATATTTAATCTTTTGCCTCATCAACTTCATTGATTTTTGTAAATAAATGCTTATTCTGAATTTGATGCCAGCAACATGTTTCAAATAAGTTTGGACAGGAGCAACTAAAGACTGGGAAAGTTGTGGAATGCTCCAAAACACCTGTTTGGAACATCCCACAGGTAAACAGGTGACACTATCATGATTGGGCAAGAAAGGGGCATCGTCGAAAGGCTCAGTCATTCACAAGTGAGGGTGGGATGAGGTTGGTTATAGCATGGCATTATTAATATTTTAGACTAAAGCGAACTGCTGCTTAGCTGAAAGCAGGCTGTCTCTGTTTTGCTCCTCTAATGCTGGTTACTGTTAATGATAACTATAAACCTGATCATTACAGTGACCACCTTTTGGCAGAGGCACGACTCTTAAGATTGCATTGAAAGTTCAGAATGGGCATAAGCAATTTAACAGTCTTAGCTGTGCCGGGGGGATCGGCCAATTATTTTTCTGCAAATTAATTCCTGCAAATTATCATCATTATATTGGCCTTTAAAAATCCAATATCGGTCAACCTCTAATTTGTTCTGCTGTAGTTTTCTCATGTGTCTCTTACTTTTGAGTGAACCTCTGGACCATGACAAGCAGAGAATGTTTCTCCCACACTACCTCATAGTGTGAGAATGCCAGGGTAGTGCGTCCAGACCTGTGGACAATAGAGGTGACATGGCAGGATGATCCAGGACGCGTGTACAGGGTGCTCTGGCTCTGGACACACAAAGAGCTTGAGCCTGCCCTAGATCCCACACAGCCCCAGGGGATGACGTGATGTCACATGCACCCACCCGGCAAAAAAGATTGTGTTTAGTCAGCAGTTTGTAATGTCCAGGGCTTGGCCTGCTCCTCCGTCCACAAAGGGCCTCAATGCCCAAAGGGCTGCTGGGGATCTGTGGCCCAGACCTCTGTTAGGCAACAGGTGTGCTGTGACAAGATGGATAGAGGGATGTGGAAAAAATCCATTCAGAAATAAATCAGTTGCTTCAAAAGAAACAATTCATTTGAGCCGGATCACAGATATTTTTCTTTTTACACACTGTGACTGTTTGCCTTGAGCCAGCTGCCAAAACTTGGACCACTGGCATGTCACTCATGGTTCGTCGTTTAAAATAGGACTGGTGTCATGAAGTCATTTTCGAGATAAGGGAGTGAACGCCCTCTTTGCCCACACCTATGATGGATGTTTATTACCTCTTCTTGCTGCCATAATGGTTTTTGGTGCTGAAAGTCCTATCTCTTGCCAGCAAGAAGGTCCAATTTTTCTGCCTCAACTTAACACTGACCAAAATGTCTAATTGCTCCATGATGTTTGGATTGAAGACACAGGCACCATTCAGCACTAGTGTAGAACATTATGACAGGGGCTCCTATAAAACTGTTAGTTAAAGATTGACTGGCAGCCACTGGGATAAAAATGACTCTTAAATAATATGTTTATGAGGTTGGTTTGGGGAAGCAAATTATTGGTGTTGAGGCTGGAGATCCAGTATAGATGAGACATTATAAACACCAGGGGACACTGTCTCCCAGGCTGCTGGGGCTGTCCTGAGAGCTGCCAACACATTAAGTAGGTCTCATTCAACATTATTTCTGACAATTGCTGTGACAACCTCTTGACACAACAAGGCGCTTAAAGCTTGTCTTTTTAAAAGTTTGGCATTTACACCATTTGATTTGAAGCAAAGACAGATGGAAAAAATGATACAATTACATGATTACATATTTGTAATTTTCTATATGAACATGATATTCTGTATTATGATAACTAATCCCTGAACAAATGCCAGTGTCACTTGTTTTTACACATTTATTATTTCTATCCTTTTGTTTTCCATCTTCTTACACCTGTCCATCCATTTTTACCCCATCAAAGTAACAGCAATTATGAATCACACAAGATCACTGTAGTAAAGAGCACTGATTAGTAAGATTTGTGTGTGTGTGTGTGTGTGTGTGTGTGTGTGTGTGTGTGTCATCAGGGAAGCTTTGTCAAAGTAGTCAGGCTGTTTGCTCAGTTTTAGCCACTGAATTGTCTAGACAAGTATGTCATGGATTGCGATGAAATTTTGTCCAGACATTCGTGATTCCCAGTGATCCCACCTTTTCCTCCAGTGGGACCATGAGTTTGACACTTTTCAAGTTTATTGGCAAGTCTTGACAACCATTGGATGGATTGTCACTTTGGTGATCAACTGACTTTTCCTTTAGCGCCACCTACATGTGAGACTTTTCACTTGCTCATGGCTCCCAGATGATCAATCCTAATGACTTTAGTGATCACCTGACTTTTCCTTTAGCTACATCATGAAGTGAACACTTGCGGTTTTAAGTGAAATGTCTCGACAACCATCTGAAGCATTACTATAAAATTAGCTGGCGATGTTCATGTTACCCTCAGGTTAAATTATATCACTTCAGTGTTCTCTTACTTTTCCACTAGCACCATCATTTGGTCAAACTCTGTTACTTGGAGATTTGGTTTATGCCAGAACACTTACACATGAATGACTTTGTCTTTAGTGCCAAATAGACAATGTTAGCTAATATGCTAGTATGCTAAAATAAGATGGTGTTAATGGAAAAGATCAGCATTGGTATGTTAAGATTGTCGTTGACATGTCAGCATCATGGATGTGGTTAGCATTTAGTTTAAAGCACTGCTGTGCAGCCTCATATAGCCACAAGCATGACTGTAGTAGCTAGCATGGTAGGCTCTTAATTTTGTCAACTTTTCAGTCAATAAAATGTTTAAAATGAATGCAGTTTTGCATAACCACAGATTGTGAATTCAAGATGCTGTGCAGTACAAGATTTCCATATGGTAATCTGTGGAAAATACTTTTCTCTACAATAAACATGCAAACAAAAAAATGTTCACCACCCTCTGTTTTCCATTCTTCCTTCAACTAAACATCCCTTTAGATTTCAGTGGGGGCCGGAATAAGTCCCTGGGGAGAGATTTTAATGTCCATAAATGAGTCAGATTTCGTGGCACGTACACTCTGTGTATTAGAGCACAGCACTGTAATTTAAACTATGCTTAGCAATTGAATATCAAAAGACTCTCAAACGCTTGCCAGATGCTGCCAGATGCATCAGATCTGCTTCCTCTGAGGAAGTGGAGGGAGACTTGTAGCTCCCAGCATCACTCTTCTAGTAGCAGTGTGGATTTCACTGACTGAGCCAAGCTTGGATTCTAAATGGCTCTGTGACTCCCTCCCTGCTCATTGCCAGGATTCTCCTGTGTTGGCAAGCTTGTGGCAGGGTTATTAGATAAGGAGACAGACTCTCTGGCCCCTCTTAACATCCCTCTCAGCAGGAGAAAATAAAATGATTTTACTCCCTCCTTGTTTACCCATAAGTGGAAATAGAACAAGACAACGAAATGACTACACACAGAGCAGCAGTGAGGCAGCAGACCTGTGATCCGGTGTCATCCGATTCAAGATTTAGGCTAAATGAGGTTTCAGTTTTTTTCATCTTGCAAGTGATTCACGTGGTCACATAATTGTTTAGCATGCATGTTATACAAGCCTTAGTAGTCACTAAGTGTCATCAAAAGAACGGCCTTCTCTATTGTGAAGTTCTGTTTTAAATATACTGATCATAGTTTCCACTTGGCTAACCACCTTTTATGAAAGTGTGTTAACCTACTTAACTGTGTCTGTGTTCTTTGGGTGCACCAGCTGCTCATTCAGCTTTAACACATTATTTAAATTGACATGACTTTTATGTTTTCAATTCTGTATACAAGGAATAGCACTAAAATGAAGTGAAATGAAACCTGATTTTCAATCTGTGTTTCAGCTGTAATATCCCAGCCTCCTGTAATTACCTGGAATGCCAGCTGCAGGCCTCCTGCTAATACAAAGCCTCAACAAACAGGCTTTCTCCTGACCCAGCTAGCCCTGGGACTAATTATCATCTTATGGAAATGTGGCTATTTCTGCAACTTCCATATCCCTAATTATTTCTGTTATTCCAATATCAGCCTGGCTTTGATGTCCCAAATCCTGTATTTAAATAGTGTAAGATTCCTATTCCTGTGCCCTCTGAGGATTGTTCATGTAAAATACATGGACTAAGAGTGGGTATTACCAGGGCCTCCAGGGGCTGGACATACCAGGTCCACAGCCTCCTTGTGTTTCTTTCTTTTTCCCTTGTTCTCTCCTCCTTATGGGGGCGTCTGCTGGGAGAAAAGGGACAGAGGTAATATGCATGTGAGTTATAAGAATATTGGGCTTGTGCAAATGCATCTTTGTCTGATATCTATAGTCGTGTTACCAAGGGAGGAGAATTGGGCTCACCAGAGCAGTCTGTAGGTTTTTATGAATCATTCCTCATCTCAAATATTATAACTTTTAAACTGACAAGGTGACCCATTAGAAGCAAGTGTTTTACATTGTTGTGACTGTCGTGGATGAACAGAAGATGTCTTTACAATTCAGAGATGCCTCATATTGTTCAGTGCACCGTATAATTTTAATTGATTGATCAAATTGTACAAACTTTTGGCACATTGTGAGTGAAAAGTGTCCAACAAAGACATCCATCATCAGTGCATAAAGAGAATGGTTTCATTAATTAGTAGGGTTAAATGGTATTGTACCATATGGTCCGGCGCCATCTTGGCAGACAATTTGTTGAGTGTGAAACTGACGTACAATCTTCTGAGAGAAATTCAACTCCCCCACGCCTCATGCTCATGCATGAGCTGCATTGTGACTTGATTCCATTCACCCGCACTGCAGGTTTGACAGAATCCCAGAAATGAACAACAGACATATGTGGAGTTATGACTGTGTGTGCTGCTCAGGATCAGCCCTGCTCTGGCACACGGGCTCCATTCTAAAAGATGAGTCTGTGTAAAACCATCATCATGTATTTTCATATAGATGAGCTATGGCTACCTGCGCTCCCAGCCATGCTTTTATTAATGGGGAGCTGTCAGGAGTGGGATGCTCTGCATATTCGCATATTAAACAGGCAGGGGGGGAGATGCCCGGTTTATTACCATTTGATATAAATCAGCTTAAAGCATCTCTCCACCTCCTGCTCCACCTCTTTTCTTCTGCTCTAAGGATGGTCTCCTCTGCATGTCCCCTCTTTCATTCCTCTGCAATACAAGTCTCTCTGTCTCTATTTGCCTCATCCAAGATATTCCTGCAACTGTTTCTTCTCATAACTATGATACATGAGAACCACAATACATTTTTGTAATAAGATACAGGACAACAACTCCCTCTCTGCTAAATGGTGTTTAGTCCTCCAGCCGCTTGCCTAAACAGAGTTGAACAGCATCCCAGCTGTCCTGATATAGTTGAGTTATGGGGACCGTGGCTACAGCGATTAAGCAGATGAAATTTAATCATAAAATTTCTTGAGACTGCCACTGTTTATGACTGTGTGCTTATTAAAATGCAACATGTTCCACTACATTTGGATTCATTTTCCTCATCGTGGCACTTTGCTGTTGCTATTTTGTTTTCTACTCCGGTTAAAGACATGGTGAGATGCTATATAATCAAGGGATAAACAAAAGTTACAAATAAAAATTACAGCATATTAAATGTCAGCAGTAGCACGAAACGCATTACAGTTCTCACAATTGAATGAAAAAGTGTGCTTCTGAATGAAAACATTGATTTTCTGTACCCTTGGTGATTTGTGGAAAACAGTCTTCAATATATTTGCAATTTGACTCCATTTCTCTTTTTTGAACAGATCATGATTTAGGATAACTGCTCAACACATTAGATGATTGATCAGAGTATCCTTTTCATTATTTTCTGTAGATTTTTTACTCAAGTAACCAGTAGGACTACTACCCCACACTGAAACAAAATAATATTAATCTGGTAGAGCTGCTACTTTCATTTACTGTAACCCTGCTCAGGGGATCCAAAGACTCCAAGGCTTCATACATCTCAAATAGCTTCATGTCTCGACACTCTTCCATCAGCTCCGTGTTTGCTTTTAATAAAGTGCAGAGTCTTACAGAGGCCTTTTGGAGATATGAGCCTAGAGAGTAAATGTAAGTTTAGCGTATACCTTACCCCGTGTTCCTCCTCATTCATAAATTCTTCATGCGCATCACATGTGACTTATGTGTCTTTTTTCTGAAAGGGAAATTAAAGGCTAAGTGGATTTGTGCGGGAACAATCAATTTAATTACTCAGGTTGTGACCACGCTGGTTTACAAAATACTCATCCTTCAAAAATGTCTCAGAATGACATCTCCACTATGGCAGTTTAGGCAAAGTACACAGAGCTTGTTTGGCTTCGGTGTTAAATGGAGCATTGTGCTGGCACCTGTCCCTAGGCAAGGCCTGGACCATGGCGTGCTTGCTCAGGCATGGCTATGACACTAAACAGTTTATTTCCTGGCACCTCTCCAGACGACCAAATTATAATCGCCATTTGAAAGAAAGGGAAAACAAGGCGAGCAGAGAAGAAAATATTCCTCATGAGAGGAGAGTGCAGGCCATGGCATGATGTGGCTCTAATCATATCTTTAGCCTGATAATGATCCTGACATGTTTTGTTATGGCCTGTGATACTGATGCCTCCACTGGCTTTAGGGCATATCACTGACAAATCACAGGGGAGGTATAACCTTTTCCTCTTTTTTATGTTTTGCGTTTTCTTCTCATGTGTTTGTCTCTCCACCATTTCCACTTTCAATCTCTCTCCCTGATACTCTCTATTGTCAGCTTGCCCTAATGAAAGATGGCCAATACAGTATGAATAGATTTCTGTCCACTAAAACTAAATTTGCCCTGTATTCAAGCAGTTCAAGATCACTTCACAATCTTTGTACAAATTTTCTTTGATCTTTGATTGACATGATTGACATAATATAAATGGGTTTCTCTCCATTGAGAATGCTGCTATGTGTGTCTTATCTGGGTCTCAGTGATGAAAGTTAAAAGATTAGGGACTCAAAGGGTCAGAAAGCCCTGGTGAAGACCGAGGCCTACATGCTCGATAAGAACGGCAACTCTTGCCAAATACCCTCCAAACAACAATGGTCTATAAATCATCGGCTGTGTCCTCTCCATCCCCCTTCCCCTTTTGCTCCTCTTTCTCAGGGCTATTTTGCTATACTCCAGGAACAAGAACATCTCCTATTTATTGGGAGAATTTCCCACAAGTATTATTAATTACACAACATGCTATTGGGTATGTGGGATTGATGCTTCTAGTGCCGTAGGTTCAACCACCGTGCCTCCTCTGACCTTGTCCGGTGAAGTAGATTTAAGGATATACAGTACCACTGGTGAGCCAAACAGCCCTATAAAATTAGACTCCATGATGACTTAGATTTGTAGTTTTTACATCCATTATTTTAATCCCATGAGCTCTCATCTATCCATGTGTCATTCAGTATTTCAATTTCTGCTTGTTTTTATAGCCCCCATCAACTCCATGTTCCACGTGTTAGATGTTCGGGGCTCTTGGAGAGAGCATTCTGTTCCGTGTGGTGGGCCACGGTGTCTAGCTTATGCATGTTTAATGTTGTTGAACATGAATGCACAGTCAGCCCGTCATAAACATGGCAGCTGGGACACATAAAAGGTCATAAAACTGTCAATGAAATTAGAGTGGCATGTCCACCAGTGCCAGTTTACCCACACAACACCTGCTTGGAGAAGAGGATGGGGACGAATATTTGCCATCACTATCAACCCCATGCCACAATGCAGCGCTGCACTGTCTGCCAATAAATGTACAGTTGAAGGATCGGTAATGGCTGTTTGTGCAACTCACAGCTCGTGACAGTTATAAGTGTTCCCAAGGAGACAGTATTGCATCACTGAAATGAATATGAATGCACTCCTTAAATGCGCGCAAATTATAACTTTTAAGCATTTTTCCGTAAGTAACTGCTGCATGCCAAGCACAGTCTCTATGGCTGAGTTACTTTGAAATCACAGAATTTGGTTGAATTTCATTGCGAAAAGATGTGTATTTAAATCTGTGGCAAAACAGATTAATTGTACCAAAGGGTCCTTTTTATCTTTCAACATGTGTGGGAGGACTTCAGAAAGTGCCCTCAAGTGTGATCTTCACTTTTTAGGTTAACTGTGTGTGCTTCCAGCTGCCACAGGGTAAAAATAACACTCTTCTTCTACACCATTATTCATTCAGCTCCATTAATCATTAGAGCATTATCTGGCATGTGAAAATTCACTTGCTGATAAGGAATGCATGACCCCAATATGAGATTTCCGGCTATTGTACAGCTAGACTAATTGATCGTGGTGCGTTTCTGGGACCGGCTCTCGGTCTGTCTCTCTCTCACTGATACTCTCGCTCACGCTCTCTCTCTCTTTCTCACTCTCCCCTGCAGTCGCCTCTTTTGATATATTTACTAAAGACTCTAAATCCGCCACAACATATATTATTACTTTAGGTGTACTTTTCTTAAACAAGGGAAAAACTGCCATTCTGTGAAGTCCTAAGGTATTTACAGTCCATCTCATTTCTCAGTTTTAAAGCTGGATGAATGCATACATTTGTTGCACCTTATTCCTCTACTTTCACTTTTGGACTGAGAGCTGTACTGTCATTGTGCAAAGAATAGTACACAAGGAAGAGTTTGATAACACAGCACATTTTCTTTGATAGACACGTTCTACAACATTTATTTGCAGCAGAAAATGGCTTTCGTCACCAGAAAAATTGGTTTGAAAGGTGTTGAACAACCATAGTTCACGCTCAAAAGGAAATCAGCAAATAGTTTTGTCCTTTTAGCCCTGCCAAAAACTCAGTAAGTATAAAGTGTCTGCCTTCAGCAGAGAAGGCCAGAGTTTGTGACCAGTCTCCAACCAACAATGAACAGTGGTTTTCGGGATCCTGATCAATGAAGCGCTCGCACAGTACGGCTCATTTCAACATGTACTGACAAATGGTCTGTTTTGCCTTGCCAGGTATATGAACTTGTCGGACTGAGACTATGCGGCTGCATAGTGTTTCATTGTCTAAGAGCTACCAGTACGTTGCTTCATTTCACGATGCAGGTTGTACTTACGGTTCACACTTGGTCGATTAAGCTCGTAGGTATTAATGATTAATAAACGTTGACATTTACCCCGCAATGTAGACGTAAAGAGACCGTTTTTGGAAGAAGGAAGAAAACACCTGTAATCTTGCTTATGTGTGTGATTCACATGTTCTGGGCTCGGTACGAAAGCTGTCAAAGGAAACTGACAGGAAAAGTGTGGTTACTTTCTGTCTTTGAACTTTCTATTATGTCAAAGGAAAATTACTGTTAATGTCACGGAGCTCTGTAATGTGTTACCACTGAAAGACAATTTCTTTTTTCCTCACATGACCTCATTCAAACATAAAAGTAGGTTTGTGCGAAAGTATATTCGTTCTGTTGATATATGTGGGTGGTCGCGTGTGAGTATAACATGATTACATAGCAACTCAGATTCTCCTGCTGACCACCCTTGTGGTCTTCACCCAGCCATGGCTACAGAGCAACCAATTTTATGTGGTTTGTGGTCAACAAACAGCCTTTGACCTCAGAGAAGTGGCAGGCATATCCATTGTGTGAGTTTGTGGGGGCAAGGGTGGGAACGTCAGACAGCCAGCTCTGATTGAGTTACTTTAGGCCTCAGCTCTATTACCGACTCCTCTCTTGTTTTGTTGAATTATTTAATAGGTGTCCACAGCATCCCAAGGACAGAGATCTAAGAGCTTAAATCACTGGACAACTCTTCATTTAAAAAAAAAGAACAAGGAGAAACTGCACACTGCAGTAACAAAAACATCCATTTTTCTATTGAAAATGAATTTTGACCCTTTGAGCTTTACAGGACATGAACTGTACAGAAAACAAACAAGAAAACTTGATACATGGTTTCCTGAAAAACTGCCAGAACTTTCTCCACATCAACCTAGTGAGAAAATTAAGTTCCTCGAATGTAAAAAAATAATAATTTTTCGTGCTTAAATGGAAGTAATTTTTTTTATCGTGTGTCAGCTAACAAGCATCCTCATCGCACAGTCGCGTATCTCTTACATTTGAAATGCAGTTGTAGTAATCTCCGCATCAAAGTAATCTTCTGTGAAGAAAACTTCTTTGAGAGACTGCTGCTCGATTGAGGGAGTCGGCTGATTTATGACATGGAGGCACCTTTCCAAGCAGGCCTATGAGTGTCCAAGAAAACTTTTCAACACATGGCTCAATTGCTTGCAGGTTAAATGACAGTGGAATAGCCAGGCTGTTAATTTTCTTAACAGATCCAGATGTTGGGAGTGTGACAGAGAGGGACTCAGGTTTCACGGACGCATGCGAGGAATAGTGTATCAGGGCTGCCTGAGCAGCTGCGTGTGCGTGTGTGTGTGTGTGTGTGTGTATAGTGATGCAGTGTGTATATACAGGATTGTTTGACTTTTTTTTCCCCTTTTATCAAACTGATTTTCCCTCTCTCTCCTCTCAGTAGAAGCATTTGTGAGCGTATCGGTACACATATTTTAGAGGCCATGCTTTATTTTCTTCAACACATCGGTGAGACATTATATGGCCATTCTTCTTCATGCATTCATCCAAGTTGAACTGAAGCAATGCATGTCTCAGTCTGCAAAAGCCTCCAATATAATGGCCATTTGCTGGTAATGGCAATGGATTACTTTATTGTATTCTGTTTATGATCTGCATTGATCGCTTTCCCTCTGCTCTGTGCACTGTGCAATGTCATTTGCCCACTCCGATTCATACATCCATTTTCCTGAGCAGTCCTTTTCAATATATATGAAGCATTTTCCCAGCTGCAAAACAGATCCTTGAAATCCTATTCGGAACATCAACATGGGACATTTCTGTAGTGAAGCCTGTGTGTAGACAGGCATGAAATAACATGGTTTAGATGTTTCATGTCCCACTAAAATTACATCATCAGACATGACTGTCCTTTGCTCCTGAGCTAAGTGACTAAAGCGTTGCTTCTTCCTTCATGTCTGCCTCATAGGCTTTACCATCTGTTCTCACTAAGTCTCTAAAAAGACAAAAATCAGCTCTTGTAATCAGTCCAGGTAACTCAAGTTGTGGTGAAACCCCTGTGTGGGTGGGCATGTTCATGAGGTGTGTGTACGTTTGAGTGAAGAGATTCACAAGGGTTTAACAGATTTCGCTGTCAGTGAAATGTCTACCATGAAACTTAGAAAAGTTGCAAAAATTCAAGTTTTTCTTTCATTTCAGGCTTCTTTTAATGTTCAAAGTCAGATGAGGAACACACAATTTGTATATTTTACATTTCTAAATAAAACTTTTGTTTTACTTGGCCTCCTTACAGTCATCTTGAAGAAGAATGGTGGATTGAAAAAACCCGACAATATTTATGACGAAGCAAAACAAAAAAAAGACATAAAACATGGGTCAAAACATAAAGAGTAAAGATTGTACAAAAACTGTAATTGGTTTTATTAAACATGCATCAATAAGTACACATTAACCTGTAAATTATGTTAAGAACATATATCCAAAATTGCTCATTCATGCTCTTTGTCTTCCAGAGTGACAGATGCCTTACATGAAGTAGTCTGGGCAGAGTGTGTGTTTGTGTGTGTGCATGCATGCTTGTCTGTGCATGCTTATGTGCATGCGTGTGTGTGTGTGTGTGTGTGTGTGTGTGTGTGTGTGTGTGTGTGTGTGTGTGTGTGTGTGTGTGTGTGTGTGTATATTTGTCTCATCTGTGTGACTGTCTGCACCCACGGCTGAGTGTCTGCATGTCTAGATGCATGTATGTATGTTGGCGTTTGGGTCGTCGGCTCCTGTTCATTATATTTTCATGAGTCATGCAGTATGAAGCCGACCATTCCCCCCATGCTCCCTGTTGCCCTCCAGTCCAATCCGCTCCTAGGCAGTAAGCTGCAGTACTCCCTACTGGCTGTATATCATCCCAACCTTCCCCTCGCTGGGTTTTCTGTTTGTTTTTCCAGATGCTCTCCCCCGTGTCTCCCTCAGAGACTATAAGGAAACGATTCTCAGAGCAGAGCAGTGCTGGACACACGACTTGGCTTCTTTAAAGGAGGGGGGAGGTGGCTGGGTTTTCTCTGAATCAATACAGTGGCTCTTCAATCTAAAGCAAAGAAGCTGAGTGGTCAGGAGATTGTTGCACATATGGTTGTTATGTACTAAGGTTAAGTGGATGCATGCACTGTACATATTGACAGTACAGAGTGCATATAACTCTAGTATAGTATATTCACCTAAGTCCTCTGCTTTGTGGGAGGCTGTAAAAATGGCACCACAGTGTGTCATGCAGAGATGAAAACAACAGATAAGGTCCGGTTTGTTCTGTCACAAGTGAATTCAGAGAAATCCTGCTCGTCATTTGTTTTGTCTTGGATCATCAGGGTAATGCTCCCGTTGTTAAGTAGCTCATCCCCACTTCACTCAATTCCTGCTTAGCACAGAGAGACACTCTGCAAGGTATTTATCTTTTCTCTAACTACAGTAGCCATCAGCTTAGTGCTTCATCTGATCAGGCTCCAAATGGTGTTGTTTTCAAATGGTTATTTATGCTCAAAGGCAGTCTTTGTGAACTCTGTGTTCATCTTTACTGCCTCCTCTGTTCGCTCCACAGTCACCATCACTGAAAATTTTCTTTCTTTTTTTTTTTTTTCTGATGAGCTCTTAATTCTGAGTAAGTAGTTTATCCTCAAGGAGGGATTTGTCACTGGCTGTGATTCCCTGGACACTTTTAGAAAACATATAATTATCATGAATGTGAATGGCCCTTTTATAGTCCATTTTATATTCTGAGCTGGTAGCAAGCGGCTGGCCGTGGTCGTTCACAGGGATCAAGACCGTAAAAACGCAAAGTTCACTGCTGCAGTTTTGATGAGACTATCGATGATGAACACGATATGATCTTCATGTGGACATACTCTGAAACGCGCTGATGAATTCTTTCTATTCATCATTTTCAGACATAATCATTGTGTTTTTTTTTTCTTTCACCAAACCCCTTTTTATGTCATAGTAAGGATCGGCAAAGTCTGCTTTCTCCACTGAGCAGCCCCACCTGGCCTATCTAAAGGCCACTAATAAAGCAGAGTTTAAGAGGCTCAGAAGTATCCTGCTGTAATACCATTAATTATTATTGGCATTTAAGAGGATGAGCGGGGCTGGTAGGTACACAGGGACATGCTTTTTACTGTACTGTGCACTCACAGGTTTACAGTGAGGCTCTGTCCTGCCCCTCCAGTGGCTCACAGTGATGAGTGTGGTGGAGAAGAATCAGAAGAGAGATAAACTGTACGTGTTTTTGACAAGCCCGTGCGCGTTTTGTTGAAGAGAAGGCTTCATATTCAATAAACTGGTCGTATAAAAGTCTCTGCTACTGGATTTTCAGCTGTATTTACAGCGCAGAAGCATGAAGAAGTTGGTTGTTAATAAAAGCACAGTCATTAGGTTAGATTTAATTAAAAAAGGCAGTGGTGTTACTTCATATTCCCCCTTCTCTCCCTGTTTCCCAGGAAATGATAAAGATTTAATCCAATTAGCTCGGCACTGTTTCACCAGACTGCAGAGGGGAATAGACTCTAATTGGGCTGAAGACAATTAGCTGAATTAATTCCAACAGAAGTCAGAGAATATTGTCAGATTTAAACAATATTCCCTCCGCCTGCCTCACCAGACGCTCTCTCATTTTATTTTATTCAAATAAGACGATGCAAGTTATGTTAAGCAGCAGCGTAACTGTGGTTCGTCTTCTTGTAGAGCAACTGCTTAGAACATATTTATTCATGCTGGTATGCTTTTCATTCCTACTGTAAATAATTATCTATGTAAACTTATTAGGACTCATAAAACAGATTCTTCGCGGCATATCAGGAGAGATGGATTTCAGTGTTCTGACGACCTTTGTATATAACAGCCACAATTGTATTATTTTTTCTCTAAATGATTCCTTCATTTCCCAATTAATTTAATTTTGTCCTCATTGGCTCCCAGCTCAGTGTCATACTCTTGGTGATGATGGAGCTGGACAGTTACTTAATGTCTAGCTTTCTCAGAGGGATGACACAGTGAGAGGGAATCAGGCACTGGTCCTGGATTTCAGAGCTTTTCCTCCCTCACCAGATCAACCACTCCAGTTAGGTGTAGCTCACAGCTGCTTTTGCACAGCAGAGGAATGGAAAGTAGACGGCAAACGAAGAGTGCGAATACATGACAAGGAGAGGAAGGGGGCACAGTAGGCTCTCGCTTGGATCAGAGATCAATAGAGATGGAGACGCGACGAGGTTCCCCGAGCGGTCAGGTTTACCTTCCCCCTCTTTTCTCTTCTAAACAAATGCATTTCAAACAGGCGCAGGGAGCACCCTTGCTAACAATGACAAACGACAGCACATGGAGTTTTCTCTCTCTATTAACATAAAGTAATATAAACCGAAGGACACTAGTCTATAGAGAGAGTTAGGGGCTAATGTTCCATATCAGATGTGGACAATGTCAGGACTGAATACAGATTAGGCTGTGTCCTTCTCTCCCGGGGGGAATTAAGGGGCTGACACCATTCTAGCTGCCAAGTGTATTATTATAACATGCTGGTGCCAGGCCTGTCTTCCCTGGACTATTAACCCCACTGTCCCCAAAGCACTTTCCCACTGTCCCTCAAAACCAAACCATCAGATAGCCTTTTGCCAGCCGCAGCTCCTTGTAGTTTCCCTCTTACCCCCACTCTGACCTGTTGTAAACTTCCTGATAAGGCTCTCCTCAGGTTCTGCACAATTCTTACACCAGCCCATGTAACCTCAGTGTATTTAATGTCTCTCACTCTCGTGAAAGTTAGAGACAGGTCATCAGTGTATGATGGGATCAGAGTTTGATGGGTGAAGTGACAGAGTGACTGAGCCTGTGCACTTTCAGAGAGCAGTAGGAGTGCAATGCTGTCAGCTTCATCTGTTTGCTGATGATAGATTGCTGTCCATTTTCAGTATTGGTAAGGCTCATTGCTCATGAGGTATCAGGTGGGTGGAAGGATTATCGGAATAGCGACGCTTTGAAGAAAGCGGAAGTTGAATATGTCCTGTCGCGGTTTCGTGGGTGTTTTTCTTATGCAATCTTTGTAGAAGTTGCTGGAAAACCATTCTGCATGTATCATTTGTATGTGTGTGAATGTGTGTGTTTGCAGTTTTATCAAGGTAAACTAGTTGACGTCAGGCCTATGAAGATATAGGTCTGTTTTTATGGATATACATGGCGTATGAACTCTGTTGGAAGATTAATGAAAGTGTTTTAAAACTGCCCCGATAATCAAGAAGCAGAAAGATGAAATTCATAAGAAGAGGATAAATGGAAAAACGCTTTTTTCCTTCCAGGAGCTTTTCTTCAATACTTATGGCCCAGAACTGCAGCTACAATGTAATGGGGAGGGGAGGCCAGCTGGAGCAGACCGGCACATGTGGACTCAGAGTAAATACCAAGACTGCAATTGTTATTCTAACAGTCATCCGTGCTGACTATTTTAAATATCTGGCAGAAGTAAATACTTTCTGGCATAAAATATCAGGTTTAATTTGAATTGATTTCATTGTGTTTGATTTGTTTTTTTCTTTTTTATTGTTGTCTCACCGAGAGAGGGAGAGAGAGAGAGCGAGAGAGAGAGTGAAAGAGAGGGAGGGAGTGAAAGAGAAAGAGAGAGTGACTATATATGTAGAGAGAGATGAAAAAAGCAACCATAGACAATTTTAGTTGAATAAGAAAATCTCTGCCTCATGCACTTCCTAGATTTAAGATTTTCTTTGTGATCGTCGACAGCTTATCAATAGTGGCATCTGTCTACCACATCCATGTTTCTACATTGCTATATGTAGCGCGCCTTTTTAGGTAGTGTAGCTGCTCATGGAAGGTATCTGCCGAACGTTGTTGTTTTCACGGGACTGCAGAGACATGGTGGCCTCTCCACACAGGAGCCAGTGTGGCTTCTGTTACCGCTTGTGTGTTTGGGCACTTTAATTGCCACCACACATGGAAACATATTACGCGGGGTGATGAGATGCTGGTACTGGAAAATTCCACGCAATAATGCCTGTGGGTGTCGGTGCCATGTGAGCGATAATGTGTGGGCAGAGGCTTATTTTCTCTTTAATACGGGCATGCCCACACTGGCACCCACAGAGCCCCCGTTTGAGCTCAATAATGAAAGAAACAAGCCGTCATGAAGGCTGGGGTTTGAGGTGTTGTTAAAGTCTTTGAGGTTTTCTCCCTGTGGGCCTCTGTCTGCTGCCCCGAATAAGAGGGGCTTTGTTAGATCAGCGACAGAGGCTTTGGTGAAGCTTGTTGGACAGGCCTTTCTCTGCTGGATTCTAGGCGGGCTCAATCCTGCCTGTAACTAGCCCATTTCAACTCTGTCTCACACTGTCTGACTCAGAGACAGAGAGACTGCACACAGGCACAGATGGACACCCACTCTCTTTTGAGATGTAGTTCTACCTGATGTAGTTCAGAAAGGTACAACATTGTTTTGATTAGGAGCAGTGATGTCACAGCTCAAGAGGGAACCCCACAAACATTTTTTTTTTCCCACTCTCCTCCACAGAGCATTCAATCTGTGCAGTGACCATTGGCTGTATAAAAAGATGGACGACATGACAGTTCCCCTAAAGTGAAGCCAAAACCTCTCAGTCACCCCCTGGTGGATGCCTGAAGTACAGGTCATGAATCCCACCCCCTTCATGTTACTGGATGGGACATGGGCCAAACTAAAAAATCGAAGTACACGTTCAATGCAAGTGTTTTTTCAAAAGGGTGGTGCGACGTCATGATGGACAGCTGAAGCCTGGTAGCGACTGAGTTGGGCGGGCGTAGGGGTGGGTCCTCGACACCACGGTTCCACCCCAGATCACTGCTGTGCAGACTGTCTCCAAATGACATCTCAGGTGCAAGATAGCAGCGCCCATAGTCGTGATATTCTGGCTACATTTTTGTGCAGTGGGAGGAACTGAAGACGTGACGTCCATCTTGGTCTGTGACAGTGACCAAAAGAAAGTGGAGAATATGCTGGTTTATCACAGTGTGGTACTGCTGGGCACAATTTTACTGTCTGAATGTAATCTTTAAATGTGCAAACCAAATGAGAAGAGACATCATTTGGTATTTTATGCAGTGCCTCCACTTATATAGAGTCTGCACAGTTTTTCCAATCTAAGCTGCTGAAGTTCTCTTCGTAGCCTCCCCTCTTCCTTCCCTTACTCCACTGGAGGGTCTTTCTCTCTCATTTAAACCTTCACCCCAGACCTGACATTGCCTGGACTGCACACACACCCCACCACATGCCCTCTGTCCAATCAAAGCATGGCTTACTGACCCATCTGTATCCCCTCTTGACCAATCAAAAGTGCCTGTGAACAGCCAACAGGAAGATGTCAGCATTCCTCTGCTCTCCTGGCAGGAAGTCAGTCTCCTTAAAAGCCTGCTGGGAAACGTTTTCCTTCTTCCCATCTTTTCCTTTTTCCCTCTCCTGACAAACAGTGATGAACAGGTCATTAGTATGGCTGCCACTCTGCCAAACAGAGCCTTCTTTGTCAACTCAGGGTCCCATGTGAGCAAGAGATCTTCCAGGGCATGTCATTCTTCATGCCCCCTCTGTCTGAAACTCCCCAGCCTTGACCGCTCAGTGGTGCAACCCCACACAGCAGGAGCATGTCAGCCATATGTCTCATTCTTAACTTTCTCTCATTTTTCTCTTGGCTGTCTGTGGTGCCCTCTGAGCTCTTGGGATAATCAAGATTTACCTGGCTGTGTTAAAATAATCTATGCTGCTGAAAAGGCAGAAGACAAGCATGTTTCCATGTAGTCTACATGAGCAGTCTGGAGAGCAGCGCTGCTTGGCAGATTATCCTGAAACGTGAACCACAGAGTGGTCCCTTCACGCTCGGTCTCAGGATCTGCTCATTCAATTTTCTTCTCCCCTTTTTACGTGACACGTTTACTTTTTGTGGGAAGAGATTGGTTTGGGTTGGATAGCAAATATCACTGCGTGGAATCAAAATAACATCAATGTCTCCACTGTCAAAGTAGTCTGCCAATAGATGTCATCATTTTTGAATGGTGAGTATAATGGTGGGTGAAGTGACCGTGCTACACCCTAACCCTGGCCTGTCAGAGTAAAGTAACAGTGTTACTCAGCTTTTTATACACATTGAATAGTGCTGTGTCAAACACAATGCTTTATGAGGAGCAGTGGGGATCTCTCAGTGTTGCATCTGATGGTCAGCTATAAATGTGGAGAGGGTGCGTCCAGCCAGCGGTGGTGGTATGTGTGTGTCTGTGAGTGCTTAGCGGGCAGTAGAGGGGCTTGGGGCAGTGCCATGCCCCCTACAGTAGTTTATCTTGGGCTTGTACATGCCCCCCTTGGCGGGGTCGATCCTCAGGGCGCCCTGCCCCAGCACAGCTCCATTAGCGGGTGTGCTAACCTTGCAACAATGCTGTGACACCCTCGTTTTTCATCCGGCCCTGCCTTCAGCCTTGTTTCTTCCCTCAGCCCTACCCCGGGGCTTCCCAGATGAGAGAGAGGTGAGAAGGGCTCTCTTGTCTGGCTGTGAGAGACAGTCCGCTGCCAGACAACTCAAAAGACCCTCAGCTGAGGAAGTTAGAAAGGAAGCCTGATATAGTTTTTTTTTTCTTTTAAAAGAAGATAAGAAAAATACACTTAACATGTTTATTGTAGATTCTGTTAATGCTCGACGTCTGAGCTGCAATGATAAATCCACCCATTATGTTTATCTTGTAACGTGTCAAGTACATACCTCATATTTGCTGATATTTTCAAATAAGGACTCAAGTTAAACAACAACAAAAAAAATGACTGCATGGGCTTTTTGATTTGCATGTTTCTTATCTATATTCATGAGCAGTGAGTGTCATTGAATCTGGATGAAAGAGCAGTTCAACCTTTCTGTGTATACTGGAAAAACTCACTGCTCCCTATGTCTTCATCCTCTCATAAAAGAAACATGAAAGGACCTGGGCTCCCCTTTATCGAAAGTGTCTTTTCAAGTGTTACAAAATTGCTCCCTGCTTGCTTCTCTTCCTGATGCCTTGTTTTTCTCTCTTTCTGCTGTCTCTTTCTTCGTCTTCAGTTAGGCATGAGTCCTTCAAAACCCCACCTTAAGACAAGTAGCATTTAGGTTGAAACTGGAGGGCTTTCTGTTGGTCTCTCCTGAGGGGCAAAAATTCTTTTTGTGGTGCTTAAGGCTTGACATGCGGTACAGCACTCTCTGAATTAAGGACAAGAGACATGTTTACATTTTAGTACTGCAAGCAGCGACTCGTTCTGTAAATGAAATGCAGATGACATGTCCTGTAAAATCGATTTAAGACAAGATCTCTAATCATCATCAATCACGTCATCACTGCGGAGACGGCTGCAGCAGCGCTGTCTCGGAGCTCTCTTTTTTTCCATTCATGCAGATCACACTTCATGAATACATTTATCCAGGATGACCTTAATGGCCCAGTTTCATGTGGGTGTAAAAAGGTGTGAGTATTTTAACTCCGAGGTTAAATAAGGCCTAGGGCATCGAGAGGGGTACGCGCTCTGAAATGATGATGAGATTTTAAACCAAGTGAACGCCTTATCGGTTTTCCATGTTTTGGTATTCCTTCTTAATGACCTGCTTCCTTTTGCAGGATAGTAATTCAGGATCCTCTAACTCACAGCTGTGGAAACTCAGATATCCTTTGACATTTCACCTCGGTTGCTTGATGAACTCTCACCTTCGAAGGATTAACAAACGTGTCAAGGTTTCTGCTCAACGTTCCACAAGTGCCAAACGCATACGAGACAACACATTTGGACTTGGACTGGTGCATTTCATGTCGCTGTGCTCGGGAGCTAGATTTCCATCAGTACTCTGCATACTCAGAGCTATTTATCTGGGTAGCTAAGCAGTCATCCATTCTTTCCTCTCTCACTGTCTTCTTGCATGCGTTTTGTGTATCAGTGAAAAAGCTTACTGCCTCTTCCTCTTGGCAGGTGTTTTGCAGTGATGCTCGCTGCTCCTCCGTACATAATCAATCTACGCAAAGCTTTTGAAGGCGGCGGGGATAGAGAAAGCAAGGCCCGCCTGCCTTCCTAACACGCGCGGATGATTAAATGGATGTAATGTATATTCCTGCCCGTTTTGGCCTCACTGTATTTTTTGTTGCATGTCTATTCATCCCAGACACCACCGTGATCCATCACATGCACTGCTGATGGATATTCGTGCCCTTCCCACACTGCCCTGGACATATACTTATTGTATCCTTTTACTGAGGCGGAGTGATGAACTCATGTGGCCCTGGTACTACAGTGGCAGATACTCAATAGGTGAATGAGCGAGGGGGTTATAAAAAGCTGAATTACAGCACACGATACCCACCACACTGTAGAGCTGAGTCCAGGAAGAAAGAAGGATGAAAAGACATGAATAACATGACAAATCAAAGTGCTCTGAAACGGCAAAATCTCAGAGGAATTACATGGTTGTTACAGTTCTTTACTTGAGCAGGATGAATGAATTAGTTTCTTTTTTTCCGCCACTCAGGATTGTCTGTGATAAAACATTCAATCAGAAGTAGCCCAGGGTGATACTATTTTAGTGCAGTGTCCTCCTGCATTCTTCTTTCTAGGGAATTTAGCCTGATTTATGGTGAAGCCTGGGCTACATAGATGAGGGTTTCCCTGCTGGTACGATATATCCATGTATGGCTATAATGAAAGTCTCCAGCACACAATTCAAAATTTGTCATTGAAATGATAAAAGAACTAATTAGGGCTAGACACATGGAGTTTTGTGATTTGTAAAAATGCACCTCCATCCATTAGTCTTCATCATTTTATAATGCATTAAGCATTTTTTAGTTGCTGCTGGAGATATATTAAAAACTTAAAATAAATATGACCTGTGCTGAGAGGAAGGATTTGTACAAGGGAAATGAATTGGGGCTAAGCCTTTTATCTGAGTACCTGCCCACCCACTAGCTGTTATCAATAAAATAATCAGATCTAGATGAAACTCTCAGATCTCTGTGCCTTTCACACAAAAACCCCTTTCAAGCCTTTAGGCGCTGGATTTAGCACATATATCTGACTCTATATCATCCACAACTGTTACAAATAGTGGAGATGTGATGGCCAAATCTAACATTAAAGTGCTTTCTCCATCTGGTATGCACTGTTTAAATTCAAAAGAGGAGAAGTGCCCTCATCAGCTCCAAATGTAGATGTAAGCCCCCTAATAAGGAGGCTTAGGTAGCGATGAGAGAGGGCCACACAATGAATTAGCTCCTGATTATTTGCTATCATGCCAGTATAATCTTTTATAAGCCGCCTTTTTGCCCAACCCTGTGCCGAACCCTGCTTTTACCCATACTGATGGGGCGACCTGACTCACTGCTCTCCTGCCTGAGGGCAATAGCTTAGCTGATAAGGGGAATGGTACAGAAAGAATGAGAGGGAATGCCACAGCTGTACATGTAGAGGAACTAGTAAGAGTAGAAAATCCATCTCTCGCGCTGACTTGTGAAGAACAGTCTGTACATTGACTGCCCTCCACAGACTGGCTGATCATGCCTGTATCCTGTACAGTATGTTGCGCCATCTGGGAGGTTTCCACAAGGACCTACATGAGGGTGAGAGGGTGAGGAGAAGGACAGGTGTGGCTGGTAGAGTACCCAGGCGACCTCGGCGTGCCCTGGAGAGCGTGGCGCCTATGTGGTTGGCACCGAGCTGCTGTGTAACAGCGTGTCCCACGCAGTCTCACCAGCCGGTGTGCCCTGGCAAGGAGCCGCGTCCTTCCCCTCTTCTGCCTTTGTGGCCGCAGATGTATTAAGTGTGATGACTTAATTCTTGCAAGTTGCGTGTAATTAAATATGCTCTGATAGTGGTGTTGATCAAGATCATACAAATTCATCTTGTAATTCTCTCAAAGCAGACTTTAAAGACTGTTTAAAGTGGAATGTGATGTCTCCCCCAGCATCCAAAAACAGAGGTTCAGTTTTTGAAAAACAAGCAGAAAATCCTCCAGTTGGAGCAGCTGAGAATGTGCAGCATAAGTTAGTATGTTTCCTTAAAAAATGACAGCGACATCAGTTCTTGTTTCATGGACGCTATCGCAAAATTTTGCAACAATGGAAGTTCACTGGCCA
Organism: Chaetodon auriga; assembly: GCF_051107435.1. NCBI lineage: Eukaryota > Metazoa > Chordata > Actinopteri > Chaetodontiformes > Chaetodontidae > Chaetodon > Chaetodon auriga. The sequence continues at coordinate 16,727,072 of NC_135074.1, read as the reverse complement.
AACATTTTCTGCCCCACAGCTTTCCAGCAGTGTTACAGTGCTCTCCATTTCCTAGACATGGGGATAACATTAATTATGGTACTAGCAATTAATGACTTTTACAGGCACATTTGTTCTGTGCTTGTGTGTTTTTTCACTGTGAAAGACAATATCAAAGTGGGCTAGTCATTATACAATAGCAGTCCAAGTGTTGTACATCAGAGATTTAAAATGTCCAGAGGGGATTGCCTCTTTGCTAAAGACACTCCTCACATCTAAAACTTCAAGGACACCCTTTAATTTAAAGATCTGCTATAAATGATTAATTTAATATTGATGAATATTTAACATTTCTTAATAAATTATTATGTATGCTATCAAGCACTACATGTATCTGCATAAGCAGGACTCTGAGCTCTTTGGATGGCTGAGTCTACTGAGCATGGTTATCTGCCTCCCTTTGTGTGTGTGTGTGTGTGTGTGTGTGTGTGTGTGTGTGTGTGTGTGTGCGTGCGTGCGCGCGCGCGCGCGCCTGTGCGCCTGTGCGTGTGTGCGTGTGTGCGTGTGTGTCCATGTGTGCACCACGGGAATTGTCTTGCTCCGGTTGTATTTTGACATTTGATTTATGTTAGTGTGAAACCATTTTCATGCAAGCCATTATGCAATCTATAAAAGCGAGCGTGCGGTTTTCACTGAGCATGGGGACCTGCTGCCGCATCGCTGGCATACCAAGTGGCTCTTCTTCGTAAATTTCATTACACTATAGACACTGCCGCAACTCTGACCATAAGCTAAGGGTGCCATTGGCTAATGAAGGAGGAGGCTGCGGCTAAGTGCAGATGGATGCTGGCATCACTGTCGTGCGGTGTTATAAATATGTGTGCATATTTCTGAGAGATATGAGAGTGGACTGACACTGTTGCTTAGTCCGAGATGTGACTGCACTTTACTGACTTGTAAATAAAACAATATCCATTTGCATAAATAAAAGGGGTTAGGAAGAAAACCAATGAGTGGAAGAAGGAATAATTGCATGCATGGAGTGTCCAGCATACCCCCAGACAAATCACTAGAGGACTCATCATGATTGTAAATTTCCAAAAGTATTTACTGTATCCAATAACCCACTTTTAGAAAGTGCCTTGGCTTTGTTAAGAGCTATACAGTTTGACCTATCAATATTATCAAGGAAATTAAAATATTGGGAAATATTTAATTAATCTAGATGGTCTAACAAGGCATCATGTTGAAATTAGCTGAAGGAATGTTCTTCTTTTCATATTTAATCATGGAGAGGGTTTAATATGCACCATGCTGAATAAGATTAAACTGCTCAGAAAGAGATAAAGAGAGTGGCCAATCACCCCCTGCATTTAGAAACAAAGAGAACCCCAGCTGTAAAACGGCCCAGGGATAGGTGGAAAGAACAGAGAGAGAGACATCTCTTTCCCGAGATGACCTTCAATCATGACCTGACATTCATTTAAATACTTTGGTTTTTCTCTTTGTCTTTTTTTTTTCTTCTTCTTTGCTTATTCTCCTTTTCAAAATTCATCTTTCTAATGTTTTCAGCATTTAGTTATGCAAATAAAAGTTGCTTTGCCCTAACAGCGAGTACTTTTCTTTAGTTTTCACATTTTTCTAATATCATTTCTACTTTTAAGCATTTTCTTGGCATTGTGTTAGTTTGTGTAAACCTGCCTTTGAATTGGTATTAGATGGAAATGTTGGGCTTTGATTACTCTGGTGCATCTTTCCAATAGAGCTCCATTGTGAAGCCTGAATAACACCACTACTCCAAAGTGCATCTTAATACTATACTAGACTCCTTTAAATCAGTTTAAAGTCGCATACACAAGCCTAAGACCTATTCATCTACACTCCAGTCGCTTCTTGATACTGAAAAGAGATGCCTTTTACATTGGAAGGCAATACAATGACAATTAGATTATGGTGGCTGCACTTTGGTCATCCATGCGGCTGGTCTGACCCCAATGATTGGTTAAGCTCTGGCTGCGTGGCTCAGCTGGGAGACAGAGGTGGTGCTCATGGCAGCTCCATTGTTCAGTGGAGAACTTCTTTATGTGCAGCTGGTGTTGCCTCTGATGTGATTTGGCCTTTCTCTCCTCCTCAATTTGGATGATAAAATGCTTTCCTTTAGGGGCTGTCTGGAGTGGCTCATAGGCCTGTTGAGAGATGAAAATTAAAAGAAAGAGTGCTTTGGAAGACTTAGAAGGATGCTCGCCCACTGTTGCTCTCTGTGAAGTCTGTCTTGACTTGCAGGTGGAGTTAACATCGCTGTTTGTTGTTAACATTTGGCACTCTTTCTCCTTTCCAAAAGCCAGTGAAGATAAAAGCTGATCAAATATACAAGCGTGTTTTGTTTTATGTCAGTCAGTCCTTATCTGCAGTCCCTGTCGCTGCGTCTCCAGCAAATGTATCTGATGAAGAGAAATAAGGCGTCCTCTCTGATGCTCTACATTTACATGCTCCTTCTGACACATACCTCCACTCCAGCAATACCACAAGATTGAGATAAGAGAGCGCTCTTTTAACCACCCCCTCTGGTTAGGTCACTATTTCCCCATGACTTACTCAGTATCATATCACTGTGGTTGGGAAGCAGAAAAAGCCCCGTAAACAGTCTCGAATAAACCACATATAACTGACTGTCCCTCTTCAGTTGTAGTATATTGTTTTTTTTTTTTTTACTCAACCCGTGAGGCTCTCTTAGATTGGCTAAGCATCTGCCTGTGGTGCTATTTTGTATCTGGTGCAGGCTGTTCTTCCTCTCCTGTCAAACATACAGCAGAACACATAGGCCTGCTGTCAGAGAGTATTTTCCAGCAGCCAAAAGGTTTTAAGAAAGAGAGACAGAAGCCTCGCAGCATTCAGCCTGTTTGCTCCACACCTCTCAGAGCTCCGCGGTACGTGGGAGAGAAGCTGTCTGACAAGACCACCTCTCCTGCCAGACTTGGAGAGTAGGTGGGGGAGGATGAAAGGAGAGGGGAGAGGGAGAGAGAGAGAGAAAGAGAGAGAAGAGCCTAGAGACTGTTTCCCTAATCTTTATGTATTAACAAAAACAACATATTCACTCAAGCTTGCCAAAGCTTTCACAGTCTCCTGAAGGAGGAGAGTTTTGGACAGGATTTGTTTACCTATCTGATAGAGATTGTGTGTGTGTGTGTGTGTGTGTGTGTGTGTGTGTGTGTGTGTGTGTGTGAGAGAGAGAGAGAGAGAGAGGGAGAGAGAGAAAGAGAGTGTAGCATGACTCTTTATTGGTTTGAGTGTGCCTAAGTTTACGTCTATCAAAATGCATGTGTTGTGTCCACACAGTTGAGTTTTACACTGTAATTGGTTCATGTTTTTGAACTCTGTGCTCTGAATGGCGTCTCGGTAACAACGGTGTATGAATTTTTCATCGGGGGGAGCAGCCGCGGCTCCTCGCTCCTATCCGGGCAGATCTGTGTTTGTCTAAACTAAACTTACGGTGACATGGCATCTGCATCTGGGTGTCAACAGAAGTGTGAGAGTATGGGAATTCATTACCTCCCCTATCCCTCAGCCTCCGTGTGTCAACAAGCTGATACTTGATGCAGCTCATCCTCATACGTACAGTAGTTACCATGTTCTATTGTTGCTCCAAATCACTGTCATTCTTTCCCTAATGGGCAAAATAGATTTTACTAGCCACTCTATTGACAAAAGAATTAAGTGAAAAAACTAATTTTATCTCCCCCTGGAAATATGTATTTGATTTAGCCCGACACTTTCTCCTCATTTCCACCTCTCTTTCTTTGATTTTATTTTCCTCTCTGTCTGCCCAATCGTATTTCTTTTTCCTCTCCAATCTTTTCTCTGGCGGTGGTGGGGATTCTCTGGGGCTCCTCATGTTATCCAGTCAGTTGATAGTGTATGCCTCCATGCATCACAGCTCCTAACCTGTGATTGAAACATCAGACAAGGAGGACGGGGCCCTGGAGATGCTCCCGGCCTGACACCAGCTCTCAGCGCTTAGTTTTATCATACCCGTTGCCTGGCTCCCACACACATCAGGTATGCTCCACAGCACCAATGTATATTAATCAATGACAATATGATTACCTCTGAATGGGCCGTATACATTATTTAAAGCAGTGTCCCCTGGCTTACAGTGCGTCTGACTTTCAAATTAAACTCAGAGTCAATAATTAATGTTGAGATTAACTGAGAGCTGCTTCAGAGGGCAGGTGTTGAGAGCACATGTATGTTGTGTGTGTGTGTGTGTGTGTGTGTGTGTGTGTGTGTGTGTTTGTGTGTGTGTGTGACAGTGGGAGAGACACAGAGAGAGAAATTGGTGTGTGTGTGTGTGTGTGTGTGTGTGTGTGTGTGTGTGTGTGTGTGTGTGTGTGTGTGTGTGTGTGTGTTTGTTTGTGCGCACCCATGTGTGTATGCTATTGACATGGAACCAGTCATGTGGAGGAGTGATCATGATCTTGGCTCTGTTCCCTGAGGGATCATCTCTAACAGCCCCAGGCAGAGACTGTAAACTTCCTCATTTCTGTTTGGATAGACAGTCTTCCCTCTGTCTCCCAGACATGTGGATGACACTAACAGGAGCCGAGGACATGTTGAGGTTTTGTTTTTTTCTCACAGCGATGTGGGCAGAGTTATCTCCATCTCATGGAGGCAGGGGGTCGTGTTGTCTGAGCGAGAGCCTGGGCTCTCTCGCACGTGGATGGACTCTCTGCACAGTTCACGGCCCCTGAAATCTGTCTGGGTGATAAGCTGCCAGCGCAGAGGGGGAACAACAGCAGATACGGCTTTTAAAGCAGTTCAGCTGGACTGGAGGGCTTGTGTCTGCCTGCCAACAGCCTGATTACTCAATCCAGCTTTTCTTTTGCTCACAATCTGCCCAAAGAGCTCCTGGGGCTGGGCCTCACCGCTACCTGTCAATACCTGATACTGGCATAAATACTGCTGCTGCACAAAGATGGTGCACAGAAGGTTACAGGAAGTGTAATCTAATGTAGCAACATCTTCGACTCTAAACAACCTCTAACGCAGCAGCTGAAAAGAAGAAGCGAAGAGGTCGACTGTTGTCTTCAGTCAAACCAGTAAACCTTTAGTAATGACACTCAGAGCGTAGTGCTGTAGAAATGACAAGCAACAGTTAGCAAATCAACAAAAAGGGATGGAAAAAAACACTTTTTCAGGGTTTGTACAAAGTCTTGAAAGTTTTGAAAATGCTTAATTATGACTCTTGTGTTTTCAAGGGTGGAGATATGCTTGATTTTCAACATGATCAGTCATGTAACCCAAACATATTTTAATATTTGAAATGTAACGATGCTGTCATCATATTTGTTTGTGTTCTCTTGGCGTCGACATAGCTAGCATTCAATAATGATTACAAAACATACAATCAAAGTTAATCCGAACAGCTGGTAATATAAACAAGGTGACGATATATGTTGATTACTGTGGGTATAAAGGGAACTTCTGCAGTCCTGATAATGTCTTAGTGATAAAAAGTTCGCTGATTACAGCAAGTGCAACCTCAAACTCCCATCAGCTATACAGCAAAATGTGCTAAATTACAGAATATATGAACTTCATAGTTAGTGGCGGTCTGTTAGATAGCAGCAGTCAGACAAACATGAAACACATAAATCTTTTTAGAAAACATCAATTATGATTCACAGTTGTTTCATCACCTGCACAATTACAGCGCTCAGTGCCGTCATTTAAATAAATAGATTTTGGCTCTTGGAAATATAGACTGGGCTCAGCAAACAAATGCCCTCGACATGCAAATTACATAATTTTCCACAAAACACTTTAAGACTATAGGCCAAACCTTGGCTGAGCGTTTGGGTGGTTTAGATTCTCAGAAAAAACTTGTGTATTTTGCTTTTCCACAGTGCAGAATACAAAATACCTTCACAAACACACCGCTCCCTGCCCCCACCTTCCAACCCTTCACAAACACAAATCCCACACACATACTGAACCAAACCACATGCCACAGGCACACACACACACACACACACACACACACACACACACTTACTTGTGATCATCTCTCAGATGACCTCTGCTTTCACTATATGATGGATCATCCAGAGTTCCAGGGCATCTATTTTCCTTCCCAGGAAAAGAGACACCAACTTTGAGCTAGGACAGTTAGGACCAGATGTACAGCTTTGTTAGGACCAAGAATTTTCTTTGATTTCACAGAGAAGAACAAGGATGACCTAATGTTGTCACGATACCAAAATACTTCAATACAATACTTGTATAGATAAATAATACTCGATACCTGTATCCATACCACGGCACAAAAAAAAAGTCCTCGGCACAAAAAGTAGGATTCTTTTTTTTTTTGTTTAATTAACAACCTGCACACAGTGCTGCTACAGAAAGTCACTGAACACATTCCAACACATTTGTAATAATGCTTGAGAGCCAATTTGATTTCTTCCCTGATGTTTCATCTGTGCAGCCTTGGGTTGAAAATCTGATTGTAAATCTGTTTTTTAGCTTCAGTGCTTTCGATGCTATTTAATGTTTAATTAACAGAGATTGTGCCACTTTATACGCGTGGTATTGGTTCTTTTGACAACCTCAGAATGACCAATAAGAAGCTGTTTTTGTGTATCGATGTGTTCAATTCACTTCTCCCCATTAAAAACATTAAAAAAAACAACATAAGCTAAAACAATTTGGGATCAAATGTAGATGAAATTCATCATAAAGCCCTTTAAAGAGTACATGAAAGGAGGGACACATCACTTCAAAAAATGTTGAAACAGTCATTATGCACCATTATGCATCATTACAGACTGAACATAATGAATCATAATGAAAGTGATTTTTAGTATTTCCACACATGCGTTTCTTTTCCTAATAGACTCTAATTTATGGTTTGGGTTTTAAGGCAAATATCTGAGAAGTAGGTCAACCCACGACATGTGAAAACATTGTGGTCCAGTTAGAGTGTGTATTGCCAGCCAACGCATGGTTCCAAAAAACGTGATGAGGACAAAGTCATAACGTGCACACATCAAGATGAGAAGAAAAGAAATCTGCCTTTTTCTCATCAAAAAGTGACGTAAGACGTAGTAAAGGGAAAGCACCAGTCTATTCTGAACACACTGAAGGGCAACATCTTAAAAAAAACAGAAATTTTAAATGTAAAGATGAATGATAACTGTACTACCACAGTACTACTCATGCACTACCATATCCCACTCATGACTGACTTCAAAGTCTGTATGCACGCGATGTGTAATGTGCGTCAAAAGTCATGTTGTTTTTGAAGATACGTGTCAAATCACATGTATTGGAAGGGGTAACAGTTTATGTATCAATTTCAAATGGGTGTTTAAAGTTAAACACTGAGCTCATTTCTTAAATGACGTGTCGGTGATACAATGTTTACACCTCATAGTTATGTCTCTGCTGTAAAAGCATAAAATCAGCAGTGACATTAAAAACAATTCGATAAGGACAAACAGAAAAAAAGGTTATTCTTGAAATGTGTGCCAGATAAAGCCATAAAAGACATATATACAAAATATGTATATACATCTTTTATTTATACATTTGTAGTTTGATTACACATTTTTACTACATGTTCTTTTATCCCCGTAAGCCTTACGCTGCATCATAAAACGTTAAAACTTTTTTCAGACATTTTGATGTGTTATAAAGCACATGTCAACACAATTCTGTATGACCTCCATAGTTGATCAGTGGAAATATGTCTTCCGCTTTTTGTCTTTGCAAACAAGCGTCTCAGAGGCCTGGCGGAAGTCTGTAGCGGTTTACACCGGTGCATAGAACTGTACACAACAAGCACAATTTTCCAGGTTTCATCCTCGCCCTGCTAACCTATTTTTTCAATCGCAAAAGGTATGCTTGTGGTAACACAACAGACAAACGGCGCATCTATTTTTGACTAATAGGACAACAATTGTCCCATTTATTTGTGGTAGCAGAATTTTCTGTGAAGGCTAGCATTTCTCAGCTGAGACAATGTGGGGCCTAATAATTGCATAACACCATACACAGACAGTTGGAAGGGACGCCTTGTTATTACTTCTTATCTTTATTCTTTTCTATCTTTTTTTTTTTTTTGCCCTCAATGGACATGAATTGAAATCTGTAAAACTGAGAGGTTTTGTCTTTTTACCTTTTTAATCTTCCAAGATGCAATCAACTCAAAGCCCAGTTATGAAGTCATCTTTATGCCATAGACAGCACATGCTGTTATTTTATTGCTGTGTATCAACATTGGGACTGGGCTGATCCCTAAGCACTTCAGACCCTTTCCCTGTAATTACCTGCCTCTCACATTGTTCTGGAAGAGTTGAGGTGAGCTTCCTCCTGCTCCTCCTGCACACTTTGGGGCATTATCATAAATACGGCACATTAACACTTGTTCCTGGCTTGTCAGGATATAAATTAAGTCTGCAGGTGTCCCACCGAGGTTTACCCCTGATACTAATTAAGGCATGATAATTAGGTTTGTTAAATTCGGTCCTTTCAGCCCTGATACCCCCCTTGGAATACAACAATCACAGATTGCAGACAAGAGAAAGGCTTAGAGGATCCTCCCCTAGCTAACACACAAGAACAGACCAATGGGTGCCTGATAAAGTCGTTCTCCAGTGCTGGAGGGAATATGTGGGCTTGTAATTATGATTTTGCGCGTGACAATTCTCATTCATCTGACTTGAATGTGGTCTCATTTTGTGAAGGGAAGAGACAACATTTTGATGAGGTTCTTCCTCTTCATCTAGAGAGAGATAGAACTATTCATTTACACCAGAGAAATACCCCCAACCCCCCTACTTCTCCTCACTCCTGTCTCCATGACCTTGGCGGCTGGCATGCCTTATCAAGCAAGAGACAAGAACAAAGAACTAGAAGAGTAACAGAAGGTTATGGCAGCTCTTTAAAGCATTTCCGAGGCTTAAGCATAAGTTCTGTCTCTTATAAGAGTGAAAACAAAGTCAGTGTTGGCAGTGATGCTGAGCTCATTAGGTGAAGCCAAGATGTAGACTGAGGATTGTGCACCTTTACAAAGAGGTCAATAAAGGACAAAGATCTGAATACCATGAATCACTACTTTGCCTTCACAAAGGGCATCCGTGCTGTGGTGTAGCTCTTAACTTCTCCTGGAGGGTGCTCTCATTTTAATATAATAAGACAGAAGTGCTACTTATATTTACTGTATTGCATCCCAGAAAAGACCAGCGCAAAAAGCTATAATCTTGAGAAGAGTGGAGAGTGTTTTTCATTCATGAAATTAACACACTGTGACATCCGGAGCTGATTAATGACCCGAAGGTTGTTGTGATGTGTCACCGTTCATTGCCACTCTCCTCTGAGCCTGCACATGTAAGAGTGTCCCTCGGCTCCCTTGTTCAGCAGCACTGCCAGACTGAAATACGGGGAGAGGTGAACTGAGGAGCTGTGAGGAGAAAGAAGAAAAAAGGGATCGAGAGGAGAGGATGAAGGGAACAAGGGGACAGCCCTGCTGCTAAAGAGTCAGATGGCTCAGTTGTAGAGCTGTTCATCATCCTCTCCCATGTGACTGTGACCTGTGGACCCTTCCATGGAAGGATCGAGAGAAGAGAGGAAAGAGGGAGGAAGAGTGAGTGGGAGTTACAAACACAGACAGAGATAGATGGAGTGATACGGAAAGAGAGGCAGAAAAATAAAAAAAAATAAATCAGAGAATGGGAATGATCCCTCCCTCCTGTGCAGTCCAGATGTCAGACTGTGTGCAGGCCTCCCAGTGCAGGCCTTTGGGACGGGCCCAGCCTGGTGAAGCCCACTGACAGCACAGGGAGAACAGCTGTGCACAGGTTCTCAGCTCTGCCGCTCACAGCTCAGATGTGGGACAAACGGATAGTGCTCTTTGTTTACACATGGTCTTTGTGTACGTATCGTGCTTGTTTACTTGCTTTCTGTGTACGTGTTGTTTTTTGATGGTCTCCCGTGACAGCCATTGTTGTGCATGGTCATCGTTTTTTGAAGTTTTTGGCGTCTGGCAGCTGATGGCCCTCCTGAGGTGTTCAGGGTGCATGCCACAGTGAGCATTTTTTAAGAGCCAGTTGCATTTTAGACCTCTTATTGGGCAAGACTGCACCTGATGTCTGGAGCTGTAATTCTTTTACCTGAGATCTACTGTTGTTAACCTGTATTGTCTTTTGTAGTCTAGCCTTTGGTTGCATTCAGTGTTACAGCCATACATTTAAACCACAGTATCTCAAAGTTCTGATGGGCTGAGCTTCTGCCACCTTTTATGAAAGAAAAAGTTTGAGTTTTTAACTTAATCTGTCCTCATAATGACAATGACCATGACAAGCAGTGGATTCGATGTGTTCAAGAGACTACTGCTGTCTCTGGGATCCATAGCTGGATTTTCAGTCACTGATAGACTCTTGGTGACAGCAACCCAAAGAGCTATCCATTATGAATGAAGCAGGGAGAAAGAAGACTGAACTGAGTGAAACTGAAGAAGGCCAGGCAAAGTGCCTCACATCACTGCACACTTGACTGAGACCAGAGACAAGATTGCTTTAGTAATGTCTTACAAAGAACAATGAATGTCTACACTTTCCCCTTATGTAGTGGATGGCAACCGGGTCAGATGGAACTGGTTCCTGTTGCACTGTTCACTCCTGGGCTTCCTTTTCATGTTTAAATGATAACAGAAACAGAAACCAAATGCTGTTCACGTCATTTTCTTCTATTGGATAGTTTACAGAGTAAGTGGGGAAAGGAAATGGGAAACAGGGACAGGGTGACCTGCAACAAATGCCCTGATTTGACTTGAAGGGATGTCAGAGAACAGTTTGAGAATAGGACACATCTTACCTTTCATTTAAGTATTTTTTGCCCAAAAATGTTTTTTTATTCAGTGAATAGATGCTTTTCATTTTCTTTGTTTGATTTGATTTGTGGACGTGAATGTCTGCATGCGTGTGTGTGTGCAAAGTATTGTTGTATATTACATTTATTTATTAGTTGCTGTGTCTTTATGCGTTTATTGTAGTACACTTCACACAGTGCACAAGCACATACAGTGTGCAGCCGGCTAATAAGAGCCTGGAGGAGCGAGAGCGACCAAAAAGTGCATTGTTGCAGCTAAATACCTTCACTAACCATATTATCAGTGTGTGTGCAGGACCTGAGCGGTTCCTGGCTTTCTCCTCTTCAAATGTGATAACCTGTCCCAACCCCCCGCTCCCATGATAACTCCAAGGTCCAAGAGGGTCTGCTGGCACTGCATCCCTACAAGTGGAGGGGGCGCTAGGCCACAGGCATCCTGAAGACCGCCTTTATGGAGGGGAAACACAAGCGAACAAACAAAGGGGTCTGCAGCCAGGAAGCCTTAATCACTGCCACTACCATTAGAGTAATGAGGCCTGATGGACGCACAGTCTAGTGAGAGACGGGGGAGAGGCGGGGGGAGCTTTCCTCACAGATGAGGGCTGATAACCCTCCTCTCATTCTTCTGCTACTGCCACCGTACTCTCAGGGGCATATTAATGAAACAACAGTGCCCCTCTCTCTCTCTCTCTTTCTTTCTTTCAGGGGTTTCTTTTTCTTCCTGAGATTAGCAGGGTATTGTTTGAAGGAGCTCTGTTTTCTTTCAAAGCAGACCCTGGTGAGACATATCAGTGTAGAGCTTGAGGGAGATACATATGAGAGGAAAAGGTAACACCTGTAACTTCCATCAGAAAAATCAAGATGATCAGATGAGCTTAGCCAATAAAGACGTTAATGTCACGATTGAAGACTCAGACTTGAGAGAAAAAAATGAAAGCGATCCCTTTTTTATAAAATTTGATTAAATAGAATGGCATCCCGTAACTGTCAAAAGTGTACAGATATGTTAAAGATGCTATTGATTTTAACAGTGAGTTTCATAAATGATGCTTGACTGTGGTTATATGTGACCGTAGTGCTTTGTGAGCTGTGTTGCGGCCATCACTGTCCAGGGATTGCCTGTTGTGTACTCTCCTGTTTATGGATCTCATAGCTCTTTACAACACACTTCAAAAATTAATCACCCCAGAGTCCCATACAAGTCTCTGGCATGCATCTGCTGAACTGCTCTGGCCAAGCTCGCTCACACTGGAAGCAGCCACCAGTGAACAAAGCTGCTGCAACACCGCAGAGCATTTCACAAGATAATGAGGAAAAGATATAGATGTGGCTCTTGTTATATGAAATAGATTGTAATTAATTCACCGTGGAGAAGAATTAATAACTCACTCCTCTGTGTCTGGTGTAATGTCACAAAGCAGAGAATGACACTGATGGCTCGCCACTGCTCATGCTGCCTGCTGCCCAGCCTCCTGTCTGCCTGCGTTGGCTAATATTTCCAGCAGGTCTCAGTTTTAAAGCTCTCAGGTGGGCCTTTAAACGGTTGCTCAGACGACGGTGAAGGCCTCCCTCTGATTTTCCATCTCCCTCTCATCTTGTCCACTGTCCTTTTCAATGGCTGATTTATGGCCCACATAAGTGTGCAAGAGACGCCGAGATTTCAGAGGAAGTCATAAATAGAACAAAACCAAGGAAGAGAGGAGGGAAGAGGAAACAGACTGAGGAGGTGACAGGGACGTGCAGAGTGAAAGCGAGAGCGTGAGAGAACTTTTGACTGATTCCTTCAGTCAGTTTCACTGCAGAGAGAAGGCTTTCTCTGCTGCAGGATTTATTGTACTTGCTGTCTGTCTAGCTGCCTTTTTTCTTTCCTTCCTGTCAGCTGACCTTTGAACTGCTGATGGTGGGTCTGCCTCCCTGTGGTTTGTTCTTCTAATTGGAGTCAGGATGCAGATGCTCTGGCAGCTTGAGAGCAGCACAGTATGGATACACACTATACACACTACTCTGAAAAGATGTTTTGTTGAATGAACATAATTTTATTATGTCAAGTGGTTGCACGAAATAATTTTTTCTGAAGCTAGAAATTTTTATGATGTTGACTGAACTAATAATTTTTAAGTAAATCGAATTAAATCCCATTTTAAATGTACTTAAAAATATGCTATCATACATCACACAGAACCACAAAATGTGTTTAGACAACCAACTTTGACATGGTACAAATACTTAACATCTCACATCAGAGCAGTCTAATGACCCAAAAATATTTGTCTAAGATGAATGACTGTAAAATACTCAGTGCATAGATAGCAACACTGTTAACTTTAACAGTTACATTAATCTGTTTGCAAAAGAAAAAAAAGTATGTTGCTCTGATTGTGTAAACAACCATTAATAAAGAATAAACTGACACGTTAAGTCTCCTGATATGCAACAAGACAGAAGAGACAGAAGGCAACATTTGCTCTCAACATGTACAATCCTTCTTAGAAGACAAGAACCTGTGAAATGCAAAGTGCATAAACAACAGTACTTGTTTTAGCTTTTAACCCTTACCTTTTAAAAGCCTCTACTAAAGAGATCAAACACAAGAAAGCAGAAACCCGCTGTTCAGATACTGTCAACCATAGTCATAACCATAAGGATGGAATGAACAATGTAAACTCTGACACTTCTGTGTAGTGTCCTGATCAGAGACTAGGCAGCAGAATAGTTCTATCCCTGTTACATGTAAAGTGGTGGTTACCCTTTATAGAGCTTACTTTACAGCTTTTTTGCAAAAAACATACCTGTACCCTCAATTGAGAACATTACCAGGAGAAAAAAAAAAGTTTCAGCAACATTCAAAACCCAAACCATACAGAGTGGGCCACATCTGGAAAACAAACACGGTTTGCCTGACTCTGAAATGACAATATTATTGAAAGGCAATGTTTCATTGAGGCAGTTGAACTGATAATAAAACAAGTGGCTTTGTTGAGTATCATAAGATTCATTTAAGTGAATATCCTGTCACTCTCTTGGATGTTGGCCTGAAACAGACAAGAGGCGATCCTTCATTACTGCCCTAACACATATAACTACCAGTAAGTTAGTTTGTTCGTTGTAATGTTCTCACCACTGGCTGCGTGAATACTTCTATCCTGTACAAAAGCATTTCTCATCTGTGTGAAACACTTAGTGATGCTGCATTTGAGATCACATTAACCATTCATTCCACAGTTCACAAAAACAACAAAGCATCACATGCACTACGTAACTGTGGCTGAAGGATTTCTACAGTCCAACACTGATTTTGGTCTTTAGTCAAAGGACTTTGGGGGAAAGCTTTTCCCCATCCATTCCCATGCATATTTTTGAATGAATTCGTAATAGTGTCTCAGTTCCTTGGGGTAGGCCAGGTTCAGTGTGTAGATCATACCAAGCATCACTGCGCAAGCCTGGGCTGCAGATCCAATGTTGTCCAGGATGATTGCACCATCAACAGAAATTTCGATGTCATCATAATGTCCAGGATCTCCTCGCCGATGACGTAAATGCCCATGGCCCACTTCTGCATGTCTGTCAGGATGGCGTTTTCCTCAGATGCATATATAAGTAAATAGGATAAAAGGGAAACATTAGAATGCTTTGCCACAAATGAACATTATTTTTTATCATACATTGTACACCTGCACGACAGATGTTTTCAGATTTCAATCAGGGCACTGTCCATTTGTGCATCAAGTGTTTTATGGGCACTGTATGTTCCAAGGTGTGCTTTTGTGCTTCGACTCTATGCCTGGCTCTATCATATAAGCAACAGGAACAAAACATTTTACTATACTGACTTTCACTTTGAGGTAAAGAAGCACTAGAAACATCACTACTTCTCAAATATTCTATAATGGTGCACTGTAACAGCAAATTATTCTTTTAAACACAACAGACCACCTCTGCTGTACACTGAAGAGACCCAGTGGGGAGCCAAAACTACAGGACAAACTACTTTAGAATCTTAAATACAAGTTACATTCAGAACATTAAACTTACTGTATACTCATGGATTAGATGTCCGTCATCCTCACCAAGGTAGAGGCAAAGTGCTCTAAGGGCTGCTGCCCTTTTTGAATGAACGTCACTTATAGCCTGTGTGAAGACATTTCCAGGCACAAGAGTAATTACAAAAGTATTTGAACTTTTCAACCCACGGTGATACTAATAATAACATTATTCCTTTGATTACAGAATAATTGTGCTGTGGTTACAATGTGTGACATGTATTGGTGTAGGATGAAAGCGCTGTGCTAAGCATTGTCAAAAACCTTGCTCAGTGCAGGTGGTGTACATGAACTGTCCCACCAGAGAAAACCGGGCTGGTTTTGCTACCATGACGTGTAAACATGTAAAATATTTCTTTGGAAATGTGTCTTACAGTAATGATCCAGGCTTTACTGGAACAGAATATATTAACCCACACATATAGACAACAATGAATGAACGGTTGCCCCTTTAAGATCTGCAGATGTTTGGCGAGTTTCTGGCCAGTGACACCTCCCTTCTTCTGGAAAACTGATGTCAGCTGAGGCTGAAGACTGTCCAACCGTGCCATGAAGGTCGTCTCAAGTGGATGTGTTGTAATTCGCTGAAATTCAGCATTTATCTGTTGCACATAAAAAAAGAGGCAGAAGACAAAGAACACTGTGCTCAGTTATTTATGTAATGGTGATTCTTGTAATGCACATAGTGAAAATGCACAATGAAAAGAGGCACACTGGAGGGAAGCAAGCATGTATTTACCTCATTAATATGGAAAAGTGCAGGCCACCCCACTTTAATCTCTTCAGCACCTGAACTTCCATGCACCCCCTCTTTTCTTCGGTAGGAGAAAGTTTTAGACATCCTCTCTCTTACATCTGATGCCCCGTTTCTTTGTCTGACATCATTCAAATCATCTGTTTCGCCAGTGGGGTGTGAAGGACAATAGTTGACCTCTGCCTTTTTAGCTTAAATAGGGCTTACACCGTGGTGAAATTTAAACTACGACGTACCAATAATTATTAAGGACTTACCCAAACAATTCAAAATTCAGCCTGTAATGAGAGCGACATGCTTAATTTTTTCGAGCTACATTTAATTAAATAAAATACGATTGTCATATTTTTGACAATATATGTTGAAATTACTTATATTTTATAAGTGGAATGAAATAACACAACTATTTCTATTAAAATATGCTTAATATATGTAACATTTACTAGGGGTCAAAATCACTTTCTTCAGTGTACTCTTTTTGAGGTTGAACCAACACAGAGCAGAGAGACTGAACTGAGGAAAGTCAGTGTGGGAGGGAAGGTAAAAAAAGATGTGAAGAGTGGGATCTCTCGGTTTGTTTATATGAGCAGGGATTTTCCCTGTTGCACTGGTTAAATGTAACTTTTACATTTTTGCATGCAGCTGGCTTTCCAAGAAATGGTACTAGAGTTCCCAGTCATGAAAAAATTTAACGGCCAGTGGCACAAAGAAATCTCTTGCAAATCAGTTAAATAAATGTGAGCTCAGATTTTTCATGTGGGCTTGAGAGGACACCAGTTCACCTTGAACAACCCTTCAAAAATCGGCTAAGCCTGATAATGATCCCATGTCTCCGGGCTTACATCTCATAGACGGGTTTGCTCCCTAACATCATGCTGAAAAAGGGTTTCACCATCAGATAACCTCTTTATCATAATGATGAGGAGGCTACTGCTCCTGTGTGTCCAATAAAGCCATAACTAGGCTACCTATCATCTGTCCAACACAGGCGCTAATCCAGCATGGAGAGAGCAGCTAGCAATCACACACACACACACACACACACACACACACACTCAGTTTATTTGTCCCTGCTTGGTTTTTGCTGTTGGTTTGTCCAAGTAAACGTACGCTAGCATTCTGTGATGAAAGCAATAATGTACTGAATATCCTATAAAATTAGCTATTATTGCTAATTTTTAAACTTGTTTAATATTTGAATAGCTTGTTTTGGTGCTGTGCCATATAATGCTTTATGTGCAGTGTTAAGAAGTGTAACATTAGAAACAACTACATGGAAATTTCAGTTAAAGATACTGTGTCCACATGCAAATATAACACTGCTGAAAAATTCTCACCACTATTTAATGCTGATTCAGATGGACTTTGAAAGCAAAACCACCTGTGCAAATCAGGATGGAAAGATACCTCTGGCACACCTGCACCTGGCTTATGAATGTGGGAGCCGGTAGGTCACGCTGACCTTTTAATGACCTTTCTGTAATAAACAGCTCGATTCTACATGAGAGGAAGCTGCTCTTCCTCTTCTTGTCTTGTTCTTCTGCAGCTGTTAGGCCTGCAGCTTGATCACAACTGGTGCACAGCTCTGCTCACTCATGGAGAGACTCTCTGTGAACTGCAAGAATTTTCACGTATGCAGTATTTGCACATTGAGCTGTGCGCTGAAAGCATGTATGGATTTGTGTCTGCATTATGCGAATGTCTCTCCAGCGTCTTGATTTATTGTTTAACACTCTCATCAACTGCATTCCCTGCAGAGAACTTTTCAAAGGGAAGTATGAGTTTAGTAAGTGATAATATTGTCACAGTGATTATTGCAAGATAAAGTGAAATTCATAGACAGCACCAATCTAATATCCCTTCCAGTATCAAACATCGGGTAATGTATTTCATTTATATTGGTAATTTTAGAGGGAAAGAAGGAAAAAAAGGAGGATATAGTCTGTAGGTTGTTCTGTGAGGTGCTGCTTCTTTGTTGTTTGTGTATTACTGTTTTGGAGTGTGTGTGTGTGTGTGTGTGTGTGTGTGTGTTTGTGGTGCACAGACGGCCCATACATCACATCCTCTTTACAGTGTTTCCCTGTGAGTCATTTGCATGTCATTACAGCTTTGTTTTATAAGTGAGTGGCTATTAAGGAAGCTGCTCCATAAAACGCCTGTTAAAATGGAGGAAGGCGGCAATACGGATCTTAAAAAGCCAAGAGCATTCTCCGTTTTCTCACCTTACGTAGTTGATGAAAGGTGTGTGTATGTGGCAGAGGAAGAGAGAGACCAGATGTCTTTCCTTTGGGACTCACACATCTGCTGGGTTTTTTAATGACAGTAAAATTCATGCAATCCCATTTCTCTTCCCACTTTCTCTGCCCTCCCTCCTGCTGCAGTCCCTCTGTTCTTCCTCTTTTCACACATCTGGATTTGGCTGTGTGAGCCCTGGTGTGGTCTCCATCTGTGAAGGACGACACAACTGTTGGCAGGATTCTTACTGGCTGGGTTTGGACAGGGCATCCAGGGAGTCTGTGCATACCTCCTTGGCAATTTAGTTGTTCATATATACTAATCTGATAGTCTGCCCTTCCTGTATTGAGTAGTCCTATCATAGCACACATTCTTTGTATCTTTTTTCAGCCTAAGTGTTTTTAAGAAACAGTAGGGTTTTGTTTTTGTTTTTTTGCTGTTGTCTTTTTTTTTTTTTTTTTTTTACAAAATGCCTTCTTTATGTAAACACATGTACAGTATAGTACAGCCTGCAGTGTACAAGAATAACTTAAATTATTTAAAAATAGAATGCAATTTCAGGACAACCACAACAGATTTTTCCAGGAACAATACTCAGCAGAATGACTCCATATTTGCATGTTTGTTTTCTCGTGCAAGGTGAAACCCTTTTGCTAATGAAACACCACTGACTGGAGTGTGAGACCTGATTCCAATTAAGGGTTAGGTGGTTATGGGTGTAGTAGGCAGACCTCAACTTGGAATTGGAAGCATGTGGCTCACATCTGGATCTGCTTACAGTGTCAAGGAGGGCGCTTTCATGACAGCCAGGCACGTGGCAACAGAGTAAAAACCTTTGCAGAGAAAATGTCCCCGTAACTCACTCGTGAAAAGAAACCTTAGTGTGGCAAGCAATTCTGACAAGCCTCGCATTGTATTTATAACAGACAGAGGAGGAGGGGTTGTGCAAAGAGGAGGTGAGCTCTCTGCTGCCATTACAGAGATACGAGGTGTCATTTTTGATTTCCATAACAGATTCTATTTCCATCACACATCCATCCAGCACACTAATTAAAATGGTCTCACTTCACAACACCATCTAAATGTTTGCGTATGTCTTTTGAAGGTAATTGCAAAAGTGATGCCGTATACCAAAAATGCGTTGTAAAGTGTAGGAATGATGTGCGTTGCTCAGTTTTAACATGTTGTAAACGCGTAAGTACTAATCTTGTGTACTTAAAACTGCACTTTCCATGCTAATGTGTAAGTTACTCAGTGTACATTGGTGTCACCTGAATGTGACAAAGTGTTGTTTTTGCCTTAATGGGCCAGCAGACTTTCTTCATCTTTATAATTCCTGTCTTGTCAAACAGTTAGTCGGAGAGCTGCGGTCAGAGCAACTGGTTCTCATTTGTAGCACAAAGACTGGTCTGTTTGCGAGGGCTGAATTTGTGAGATTACATTCCTTTCCATCGTTACATGCACATGGTGTATTAAAAGAGGTATTTTAAAAGGCTAGTTCCCCCGCACTGCTTTTTCTCCTCCATCATGTGTAAAAACTCTTCTTTAATGTCTGTTAGGATGATATGCACTATATACCTCTTGTGTGTCTAGTTTACACTGTGTCCTTTCATGACTGTTCTTCACCAGCACTTTCTCTTTCTCCTTCCTCTCTTTCTAACTCCTCTGTCCTTCTCTCAGTCCAGTCTCTCCGAACACTGTTTCTCATAGCTATTTCTCTTCCTCCCCCTCTGCCCCACTCGCTCTCATGGACATGACAGTGTGGGGGGATAAGGGAAGAGTAATTATGGTTCAGTGAGGCTGCCAGGTGTGATAAATGACTAATAAGGGGAGCGGAGCCCTGGGTCCTCTAAGGAGGACTATTACAGTCTTATCAGCACAGGGCTGCAGCTCACAGCCTGGCCTGGGACAGAGGCCCTTGTAGCTGTGCTCGCTCCTCTCCTAACCCCTTCACCTCAGTCATCCTCCACAGCCGGCATCAGTCCAGCCCACCCCAGAGACAAGCTCCAGCTTCAGCTGCTGGTTGTGAAAGTGCACATTCATTCCTTGTCAGTGAATTTTTATTCCATATTCTTATTCCAGTGTGAGCAAATTTCAAATGAGGGGACACCGTCAATATGGTTTTTGTGCTGTTGATTATAAACCTTAGAGAATATAGTGTGATTCTGACAAGGTCAGCAGTAAGAAAAAAAAAAAAAGTTCTGGCTATGGTTAACAATAAAATGTAAGCACAACTATTTGTTTTTCATTTTGTCAATGTGGCAGTAAAGGGAGTGCAGTGACAGAAAACCGCAGATTGTACATATGATAAATAGTGAGACCACCCTCTGTGGCAAAAAGCAGCTCCACTGCGTGCATCTCTGGCAATAACTACATGCTATAGCATTCATTTTCCCTTTGGTAAATTAAATTATATCTCTATTTATAACTGTGGAGAGCTTTGCAACTTCTCATAGTTGTTCTTCTCGTTGTTGAATTACAATGGAGTAGACAACACAACCAACAGAGGCTGTGGAAAATGTCCTTACAATAACCTATTCCCTGCAGCCAAAGCATGGAATACCTTCACATTCCACCCAATTGCATAAGCTGATACATTTAAATCACACGTTTCCTGTTTATGCCAGTCAAATTGTTATCTCGCCTTATGGTAAATAGCAGGAAGAAATTTTGTTTTCTCTTTTACTTCTGATGCAGCCAAGCCACACAAGTTCCCCATGTAAAATGTCCATAAAGGGACTGCCGCTCAGGGCACACAATGTGTACATTCTTAGGCAGCTGAATGATATCACGTCTGGTTTAAATTGCCTTGCAGTCAGTTTTATCTGATGCTAGTATGGCTTTCTCAACATTACAACAAAAAGATGGTGTTAAAACATGATAAGACGTCACTAAAAAAAAACTTCAATGGGACCAATTCTGCTGTATTCTCATCTGTCTCCTCCCTCCAATCCACACAATAAGGAAATTCATATTCTAATGGTATGCACTTTTACCAACTGGAAGCGGCTGCATCATTCTGTTATGATGTAATTTCCTGTCTTTCGCCCTGCATTACTCTCCAAAAAAATCACTTTATTCTGACTTAAGCTGAGTTATTATATACAACTGCATGAAGCCTAAATTTCATGACTTCATGACAATATTTCTTCATTCCTAAAAGCCGAAATAAAATGTGACCTAGAAAAACTTCATTTTTTTCATTCTGTTCTTTTCATTTAGTTTAAAAAGAGTACGCGCAAGGTAGGACTGCAAAACATGTCGTTACAGCATCAACATTTCAATGTGTAAGTGTGCAGTAGTCACTTCAACTTGTCAGACTACAGCTTTTTTGCTGCCTCAAATAAAAGGAAATCTTGCAAGGTTCTCAATTTTCCATGACTAATCTACGAGAGAGGTTTGTCTGAAATAACAAATTCCCGATTTCAGGGTTCTTTGATACACTGAGTTTGTTGACAGTGAGTAACAGGCAGGCTCTGAATTTAACTCTTTTGAGGTTGTGGGAAAAACAAAACAGAATCTTTACCAAGTGGATTGAACTCTGAGACGGAGGGACGAGTCTTCCACATGCACACACTCATACTCACACCAACAGTGCTCTGCATGCTTGATTTAATACACCTATTGAAAACTGACTTGAGTCGAGTGCTCTGTTTGTTTTTACATTGCTGGTTTTTGGTGACATATCTTATTGTTATTTGCTGTGCTGTTTTCTGTAGTTTGACTGAGCTATTTTATTTCACTTTTATAATTATTGTGCATCAGATATGACTCGGCGCCCGTTGGCAACTGTATTTTTTCACATTGCAGTGTCAGTTTTTTCCAGTATCAAGCAGCCCTAGTGCAAGACACAGACTAACTCAGATACAGATGATGGATGCAACAAAAAGTTCCATCCATCCATTGATTTTCCACAAGTTATGCTAGCCCACACAAAGATGGCAGGACATTATGAAGAGTAGCTTCGACCACACTTCCTCAGCTCCTGGGTGATCCCATGACAATCTGAAATAATGCCCATCTCTTCAGAGTAGGTGCAGCATGTCCTTGAGTTTATTCCTTAGCGGGGTGTTCCAAGAAACCTCCACAGGGAGTCTTGAAGTCATCCTGATCATGTCTTAATCACCTCAACTGTGTCCTTTTCCAGTAAAGGAACAACGTGTGTGACTGAATTCCTTTGAGTTCTTCCAAACTACCCCAGTGCAAAGAAGAGTTAAAAGCCTCATAAAGGCAGAAGGACCAAATCATCAGTAAAGAACAGACATGCAAGCCTGAGTCTACCTAAATGGACACTCCCAAACTGAACAATGTTCCCCCAGGCTTGTGTCTATCTGTATAATAATAAGTGACAATATTATCCACAGCGGTTGACATGTTCTGTCCGAGTACCTTGTTTATGCAACAGCTTTACCCCAACCACTGACAGTTTCACCTTTGATTTTGAAGATATAAAGCTAATGTACACAATAATATCAACCTTAGCTTTTGTGGTGGAGAGCTTGAGTTTTCCATACATGGCAGTGGTTATGATCTGTATGTTCTTAGTTTGGTCGATTACAAGCTGTGTTATAGTGTTAAGTAAAGGGCTTGATGGCAGCGTGGCTCAGCCAGCATAAGTGTGACACTAGAAACTGTATACCAAAACATTACATCTCTCAGTTAAAGAGAGCATGTTTGGCTGCACATAAGGGTTAGCATGCACTTACTTTTTGGTGCTTTTTTCTGTAGAATATTTGTTGATTAAGCATGTTTCAAATGCTGCTGTTTGTCTATTTTACCTATGTTTGTTTCATCTGCCCTAAGAAAGAGACACTAGTCAATGATGACTTTAGGATGAAGGATGGATAGCTTGTTTTGCCCCAGCCTTGAACAAGTGGGTTGATGGCTGCTCACTCATCTAGTGGAGGCCATCATTTTGTGAACCATGATCCTCAGGAGAATCAAGTAACCCCATGAGCATGATAATCTTTGTAAACTGCACAATGCCAGAGAAGTATAGAAACAATTCTAAAGAGAGTAAATGGCTTTTCTGTGCATTTACCTTCGACTGTTTGCCTGCTTTCAAGTACCATAAAGAGCCAGTGCCTTCCTGTTTAACCACAGGTTGAAGAGCATACAGTTGCTCACTGCATCCTCTCTGGACTGAGGTTTTCAGAAGGAATGAACGACAAATGAGTTAAACATGCACCCGATCCTTTAACCCCCCGTCTAAAACTCACGGCTAATTCATAGCCCCCTTGATTACCCAGGGGAATTCTTTTATCTCCTCCATTTCATTCCTGAAGCGTTCGGTGGACATTTTAATGGCTGCACTTTCATCGTCTGTCAGATATTTAAATGGAGAAGTGCGTGTGTGTGGTGAGGAGTGAGGCAGTGCGGAGGCCTCCTCAGATTCTGCATGTCAATCTTTAATGCCAAGAGATATGGACGAGCTCTGACCTCTCACTCTGTCATTCTGCCTCTCTCTTGCATAAATTGACCTCCTAATAATCATTTCCTGCTCCTATCTGCTGTAACGAGTGTTCCAGAGTACTTGGCAGTCACATGACCCAAAGAGGGGCCATTAGGGTTGAGAGATTGACCCCTCTGCAATGGCTAGGCCATAGAGCATCTCACTGACATATGGACCACAGAAAGACTGTTATGGCAAGTGAATTTCACTCTGCCTGTTATGACCATGAACATCACAGAATGACACGCAATAGAAGGAGGAACCATTGGTATAATGGAACTGCAAGAGCGAGTCATTCGCCATTACCGCTATCTATTGGTAGTTAGAGCGAAGTAATGAGTGGCTGAAGAGACGGAGTGAGAAGGAGAATGAAGGGTGAGTGTGGTTCATAAAGTGTTAAGTTCCTTGTCAAAATTGTGGACACGTCCATATTTCTTTGTCTTGCATTGCTGAGGTATTATTCAATATTTTGGCTTGAGTGCCACATGCCTGTTAAGAAATTGTTCCCTGATGTTTCTGCCTTTTGAGCACTGCTGCTTACCAGGTTTAGCACCGGTTTAATGAGTCCCCAGTCCCCTGTCTCTCACCTTCCCAGGCCACGCTTCCACAGCCGTCTGCATATGGCTCCACACCTGCCCCATAGCAGTGGCTGTTCACAGATGACCAGACACTTCCTGCCCGGGCGAAAGCTAATTCAGCCTGTATTAGCGCTGTATTCTTTTTTTCATAGGACTAATCAGATTATTTTGCTTGTCTCTATAATGAGGCCCAGTACTTCTCGTGCCACCTCATCCACAAGGGTTTACATATATGCTCTGTTTAACATTTCTGTGTTCCAGCCACGATCCTTTAATTTCATCTGATTTGTCACCTGATGTCATAAGCCCATCTTTCTGGCTGTGTAGGACCTCAAAGGCAAAGCAGACAATTTTACTCCATCTGAATGGTAAGAAGGAAGGATAAAACAAAAGCCTGGTCTCCTGCATCTCCCCAATTCTCTAAATATATACTCCCAATTAGCTCCAGCTGCAAATTCTGCTTAATTAGTTTACTTAATCTTTTCAAGAGTAATGGCCACACGCCGGTGGTCCTCAAATGAACATTTAATCCTTTTAGGGGCACTTCTAATCTTTTCATATTAAAAGCTAAATAGTCAAATGTGAGTATCGATCTAATTACACATGGATTGCTCTGGAGAGCGCTGAAAATTAAATGTGTTCTGCATGTAGCACCCAGTCCATGTTGATATGTCAGCAAATGTGTTGTATGTGAAGCACTGAGCGAGACCCCATAGTTAGTATTAATTCAGCATTTAGTGCTACACACTGTCTGTTAAAAGATACCTACAGTGTAAATTCTTTTTAAGTTCCCAGAGTGTTAACCCCTTATTCACACCTTGTTCCCTTGTACCTAAGCAAAGTGCATTTTGACAGTCAATATGAAACATAAAGGCTGATATAGGTTTTTTATCATTCCAGCTCTGGATGGTTAGCTGCCATATCAATTAATGACGGTAGTTGTTGTTGTTTTTTCTTTTCTTTTCTTTTTCCCTGTAAAACATTTCGTGTATTGCTAAAGGACACATGTTTTGTGCCCTTGGTAGTAGGCGGTGCACTGGACTGGAAATGTAATTGGCTTTGTTTATTTTGTCAGGAAATGCAGTTTTGTGCTTATGTAAGTGAATAATGTTCAGACAAATATGTATCCCAACTTGGCCGGCTCATAGGAATACCACAGCTGTGCTGTTGAAAAATAGATGGTTGATATAATCGCTGAGCAAGAATAATGTGTGGAGGCAAAGCTCAACATCTTTTTAAACAACTGTATTTGCTCTGAATAAGAGGGCCAAGCACATCTGTAGATTTGACAAATGACAGCAATGTTTTGAAAATCATTTGGTTTTCTAATTTGCCTTCAGATCATGTGCTTTTCTGTTATGCGATCATGTGTTTTCATCTGTGGTTATTTTTGGGGTGAAATTGCATGCTTGCTCTGTTCATATCGTAAAATAAGATCACAAGGCAGAAACAGACAAGAAAACTGTCTACAAAGGTATCAGGACACTGAAAAAGTCAAACTACAAAAGCAAGAGTAAGATTTAGGCTTTTGTCGAAGAATGACATTTGCACCTCTTGAATCAAACCATACTGAACTCCTCACTCCACTGGAAGTAAAACAGTTTCTTTGCTCATCAGCTAAATAGTAACATAACCAGGATATGTTACAATGATATCTTTCCTGAAATACCTTTGTGTGTTTTTTGATGGTATCCGTCTGTTTTTCAATGGAAAATATATTTCTGTAGTAAAATCTGATAAAAGGTGAATAACAAATAATAATAATAATGGTTTTTTCAAAGCAAGCCCCTCTGTTTCAACTCTGTATGTTCAAACTAGGGTTTGTTAATTTGTGCCAAACGGTCACAGTACTGGGCACAGTCTGGTGCACGCAGCCGCCTGCAGACTACGCGGTATGTAGATTAATGCAAATTTGGTGGAACCAAAGTTCCCAAGCATGAGTTCCACCCAGAAACTTTTAGCCGCATACCGTTGCGAGCATGTGCTGAGGTTCAGCAAGCTTACTAGCAGCCATTGTTGTCTTCTGCATTCTCGTTGGGCAGTAATGCAGCTTAAGTGCAGGTTGATTTAAAAAAAAAAAAACCTCAGGCAGGCCTGATGTTTCCTGTTATGCAATACACGATACAAGAAGTTATTTTGATGAAATTATTTTTCATAGAATGTGGAGATGAAAGACTAGCAATAGATGCCTTGTAGATAAAATACATTCACATTCCTGAAGCACAGCCGGCTGGTTTGCAGAAGGATTTTCTAAGATGTAGAGTCTATGTGAGATGTAGGAAATGGGCTAAGACATGCAAAACCGCTGGTGTGGTCCATCAAGAGACCAACAGTGAGATGCTGATGAGGTCTGATGGGAGTTGTGAGAAGTCTGGAACATTAAACTGTTGATTCCTCGAGTCTGAGAGAGCTCCCGGCCTGTCAGTGTTATCTCCTTCTCCCTGGTGGGAGGAGACGTGCTCCCTGGGAAGGGCTATCACCATGGACTGGTGTGGAATCTGATTCTCCTATCACAGCCCCTGACCTCACTGTTATATGATAGAATGTGAAAGTTAACCTGGATCAGTGCCTGGGGACAGTGTCTGCCTTTGTCAAGGGAATATGATGTTTCACTGCATTCGAAGACTTCTCCCTCCTCACACTATCGGGCTTACACGCGTGTGGATGTACACACACACACACACACACACACACACACACACACACACACACACGCACATAAATTGACTGCCAGCCTGAAAAGTAGGTTTCTGAGTCATTGCAGGCCACATGCACTTTTCTCTGCACTCCTGTTTATTTGTCAAGTGGCATCTCTTCTTTCATCACTCCCCTGTTTACTCACCAAACGACATACTTCTTTCACAAAATGCTTGCGGGTGAAAAACAGCAATATGAGAGATCAAGAGAAAGAGTGGAGTACGGCTTTTACAACCACTTGTCTCTTCTGACAATTATTTCCTCGCAGTGGTGATTCAGCTTTAAAAATGTTCATATTTGGTGCCCTAAACACCTACAGTAAGAGTGGCTGTTCTTTCTGAGGAACAAATCCTCTCTGACGCTGAACAGTTAGAGAAACTAAAGTGGATTCAGTACGTTTTATTTAGTGCTGTAGGGTTAGGATATTGTTTAGAACCTGCAGTCTTCACTGACTACTGCTATATCTGTTGAGCAAGTGTCAACACTGAGTGCAAAACGCAATAAAGATTATCACCAAAGCAGAACAGAAAACCTGAGACTGTTCCAGTTTATCGCTTTAAACTTTTACACAGCACAGTTGTAACTTTCAGTAGATGTGTGGGAGGACTCACTGCTTCTAATCCGCTGGGAGGATCTGTACATGCACCGTTCTGTAGAAAGGTTAATGAAATTACGCACAGGGGCTGGTACCGCAGCTGCAGGTGTGCTCTCTCACACTTAACGGAGACACTGGAAAACAGGACGAGCTGACTCCATGTACTTGCATTTGCAGATTGCAAAATCTGCACATTTAATGGTTTGTACTCACAGTACAATTGACCAGATTGAGAGAAACACAGAATCAGTTTCACTGATCATGATAACGTTGAATATTCCTTCCTGTGTGCCTCTTGTGTTGAACTTTCAGACCTTGTCAGGGAGAGTGTTTGGTTCTGTGTGTGTATGTGGCTCATCAGTGACATGTTGCCAAACATGTTGTAGGGCCACAATCACAGGTCCTGTGTGGTGTTAACGGTTGTACAAATAAGAACATTGTGGCCGGTGTTGGTGGTATTTTTGCTTCACACCACAAAGTTCCACTCACAATACATCAGTGCTTAACATAATCAAAGACATATTTAAACCTTAAGCCGAACATAGTACTTTTATGATTGCATGCCATATCTTTGGTGACGTTTGTCATAATGTCTTGTTTCCTGCAGCAGGTCGAAGGGCACATAGTGATGACTTCGCCTGTACCCTAGTGGGCAAGAGTGAACCAAGGATTAGAAAGAGCCAAATACCAAAATGACAGCAGGACAAAGATATTTAGTTTCACTGTCTTCAGTCTGTTCTCTATTCTTAAAGCTGTTTACAACTATGTCTGATCCCAGGGAACAGATGGTGGTCTCCCCCTGTCTGTGTTTTCTTTGTTCATGTGTATCGCCATGTGCTTATGCATGTTCAAATGTTCATGTGTCTGTGTTTTTGCGTGTATTTCTGATCTACCTCTTATTCACTACACAGCTTTACCTTTCTGAAGCTAGGAAAACACTGGAGCTTTCTAAAAGCCTTTGTCCTGTGTCATTGTCTCAGCAACAAACTTGTTAAACATGTTTTTTTGTTTTTATAGCTGAATCCAATGTATAGTGTATTAACAGAATAAAAAAAAAATAGATTTGGCTTCCTTGTAGATTATTTACAGTGTACACTCTCAGCAGGTGGAAGGTGGTGGCCAAATAACAGTTAGGTAACCTGCAAGTGAGCTGGCAAACAAAGACACGATTCTGACAGCATATGAGGGCTCAGCCAGTGATGAAATGGCAGACGAGACTGATTGTCATGGCATGGCCTGAAAAAAGAAAAGATGTAGCAAAAGTAAAACAAAATGAATAGATGGAAGGGGAGAATGCTGATACTGAAAACAAACGAGATACAGTTACATAGAGAGATTGAGTTAGAGACAGGGAGGGCTAGAGGGATACAGGCAGTGTTCTAATGACTTCACACCCCATTAGCCACTTAGTCTGATGCGTCACACCTCATTATGCTGCTGGAGCAGCAGTGCATGAACGCGTGAAACCGTCCACTCAGCCAGACCTGTCCACCCGCTCCAAACGCTCACTCACTTACAGCAATTAGAGTGTGTGTGTGTGTTTGTGTTTCTGTGTTGCTTGCTTGCGTGCATGTGTGCGTAAAGCTAAGATCCAACTGGCCTGCCTGTTTCTGAAAGCAAATAGTTAAAATCGATTATTTTAAGCCCAATGAAGACCTTCTCAACGGAGAGGTAGCAGCTCCCGCTATGTGGCATTTCTGCACAAGTTCACCATGACTACCCCGCAGCTCAAGCTGGAAATGCTGCAAGCAGGCCAGAGCAGCGCTTTCTTTATCAGCCTACATAACGGAGGAGGACAGAGTAGCGTGCTTCAGAGGACTCTCCTTAATCACTCTCCCTTAAACACGCCAGTGCACATGCATACACTCTTGCACCACAATGAACATGCACACACACTCACACACACACAGGATAAAGAGATGGGAGAAAAGAGAGGTCTCCCCATGCCATTCCCTGCATGGGCAGCCCCAGTTGGCAGAGTGTGAAGTGTTCCTCTCCAGGACAAGGCCTGCTAACTCAAATCCCTGGCTAGCAGCCACACTCCTCTCCATTACAAACACTGGGCCCATTTATCCAATCGTCCCCCCTCTTCAGTCACACTGCCACCCCAGGGGGAATGCCACATAATGGTGCTGTAGCCACTGTAACTGACATCTCTATGCGGTTAATGTTTATTGTTTTTCTCTGCTCAGTTTGTTGATATTCAACAAAAAATGAACTGCGCACGAGAAAAAAAACAGAATGACTAGATAATTGTATCGTTGTGCCAAGCTTTGTATAATTCATGGATCGCAGACAAATATTTCATATTTAATCTGAGTAGTCTCCTGTTTGCAGCCAAGTTAGACTGTGTTAATACCCAGGAGATGAAGGAGCTACTCTATTATGCAATTTACCTCTGACTGGCATTTGACTATGAGGTTGAACGCTTGGATTATTTTCTCTCTCGATCTCTGCAGCTGACCTTAAATGATCTGGTCTTTCCCCTTTGCTCAGCCTGGACATGTTTTGCATCATGCCAAAGCTGAACTACACTCTCATATCATTTACTCTTTGGATTTATTTCATGTGCCAATTTGATAATGTTTAAGCGTTGTTTGCCTGATCTCAGCAGCCTTTGCTTGCTCAGACCGTGCTGCGAACAGTTTCCTTCTCTGCGAGGCTCCTCCCAAGGTGACATTCAGTGTTTTTTGCAAATTAGGTTTGGCTTGAGCTTTTTATCACTCATTCCTTTGTTCTAATTGAGAGTTCAGATTTTCGGTGTCCTGTGGCGTTATTGTTTCTTAATGTATAAATATACTCGACTTGATGTATCCTGTCATCAATTGCCTTTAAGAACTGATTGGAATGCTGTGCAGGAACGCTTCAGGGCATACATGGCTAGCAAATAATACGAAGAAAAAATCTCTCAAATACTGTATAGGCTGTGCAGTGTACACTCCAGCTGTTGTGTTAGCGGTGACTGCTGTGTCATTACAGTGAAATGCACGTCAGTCATGGAAAAGATCACAGCTGGCTAACTTTGGTAAATGTCCAGATTGTCCGCACAGTTCTTGTCACTGAAAACACCACGTTATCATTGTTGTTTTTCAAGTGTGCATCATGGTTTTTAGCGTCACGACCTCGGCAGTGCATCGCCATCGCTGCAGTACATAGAAAATGTTAGCAGACCCAATGATTTGTAAATGTCACGTACTGATCATCATCCTGAAAAGTTCCTGTCTGTATAACAAAAACACTGAACATAACATTTGAAAAAAAGACAGACTTGTAAGATAAATGAAAACTCAGAGCACATGTTGATGATTTTAATTCGGTCTTTTGGTGCCGCAGTCTAACAATTGTTTGGTTTTTCGCACTAGCTGAGGCTCTCCTGTGACCTTCAGCAGCACACCACGAGATAATGTAATCATGGTCAGGGAGTCTGCTGTCAAACATGTCTCCTCCCCATGATGAACGCATGCTGTGCGAGCATGTCAAACATCACACACCTGAACACCTGTCTGTTTCTGTCTCCAACCCCACCTCAACCCCCATCATACAGGGTGAGTGAGGGAAAGGACAAAACCGGGGGGAGGGGTTGTTCGCGAATGCAAGAAAAGAGAGGAACTCCTCGTGTGCCAAAAGCAACAATGCAACTCACAATAATTGCATTGTTAATTTCCTGAAATGGAGCTTTAATTAAAGAGTCTGTGTCAGTGTGTGGTTCACATTGTGGGGTACATAAGTAACATCATTTGTCAGCTATCAAACCTGGCTGACTGGCAGCTGTGACAGTGGGCACAGCTTGCAGTGTGTTGGCCCCTGCAGTGTCCTGTTACTGGGTCACCGATGCCTCGCTGCGACGCGCTGCGCTGCAGACAGGGGGTGGCCTTTAGTGTCAGATTCTTCTGTGACCTCCCTCTTGCATCCTCGCCTCTCCTCACCCTCTTCATCGCTGCCTCCTGTTCTCCGGGGTAAAACAGGGCCAACTCATACCAGCCAAAGGAGCTCGCGTGCAAAACATGCCTCGCATTTCATGCTGGGATAAGAGTTTAGAGGAAGTGGATTGATTGCATCGTATGCACATGGATACCTGTCTGTTGTTGTGTGTATGTGTGTGTGTGTTGTGAGTGTGAAATGATAACAGGGTGAATATTGCACTCTGTCATCTTCAGAAATCCCTTACATGGGCAGGCTGTGACCTCTTAACCTCTGAACTTAACCCTCGCTGCTGGGAGGAACCAGCATCAACAGGGATGTGATGAACATGCCCCTGCCCCGTCCAGATGTACACAGAATAAATATTACACTTTATTTTGAAGACACAGGCGCGTGGGGGAGGGGCGGCAACGTCCTATGGTCAAATATGCTCATTATCCCTCTCAGTTCATTATTCCCTCCACTGCCTCCATTCGCCGACCCTAAGCCTCCTCTCTCTCATTCACTCTCTCTCTTACTCTTTCTCTCTTACACTCCCGCTTCTCTTTTGGACAGAGGTACGGGTGAGATCATAATTATGTTTTGACACATGGCGTTAGCCCCTAGAGCGCTCGGATTTTAACTCAAAGTGGGAGTTGTCAGTGCGACAGCCCTTACTGCTCTTAATTGGAGGGGAGGACCAGGAGGCCCGCCCACAGACCAGGGTGGCAGTTTTAATGAGGTTATGTTTGTACAGGAAGTCAGAGTTGTGACAGGAGGAAACTGTCATTGGCCTGTTAAAGAGAGCGGCTGGCATCTCAAAGCCCACTGTGTTCGTCAGTGAGAGGGGAAAACCTCTCCACTCCTCTCTCTACAGGTGGAAGCAGGCAATTAAAACAGAAATGAGTAACTTAAAAACACCCAGGGCAGCCACACCAGCTTGAGTACATCGCCAATAAACACCAATCAGGAGAGGAAAAGCTGCTGATAGAATAATAATTGCTAAATGAAATACTTATTAACCCCCTTGGCCTCACTTCAACAGGACTCAGTTGAAAAGGAGCAATAATTGCCCGAACTAAATAGCAATTAACACAAATCAGCACGAGTATGGTTGTGTTGTGTATGTGCACACATATGTATACAGTGTCCATCTCTGCCTGCGCATGCATTCTGTATGTTATTACGTGTGTAGGTATATGCATGTTTGTGCAGTTGAGTGATTTTGCTGTAATGTTTTTCAGCCTTTGCTTTAGTCTCAAAGGAGGAAAGGGGGAGTGAAGGTGTTGAAAGCAAAGCTGCAGACTGCTCTAGCCAAAACACTGGCCTCAGTGTTCTCCAGGTGCACCCTGTTGAGAAAGGGTGCTGCTGCCAGAGTTATGTGGCTGTTGGTAGTCTGCCCTGACAAACAGGCAGTGTATAACCTTTGATCTGCACCACCCTCAAAGTGAGAATCCCCCAAGTTCTCACTTCTGCGAAAAGTCCGTTTACAAAATGTATTTCATTCTTTCTTTAAGTTGTAACCAAAGCCAAAATATTGGCCCAACGTTTTATTTCAAACAGACGTTTATTTAGAATGGAGGCTGTGTTTATTTTCCTAAGTAGTTTTTGAACAGGGTTGAGTTTCACCGATGCTTTTAAGCACACACACGATCTGTGCCGGCGTCCAACCAAAATCATCACAGAGATCACAGCCGTTTCCTCTCGGTGTGTCCCTCTACAGACCTCTGGATGTTTCAGACACACCAGTTTGTTTTGAGGACAAAACTAACTTTGCAGGCCAGGAATTTTGTGGGATGTAGAAAGGCGTTTTTACAAAAAGGAAAAAGAAAAAATAGATGGTCCAAGTTTCACACTGTTGGTACTTCGCTGGGCGTAGTTCAATTTGTGAGTGTTTCAAGAGGAAGATGGTTTCCCTCATGCTTCCTCTCTAGCCGTATAAGAAAACAATTGTAGTGTTGGTGGAGAAATCTGAAGACACTGTTTATGCTGTGCTACTTTGTATGGCGCATGTACACACCCTCACAGAGCTGATGCTTAGTTTTGACACTCATTCACAGCCTTGGTTTGCTTCACTTGGACCTTTATATCATGAACTTAATGGACTCTCTTTGTCCACCTTGACAATATGTGGCTTCACACAATTAGAGAGGACTCCTTCCTGCCATACTATAGATAAGCATCACCTGCTGGCTGTATAGATTGGAACAGGCACTCCAAGGTTGTCTGGAGGTCTTTCTGTGTTTAACTCTGCATTCACACAAACACCACAGAGCTCGCTCCTCCGAGGAGATGGAAGGGACGTGGGAGAATGTGTCATGACCTTGTGTGGCATGGGTCATGAGGTCTAAGATGGGGACGAGGCAGAGAACATGGTCCTAACTAGGAAGGGACAAGGTCGCTGTGTTTTTTCAATGGGTAGGAGGAGGTCATTTAGTTAGCTGACAAGCGCCGCAGCAAATGGGCTTATTGTTAGACGTGGACACCAAGGTGAGAGAGGGCAAAGTCCCATTTAAATCCAATCTGAATTTAATGCTATGGTGAAAATCGTTCTTTCCCATGTTGCACATCAAAGCTTTCTGTGAGTGTTTTCTTGTGATCTGATCGGAAAAACAAGAGAGCAAGGTGCCTTTTAATAGCGACTCCATCAGGACGCTAAGATCTAACAAGTATATCGAGTGGCTGCTACCCCAGCGTGGAAGGCTCCAGCGATACCGTGTGATTCAGCTTGTGACCATTGTTCTGCTGTCGACTGAGTCTGTGACAACTGACAAATATCAAGATATGACTCTTGAAACTGAAACAGGAGCGAGAAGAGGCGTGCACTACTTGAGCAGGATTGCTTTGGATTGCTAAAATGAATGCATGTGTGTTTGAGCCTATGGCTCAGAACTGAACTCATCCCACCTACAAGGTATCTGTCAGCGCACTGCGATCAGGTCTGATGTAATCTAACCACAGCTCGGGCTGGCTCTGCTCACATTCACCCCCGGAATATTGTCATGACTTTTTGCGGGGAGCGCTAATTCCGAACTCTTGGAGCTGCTAAATCGTGAGAACTGACATGCTAAAGCTGTTACACAGCACTTCCTCCAAGTGATGGAAACGAATGTGCTAGAGAAGTGAACGCGCGCGTACTTCACCAATAACATACAAAGTTCTGAGCACATCATTCATTTTAAGACTGGTAGAAATAAGGATATAAGTGTTTTAATGTTGTTTGACACGATGAGGAAACAATTAAAAAGGTCATAACTCACCAGTTGCAGCCGACAGAATGAGACACCCTCAAATCTGACTAAATGTCAAGGTTTTGGGATTTTTTTTTTCACCAAGAGTTAAGGTTGAATCATTGCAGCTTCATTAGTCCAAAGGTTTCCACTAAATCTTTCTGTCACACTGTTGTCAAATCACATTGTACTGTACAGGCATTGCGAGTCTCTGCAGTGATCACTTCTGGTTAAACCAAGAATCTGTAATGCTCTAAGGTCCACTTAGCCTGGCTTCACTGACATTAATAATGCAGAACATTTTCCTAATGAAGGAACATATTTTTTCTTTTCCATTTTTCTCTCAACATGTTGGATAACTGTGTTAATCAAGGCTTTACTTTCAGATTGCCTCTCTAATGGCATATCCAGTGGAAGGAAAAGGTCATGGTGGTAATAGACTGATGTGTTAGTCCTCAGGGAGATTCTCTCTCTCTCGTTCTGCTCAGGCCCAGACAGACAGACTCAGTCCCAGACATCCTCATCTGCCTCCCACTGCGCTCAGCCCTGCTCGCCAGGGTTTCAATCACAGGGCCAAATGAAATTATTAAGAGGTGTTAAACTTATTAATCATTAAATTAGCTAAATGATCCTCCAAGTACAGCCCAGATGAATGACATGTCACTCTCTAATGCAATTTGCCTCTCCGGCAGGTGAAGGTCAGGAGACGGCCCATAGCATGGCAGTTGATGGCTTCTTCTTCTTCTTCTTCTTTTTTTTTTTTTTTTTCCCAAAATTCTCATTTCATCTCTTTCTTTTTCATGTCCACTCTAAAGCTTTCTCTGGGCTATAAATGGAGACTGAGCACAGTTACACTACATTACACGCTTTAAAAAACACAAAAAGCAACACATGATGTGGGTGCACATTGAATGACAGTGACATGAATGAAAACAGCAGAAACAAACAAATGTGATAAAGAATTAAATTCATTAAATTCTTTATCAAGAATTTACAGTTCTAACACTTCCTGTCATCATTTCCCTTTTGAGAACAGACATGTACCAGTTTCGATTTCCTTCTTATCTTGATTAGATTGCTGGGCAAGAAGGCGAGCACATGTGAAACATACCTCCTACATAACACCTTCAGTATGTGGTGACATTCTCTTGATATCACATATATACACATCCCTTGAGAACTAGAATACAGGGACTACTGAGTTGATGTCAGCTATCTCCCGACGCCTCAGATAGCTGAGAACTCCATGTGTCACCGTTCACTGATGATGTTTTAAGTGGTTTTGAGAGAAACATGCAAAACGTAAAGATTCACCTGCCAATATTTATCACCATGACATGCAGGGTTTTTTTTTTCTTGCTCTCAGCTTGATAACAGATCCATATTCAGCGCTAAGTTGGTTTCATGTCTTTTAGTCACTTACGCTGTGATATTATGAGCCTTTTGTCCTCCCCCCTTTTGGATTTATCTTCAGCAGAGACATTCAAAATACGACAGTGCCAGGCAATCAGTGAAGTTATTACAGAATTTACAGAAGGCTAACAAAGCGTACCTCTGGTCCACCAATTACAGCTGCAGTTAAGGTCAGCGCTGTGGATGAGCAGGCTGAGTGGATTGGGGAGGGGTTTGCCGAGGGGACACTCAAGGTCAAATCAGCTAAACATGAAAGGCTTTGCACTGAAAAGCTCTTTACAATTAAGCATTTTAATTTGAGCTTCAGTTTCAGTTGAATGTGTGATTTTCTCTCTGTTGCTGACACCGAAGACAAAAGTGTCCAGATGTGGTCAGACCTCCACGGATGTCCTTGTGTGTACAGGCCTCATAAATGTTACTGCATATGTGCAAATTTAACATCCGCCATCCATTCCAATGCAATGTTTGCTGCCATACCTGGGTGTGTGTGCGTATGTGTGTTTGACATACACACTAGTAGTGCAGATTACAGTCCTGGGGGATTTAAATATCATTTTAATTAATCTGCTCACCTGAATTTAATGAGACATGTCCGAGGGGCTGTATGCATGTGTGAAAATGTGCATACGTGTGTCCATATATGAGTGCCTCAGAGTGTGAGTCTAGGTGTGTGTGCTGCATGCGCATCTGTATGTTCAAGTGTGCAGGCCTGTGACTAATGAAGTTCATTGCTGGACTTCAAATTGCCTCCTTCGTTTGGTCTGTGCATATTAGCATATACTACCTGTACGTTAGTCAGAAAGACAGCGACAAGATGAAAGTGGGATCAATGGCGAGGAGACTTTGTGTATTTAACTGAGAATGAGAGCTCCTCCACAAGGAAGCTGCTTTTATATCACAAATGAGTATCTAGAAATCAATTTTGTCTGATATTAACACTAGTATGATTATATAATTAGTCTGTGATCAATATGACATTGATTCCAATGCAAACAAGGGATTAGAGCCTTCTGTGTTCTCTGGACAGTTCAGTAGACATGATCTGGACATGTTCGACAGGCTGACCAGCTGGCCTGCACAACCTTGACCAAGTTTACATCAATACATGATTGAACAGAACACAGAGGTTATGGGAAAATATAGAGTTAGAAGTTACCAAAAAGGAAACGTCTTTTAACATCGTGTCAATACACATTCAGAGTTTGGCATAATGGTGTGATTTTTACTGACTGGATAGTTCACGATAGAACAAACTGCTGCAGTAATAACAAGGAAAGGAAAGAGTAGAAGTTTGCAGAAGCAGATCAGTGCCCGTGTTGGCACGTGATTTCAGCGAACATGGTGCTTCTGGACAGACATTTACACAAATGGAAGAATACTTTGCAGGTTAACACATCAGCATACGTGCTGGTCATTTTTTAGGTAATTGGCTTCTTCAGCGGTCTGGGAAGATGCATAAACAAGGAAGAAAGGAAAGAATGATAGAAAGATTAACTATCATCCTTTAAAATCTAGTGGGGCTGAACGATATGCAAATAAATCATATGGAAATGATTTTGACAGATATTAGGATTGTGATATGAGTCAGTCCGTTTTTGTGCGAAGGTTAACTTTTGCATTTCATTTTCACTGAGAAAAAATATATAAAAATGATGATTTTTGCTCGGGTGTGCAACAGACAACTGTGTTCCCTTCTGTAGGGAGAATGTGATTTGTATGTTGGGGCGTCTCTGTAGCACCACAGCGCTTTATTTATAACAGCATGCTGTGGTACATTTTACCTTCAGCAAACAATTGCGGCTCCTGCGATTTGGATATTGCTCTTGGCCAAATTGCCCAAAATATTTCAGTTAATTGTTCAGCCCTACCCTAATATTAAATATGGGTATGTAAATAAGGGTTATGTAAAGATTTAACTTTTACCTTTATGTAATTTTGCATCATGCAACATAGTTATGTATATATTGTGTCAAATTTCCTGTCTAATTTTCAGGCCTGGAACATTATTTTGTGTGTTTTCCGTTTGTGTTCAGCGTGGATGTTGTCAGAACACGGTTGTCAGTGTGAAAGACGACAACAAACGTGAGCCTGCTGCCAGACGTTACACAATAGACGTACACAAAACCCTCTCTCCCTCCATCACAATTGCCTGTTTCTCTGTTCTGCTTTTGTTTTGTCCAGCCTCATTTGTGATGGCATTTATCTTGGTAAAGGATACAAAAACCTCGCTCTTGTCTGAATGAAGAGTCATTTACAATCATT
The DNA here is from genome assembly GCF_051107435.1 of Chaetodon auriga. Lineage (NCBI taxonomy): Eukaryota > Metazoa > Chordata > Actinopteri > Chaetodontiformes > Chaetodontidae > Chaetodon > Chaetodon auriga. The sequence continues at coordinate 16,689,050 of NC_135074.1, read as the reverse complement.
TACATTAACAAAAACTGTATTTTACCATTACAATAAACTCAGACAATAGCATATATCCGCCTTGTTCATTTTGAGCAGCAAATGAACAGAGGTACACGCGCTCCCATTGTTCTGGGTAAAATGTGCCACAGACGTAATCGTCTCCCCCGGCACTTCGTGTATTAGATAATGAGAAGATGCTGATAAGTTCCTCAATACAATCTGCTCCCCATTGGCTAATCCACATCATTCAGTATTGTGAGGATCACAATGATGGTTTATTATTGCTCATTCAGAGCTCAACAATGATTTAAACATTTACAATACAGGAACAAACACACTGTCTCAGATCACTCATCCATTTAAGAGGATGCCAGTTCTGCTTAGTGGCAGCTGTGTTGCTGGGGGGTTGTAGATCATTGTTAGTCTCAAAGCTCTTCAGTAGATGCCTACCTTTGAATGTTTTGTAAAAAGAAAATATACCAAGGGTGCCTGAATATGCCGTGTGTTTGCCTGTGAAATGAGATACAAGTGAGCTTAATTACACACTTGAATACGTATAGGTTTACAGTGAAACACAGGAAATGAATGGAGGATGGAAGTTCGACGTGATGTGGCCGCAGTAAATGTTCCCATTTCCCCAGGATCTTATAAAGACAGAACATCTTCTGTTTAGCTCATCCATCCCTCCTCTGTCAGGCACCTGCGGTATTGAATTTCACTGACACTCAGGCCCTTAATGAGAAGCAGAACGACACCTTCATATTATAGCTTGTGCCCTACCTCTCTCCATTTCTATGACTTGCTTTAATAAATTACTGTCCAATAAGAACTTTTATGATCTTGGCATATGTTGCCTTTTATAGGTGAAAATAATTGCGTTCCCAGATCACCCTGCCCATTCTGAACATGAGAATGAGACCAGCGGAGCCTACAAAATGAGATAGTTTCACAGTGTCTGCACAAGTCCTTCTCATTTGGGTCGTTATGCCTCCGCCTCCTTCTTTCTCAGTTTCCTGGTATACCTTCACAAGCACCCCACCCCACCCCCCCTTTGCCACTCTCAACTCCACTCATGCCTAGAGAGGCCTACGCTTGCATGCCAACAGGCACTCTTAAACCCACAACACCATCCCCCAATCGACTTCACACACTCACACACACACACACACACACACACATAGAGAGGCTTGTTTTTGAGTTCCCACTGAAGTGTGACAGAAGCCACTTGACAGGTGACACACACACTTGATGTTATCGGGTCAGGGCCAGAGATTCAGCCTCTTGAGTGATGAGAGACTGTCACTCGCATTGTTTATCTACGCTACAGGAGGGGAGAGAGGGGAATGTCTGAGAGAAAGCGAGTGCTTCTTTCTTTCTTTGCCATATATCACTCAGGGGGAAAGGACGGGGGGGAAGAAAAAGGCAGAATCTCGCCGCTCACAGAAGACAGAGTCTACAAGTGGAATATCTGGCCACGACCCGTAACTCCAACAGCTCATGGTATACTTGATGATATGGTTCATTATAGGCAGGGGTTTCTGCTGAAATGTCAGAGCAGACGAGAACTAACCAGTGCCTAAAATAGACAGGCTCTTCAATCATTTAGAGAAATGTGCTGGAGTCGGCTCGCAGATTGATGTGGCTTTGTTATCGGCATTGTCAATTGATTACACCTAGGGCGATAATGAAATAACTAATTGAATGTGTCCTCTTGTAAACAATTTGTTGAAACGTACAAAACACAAACAGCCACGTCTTGCCTCGCTCTGTGCGAGTGTGAGTGGCTTTTAATTAATTGAAGACTGAGTCTGATAACCTTCACAGAACCATTAACCATGCCTTCAGTTGCAGGCAAGGAATAATGTCATTGATAAATCACAAAATGCTTCAACAAATATCACAAAAGTTATTGGTATCTGGCAAATAATCTACAGCGCAGTTGCATGTTTGGCGGCTGAGCAGCAAAAATGACATCTAAAAACTGACGACAGTACGTTTGGCTGAGGCCAAGGTGAAGTGGAGCTTCACCTCTCTGCTGCATCTTACACAGCTGGGAGCCAGGGGTCAAAGGTCACTGTTTCTGAGACTGCGGTTTCTTTGTATTTCATCATGGATCTAATGAGTGAAAAGACCCAGCACTCAAATTCCCTCGTAGAAGAGACAGAAATGCCCCTAAAGGCATCTAAACCCTCTTCATTCATTTCATCCTTCACATCTGAACAATATCATCATGGGAAGTATGCACAATTTAAGAGGACAGTTCAGAAGATGACACAACATGATCTCTTGTTACAATAATTATTTATTAAATTTAAAATATCTTTAGCACAGGTTAAAAATTAGACACTTCAATCTACCATGAGCGCCTTGGGATTTTACATGGTCCTAACATGGTTGAAAATAAACACTCTTAGAAACCAAAAAGATTTCCCCCTACTTCCTCCATCGCTGTCTTCATAAAATGTCACATTAGAGTTGCTAGGGCAGAGGCAAATTTGGCATATAGACAATCATTGTTTTCACTGGACATAGTATTAGAAAAAAACGGTCAAAGATTTCAAAATCTCTTTCCCTTGCAAATCATGATTTGGAGAATTTGGAATGAGTCAAAATCGCTCGTTGTACCAGCTTCATAGGTCGTTTAATGGGTTTGCATTCATTTATCAGACACAAATGTATGCCATTTTAAAATAACAGCACACTTTAAAGCTGGTGATACGTCTTTTTGGTGTGATAACTCAAATGGCAGCCCACTTTCTACTGCTTTTAAGCATCGGTTTTGCCATGGCATTTTATTGGTTGTGTTAGACACTAAGGGCGTGTAATTAATTATTAAGTGTATGCATGTGAACGTGCAGAGGCAATGAAAAAACTACAGAGTATGGTCAGACTGCCATCCTTCCACTCATCTTCTTATTCTCCAACCCGACTTTCCCACAAACCAGTGATTTATGGTCCTTTTTGCCTCAGCCCTACCTTATGAAACATAAAAAAGATAACAAGTAACATGAGCAGAGCACTGTAGTAAATGGCAGGCCAATGCATTAGTTATCAGTAAGAAAACATTAACAGCAAAGACATATATTTTCTAGTTTTGAAGTTGTTTACAAACCATATCCGTGTTCACAATTTATTATGTTTTTGTTCGATTTTTTTCGTCATTACATGCCATATGAGAAGTCTGGATTACAAAAGTACCTGAACAAATTGCTTGTATATTAGCATGCATAGCTGTTTGGTATTTACATCCTATTTACAGACTTGAACTAAGAAGAGAAGGATCTACAATACATTTTCTTTCATGTGTTTCATTTACATTTCTAGGGTGGAGAACAAAAAGCAACCTCATAGCGATTTGCAGAGTACACAGGACATGCACATAAAATAGAACGTTTGCTTGACTGAACAAAGAGTGTTGTTTTATTCCCTTTCACTGAAAAAGGAATAGCTCAATTCTGGAACAGGCTACGTCTCTGACCGGTGCTACTGCATTGCATAACACAGGTCTTTTTTTCCCCTTTGTCTGTATTGCGCACCAGTGTCTGAGCACAGGGGGCTTGGAAAGGTTAATTTACGATGTTAACCGTGCCGTGAAGGGAAAAGCAAATAGGAAAGAGCATGCACAGCACCACAGAAGGACATTAAGCTGCGGCTACATCTTTCTCTTTCTCACTCCCTCTATCTGTCCAGTGACAACAGTAGGGCCCCCCGATGTGTACAAAGACACAGGGCTATCACCATCCATCATTGCCCACATACTGAAAGGATCTTTCACCAGTGATCAGGCTGTAAGCAGGCGCACACTACTGTCACCTCGGTATTTTTTTTTAATTTATTTGATCCTAGTGTCATTCGTAGCCACAGGAAAATGCCCGTATCAATGCAACATGTGCAAGAAAATAAGAAAAGACAACTTAATGAATAGGTTTAATGTAACAGAAAGGAGACGACATAAAGGAAAATTCTGTTTGCTACAGTTTACAGCAGAGCTAATAGAACAAACAGCTTCAAAATATGGCATTAGATCATATGTATATGCGCATTTTACTTTTTTGTAAAATGTTTGTAGACAGAATGGAAGACATGGATATATTTAGACTGCAGGTAATATTTGTAAACCAGGGGCTAGTAACCTACTCATGGGGCACTGCAGTCATTAAAGATATTGCTCATTTAGTGAGAATAACATCAGTATCACGTCCTCCGTTCTCCCCACTACTACAGGTCCTGTGTCCACCTCCAGCTCATTTACACTCAACCTCTAATATAGGCAATCAGCAGCACTATACCCTCACTGGGGCTCCATAAACACTTGATTTCACAGAACTGCCTTTGATAAAAGAGGGAGGTGACTGCAGCAGCATGTTAATGTGCTTTCCCATAAAGCTTATCTCTGACTGGGGTCACGGAGGCCAAGTGGCAAGGGGCTGATCGCCATAGCAATAAGACCCTAGAAGCCGTTACTGCAGCTTACGACCCCTCTGACAATAATGGAGCCAACCAAGGCCTACCTTTGGATAATCAAACCCCTCATCCAGGCCCATGTGGGAAATAATGTGGACATTTACTACAGTACAATTGAAATGAGGGCCGAGCGCAAATTAACCTCTGGTAACAGTGAAGGGGCTCATTTTGATAGGAATCATAAATTTTTAATTGCCCACCAGCAGCAGTATTTTAAACGCATGTAAAAACAAAATCATGAGCTGACCCTCGCTGCTGGGACGTGGCTACTGTTGAAACAAAGTTATTCCAGAAAATAAATCTTCTTTTCTTTTTCTTTTTTTTTTTTTTACTTTTAAAAGCAACACGTTTTTAAAAACATCAAGTGTCTTTTTCTGTGAGTAAGCTGAGCTGCATAAATACGTTTCCTCTATTTTTGTCAGGTGTATATGTGATGATACTGTATAATTTAGTGACTAAAGACAAGAGCTTTGAAGAAGACTTTGATAGCATATGGTTATCCCCTGCTGTCTCACACTCTCTACTCTGCAGGGGGCCCAGAAGGGACGTATGGGTAACTTTCTGGACTCTACAAACTTTTCACTTCTCTGTAACTGAAGGATTACACCCTGTTCACAGCAGGGAGAACAGCATGCGTCCTAGCATCTCCCCTTGAGTCTCCATTCTGCACCGTGAAGACAAACCCTTATGTCCCCCCAAAACAGAACCGAGCTCAGAAGGCAGAGCAAGAGCGAATCAAATCAGCTTCCCCGTGTACTTGACCCTGAATGAGCGCACGCAATCTTTTCACCATCACAGTAACCTTGGTACGGCGACCAGAGAGTCCATTCTGGGTTTTCCATATACATTAGCTTCATCAATTGTGTTTCAAAGCAGGCAAATTGGAATCTAGTTAAGCTGTTTTTCCCGCCGTTAATTTTCCCTCTTTTCTGGCTCAGGTGCAGGAGACTAAATCAAGCTGTCAGAAACCAGACTGCACAGCTAAACGGTGCAGGCAGAAATGCCACCTGTCCACAGCTTCTGGCGATTTATTATTTCCCTATTTATTTATTTCTATAGTGGCACTGTGGTATTTGTAAAAGTCCCCAGTGCTTATGACAAATTCCTGATGTTTGTTTTGATACATTCACATGCAACCCTTACATAAAGACTTGGGCTATGTCACCACAGCTAATTGTTGCTAAACGATGTGTTTTCCCCATTACCTAATCAGATGCCCAAGATTTGGTTTACAGCATTTATCAATGGTATTACACTGGTCAGCTCAGAGCATTTACTCCAATTGAGGCATTTTGGTTAATCTGATTCTTCCTACCACCAACCCCCGCCCCCCCCCCCCCCCCTTCCTCAAATCTTCGTGGTAGCCCATCTCATCTCAGCAGCTTGATGGCTAACTGCTCACCCAGAGCATAAGCTTATGTGCAGGCCAGAAAGAGGTGGGAGTAAGGGCTTTAAAGACTGTATTATTCATCCCTGTCATTAGCTGCATGGCATAAGGAGGTCTGCTCAGTCTTTGCTGCTGTCTGACTACTCAAAGTACCCTCATCCACTGTATCTCTGTGTCCAAATGCACGCTATTATGCTGTATGCGAGGCTACATTTAAAGCGTTTTTACCAAGTTCTCTTTAAGTCAAAATCCCTAAACGAGTAATTCTGACTGATGTGAGGATGTGCACACAATACGTTGAGCTCCTACACGTGAATCATTTTTTCAATGGTCTCGGGTCGGCTTGGAGGTCAGGATTAAAGCAGAGCAGTTGACATGGGTTGCCTCACTGTAATCCTTTCACCTCTGACACCCACTCCCACTACCACACTGTCTGGCATGAGGTCAGTGTTAATCATGACACCCCACCAGACACAGAGACACACACAGGAACAGTGTGTACTGTGTGTGTGGTATATGTATGTATGTGTGTGTGTGTGTGTGTGTGTGTGAGAGAGAGAGAGAGGGGGGGGGGGGGGGGGGGAGAGGAAAAGAGCATGGATGTGTGTGGCTCTTTGTATTTCTACTCTATAGAGTTGATGAGTGGGAGGAGCTGCTGGTTCCAGAAGGTTTTTTTTTTCCTTGTCATTGTATGTATTCCTGTTTCATTTTTTTCTTTGAAGAATATTCTCAAAATTTCTTAACATAGAAACACAGGGGTCTCCCGGATAATGTGGGGACTCTGTAGATGTGTGTTATGGCCATCAGGTTTAATTATTTCAGCTTTAATTCTGAGATTGCCAAAAGTGAATGAATTCAAGATGCAGATTGCATTTTTGACTTTTGACTGGCCTAAAATGTTACACCATAACAGCATTTCAACAAGTGAAAGCTACATTCGTCCTGGTCAAATTGAAATCATTAGTAGTAATCCTGGTCCAAATGTAACACGTGTCTTATTTACCAGTAGTCTATGTAAGACTGCACAGTAGTTTATGTGGGCTTGTCCATATGAAAGCTCTAAACCACATCTTTAGCCATCAGACCCCCACGAGACAGAGGGTCTTGACTGTTATGTCATCGTCAGACTGGCCACCGTTGTACCTATTGTCTGTCTTACAGCTTGTTTTTCTCCCAACTGTTCCGTCTCTGTTTACTCTGTCACTTGGCCCTCTGTGTATCTGCTTCAGTGGTTCCACAGACGAATGCAGTACACACAGAAGCCAGCCAGTGATGACACTAATGGAGTGTTTAGTTAGGAGGACATAGACTTATTAACCAGTTGAGAGAATGGCTAGATGGTAATCAAATAAAGCGGAGATAAGTTAATAAGCTGTACGTGCAGTGGAGTAAGATACACAGGATTTGTCTGGACTGACATGTATGCTGCTACTCACTGAGATACTTAAGTACAGTATGTTCAGCATGGTTCAGCGGAGATAATACAGTTCCTGTTGCTCATAAAAATTAAAGATTTATGTGAATAACTCTAACTTGATGCTACAATATGCTGTTTTCCTGTCTGCTCCTTGCTCTTCCTGTGGTCTTGTTTGTGCATCAGACATGGGTGAAGCATCTCACTGGCCCAATATGACTCTGACCCCCCTTTGCTTAATCCAAAAACAAGATTGTGGAGCTGCTTTATCCTGCTCTCACACTGGCCATAGAGATGGATGGACCGCTTCGCTGAAAGAGATTATATCTAACCAGAACAAGAGGGACATGGGAGAGGGATGGAGAGAATGAAAATAGGAAAAGGCAGGGTATGGTCTGTAATGGTAAAGAAAGGTAGGAGCCTAGTGCCTGAGAAAAAGGGGGGGGGGGGGGGGCAAGAAGAGAATGAGGATGGCTGATTAAGTGGGGCCCATATGAGGGAGGTAGAGGGAGAGAAAGGCAGTGGACGGGCCCAATAGGGGGTAAATCTGAATCAGGATCGGTGTATATCCTTCGTGTCCCTGCCCCCTCCTCTCTCCCACATATCCATCATGTTAATATACCTACAGCGTGGCCCTCTGGGTAATATATCTTTGACCTGTGATTACGCTAACAGCTTATTGTTTGCACACTGAACAATCCCATTATGTTGACGATCTGTTTACATACAGCCTTGCTGTTTAGATTAGCATGGTGTGTGTGAGTGTGAGTGTGTGTGTGTGAGAGAGAGAGAGAGAGAGAGAGAGAGAGAAAGGATGTGCCTCAATGTGTTTGTGTGCACTTTTACACATTCTGTATATGAACATGTGCATCCGAGCATGTTTACGTATGTACTGACCCTGGTCAGGGTCACTGCCAGATAAAAGTGAGCATGCTGCCTGACAGTCAGGGCTGAAGACCGCAGTACTTGCATTCGGACGCACAGAAACCAACAAATCAACCTGTCACACGGTGCCTGCAGCTGCGCAGAAATGGGGCTTTGTTTGACTTCTAAGAAAGTGGAAATGCTTGAGGCTCAGAGAAGATCAGCACTTGCTCAATGTCTTGTTTCCTACCACATATAACGTCTCATGTGTGAGTGACATCTTCATCCTTTCAGTATTTCAAATCTTCTTTAACTAATCACTGCTAAGTCATAAGTCCTAATTTCAAGTTTGTTTACATGTTGACTGTAAATACCCTCATGTGATTCAGTGTGCTCTGACAGCACTTGAATTAAGATGATTTCTTCATATAAATTGGCTGCATGGGGAGCATGCAACTGACAAGTACCTGTATTCTGCTAAGATAGCTTTTTCTCTCGGTATAGGACATAAGATGCACTGACAGGAGTTTGATAAGTTTGATCATTTTCAGAGAAAAAGTGACCTAATATCTCACAGCTTAACATGATCTTTCACATGAGAAATTGTTACTGGAGCCATGTCCAGAAAGAATACAGCTGTGGTCAGCAGACACTGAAGAATCATTGGGATAGAAGGGTAACAAGTACTTAACCACAAGGCTGAACATCTGGTCGAGCTGAAGGCCATGCTCATTAACACAAAGTTAACCTCAGACAGGACGTGAGGTCATGACAGCCTAGAGAGCTGCATGACACTGTAACAGTCTGAGGTCAGGGGGTTATTGAACTCTCCAAGGTGGCTGCCAGTCAGAAAAGAATATTCTATAGGTGGACAGACCTGGAGGATACTTGAACGTAAGCTCAGTACAACCTTAAATTTTGGTCGGGATAGTCTTTTTCGCTCTCAGCCTTTCTTCCGAGCCTCGCTTCCTTTCTCTGCTCCCCTCTGCTCTGCTCTCGGACTTAACTGGCAGTGCATTTGCTCATTGAGATGTGCAAATCCCTTTGACATAGGATGAATAGACAGTTGCTGGCAGGATGCCCCATGCCACTTTGTGTGCTGCCACTTAATTGGAGCGCCCCAGTTTGCCTTCCCTCCTCTCTTCTCCTACCCACGCTCACCGTGGCCAGGTTCTGTCTGACATCAAAGGCAAGGTTATGTGTCCCGTCAAAGAGTTTAAAACCTATCAGCGCTGCTGTTTGGCCAAAGAGGACCTTTCACAATAGGAGCGGGAATGGTAAAACTATTTCTGCCATGTTACTATGCATTTTCTCAAATCAAAGTAGTAGATGTAAAGATGACAAAGAGCTTGCGTTTGTTTAGAGAGTCAATCCAGTGACCACCTGCGCAGCCTCTTCTATGAATAATGGTCACGTTCCATCTACAAGTCATCATGCAAAGTACAGCATCTGAGACTATACATAGTGGATATACTGTACATATATACAGCAACATATCTGAGTGGCGCTGTGTATGATTGTGCATCTGTATGCATGCGCTCGTGTGTGTGAGTGTGTTTGTGTCAAAGTGAACAAGTGTTTATTTTGCTTGCCCAACTGCCGTGTGTGTCCATCAGTAGCATTCAACACTGAGCGACACTCTCCTCATGAGGCTCTAGGGACATGCAGTGGAGAAGTGGACTGTGGGGACAGTGGAGGGGTCGCTGATAAGTCAGGATTTTCTGGATGCACAGCACACACTAAGAGGTAGAGGATGCACGATGGTGGAGATGAGGTGTTCTTTAATCAAGTATTTTCCCTGTTGTCCATGCAGAGGTTTTTCAGTCTTCACCAGTGATGGGGTAACCTTTGAGGTTGTCTGTTCATTGGCTTGGCGTGTTGTCTGCCGGTCCATTTGGTTATCTTCATAGTCCACAGAAGACGGAGGTCAGAGTCCTCATGTCTACATTGCAATCACTGAGGTGTTCTTTTCCCCCGTGTGAAGGCTCAGGATTGGAGCGCTGTTACAAACCATGCAAAGATAAAGGTGGCCCTCTCAGGCTGACAGCAGCTTTGCTGCAGCAGTTACAACCCACTCATGGGGAGGGAGAGGGCAATTATTGCAATGGGAAATAATAGATAGGTAGATATTGGGAGGAGATTGTGAAAAAAAAAATCATATAAAATAAATGATCAAACGTTGAAAATAAGATTTAGAAGTGCCAAGATAGACTCATGGCTTGGGTGAATTGCTTGCTTTTCCTTCTTCAGCCTGACTGTTTGTTTTTTGGTGGAACTTATTGATGATACCAAAAAAATTGCAGCTTTCTAATCCTTGTAAGGTTGTCAAATAATAACATTATCTATAGCTAATGTCTTTATGCATCTATTCAAATACATAGGAAAAGTGTCCAGATCGCTGGCACTATGTCTTTAACTACCAGAAAACAGGTATTTTAAACTTTTAAAAAGCTTGTCTGAAATGTCCACATGTTGAGATTTGTCATCTACTAAGGGAGTGGTAAATATACACTATAGTCTGTTCCATGCTGTTGTCTTCATTCAACTCTATTTACATGTACTAATATGGATATTGGAGAGGAAGACTAGGCTGTTATGTAAATAGAATAAGAAGAATAGGAAGTACAATTTTTACAGTTCAAATATCTCCAAAGAGTAGAGAAATGATGTTGGAAATGATAATTACATGGTGTCTGAGGATGTAAGAAGAATACTGACTTCATATGGAAAATGTTGAACCATGAGTGCTCTATCCACAGTCATGAGGGTTTATGAAGTTGGTGAGAGCGACTTGGTAAGTTTCCTATATTAGGAATAACAATAGGGTTTTATTATGATCTATTTACAGAAGCATGCATCAGTGATCTTCCCACCAAAGAGAAAATAGTCCTTCCAGTGTATTTATCTGGCGTTGTCAACCATCTCATGAGTATGAGTCTGTTTTTGTGTTTTTTTTTTCTTCTTTTTTCAGTGTTTCATAGAAAAAAAGCTGGAGGTAAAATATCAGGGAGGGAGACAGGAGAAGTACGAGGCCTTTAAGAATTTCACTGTAGGGATTTTGTGGGATTTCAGCAGGTCTTGTCTTTTGTTCTTCAGTGAAGTCATTTTTGAATGTTGTGCTTTGCAGGTGTCTCCGTGCAATTGGTCAGCTGCTCTGATGTCATCGCTGCTCAGTCGTTAGGTTATCTGTGAACAGAAAGAGAAAGATGGGTCGGGGAGAGAGGAGGGGTTGGACAAGGAACAAGAAAAAGAAGTTTTAAAGTGTGAATTAGACCACAGTTCTCTCACATACTTTAGTGTAGCGCTTCCATGAATGCACACACATACAAAGTGCACCATGAGGCAGTGAGTGAACTCCACAGGACCCCCCCTTCCCGTCCAGGGTTTATGGTGACACGCAGTGAGTCACAGTCACTGTATTTGGGGGGGTTGGGTGGGCTCTGCTGTCAGTGGTGCCAGTGTAAAAACAAAGGCAGAGTGACCACCCTGTGAGTGTACATGGCAAGCCCACTTGGCTGAGATTCAGAGTGACAGTGGCGTCAGCATGGGGGGTGACTCTTTAATCAGCTTCAATTAAGGCCACGGAGAGATGAGCAAATTCAGTGAGCATGAGTCCACTCTGTGTCTGCTTCCCTTTACGTTATTTACTTTCTTCATGTTAAAAAATGTCAAACACACACACACACACACACACACACACACACACACAAATGGGGTTCTTTATTCTGTTTTTGTTTCGTAGAATACACAAAGTTTGGTGAGACCTCTCAGCGGCCTGTGCACTGTGTAGGCATGATTCATGTAGCCAGAAGGAGCTCATTGTGAGTGGGCCATTAGACACAGAAACCATAGTGGAATTCAGCTACTATCTACTGGAGATCCAATTACATGACCCAACTGTAAAGGGGCCTAGCCTGCACCCATTATAAATCACCATAAACAAAGCAAGTATTGACATGGTATCACATACTGTTACAGCTCCACTCATGCCTGTAAAAATCTGAAGATGTTTTAATGGTATACAACTAATTTGTCTTAAGATGGTGTTGTTTATTAGCTATAAATTGTTGAATTCTTATACTGACCTAACATGATTTTAGTATTCCCAAACACATGGATAGAGCTGGAGACAGCTTGTGCAGTGTGCTGATAAGAGAGTCAGTAAACTATGATTTATTCCATCCGTTATTCACAGTATTATGACCACTTATTTGCAGTATTACTGTTATTTGGCCCCTCTCGCTGTGTGCCTTCCACCACTTACAACACGAATCACTGCAAGCTATATGTCTCTGTTTTGTCCACCTTTTTACGCAGCAGTGAGCCATGTTCTATGAGCTAATATCCTCACAACAGAGATCACATCCATTGCCCTGGGGCGTGCTACATCTACTCCCAGAGAACAGCAACAGTCAAGACTGTAGCCTTCAAGACTGAATGTGGTCCCGGGGTGTGTGATAACAGAGTATGTGATGGGAATGCAGGGCCATTTGGACCTCCAAAGCCAGGTGTTAGCACTTCAGCTCACTGCCTCATCAATAATTGACAGAGGCAAACCAATCAGAACAATTTGCTCCCCACAGCGAAGTGCTAGAGCAGCCTAACACCGGTGAATCATTAATGAGGCAATTAGCTGAAATGGTTAGACAGTTAGCCCTCACTGGCAGCGCTCCTGTGACGCTACTGCGACAGGTCTCCTTTATTCCGGAGCTGCGCATGGTGGAGTGATGTACAGGCCAACACAGGCCGAGGGAGAGACACGATTGCGCGGCAGCACTTGGAGACGACGCCGAGCCTCCTTAAGGCTGGAATCTAACTTGTGTCAGTGATGCCAGCTCTCCATCTGTTGACCACTGCTCAGAGGGCCAATAATGGGAACAAACCCAATTGGCCATTACCATGGGAGATTGACCTTTATTGGTTGTTGTTACCATTGCACAGACCAACAGAAGCTGTCTCCCGGGTGATTCAAGTGTGGGAGAGCCTTTATGGACATGGATAAAATCGACCTCAGTGACATCACTCAAACATGGGGGAAGCAACAACAACAGTAACAGCATAGATGGAGTTTGCCTTTGAAGAGCAGAGATCCTGGATTGTTGTTTGAGAGGAAAATCAAAGCCCCAAGGGAGCTGCTCACAGAGCCTCATCGATTGGCCATATTGGAACCATTTCATAGTTTATCAATGCTCCTCTGCCTGCTCTCTCAGCCCTGGGTCCAGTACAGGCTCAATTAAACCAGCAACCTTGATGTCAGGAACAAACCATTCAAACACCACATGCTGCACAGATTACTCCCAAACACACTCCAGCACACTCTAAAGTAATTATTTTACACAGTATCCATTTTGTTTAGACCAGATGAGATTAAAGTGACATTGTTTACCATTCCTCATTTACAGCTTTTCCCTGCAAAAAAAGGGGCAGTATTTCCCTTTTAATTTAGCTTCCCAATCATCCTAATGCATTCTCAGTTTCAATATATCTTTGTGAAAGAGGGATTTGGATTGAGAGTGAAACGGCAAGAGCGATAGAAAGGGAGGGCGCAAGACTGATAGAGAGGAGAGGGAGTGATGCATACTAAACTCGAAAGGTTCATTGTCGTAATATAACCTTATAGTATGCAATGACGGTCCAAGAGTCTGCAGGTTTCCGTTCTAAACAAAGACGACAGAGTTAGATTTCAACAACAGACACTATACAAGTATTCAGAATGCTTTGTATCAGCTGAAATACTACTACCAGTTTCAATTTTACATTCAAGAACCGAACAATTTTAGTGTGCATGCAAGCTATTTTACATGTTCGTCATTTTTATACTGAGAGTTTGTGTTTGAGTGTAATAGTGTAAATTGAAATATGGACTTGGGGCAAAGGGTGATGATGACAAACATGTGAAACTGCCATGAAGAGATCATTACGAACTATTTTGACTTTCTCGGGTACATCACCTATGTGTACTTTAGAGGGTTCACTGTGGAACAATCTTTTGCAGTTCACATGTGAAGTCCCATGTGTGCAGAGCAAAAAAAAAAAAAAACTTTTTACAGTCACCTATTCTGGCTAATAACCAGATTCAACTGCAAGTGCTTTATTAATACACTGCTGTCAAATTAGCTATGATGACATATTTTAATCCCAGTGGGAGATAAAGCAATTTGTAGAAAGAAGAAAATAGCTCCAGTGATGTGCTCTATTATTTGCCCCCGTTTTAACATTCATGGGCTCGATTTCCTGCAAAGTCTCAACTGTTCCCTCCAGCGTATTGGTAGGTTATGCTTCACAAAGCAATCAGTTTGGAAAATAATTTAGTTTGGCGATAGCAAGCAGTTCACAAGAGCTATAGAACATAGATAATGGTTATCTAAATTAATTTGATCATCGTAAATTTAGATGTTTTATCCCAAAAAACACTGTCAATTAAGAGTCTGAGTGCTCACCTCAACCTGAGATCACAGCTTATGACATTTCCACATAAACAGTGAAATTGATGTACAATACATCTGGAATGGATCCTTTTCTTTATGAAAAGCTTTTATTAAGAAGTTGTATCTATTTAGTGTTTTGTTGTGTGTGTGTGTGTGTGTGTGTGTGTGTGTGTGTGTGTGTGTGTGTGTGTGTATGTGTGTGTGTGTGTGCACGCACGCGCCCTGATATTTATGACTTTTGAAAAAAAAAGAAAAAAGGAGTATGAGCAATTGATTAGTCACAGGGTCAACCTGTGTAGCTGATATTGACACTTGTGCAGATATTGTAGACAGATAGTCTCTGTTTAATGATTGCCATTCACTTTTATAGCCCTCTCAGGATGCCGTCCTCAATAAATATTTGCAAACAGGAAATTTGCAGTATGACTTGAGAGAGTCATAACCCTAGCACCTATGTGTTTTGAGATTAACATGTAATTAACATAGTAAATCAATATTTATTAAGCAGTAGTACAAAACAAATGAGCAATGTAATCAGGTCATATAATGAGTCACTGGATGAAGGAGGGTCTTTTTTAAGTAGCATTCTGCCATGCTAAGATTTATACGTACAGGCCACTTAGATATCTACAAAATGACTTTAATAAAAATCAGTAATACAGACTGTAACTCACTTTGCACACACATACATGCATCACAGACAAACACACACACATAAGCACATTCACGAATGCAGGTACAGAAACCTCACCTCACCCTGAGACCCCCTTCCTTTCCAAACCACACTTTTTAAATGTGGAGTCTACACTAGTTCATTTACTCACCACAGTTCTCCCGCAGTTAGCATTTTAAGACTTTCATGCTCGCAGCAGCTATGACTGCAGAGCGAAAACGCCCGAAAACACCCCCCACCTGAGCACAAGACAGGCCCCGCTGTCCATATTTTCCTGCATCTGCTGGAGTATGAAAAAGCAAAGATGTTAAAAGCTTAATGGACAGCTCCTCTCGTTGTTTAAGAATTGCTTGACGTATAACTGGCTGAAGAAAACATTGGTTGGCCTCAATTATGCATTGAAAATAAAGTTATGAGCTAGTGGCTGAATTATTGATGCTGGCACCGGGAACAAGAGCATGTTGGCAATGTGTCACTGCTTTTTTGCTGATGCTTCATCTTGTATTGATAAGTTTTCATCTAAAAAGGCCATGAAGTCTTGATCTGTGAAAGATGGAAAAACACGCCACGAGTATTGGAAATCTAATGCAACATTACTGGAAAACAGATAACACAACATCGAGTAACATAATGGAAAAATAAAAATTACACAGAGAAACATGTCGCTGCAGATGTTACATTTTCTCCATCTACACAATTAAAACGATACACTTTTTAACCACCTCATGTCCTCTGTCCTTACATTGTGTATGTGTATGTGTATGTATGTGTGTGTGTGTGTGTGTAAAATAGGGCATAAAAGCACTAAGGCTCTCAGTCTGGGGACTGTCCCGTATGGCTGACACACTTCCTTAGATGCAAATGCTTGTGGTTCATCTGCTGATAGCCTCTCTCAATCCTGTTTGTCTGACTAACTCAGCTTCAGTTAACTATGCTCACACACACGAAGCACACACACACATAATACACACAAGCATTGGCATGTGCAAAGTAAGAAAAATAGTTCAAATATTTGTTTTTAATAATATTTTTTTTTGCAGATTTAAAGGCATGAATTAGCATACAGAAATTACAGAAACTTTTGTTCTGTTATACTTTGACTGTGACCGACACCAGCAGACAAGTCAAAGTGAAAAGAGTGAGAATGCAAGAATGAAAACAGAGAAAGTAAGTAGGCATAAAAAAAAGAAAATCAAAATAGTCACGTATGAACTCCCTTCATTTTTGTGCAAAGTGAACAAAAGTCTGCTCTCCAGCGAGGTCAGTCGAGCAAATGATTCCAAATGACCTTCCACTAAATAAAAGGCTGTTTGTGTTGAACTTCAGCATCTGATGCCAAACAGACAGTCCGTATTAGTCCACAGGGACATACAGTATGTTTTTTTTTTTTTTCCATTTTAGATTAGAACAGTGGTTTACTGGTGAAAGTCTCATACTCTGCTTATCTTCCTGTTTATCCACAGCTTTTGTTTATTCTCTCTCTAGATCATCGCGTTGTTCAGTGTAGGCATAAATCCACATACTGAATGTGGTTTTATTAACGTCCTCACTGACTGAGAGGTGCAAAGTTTCCTTATTTTGGAGTCAAGTGTGACTTGAGTCGTGTACTGTGGCTTGCCTGAGTGACTGTGTTCATCATCGCTCTTTAAGGTCACCATCCCTCTGTGCAGCTCAGAGTGAGGCGCACTGTGGCAGAAGCTCTAATCAGACCCACCCACACTCGTGCACACATGACCCAAAATGATCACTAATCGCGACAGGTAATTATTAGTTAACGCGATGGATTATACGACTGCAGTGGAAATTCCCTTTTAGTGTTGCTGGTGAGTCAAGGAGTATCTTATCTCTGAGGATATTTTGAGTTATTCCGGAGAGCTCTCTCCATTTCAAGGGGGTAAATTTACTGTTTAAGAGACCATAGTGGAGGCACCGATTACCCAATCAGATCCTGTGTTTATAGACCAAGCCACAATGAGAGCGGCACCGCACTCATTTAGTGTTTCACAATCTGCTGCCGTTTAGCAGCCTCTGAACGCACAGTGAAGTGAATGTCTTACAGCAATTGTTGAAGAGCTCGAATGTGACTAATGTTTTCCTCTCTTTGTCCTCTTTTGGTTGTGTTTTAATCTTTTCATTTGAGGAAAAACTGAGCTGCCATTTCATCATTCTCTGCTGAGATTTTTTTTTTTTATGTAGCACTACAAAAGCTCGTTTAATTGAATTTCACACATATACACTCTTCAAACAAAAAAAACTTGTCAGATATAAATGCTTTCATCACTTCTCTCCTCTTTCTTTTAGTTCCTTCAAGAAATATTCAGCAGGATTGTGGAAATGAATACGCTGTTAAATCACTTATATCTAAAGGACATAAAATTGAATTTCTTTGCAAATTAGAGTACGTCTATATTTTGTCATTGTTTTATTGTGTTTAATTCTGAATTCTGCCAAAATGGGCATTCATTTCTCATTCATTTCTCATTGTTTTCTAATTTGCTTTATTAGAAACATGTCACTGCCCCGTTGTCTGTCATGTCACATGTCACGTTTTTTATTAAATTAGTTCACTTTTTATAAAGAAATGTAAATGTCTTCTCTAAATACACTTTCTGGAGTTATACAGAAAAGGTCCCTTTGACTGAAAAGTGAACAGAGGTTTCCTTTTTAAAGGCTTTGTGCTGATAAAGTCCTCTAGCTCTTTAAAAGAACTCAGACAGATGCAACTGTCTCTCGACCTCGGCCGCTGACATTTTCAGCAGGCATCAAAAAAAGCTCAATGAATCATCTGTCAACGTTTAAACGCAGGAAGGTTGAGAGGAGTTAACAAAGACGGGGAGATCAAAAGAAAAATACAGAAACTGAAACTGAGATGAAAAATGAGCGCCTGTGATATTTCTCACAGAGCATTACGGCTGGCCTCAGCCCGCGGCCGAGTTCAGGACGCTCGCAGTCAAACGCTCACGATTGGTGCAGTGCTGCAGCGAAGGGGATGCTGTAGTGGATGTTTGAGTCAAACTACAGGTCCCATTTACGCCTCACTTCGACATGCCCGTACCTCTCCAGCCTACTCATGTGTGCGTGTGGATGTGCAGCGGAGTGGATATATTTTCTGCTCTGTGTCAGTTTCACGCTGCCGTGACTCAACTTCTGTCGTGCTTCGGTCTTTCATCTCCGTAACGGTGACTGCTGAGATACTCGTACTTTTATTTCCGATAAATGACTGATTTTATGTTTAACTGGCAGTTGGAGGCCACTGTTAACCTTTCCACACCTCCACAACGGTGTGTTTTTCACCTCATTTGTGAGGTATGAGATGTGTTTGATGTTAGCGAGCCGCCCACTCCCTTCCCTTCCATGGTCCCTTAATGTTAGCCTGTGGAGGAGCCGCTGAGGAGATCAATACCCATCAGACTGCTAAAATAAATACATTTATCACACACTGATACTTGCTATAGCACGCCACTACAGCATGTTCCGTCTGATTGGAGGCAGAGATACTCAGGCTCACCCAGCAGAAGCTACCGTCAAACTCTCCTCTGTCGCTTCTGTTAAAAGGAAAAAAAAAAAAAAAAAAAAAAAGAGGTCTCATTTCCAACGGTGTTGAGCAAGAAGATGACAGAGTGCTGCTTCTCTCTTGCTAAAAAAAGAACAATGCTTTTGACTGCATTTCGTCTTGCTGTGGCTGGAGCAAGCTCTCTGGTTTTAAAATCTCATCTGAGGAAAATGTTCCTTCTGTCGTCCCTCTGCTGCAGATAAAGAACAGGCGTTTGAGTAATTATGGTGCATTATCGCCAAGGAACGTTTCATTGCTACATTTTAAGCTGTGTAGTGAGCGGTGACAAACGAACGACCATTTTAATTTCTATCAGGAGGAAAAACACATGGCTGGAGCCAATGAAGTCAGCTCTCTCATTCTGCCACTGACTGAGACCATCTGGACCAAATAAAGTTTTTCCCTTTGAATCAACAGCTGTTGGAAATTACACAGCAACACTCCTTCTCTGTATATCAGTATATTTTTTTTTTGCACTCCTTTTAAAAGCAAACCGTGTTTGTTTTATGGTTTCGGTTTAGTGCCAGACTTGATCAGTGCTCACAGAACAAAACAAAATAAAGCACGACTTTCTGAATGCACCTGTTTCCCCTCGTTTCTTCTCTCCGTGCGTGCCTTTGACTCTGTATCTTTCTCCGCGTAACCCTGCCCTGTCTGTGGTGGTGATCGAAGGTTTGAGCGTGTCAGTCAATCTGTCAGCGGCTGACAGTTTTACAACACATGCACTACAATGATGGGTACCATCACTCATGTAACGATTGCCCTCCACGCTGAAATCAAAAGACAAGACTGAATGAGAGGGTTGAAGAAAAGGAAGTAAAGGCAGTTGAGTGAAAATAATGGCCTTGCGTGTAACGAAGACGAACAGTGACAGGAAAAAAAGACAATTTTATCTCAGTGTCTTCTATGAAACTCTATAGTCTTCTTTTTCTAGATTTTCAGAAGGTTTTGAGCTCAGAGGCAGATTTTCCCCTCTGTGCTGCTGAGGTGGAATCACTGTGGTTTTCCTTTTTCCACTGGCCAGTGAAGTACATGTTCCACTCTGCTGGTAGCGGCACTCTTTAACACTTTTGGTCCTGGATTGTTATTGCAAAACCAAATCACTAAAATATTTTTGACAGTGATTTTTAAAGCTGTAAGCCATCTATTATGTGTTTTAAACAGTTTTACTGATGTTAAAAATCCTCCACAGTATTCATTTTCTTCTTATTTACTAGTTCACTGTCACAGATGGACAAGCAAAGCAAACATGAACCGTGAAGCTTGACTCAATTAATGCCTGCAAGCTTCTTCATTTATACTGCTGCATGTGCCACTAACAGAGCACGTACATTTGCATTTTTCTTTTTTTTTTTTTAATTTGATGGACGAAAGAAATAAGCACCGTAGAAGTTTTTCTCTTGCCAAAATACAGCCACTTAGCAAATTATATATGTAGCAAAACAGGAAAAGGTCATGTCTATTACGTACTACGGTTTACACTTTATGACAGAGAGAGAAACCGTTTGGCTGTTGACTCATGCGACAACTTTTTTTTTTTTCTTTTCGTTTTCACATGGGGACACAGGATAGGTTCACTTGTCTGTTTTGCAGGTGACAAAACAAGCTTCACAGTTTGCTCCTTTGAAGGAGAAAGTAGTGAAAGGAGACTGGCTAAGAAGCAGCAAACATGCACACAGTCCTTTGACTAAAACATTTTTGAATTATTTAACATTTTGATCAGTGAGTGTTTTAATTAAATCAGTTACACTTTGATTCACTGCTACTTATAGGCTAAACGGGTTGAGATCTGCTTTCAGCATTAGTTTTACACTTGACAGTAGTGTAGATTAATTAAAAGAAGCCGTGCCATAAATTGAAATACAGCACGAGCAGGAGTCTCTCCAGAGACCCAGGGGAGGAAAGTCCTAAGCGTTCCCCAGAAAGCAGGAGGCAAAAGCTGCCCAGAGGAGAGAGGCAAACGAGCCAATCTGTTTGTCTGTTTACGGGGGAACGGCAGCAGAAGCATCCTGCCGCCCCGCGCTGTCATATGGGAGCCAGGCTCCCACAAACACTTGTTTAATGACTCGATTTATTCACCCCGTCACCATATCTCCATGTTTGCCTCTCTGTTTTCTCTAATGGTCTTGCCCATATGCACCTCCAGTTTTGTGTCCCCACTGGTTAAGTTATAGTCTGGACGAGCTCGTATGTGGATGGTGACACATAAGGCAGAACTATGGCCTTTGAAAAGTGTGTCGTGTCCCGCTACAAACTAGGGGCAGGGGTATCTGGTAGTTCACGGTGACCCTCTCACGATGGGGTCGGTTGTGTTTTGAGCGGCTGTGTGATGTGTGTCAGTGACATCTGGGCCAATGTTTCCAGAGCATCGATCAGACTGTAGCTCTGGAAGGTCTCTCAAAAGCTTTATTCTTAAATCTATGCTGACAGGCGATGACATGATGGAGACGGGGCTGCTGAATTGATTGTGTCCTCTCTCTCCTCTCGCTCTCCCGCTCACACTCCCACTTCCCTCGGCCTCTCTCTTCCCCCTCGCCTCTTTGTCCCATCACTCTCTGCCTTCTATCTCATCTCCCTCCCTCCCCCGCCTCCTTTTTTTTTTCTTCCTCCCTCCTTCTCTACTCATCGCCTGGATGTGTCGAGCACAAGATGTCAGATTATTTCCCAGCAGACACTGCGCTGTGTGACAGAGGACTGGAGCTGTATATCACTGGATGACACTTCTTCTGCCTGCCCCCCCCCCCCCTCCGCAGACAACATCAAATATTGCCAGGCCTTTTTGATCACTTAAAAGGCTTGTATTAGGAGAGGAGCCGGTGCTTAAACAAAAGCAAACAAAGTGTTTCATCTGTCA
Organism: Chaetodon auriga; assembly: GCF_051107435.1. Taxonomy (NCBI): domain Eukaryota; kingdom Metazoa; phylum Chordata; class Actinopteri; order Chaetodontiformes; family Chaetodontidae; genus Chaetodon; species Chaetodon auriga. Next base: position 16,667,431 of record NC_135074.1, on the reverse strand, counting down.
TGTTTGTCAGTGGGCCATATGTGCGGCGTAACAGCTTTTCTATCAGAGAGGTGGTAAACCACACGATATCACACATTATGGGACTCCAAAAGCAGCTCAGCACCGACACTTTGAGATGTCACAAGAGGCAACATGGCCATTCTTCAGAAACTCATGTTTTATGTTACGTGTTAGTCTCCATATTTTTATTTATTTTTTGTTTTTTTTGGTTCTATGAAGCAGACAAATCTATTGAAAAACTAAATTCAAGCTTAACTTGTGGTGATAAAACATAGAACATAAAACAATGATAAAATCCCTTCAGCTTTCAGATTTTTTATGTTCACTAAAACTGGGCTTTGGTCCATACCTTGTAATTCTAATTGAATGCGCTGAGGGGGTTTGGCACGGGGTGGGGTCGGCCCAGTATCCAGGCCAACCGCTCAGCATATTGTTTCTATGGCACCTGTCCCCCCAGATTAATAACTCCAAGGTCTGCGCTGGCAAAGCATGCATGGATACCAGAAATTACAATACTAATTCAGGACTAGGGATTTATACACCAGCCTCTCTTAGGATTTATGGCGAACTGAGCAAGAGAGCAGAAGAGAGAGAGAGAGGGGGAGAGGCAGGGGGAGGAGGAGAGACTAATAATGCTACGGAAAGTGATTAGCTCAATGGGAGAAATTGTGCGTTTGTAGTCGTGCGATTATTATTGTGTTTCTCATCACATAATGAGTTTGAACAATGCAGTTAATGGTATTATTGGCGGGCCACCAGAAACGGGGTGTATATAAGCTTGATAGCACTTTTTCATCAATAAATCACTCCAGTGCACATGGCAATATTTAAATCTATGTTATTAAAATTGTTGGAACAACACTATCAGATTTATGTTTTGTTATTTTATTATGGATTGATTATCATCATCACAGGCATATCTGATTTGCGTGGAGGCAGCTGGAGCGTGGTTGGTTTAATCCATTTTGATTGCTCTGCAGAGGAATGCCACTGCTTTGCTTGAATGGACAGCTACTTGCCGTGTGCTTCTGATGATTGGCTGAGAGGGGAAGTAAACCAAAGTGTTTTGCTTTCTTTCTTGTGTTCCTCCATATTTGTTAGTGTTTCTCTCTACCACAAAGAGATATGTTAACCTATAAAAAAAGCTGTTAAATATCTCCATCCTCTTTCCTGGTATTGTCTCAAAAGAAAATGAATTACAATGGAAAAACACATTCCTGAAAACGGCACGTGCTATTATTACCACCTCTTTTACTATACTGCAGGTCATTTATCTTGGCGAGACTTGAGACATAGAGTCTTTGTAATCGTTATTAGTTTGATGAAAGCATTATGAATCATTAAAACAAAATCCAAAAGTGGAAGAAAACAAAAAAAAAGAGGTGCATAAAAGGCAAACTGGCTCGTCCAAGTAATTTCAGCTGCATTAAAACAGACACAATGAGAAGAAAAGGTGTTAAACCAGAGAAACAGAGCAGCGAAACAGAAGGAGCAGGAGTGTGACGACCACCACGTAGACACACACTCTGCTCTCTGTTTACAAAATAGCCTGATGTGAATCTAATTATAATCAGTGTGTTTATTCTGTTTCGTGATGAATGTGTAAATTTAGGTAGTCCGGACAATGAGGGAAGAGATCAGTCTCAGCACGGAGAGGCATTCAAGTACGTCCGCTCACCGATACGGCAGCCGAATTACCGGCTCTCAGAACTGTGACAGCCCTGAAATTACAATTGAGTTTCACTCTTTCTCCGCTTTCACTCCTACCTCCTTCTCCCATCCTTGTTCTCCCTTCCTCCGTCTCTCTCTCTCTCTCTCTCTCTCTCTCTCTCTCTCTCTCTCTCTCTGTCTCTCTACCTCTCCCTCTCTCTTGTTCTGACGGCTCAATAACAGGTGCCATGCTAAGAGAGCTGTTACAGCTGTCCCTGAGTGGTTGTGTCAGCAGCAATGTTAGGGTTGAGCCTTCCAACCTGCTCACCATGCAGGAAAAAGGAAAGAGAGAAGGAGGGAAAAAAAGTCTCTCTGGTCCCCAAATGATGCCCGCTGGGAGCCATCGTGCGCTAAATTTCGCCGGGTGGCTCTCCCCCGTTTTCTGTCTTGTGGCCCCCGGACTCCGATTTACAGACAGAGCCATATTGGGCCTTTCTGCATGGTGGGGCCCAAGCAGCTGTGTTCAGCAGAAAAAAATGACAACAACAAAATAAAGAAATAAATAAACAAATCAAGAAACACATAAGAAAAGCGTCGTTGCAAATGCTCGAATAAGGACTTTTTGTGTGCCATCTGCAGAAAATGAACCGTGTAGTCGGACCTTGATTGCAGTTCGGCCTGACGATTCAAAAAAAAAGCTCCAACTGTTGGAAAATCCTCCCATCCGCATCAAAACAAATTCATAAAAGTTCTTGTGTGCCTCCCTCGACTTGAAGAGCCAATTTACTCTGCGCGACTCTGCTGATACTGATATCTCCTGCCTTTAACACAAACAAGGCGATCTGTCGTCATGATTGCTCATCTTTAACTCGCCTTTAAGCGCACTCCTTAAGATTTGAGAGGTTCTTGGCAAAATCTATGCAAATGAAGCTGCTTTGTGAAAAGACGCATCACTGTGCATGAAGCCTGGAGCGGGCAATAATCACAGACGGATTGTGTGCAAACAAGAGATGCTAAGCACCTCAAACCTCTGCGAGCGACAGAAACACACGGAGGGAAACACACCGCAGGGTGAAAGAGATAAGTCAAGCAGTCAGGTGATTGCTCAATATTTTTTCCGCTGATGAGCAGCAAAGCAACATTCCACATCCACATGTTTGCCTTTAAAACTTTTAGATTCTGTGCATTAACTCTGGAAATGAAATGAAAAATGTAGGTTCGCCATGGCGAGGGACGAAAAAGAAGACAAAGTCAAATGATCGGGCTTTTGATTTTACCTGTCACAAGCACACGAGCACGTGGACTCGGCATCTCAGCGTAATTTCTAAACCTTTTTTTTCTCCTCTCTTTTTAGACGGGAGGAGGGGTGGAGATATGTTAGCATATAGGTAATCTAAATTTAGCGTCCATACCATCATGGGGCGTTTCATTTTACACACACACAAAAAAAAATGATAAATTTCAAAGGTGACCTGATGGGTTTCATTACAGCTGATTGATCGGCTTTTGTGAGGGTGTCACGAAATGGGCAGAGGAGACATAGTACACCTTCAGGATCCTACGTAGACCGTCTAACCAACGGCACCTATAGACAGCAAGCTAGTGATGTGCAGTACATCTGAATGATGTGTCTGCAGGTTTCTTGATGCTTGCTCTTTTAGAATTAATTAAAAATACTCTTGTTTTGCTGCCTGCAGTTCGAACTTAAAATTTGATCCGAATCAGAAGAACTTGAATGTCAGTCACAAGGCAAAGGAAGTTTGCCATGAGTAAAAACAGCAGCGCAAAAGCTATGGAAACAACAGACAGTGGACCAAGTGCTGATATCCTTTACTTTCATGCCAACAGTTCTTTCCAAAAGAAGACAATTCATCAAAATTATTTTAACAAAACAAGGACATACCAGCTGTAGAGTTTAGTTTGAGTTTAGTTTTGTTTCTGTGTCGTGCCGAACATCTGGCCTGTCCCACATGGGATTACAGTACACCACTGGATTACAAAACATGCCTCTTCCGGTAATACATATAGCAGCGAACATAAATTAAATAAATGACCACATTATGAAGTATTATTTTATACTCAAAAAAAAGAGACAAAGATTTAAAATAACTTTTAAATGAACACATCCATGAACCGAAAGAACTTCGTCCAGGTAACCAATCTAAACGTTTCACTCAATCTTTGTGCATCATCAATATTTACAAAATCAATATGTTTTTTTTTTATACTACCAAACAAAGTATTTCTTAAAGTGAAACTCAATTCGAATGAAGGACAGTTAATACATCTTAAAAAAGTGGACAAACTGATATATTAATAAAGTTTTTATCAGTCCAGATATTACAAAAATGTTATTTATAACTGCTGTGTATTAGATTGTTAAATAGTTTTAGGTCATTTAGAGCAGATTTAGCATTTCTAACTAACGCTCCACTTAATGGAATAAATGAGCTCAGAGAAAAAAAAGTCTTGTTTCACAGGAATGACGGTGAAAGTTCGGGAGCAGTTATTTTTATGGATGTGTCTGCACTCTTTGTGAGTGTTTGGGAACAAAGCGGGGATCTGTGAATCTCTCCTATGAACTAGTAAATAACTCCTGCAATTCATCATGAGAACAAGAAGGAAATGTCAAGGGCACAGGAGTCCCTTTTTTTTTTTTGTCGAGGTCACACACAAAACATAAACAGTAACACGCATGCAAAATGCACACACACACACATACACACATACACACACACATTTACTGTACATGCTGCATTGTGACCACACTGCGCTACATAGAAGTTGAGGCATTGACAAATCACTGAGACCTGAAAGTGGGGCCGAGGTGGGACTAATTGAAATGAACTTTAGAAAAGGGGGGACACCTAATTAAAGATGAACTTTCTATCCTGTGTTTGTGTTGACATCATGGGGCCTAAATTTAAGCTCATCTTTGTTTGGCCAAACCTGGCGATGCAGGCAAAAGCACACTGCATCTGAACACAGAGAAGGAATAAGGTCATCGCTTTTCCTCAGTGAAAACATATTTTTCCTTGTCTCAAGTCACTCGCGACACTTTTCTGGGGTGTGTGATAGGGGCCCATTCATTATCTGCCGCTTTTCCTCAGAGAGATCGTAGCGCATATGGCGTCTTGTGTTGGGTGTGTGTTTACGTGTTTATCCGTGCTGGTCTGGGCTCGGCTATCGTCAGCAGTGTGCTTACTGGCATACATACGGCGTGTCCTTATGCACCTGCGTACGCGGGAGTGAGGGTGGGTGAGAAGGGTGTGTGCATACTTGCATTTGTTTGTGCCATTTATCGCCTGTTCTATTTTCTGTATTGCTTAGTCGAGGACACGGCCCAGTGCAGGAGCTGTGAAGTTTCCCAGTAACAGGCTAATTCCTCAGTGGCTGTTTAGAGTGTCTCCAGCAGTGCTAAGTGTTCTCCTCTCTGTGCCTGATCAGAAAACAGGACCACTTTAGTCAGTTTGTTTAAGGTCCCCCGAGAAGGCTCTCATATCCTCCCTCTACTCACCTCTTGCTTCTCCCTGCTCTGTCTCTCTCGCACTCACGAACACACAAACACACTCACGGTGCCACTTTCATGCTCCCTAACTTTCATGGCATATTAGATCAACAGAACTTGACATGTGTACATGGCTCAATTGGTAATTTTGCCTATTTTATTGTTATCATTATTTTTCAAAATCCCTGTTTTATGATAAACTTGTATTTTACATAAATGAGACGAGTCCATAATTTTTCTGTTTGCAGTTCATGCTACAATTACTGAAGCTTGGTTTCCTTCGACAGGAAGCGTACATACGGAGCTATAGAGTTGGTGCTGCACTAACAGAAATATTCAGATGTGTGGTGTGCATCCCTAAAAGCAACTATTTGCCGCTACATTTGATGGAAAGCTTTGAGTAAGCACGATGTGTTTGTGAATCTAAGGAATATAAGTTTGAGGTTAGGTTTTGAACAGACTGCAGCTAAATTCTGTGCCAAGGATAAATGTTTATGTGGGGTATATTAAACAATACAGCAATACATAAACAATGCATAAATTTTTGTTTTACTCAGTAAATTATACTCAAATGTTGTTTCTTTCACATAAATTAACAATCAAAGCCAGTAACTGCACAACTTCTGTTAATCTTATTGTCTGTCTTTCTGCTTTTTCTGCAAATTTGATCCCAATCACTGCAAAACTTCATGCAGAAAGAGTAACTTTAAGATGGAGAATATCAGATGTATGGTCCTGGCAAGCATAATAGCAGCTTTTCATCCCACAACCTGTGTGCGGACCTGGCTCATGAATGCACAAGGGTTATTAATGAAGGATAGTTCACATCAGGCCACAGCGAATTTCATCATAGTGCTAAAGGTGCTGTTTAAGAAGTAAGCTTGATGAATTTTATTCATTTATACAATTAATATCACAATTTAATTAGATATCATTGTGTGAGATGTTTGTGTTTGTGTGTGTGTGTGTGTGTGTGTGTGTGTGTGTGTGTGTGTGTATATGATCTTCACCCGGTTTCATCCGTCTCCACATACCGAGGTAATGTAGTGCCCTCATTACTGCTCCCCCAACACAGCTGCCTTATACACACGCACACTCTTACACATATGCACACATATGCTCACTCATACAATAATTACAGGTGATTTGGACACACTTTATTAACACTTGAATCATATTTTATTTCATTTTTTTTATACTTGCCTTGCACGCTGTGTAAGGATTAAGGATCGGCCAGTAAAACTGTATGTTATTCAAACTGCAGTATAGGCGTGGAAATTCCACACTGTTTTAATAGAATTGGAAAAAATCAACATTTGCAAGGGAAATTCTTTGCATAGAGAATTTATCCCACAACATGAAGACTCTCTGTTTTCTGTGGCCAGGCCTGCTATCCTTGTGTAAAGGTGAAGTTTCCTCACAGGAGCTGACAAGTGTGAAATTACGATAGGAAGTGCTTCATACCCTGCCATTTACCTTCATTCATTACCATGGCGTACACACACACACACACACACACACACACACACACACACACACACTCCCTGCAGTCCACAGCTCACTGGCTGATATGGCAGTCATTCCTTTAACCAGAAGTCGAGGAAAATACCACACATATTATTCATGACAGTTTTGCCTTCAGAATCTCTCAAACTTTGGTGGAATCCTCAAAGGCATCTGCTTGCCTTTGGAGTGTTATTGAATGTAGAGGAACAAAGGTGCAAAGATATTGGAAAGGAGGTTGGAAGTAGAGTTAGACCTACATGGATTATAGCTCATCTATACCACTAGTCTCCAGCCCAGGAACTAGATCCATATGATGTTCAAAGGAGCACTGGACCACAGAGATTTTCTACCAAGAGGTGAGACAGGTCACAGGGCACAGCATTGTCCTCTGAGGGGATTCGCTTTCATTCTCTCTCTTTGAAATTATTTCATTGCAAAAGGCACACAACTAGATACACAAAGACACCTAATGTATATTTACAGGCTAAAACCATGGTGCAGTTTTCCTCTCCAAACATGGAAACAAGTCTCTCAGGATAGGATAAATAAAAATTGTCGCTCTGTTTTCTCCTCCCTAGTTAGTGTGTTGTCTGAAGGTTATCCAGCTGACTCTATGGCCACAGGAACTGAGGAGACGCCGGGCGGTCATAAGTCTTTGTCTTTGAAGACTGCACGCTGTGTCCGTATCGCTGTTGCAGCGTAATTGATACAGGCTCACGCTGTTGAGCTTAACGGAGCCCCATCATGGCCTTCCACTCAGATCTCTCACAGCTGTAGGGCTCAGAGTACTGAGCTCCCACAAAATCACACAAGCGTGTGCAGGCGCACATACACTCACACTCGCATAACACCCAGCTGGCTTCTGGCGAGATCACAGCTAAAGAGATCCAGAGCGGAGCTGGTTAGACTAACACTAATGGAGATGAGCTGCCTGGTTAGCTCAATGGAAAATTGAGCAGAGTTGATGCTTATTTCATCACAGCAGTGGGCTGTTCCCCAGGGAATACACAGTCAACTTACACTGATTTTAAATCTTTCTGAAATAAAGAAAAAAAATATTGTGGTGTTTGTGAGGAGCTGGCTGGCCCACTGCAGACAATGCTTTACAATTTGAAGTGTGCTGTGTGATTTTCTTCTAACTGGCGTGCACAAAGGATATATTTGTAAGGACACGCTGTGCTCAGTCGGAGTTCTTCCACTGACAAGCGGCTCTTCTCACTCGGCTCCTTAGTAGCAAATGCATTAAATCATGTCACCAGCCAGTCCGATGAAATCTGGGCCACACCTGAGTGCATATATGCCCTGCCCAGCAGCACTGTAGCGTAGTAAAAACTACCGAGGATCACTGGCAAGCAGGAGGAGGTCCTCTGCTTTTATCCCTCCGCCTGACATTCTGTGACATTTAAGAAGTCGTTAAAGGTGTGAGCGTGTGGAGTGGGAGAGCACAGCTCCTCAGGCAGAGAAAGACCCTCAGCGCTGTCACCAAATAAAACCTTGTTGGATGAACTGATTATGCTGTCAGAAAAATCACAGCATTACATTACACTCACCTCAGAAGATATATTTACTGTGTTGACAAACCATGTACGGTGGTGTGCGCTGTAAAGACGCCTGTGGCAGCTTAGTGTTATAATTCAGTCCCGTGGCCCATGCAGATAGGAGGATGCACCACAATTATCAGACGGAGTGCAGTCCATCCACAGCCTGGACTGTTCTGCCTGTGTTTGTCATGGCCGGTCTTGGCTGTGACACAAACACAGAGGGTCCACAGAAGATAAGAGTCTCCTCTTTTATGAGCCTCTTCCTCTCCACCAACAAACAGCTATTAAAGTGCGGCCTGATCTGGCTCCTGCTGGTGCTGCTGACAGCTAATGTCCTGCTATTTGTCCATCTCTGGCATCCCTCTCCATAAAGGCCTCGCTGTAAAAAGCCCTGCTGACCTACATCGTTAGGGGCCGACCCTGTCTTTACAGCAGTAAATGTTTGTTTAGGGGCAGTCCCCTGTTCTGAAGTAGCGATTAGCCTTTGGTAGAGAGAGGAGCCCTCAGGTTCAAAGCCCTTCCTCCACTGACAGGCTGTCAGCTCCAATACTAACAGAAAACACAGACAGAGAAATGCAGAGGCAGAGACAGGACAGTGATTACAAAGCCTCAGCTCTCTGCTCAGGGCCCTGCACTGCTTCTCTGGAGGGAAAAAAACACTACCCTTCTCAGCCCAATGAACTGACAACTAGATGTGTACAGGCACTGTAGTGGGGAAGTGGAAAGAGCTCCTCTACCACAAAAGGTAGATCAACATGGTTTGCCCAGACAGCACACCAGAATGCACAGCAGCTCTTACACCTGTGATAAAAACAAACCAGAATGCTGGTAGAGTGTTGTGGATGTTAATTATGTGAGAGTTACATCCTTCCCGTCTAATTGTCAGTTTAACAGTGCAACAGACCAGCCTCAACTCCTTTACCTGCTCTTTATAAAAGGCTAATTTCTGTCAAACTGAGAGTGATTAGCTGACTATTTGGACAACGTAGAATCAACCAGAGCAACAGTGTGGGCGACACTTTCTGCTAAGGCGTACATATTCTCTATTAATATGATGCTTATTAGCATGCATATTAATAGCATATTCCCTCTTTGTCAGTCATTATAAAGCACTTATTAATGCCTTATTTTGGAGGTTAGGGTAATAATAAGCAACTGAGTAATAGTGAATATGTGTACCTTAATATAAAGTGTTACCAAATTATTGTGCATGTTTGCAACACAACTCCAAATTATATTGACAGTCATTGTAATTGTATGTTGCTTGATACGTCGAATCGTACAAACTTGCGCTTTTTGATGGCAGTATTTTAAACTTTAAAATTTTCACCATGCTACATGCTTTTACCCCACTCCAAAGTGATCTAACACGGCACCACTGTTGGGTGTGGTCGAATAACACAAGTGAAACTGGGTAGAAAGTTTAGATCAGAAATCAACGGTGCAGCACTGCTCTGCCATGAAAGAGTGAGGCCCATTCATGATGAGGTGTGTGTGTACAATTGTGCCACTTTTAACTACAACCCTCTTACTTTCCATCACACTATTTAATGTCAAACTAGACAGTTTTGAGTGTTTTCTTCTTCATGTAATGTGTACATTTTAAGTCGCAGTGCTCATTTCAAGACATTTCAGGAGCCCAGGCTCGTAAATCAATCATCTAAGCCTTTTTTTTTTTTTTTTTTTTTTTTTTACATCTTGTATCCAGGGACCTCACTCTCCTCTCCCATAATGCACAAAGCCTCATGCATGTACTGTGTGACTCTAAGTAGTGAGAGTGAAAGTCAGCCAGGTCACAGTTAGACCTTTACCCATCAATCTGAGACACACGCTCTCCACACGGGGAGGTCCTGACATTCCCACAATACACGCAGAGGTAATGGAGTCCCAAAGATGCCTGAGGGGACATAAGTCACAGAGAAAAGAGATGGTGACAGAGTGACAAAGGCCCGCTACAGCTTGGGCGCCTCCAGCCTCAGGTACAGGCCCAAAGAGGTAGCTCAAGTCCCAAATCCTTTGTGGTAACCAGCTCAGGTCTGTCCTCAGCCACGTCCCTCATCACATGCAGAGAACAGGAGGGCTTTATGATGGATGTTATAAAGTTGATGGCTAGAGGTTTGGGGGTTTAAATGGGGAGCACATCTGTAATATCCTGTGTGGCCTCTCAACTGTTACAGTATACATTTAAAATCTCTCTCTGTCTCTGTCTCCGTCTCCAGGATGACAGCCACAGGCCTACATGCTGCTCTTGTGAGAAGGCACAGAACACTCTTAGCGGCTTCCTCCCCACAAGACAGATGCATAACACAGAAACCTTCTTCATCTGTACAAAAACATCCCCCACTACTTGTGCCTACAACTGAACATGTACAGATTTAATAGCAGCTTTCCACATCATAAGCAGCTGCACACGGCTCTTCTTTGTGCAACCACAACGTGTAGACATAGTGGCAACACCAACGAGCCCTTATCGGCTTGCTGAGGACATATACGTTCACATTATGCATTTAGGCACGCATCAACAGACCAATGCAGTGATGTCTTTTACAATAAATACATTTAGTCACTACAGTAAAGAACATTAAAAAAATGGAATATGGCCATATTGAGAGCTCCCTTGCCTTTATAGCCACTTTTGATGAATAATTCAAGTAGCACTTTGAATTATTTACATAAAGGTTATAGTGTAATGTTATGCAAAAAACCTAGCTTGCCTGTTAGTGTAGCGCTGTCTTGAAGTTATGGGGTGATTTTTCTAACCCCCCATGATAACATATGCTGTTCTACATGCCCTAGCTGTTGTTATGATATGGATTTCATTACTCTAACTATCAACACCTGGGAACACCATGGCTTCTAATACAGCACAATTTTCAGGAACATTAATTCTTTTTTGTTTCTTTTTCTTTTTTTTTAACTCACCGTGGTCTGACCCAAACCTGCCAGGGCTAAAGCCAAAACTAAGCGCTCAGACATCTGGTCCCTGTAATCCTCTTACAACTGCCCCCCACACGTCGTCCTCAATGGTGAGACTGTGGTGTATGTGACATTGTGACATGGCAATTAACTTATGTCCATCGATTGTCCAAAAGCAGCTTACCCTAGCAAGGGTCAAGGAGCAGGCTTAGACTCTAAGCATTGAACAAGACAGGAGAAGATAGGTCAAGGGGCAGTCACACCCATCTGACCAGAGTGTATATACAGTAAATGACTACACACATGCGTTGACTCTAGGTGTTTGTGTTTCACTCGAATATTTAAATACATATTTCAAGCGATGAAGAGCATGGTTGAGTAACGCATTAGAATATATGAATATGAGTATGAATTCTAAACAAAACTGAGGAAAGTATTAGGTTCATTTGTTTAAAAATAGACAATAGACAATAGTCACACTTTTTGAAAATACAAAGAAATGGTTATACTTAACATTCATGTAAAAATCAACCTAAAAATGCCTATCCAAGACATACCCAAAGTAAATTGATAGCTGTTCCTAAACCAATTGGAGTACATGCATTGCCCTTTTGAATTAAAACACTGAACTTTTATCCAAAGCAGCCAAATAGATGCTTGCAGATGACACGTATCTGGGACTTATTAGCTGGAAAACACAATAGGACCACAGCATGAAGCCTTACCCTAGTCCAAGATCAATACAAACTGATAGTAATACCACAGAAACTGAATATTTTTATGTTTTCTCTAATGGTATATTTTCGTATATTATTTACTATCTATCTCATATTCATCGTAAATATATATTTATATTCATGAAATCAAAATTATGTCCATCAATATGCATGTTTAAGATATTTTTACTTACTATTCTATGTCTTCATATTGAGGCCATTTACTATATTAATCATTTTAACTTGTGCGTAATGACGCTATTATCACTGACATCCTTGATTTGAGGTCCCAGAGCTATATATAACTCCCAGTCATCTTCAAAATTGTCTGTGATTGACTCAATGTTTACACAAGAAGAAAAGGATGCTTTTAGTTAAACTGAGACTGTTATTGGCTCCTGGTTCCTCTGGTTGCAAGGCTACATATGTCACATAAGTGTTCATTTGAAACCTAAGACTCCAGAGAGTAACTGGAGACAAGATAATGCCCTTCAGCATAACATTTTTGTCAGAGTGTTATCAGTCTGTGGATCACTGAGAGATGTAACTGGTGAGTTGCCTCAATGTTATATCAATTTTAAACATGATTTTCCATCTGCTCTTGGTGTTTAATATGCTTCCTGTTGGGATTGTCTCTTGAAGTGGTTTGCATCAATTGATTCACAGGAATCTAAGCTTGCTAACAGTGTATAATATGAATATAAATGAGAGTATGTGTCAACAGACAGGTAGAAAAACAAACAAGAAATGCCCGGATGGCCCACAGGTGGGTCATAGGAACAGTAAGGAAATGGTAAATGGATCAGTAAAAAGGATTATAGCATCATGCTATCCTGAATGATGTTACAACTTTAATATGTTTGATAAAATGGCATGATATCCTTTATTTTATTTTACTGTCTGTCCATTAGATGTGTGTCAAGCCAGATTTTGTGAAAAGCAGCAAGAGAATGACATGGGTCTGTTACACTTCCTTTCTGTCTTTCTCTGTATCAAATAAAATATTTCAATTATTGAATTTGAAAACTCCAACTGATGAAAAAACACAAGCATTAAATCTGATGGACAAAAAGTTAAATCTAATCATCCCATCTGAAATTTGTTAGTTTGTTAGTGGAACATTTAATAGGTACTTGGCCGCTTCTCTGTAGTGGCTCATATGGTTTCATTGGTTTACAAGCAAATACATCAGCACAAAAAAAAATCAGCCTTTTGGGCTCATGTGCACATCTGTGTTTTCTTCTGACTCAGCCAGTCGAGTACTCACACATGTGAGTCATGTTAAAATTATATGTTCATACAGCTCTTGGTGGCTTTTAAATCTGTAGTGGACCTAATGTCTCAAATTTGAAGATTTTTTTTTTTTTGTAATGTGTTTGATGCTCGGTGAATTTCCTTCATTGTTTTACACCCATTTCTTTTTGTAATGCTTGTGTGTGGGCAATGTGGATCTCTATACCAGAGAGCTGCTTAACCCAACACTGTTTCTGGGGTTTTGGTAAGTGATTTGTGGCGAAAGCAAAGCATTTGTTTTATATTTTGTTCAGAGATTATGTTGCTCATAACAACACTGCGCTACATAGTACATGGAGTTTCAAGAATGAACATAATGACACACACCCCATTAAGGCATCTTTATTCCCGGGTATCTATAGAGTAAAGGCACAGTTGTTGCCAGTGAAGAGTAGAAAAGAGAAAGGAGAAGTTTGTGAGCAACAGGAAAGCTTGAGTGAGTGCCCTGAGATAACAGAAAGGAAACTGCACTGTCCCTGCCACGGTACACGACCCTGCTGTCATCACTCACAGGAACATCCTCCATCATCCAAGCTCACATCTCAACGTTTTTCATTTATTACATGTTTCACATGTTAAGTGTGCAAACCTCCAGGGTGCAATTTTTAGCAGCGGCAAACTATCAACAAATCTTTGTTCCTCCCCTGGCAGAGCGCTTAGTAGAAGCGATAAAAGCTTTTTGAGAGAAACAGACTGGAACAATGGAGGGGACTATACTCTAAACGGCTTCCTGTTGCGCTGCAGCACAAGATTGAGCACTGCTTCAGAGGAGCAGAGAGAGAGAGAAAGGCGTTTCATATCATGGGCACAGAGAGCGAAGTAAGGGATACACGCAGTGAATGAAAGTGAGAGAGACACTTAAAACAAACAGTTTATTGACTCTGCTGGGGAGAGCTTGTGTGAGAAGTGAGAACAGTGCAAAGATGCATGCGTGTCTACAGAGGCATGTCTGTAGTCGTCTACACAAGCATCCCCCAGTCCTCACAGCCACTTAACACCCTGCCCAAGGGAACTCAAGCGGCTGTTGTTGCAACGTCTCAGGGGTAAAAATACTAAAGAGCCAGACACTTTGAACAGAACTGTGTTTTAGATGTATCTGTATCGTTAAATGATAAAGGACAATATACATTTGGCCATTAATGAAGCACCAATCCGTGTGGAGCCATTTCTCATATTCATAGAGGTTAAGACTTGCTGAGACTGTGTTCTCAGATGAAAAGATGAGAGGCAGAATCAGCTGTAAAGAACTGCTTAGAAGATATGCAAACACTGCTTCCACGGACCAGGCAACTTTCCGCTCTTTGCATCTTTTTCAGTCAGGATTTATAGTTTTGAAATCTCAAAAAGTAACGCAGGATTCGTTTTGGGACCTCAGAGATAACACGTCACTTTGCTTTGTATGCAGATTTGCATCCATGTCTCCTGAAAGTAATGTGCATATTCAACTGATTTCCATTAGCATGTACGTTTAACTAAATCTAATCAAATATCTGCTGTTTGTAAGACTGTTTCCGTCCTCCTTTTTTTTAAACCACGTTTTAATTCGTGCATCAAAAATCCAAAGTGGAAATGCCAAAGTTGAAAAAAAAAGTTGAAATTTAGCAGAAGTTGGTGTATTGATAAAATAACAAAGTGTGTTGACTATGACTTACATGAAGCGTGTGACTTAAACATCACTCAAACTTCCCAATTTCCTTGAAATTTTGTCAAAATTTGGATTTGATTTAGATGGAAACTTGACTATTGTATTTCATTTGTTTTCTTGAATTTCTGGCTATTAGCACTAAAGCATGATTGACACTTTTTGCCTTTGTACAGGCAGCTCAACGGTCTCGAATGAAGGGATGTGTTGATGTTTTCAGTATTTAAGCAAGAAAAAAGTGTGTTAGTGGCCTAAACCTAACATGTGGCACACCTCAGCTTTTATTCCTTATCACCCACCCCAACCTCCTCTCTACAGTTTTTCCTATTCATGAATAAGAAAAAATGCAAGTGAACCAAATCTGAGGAGAAATTCTGTTTCTCCAAAAAGTATTTGATGAAGAAACTTAGTAGTATACAAATCTGTGTCGTTGGAGACGGGGTTCAGATTTGACATGTGTCGCATGGAGATATGCCACCAAGCTTGGACTGCTTTAGCAATCTATACTCCTGTAGCTCCACAGTCCCCTACCTAATTATAGTCAGCAACTGTTAATGACTGAAGGAGTGAAATATTCTAACCCCCATTTCTCATCCCAAACTGGCAGAGTGTCCCCCTGTAGGAACCCGTAGCCTTGAAGCAGAATCCTTGACAGGGCCTCACCCAGCTTAAATACGGGGTGTTCCTTATTAGCGCAGTGCCCAAGATAGGACTGTGAAGGCTGGATAGGTGAGAACTCCCTCAGGGGAAATAGGAAGGATAGATGACACTTTGGCTTTGACTCAGACCTATTTGGATTTAGTAGCACTTTGTCACTGTCTTGACTTGCAGACATAAAAATGGAGCTGCCACTAAGGCTCTGCCCCACACATCTGGTTAAGGAGAAAAGAGCATGCATACACAGACTTAAAAAAGAAGAAAAGAAAATATCAATGTAACTTTAATCACATCCAGGCCTATAAATGTAACTCTGCTGCTGTAGTAATGGTAATCAGAAACAGACTGGTCCCGTTAGGAGCCAATCTGCTCTCTGTTTTTCATTAAAATGCTGGCCACTACTTCTCACATCTCTGTGTGCATTTAAATAGTTAATGGACTGCCCATCCGCTTGGCTACTGTAGGTTGGGGGTCCTGGAGGAGGCTGGGTGGAGCTCTTCAAAAGTTTCTTTTTCAGATCAGAAAGAGTGACTTTACCATCTTGCAATATTCATGATGTGTTTAGGAACTCTATACCCTTTCCTGGCTTTGAAGTTAAAGCAAAACCAGATTCCATCCGTCTGTTGAAAACCCTTAATCCCTTTGACTGGTCAGTAATTGGGCACCAACATAAATACATACAGTATATATTTATATATTTTTTATTTCATTCCTTCTTGTTGTTGTTTTTCTTCACGCCTTCAGAGAAGGGGCGTACCTTCATGTGCTAATTCCCGTCTGTGGAGCCATGAGTTGTGAAAAATCTGCTTGTCTGTACACTCATCGTGTCAATTCAACTAAAAATTTTAAATACGCTGACCGAGTCCTTTTTTTTCCCCTGTTTTTTTTTTCTCTTCATCTAAGCGTGCTGAATATACGTCTGGTCATACGTTCACTGGCCGTGTTCAGAAGGAATACTGGCCATGGGTTCAAGTGAAGTGTGTAGTCACTGCTCTGTGTGTGAGGATCAGTATAGAGTAATTCTATACAGGTCCAGGATACCAGGTAGGAAGTCTGAATTCTAGCACTGGACCCATATGGAGACTTAGTACAGGCAGCAGGACCTCTTTGAAGGAAACTATAAAATATTAAGGGGAAGTGGATACCTCACTTGGCTTAATGCAGACATGAGTCAGGCTACACATGGGCTCATAAGATAAATCCTCGTTTTCTTTCTTTTTTATCTCTTTCTCACCCTCTCCTCCCCTCGCTCTGGGTCTCAGTCTGTGTGGTAAGAAAAGGGTCATGGAGCTTTGAGCCACACAGACTTCAAGCGTGTCTGTCTGCTGTTGGCCGTCTTCCCACAGGCAGAGGGTCAAGTTCCTCAGCCCCTCCACCCCGCAAACACCAGCCCCACCTCTTCTTATTTCTCTTCATCGTATTCTTCATTTTAGAGGAACCAAATCAAACTTTGTTCTGCTTACTCAAGTACAGTATGTGCAATAAATAAGATCTTATTCTGATTACTGTTCTGATTTACCTTTTAGTGGCCACAAAACGAGCGATGTTCCTGATTTTCAGCCTTCTCTTCCCTCTGCTTCGATAAATACAGGAAACTGTTCACTGTTCAACAGATACTGCTAATGCTGCACAAATTGGTAATACTGTTTAGAGCTGAAACAATCAGTTGATTAATCGATTAGTCAATCAACAGAAAATTAATCTGCAAGAATTTTGGTAATCCATCATTTGTGAGTTTTTTGTAAAGCAAAAAAGCTAAAAGTTTACTGATTCCAGCTTCTGAAATTTGCTGTTAATACTGGTAGTAATAAACCGAATAACCTTTAGGTTTTGGCCTGTTGGTCAGACAATAAAAGCAGTACGACGATGTGGCTTTGGGCATTTTTCACTGTTTTCTGACATTTTATGGATCAAAAATTAATTGAGAAGACAATTGGAATAGAAATCGATAATGAAAATAATCCTTAACATATACATCACTGATAGAGATTAAAGAGAGGGAGAGAGCAGAGTGTAGATTTTGTGGCAGTCTGAAACTGGACTGAGTTTAGTTTCTCAGCACACAGAGCAAAAGAGAGAGAGAGAGAGCACTATACAGAATACATCCATCAAACTGGTGCCACTGAGCTCTGGCTGCTTTTAACCCTACAGCTATCTACCCCTCTGTCTCCATCCATCCATCTCCCCTCCTCCTCTCTCTTGCAGGACTGCTCAAAGTTACTGATACACAGTATGCCAAGCCAGATGGTCAGCCACACGGTCGAAGCATGTACCACTCGGTTTCAACACCCCTCTAACAAACCCTCCTCCCTGCTCCAGATGGCATGCCGTGCCTGGTTCTAATGCCACAGGGGGACTGCGACGGTATCAGTGTGACTCGAGTCCCTTGGGGCATGGTCCGTGTGCACGTGTGTTTGGGTATGCGCATGTGAGTGGGTGTGCTTGTCCCTTAAGTGCTCTTGTTTGGTTGTGTGTTTTCGAGAGTCCCGGCAATCAAGTGCGCGTGTCTCGTGGGCTGCTGATTTCTCCCCTTTGGCCAAGTTTGGCTGCTGTGGTTCAATATGGAGTTCTCTCACTAATAATCCTCCCCACTGAGCCTCACTGTTTAAGTAAGTGATTTCAAAGGGGGAAAATAGGGCCTGTGAAGACATGTCGTAGATTTCCAAAGACACTTCAGTGCTGGACGTGTCATCTGTGGTGCAGAATATAAAGAACATTTTCCTTTAATGTAGTTTCTCTCACTGTAGCCTGTCTAACAAATGAATAAGCAGAGTGGCAACTTTTGCAAATAGCACCGATGACTGCAGAGATTTGTTTTCATTGTTACGGCTGTGGAACAGCGCTAAACTTAAAAGAATCAGCTTCAAACACAAAGAACAGGAAACTACATCTCAAGAAACATAACTGAACTAGTTATCACACCAACTCAATGATACGCTTTAAAAACAGCTACAGCCATAGTACATTTATACTGCACAAGAATAGACAGATACGGTAGAATTGCTGACCCCTAAGGAGCCCCTCAGGTTCACTGTGCATCAGTAGAGCACTGTGTTCATCCAGGCAGAACACTGAAGTCATGTTTCAATCAGCCGTTTATGCCTTATCATCTGCGGCTCACTGGAACATCAGGTTGGCTTTTAGTTATAATGCAGCTCCCACTGTCACCCTGCTGATTTCTTCATGCTGACACCACTTTGCAGGTGCGGCTCTCTCCACCACCCCAGCCTGCTCCAGTGTGCTGAGGCTTTTCTGGCACTTTTGACATTACTGTGATCTAAGGTCCATATTTATGGCAACATGAATTCTCTTTAGTGTTCAGGTGTGTGGGATTATGTCTTCCAGAAAAGTAGAAAAGTTCTCGTTGCTGCTGTTCTGCAAAGTAGCCATGTGTCAAAATGTAGTCATGACAAAATGTAGTCAGGCCTCTTCCCTTCTTCTTGAGGTTTATGTTTAAAATCCGCCAAAAACAATCATATTTATTTAAAGTACCATTTGCAAATTCACAAAAGGTAATTGTAGAGCATATTTCAGTGTAGACTTCTGCTTGATTCTGCAGCCCAGGGTGAAATCTAATTTGCTGAGGTAGAAGAGATTTTTTCCATTGTCAACCTAGTGTTTAATTCTGCTCAGTGTGCAGCGCCAACATTGTGCAGAATCACCTGCTCTTTAGCATTAAATGAAAAGGAAACAGACCAAAGGAGCTGCACGGTAGTGTTTGTGTTTATTGTTAGAATAACCGGGGCGGCTATCCCCTGCTGTGTGTATCCTCCTGCTTTGCCCTGCAAATGTCAAGGGGCTTTGAAAAGCAGTGAAAGGGGAAACCAGAGGAGGAACTGATCACCCTTCTAAATTAAAAAGCAGTTATGAATAATCCTCGCTGGAGACTCTACTTAAATTAATGCCTCAATTAGATTGGGAACATTAAAGGTAGTAATGATTCCACTCCTCTGTATTGTAATTTAAGGCCTGCTTGCTCTTTCCTGGGAAAGCAGCTCTTTGCAGTGAATGTATTAGAGTAGATTAATGAGGGGAGGATATGGAGGTGACTAGCAGTGAGAGCCAGGCCACTCTGCACCCTCTCTTCTCACACACCCTTAATGGCGTGGAAAGAGGAGGTTTATCAATCATGCGGTCTTTGTCAATCAGAGATTGCAGGATACTTTTGCCAAAAGTTTTGTACATAACTCTTGAATGTAACTTTTCAGAAACTGCGCCAACTGGAACAAAGAACCACATACAATAAAAAATGCTTATGGCTGCCACCTGGGAAAGGGCACAATTCAATCAGGGCCATCACCTCACTGCCCTGCTGTGAGTCACTCCGTGGCTCCACCTGAGCGCTGGGGTGGGGTTGTAACGATCGCTGCGTGTAAGTGATCCATCCCTAATCGATCCAGACTGTCAGCATGGACTAGACATTCACCTCTGCCTGTTATCTCTATCTGTAAGGAAGCCTGTCTCAGTCACGGCACTGACCACAGCCTAACCTAGCTGGTCAGCTCCAGTCACATCCTACTATGGCCGAGAAGAGCCAACCATGACTTCCAGCCAGGTTCTTTTGGGTTTGGATCTGGGTCTAAAGTCAGGTTTAACTTTGGGGAAATTAACAGCGGGGGGATGTCGGCTGGCTTATATTGCATTAACAGGTTAAATCTACGGTGACCTTATTTTTGGTGAAGCAGCATGATAATTGGAAGTCCTGCACAACATAGGGGATTACCATGTTTATCCTCCTATAATCCCCATAAACATTAAGACACAACAAGCTACATGCTGATTAGCTTCAGGCAGGAGCAATCAATCACGATAGATAAATAGCCCCCTGGCTTTCTGTCCACATGAAAGGCAGGTAGGTAAACAGCTAATATCTCGCTGCTGAGGACTTTCTGTGGCTTTACCACATCTACAGGCACCATGTGAAGTGAATGAATACCCCTCACTGGTTAACGTCTACAACACAGCCAAATCACGCTTACAACAATAAATCTTTATATGCTGCGTTTTTCAGTAACATTTTGGATGAAGTTTGTAACTTTAAATTAAATTGGATTTTTTTATGCGAGTAATTCAAATAAATAGTCAATTCTTTCCGTAACTCCTAGTTGACAATCAAAAGTGTAAACATTTATCACATGCAGCAGGCCTGTGGGTAGGATGGCTCCTTTGGCAGACAGGAGGCCATTTTGCCATGCTGCATATTTGCCCATTCAGACGGGGAATGGGCAGAACCCCTCAAGCAGAACATATTCAGGGGTGCGTTTTGAGGACTTCATGTTTGCAAATGACTTGCAGGTACACACATAAAAACCCCTACCTGCTCTCGATAAAGAGACTTGTTGAAACCCAGACAAGCGCGGCTGCTCAGCGACTCTAACCAGATGCAGGATGGAGGAGACAGGTTGTGTGGGGAGATGGAAGAAGGAGGCGGGGGGCAGGCATACGCTCTCTCCTTGTCCGTGCGACGCCATGATAAGGAGACACTAGAGCTTGTTTACATGCAGCAATGGGAAAACAAATTGAAAATTCCTGCCGGGACGCAGATGCATATCAAAACAGGATTATTTTAGAAATAATCGCCCATGCCACAAACTGTCACCAGCTAATCTCCACTTTGTTAGAATTCAAATTACTTTCCCATGTTTACATTGCCATTACTGCAAGGGCAGAGACTAGGGACTCTATGGGGGCCTATTTGCACAAGAGTAGCAATAAAAAAAAACAGATAAAATAAACTTTCCATAAATATTCCAGACCAGAGAGAATGCTCAGGTCCTATTGGTGCAATAGGAATATTGAATAGGAGAAGCTTTTGGAATAATGGAAACCGAAAGGCGCAGCTATAAAGCAGAGGCAGCAGACAGATTGAAATGGTGATGGTCAGTCAGACTGGGGGTGAGATAGACTGGCAAAGGGAGGAACCAATCAGAAGTGGTCAGGAAACTGTTGGAATAGCCTCTGCTGACCTCCACCTGGCCAGGCTCAGCAGGGTCGAGCCAAGCAAATCTGGACTTGGCTAAGGAGAATAGAAGTGCATTAAGTTTGAACTCTGTCGGAGGCAGAGGCGTCTCTCGTCTCTGGATCAGGTTGCCAGTGTTTATCACTTCTAGCTGTGCTGGCACTGAGGGCAGACACACTATCCCTTATCCAGGGCTGTCAGTCAGCGGACCGAGCCATCTCACACATAGCATCAGCCTGCTTCAGCACTGGAGGGAGCCATGGAAAAACACACAAGGCTCATTGCCCCATATCCAACCGATCAATGGGGCTTGTCCTTAAGTGAGAACGGAAGTGCAAACCTGTGCGAAGCAGTTCTCATGTATCAGAAACCCCGCCAAGTCATTACGATGTTAATTTCTGATTATGCAGGTAAAAAAAAAGATAAATACAAATTTACACTTAACTGGACTGAAAAAAAGGCCTGCTAACACTCAAAATCAAAGACAAGTAGTCCCCCCTTCAGCAGCATTACAGATACAGTCAGTCTGCATGCTTCTCTGTAACTCCTTTCTCGTGGTCAGAGTCTCTGCGCTAGCCTATTTGTTGCTTTGCCGTGCTGTCATAGAGGTTGGCCTTATGGTTCCCAGAAGGATAGGGGATGTGTCTTGTGGTGAAAACCACACTGTGTGACAGACACAGAGGAGACATGAGGAAGGCAGTTCTCATCCATGTTCACTGCAGCAGTGGTCACATCAAAGACTATTAACTTGTTTTCCCTGTTGTTCTCCAAAGGCGCCGACATTCTTATCCTAAAAAATTCTGGACAAATTCACAAACAAATTCACTTAAGAATTACGCATGCACAATCTACGAAAAACATTTTTTTTAGGCCTGAATATCGCAACGGGTGACCAAACACATTTTGTGAGAGTTAACCCCCGAGTGTCCAGTTGACACTGCTGGGCTGTTCCCGTGGAGCATGCAGTCTGAGAGGAGACGCTGTGGTGGTGACTCGAATCTACGGCTCTGCTGTGACTTTGCTCTTATGTTCCCAGCCCTTGCCTGAGGCGGCAAACGGCTTTGCTCACTAAGGGAGAGAGGTGGTGGAGAGGAGGTGGGTGCGGTGTGGGATGGGAGGGGAGAGCAGACAGAGGTAGGTTAGATTAGGTTTGACAAGGTAATGCTTTGAAAAGGGGCCTGTTAGATGATTTATTCTCAAACACCTCTCCATAATGGGCTAGTGCGTGTTTCTATTAAGGCTGATGGAGACGGCGCTACGCTCACTTTCTTAGACACTCAGTGGTCTGCTGTGCTGTCTGTCCCTCCTTCATATCTTCAGTCTCTTCATCTTTTTTTCCCACTTCTCAACGACTCTCCCTTATGCACTCCCACAGAGATGCACACATGCAAGTTCTCCCCGCTCCTCCTCCTCCTCCTCCTCCTTTACTTTCTTTAACATTAGTCACTTATCAAAGATTCCCAACAGATATTTTGTCAGTTGGTTCAACTTTGGATCTGTAACAGCAGAACAGACACGCAACATCATAACTCAGGAGACAGAGCTTTGCTGGAGCTCACGTCTTTCTGTCCTCAGACTCAGCGTGAGACTTAGCGCCTACTAGCTGCGTGTGACTGCTGCTGTAACTAAGCCAACAGAAGCCTGTCTTTTTAAATTTTTTACTTGTCGTCTCACCCTTCAGCTGCTGGGCTGCAGCGCTCCATGTGGGAGGGTAGCGGTTTAGAGTACACCAGAAATGGAGGAGGACGGAGGAGGCAGTCAGATAGAAAACATCTCTGAACGGGTGAATGAAAGATGATGGGTGTACCGCAGATAAGACTCCAGAAGCGATCGAAACCTTAAGCTGTTTGTTTAATCTAAATGGGAAGAGGGCTGCAATACAATGCATGAAAAACCCATTCTGCACAACATAAATTATATATAGCCCAGGGAAACCAACATCAATTTGTCTTCTAATATCACTACTTTTTATTGTCCTGTTTTTATTTTCACTTTAGTGTGCAAACCTCCTCCATTGAAAGTCTTTACAAAGTGACTGCGTGAGAGTATATGCTCTCGCTCGGTGTGTTTTCACTTTCCACTCCTTTTTACCTGCTTTTGTAACCATCTCTGAGGCCATGAGTTCAGAGCATGACTTCCTGTGACTGGGGTGAACCAGGCTGATAGCAGTGGTTTCAGTTAAGTAGGGTCAAAGTTGACAGAGGAACATGTCAGAGCAGCCGGTAAGAGAGAACTGGCACTGGTTGGACAAACCAAACAGGAAGCAGCGTTTCACTCTGTGAAGCTGACAGAGATATGGGCCTAGAGAGAGCTACGACGGGGTTATGGTAAGATATGGATGCAGGCTTTAAGTCGTGGCAGGAAGGAACAGAAATAGATACCATTCTTTCCGCAATGCTGGGAAGGTGCAGCTCATATCGGACAATCACGTTACAGAGGAAAACAAACAGAACTGTAAGACAAGAAATAAGCCATTCTAGGAAGCATTCTGGACACTTTGAATACAAACTGGATGTAGAAAGAGTTCTGTTGAGGGTGATCACAGATTGCCTTTTGTCTGCAACCTGTGACAGATCAAGTCCACCAGCAGAGACTGAAGTCAATAATGACCATCTGCTGTACTCTGAGGATTAAAGAAACAGCGCAGAGCCTGTGGTCATACTTTATTTTGGTAATAAAAGTGGTGATTATTCTTTTTCATCCCAGTGAGTTTATGTTTTATTTTGCAGCCACTTGGCCAGTCTTCACTGTGTCGATCGTTTTCTTCTCACTTCTGCTTTTATTTACACAAACTTGTGCACCCCATAATCTAATACACTCACTTTTACAACGGCCGACTCGACTGCACATGCTAAAATGAATGGAGGGCTTCATTTTCATTCGTGCACCATGCAGGAGGAGTGGTGTGTTCATGTGTCCTGACAGTGCTGCTGTAGGTGGTGCGCAAACAGCCTGCGGTGTTTAGCCCACAAATACTACACTGCATCCTAATTCTCATGTATCAACACTTGTTTATGGGCCTGAAACCAGTACTTCCAAGGCAATTCAATACACCTGTTTTGCAAATAATACATTTTTAGAAATGTCAAAACAATATAACTATAAATAAAACACCTTTCCACAACACACACAAATGCACACGGCAACAAAGGCAGCACACCTACACAACTGGATGCATTAGTGTTTTGTCTCTAACAGCAGAAAGCCTGGGTCACTATGTACTATTGCAATAAATCCAGCTAATTCATTGTCAAGACAGTTTGCTGAAAACCAGCATTCATTATGTAAGCTCGCTCAGCGGAACATGTCAGCGGGCATTTTAGATGTTCGCAGTCTGTTAGTATTTTCGTTTGCACAGCAGCAGCAGTAGCTGCAGTCTCGTATTCCGGTGACTTTTCAGGTGGTGAGAAATGATACGGTATCTGTGGCAACAGAAACTTCACTGCTTGCCTCTCTCTCTCTCTCTCTCTCTCTCTCTCTCTCTCTCTCTCTCTCTCTCTCTCTCTCCCTCCCCCTTTTCTCGGCCCCCACGGATGTAGGGTTTGCGCTTGCAGGTGCGCGCGAGGACACGTACATTAACACCAGCCAGCACTCACACGGATCACTGTGAACCTCATTGACCACATTTACCACAGGTTTGGGACCCCCGGTCCAACTGGCCTCAGAAGCTGTGAGAAGCAGGCAGAAGGGCAGCAGTTGCTCTTGTGTAACAGAGGCTTATGGGAGTTTTATTAATCAAGTACAAATGCTGTCTGAGGGGGCAGCTTCTTACATAAAATGACACTGTGTTTTAAAGAAGAGGCCTGATCGTGATCTGTACGAACGCGCTGTAGATTAAAACTGACCTCCGAAATAGATTTGTAATAATGCAAGCTCAATACTACTCGACAATGATGATACTTTTAAAGACACATAAAGATGAAGCTGCGTTACTGTTTTTTTTGTTATTTTTTTACCTTCAACCACGCTGAGCAGAGAGCGTGAGGAGCGTGAGAGAGACAGAGAAGAGGAGGGGGAGGTGGTTTGAGAAAGCGGGGAGAAAAGTAGGATAGAGAGTGTGTCTTGGTTGGCTCACACATTACTAGAAAACAAGGCTGGAGCGGTCACAACCCCCATACTGTGTTCCTGAGGGAGGCAGAGTGTGATGGTGATGAAACAACTGATGATTCACACTTTACTGTCAGAGGTTGTAAAGGCAATGCTCGCTCACACCCTGAAAAACAGCGTGCGATTGCACCATCGTTGCTGGCATTGACTCATATCTCCTCCACCATGTCGCTCGGCCAGTTGCATTTAGTCATGACAACAGGGATACACAGCGTTGTTTTTTTTGAAAACTGACGTTGCTGCACGATGTCCCGACAACAAAATGTCTTCCAACGCTCGTTCCTCTTGTTTTGTCGGTTTCGATTTGCATCTAAACTGCGTGACTTTGCGTATGGGCTGCATGTAAAGGTGTGTGTGTTTGTGCCTCCATGCACCTGTGAGTGTGTGTGTCTCAGTGCCTTCCAGTTGCAGATGGTGAAGTCTCTGTTCTACATCAGTGGGATCTCAGTAGAAACAGATGCCCGTGTGTGTGTGTGTGTGTGTGTGTGTGTGTGTTCCCATTGTGTCTAAACCTGTCTGTGCTCCTCGCCTTGTCTCTGTCTCCTCTTCAGCCTGCTCCCGTTAACTCCTTACCATGAGGAGGTTGGGACAATGAGGATTACTCTATAAAACACTGTTAAACTTCCTGCCAAGTGGGCCACCTCCAGTCACAATTAAAGCTTGGAAAACAGGGGCAAACGCACACAGTAAAAAAAGTCATTGGCCATGTTAAAACAGTGCTTTGCCTAATGGTACTTGTTATGGCAGAGTTTACCACCGGCCCATGCAGTGACTCTGGAAATGACAGTTTCATTTCATATTCACACTAATGGTGAAACTACCCCTTTGGTCCATCAGATTATTTGGCATTACTGGCTGACATGACTATGGTACATTTAAGCAAAACATCCGATATTCAGATTTTTTTTTTTGTTTTTTTCTTGTGGCCTTTGCCTTGCTCGATGAGGGGTGTCCTGAAGGCCTGAGCATAGCGTGTGTCTTCCAGGCCCAGTAGTATCTGTCTAAACACTGATACAGCTCTCCCAGAGCTTCCTCCTGTCCTCCAAAGACCTGGCTGCTAAAACAAACACTGACCCATCCATCTGTCAGCGACATGCCACAGGTATGTGAAAAGCAGGAAATCATCTTTCTTCCAGTATGTTCATGCGTGCTTTGGTCCCTGCCTGTGTCCACTAGTTTGTGCTAAATTGTAGTTACCTGTTTCTGTGACTTTGTCCAAATATAATTTAAATTTTATTTGTTGAAGAGGGAGGTTTGTGCCAGTATGCGTAACTATCAGTGCATCCAAGCTTTAGATGGTTATAGACGTAACACACTGTCACTCATGCTACTCTGAAGAGGAAGACACCATTCAAATAAGAATGAACTCCGAGGCGTCCTGTCCCTGTCCCCCCTTGCTCTTCTAACCCTAACCCAGGGAGCCGTGAGGGTCTGCAAGCCTGTGTCTTTATGGTCCCCGTGGGCTCATAAAGCTGCCAGGCCCAGGATGCAGTGTGCTCTCACTCCACCAACCATACCACTGCCTGCATCCCTCCATCAGTAGAGGCTGCTCATGTCAAGTGAGGAGCTGGATGTTTGATAGTTGTCTCTGGCATGCTGCTGGGTGTTAAGATAACAAAAGCAGGTAGTTTCTCACCCCCTCACTCTGCGGCACCCCTCGAGAAAGCTATTTACTATTAGTCATTTCTGCGACAGGGAGGGAGGCAGGAGTGGAAAAGGACGAGGAGGCAGAGTAAACAGGATCATAAAAAGTTTTAAAAGTGGGCAGACAACAAAAGGGTAATGTCTTTCTTAAATGTCTTTCAGTTTTTGATATGCGAGTCCTCCAGCGCACATCTTCTACTTGCAACAGCACCGATATCCTCTAAGCCTGTCTTGGTGTCAGGACCACTTGATTATTTGTGTTTTAAGTTCTCTATCTCATTTAGAAAGGAGTGTGTTGGCCATGCAAAGCACTCAAAAGCCCCTCACAGACTCCTCCACAGATGAAGTGCTGAATGCTTGAAGGCCACGAGAGTAGAGCCAAGAGCCCAGAACAGACTCCCATGGACCAGGTTAAGTTACAGCACAACTGGGGATGGGCCTATGCACTTTCATCACACACAGACACACACACACACACACACACACACACACACAAATACAAGCAGTGATAAATTGCACGCAAGCCTAACAACCGCAAACCAAATGCTTGGGTTTGGTTTTAATGGGTGTACCAGGTTCAAGCTTAAGCTGGAATGCTGTTGACTGACCAACTGAGTGGAGGATCATATTGATACAGCCCTGGGTTAGGTTGCTCTCTAATTAGCAAGCAGGCGGACATGATACTACACAGGTAGTGTGTGTGTGTGTCCTGACTCCGAGGTCAAGCTATCAAAAACACAATATGCATTCAACATTGTTTTCAGAGCGCTTCCAGAATTATATGATTAATTCAAGCAGGGTAAAATTAACCAATACAACCACTTATTTCACCAGGGTGTATTCATCTGGGTATCTGTGTGACTCACCGAAATGTAGAAGGAGACCAACACACACACACACACACACACACACACCCACGAGCCAGGGGGTCATGTGAGGATAAGTTAATAGCATTTATGTATTTTTTTATAGTGGAAATCATATTTATCTGAGACGGTGTGAGTGTAATCAAACAGGGCAAAGATTCACCACATTATATTGTGCATATTTGTGCACAAAAAACACTAGAATACCGTGTGTGTGTGTGTGTGTACGTACACTTTGTCAGGACCATCATTTCACCTTCTAAAGCAACATGTGATGACTGACAAAAGAGAGGTTTTGAAAGGGGTTCTGTATCAGTGTAAAAAACATAAAGGAAGTCAGGCTGCTGTAAGGAAAGCAGATGAAGAGAGAACGAAGGAAAGAGTGTAATTCAGGAAAAGCCAGTATTCTGAGCCTGTGCTTGGCAGCCTGTGTGATCAATATAAATAGCACCAAATGGGCTGTTATAAAATTGTCGAGAGTTGTAAATGATCCCCAAAGACAAAACTGGAACATAAAACAGCACAAACTTGTATGCGCAAGCACAGACATGCAGCCAAACATACATCTAAAGTATGCACATGTATCCGGTGTACCCCCTCCCACCGACACTTTCACGCTCAAACGCACACACGCAGCTAATTTCTGATTGGCTGAGCACTCAGAAATAGTATTACTGACCTATGTGTGTGAAAGAAGGAGAAAGTGAACTCAACTGAATTTGCTTTTCTTAAGCAAATTACTTTTTTTTTTTTTTTTTTTTTCAAGCAAAAAGTACTTGGCAGGCACACACCCAAGTGAACATGTATTTTGTAAGAATGCATGCGTGCACGCACACACCACTGCTTTAAAGCTGACCCAAGGCAATACTTTCCCTTCAATAATGCAAACAAACATCTTTATTGCTTTGTTTGGTGGATGGCATGATTTATGAGAAAAACTTCCCATCAGCAGTATTTCAGTTGCCGTATACCAGGGGACAGTGAAAGGGGCTGAGTGTAGGGGGGAGAGGAGAAGGAGATGCATGTCCTGCACATGCTGCCCCTTGTGGTCATAAGTGGCATACTCCGTTGTAAAAGTCATTAAGCATAATGATGTTTTGGTATTGTTTATTTTATAATGATTAATTTTTAGTTCACATCATTTTGTTTTTCCTTCTCTCCCCTCTCTCCCCATTTAAACCCATCCATTTATCTCAGGTAAGTCGAGAGACGGAGATCCAATGATTATAGGGACTTACTGTATTATAACTCAGCCAAAGATTAAAGTGAGAAACGGGGGTGGAAGGATGAGAGAAGGCTAAAGTGCTGCGCTGGCATTTTATACACACAAAGACTTTTTAATGCATATGCATCCCCCAATTCTTCTTCACAAATGGGTGCACCTTGAGCGAATATATTCCAAGATATCTTTCCAACTAACTTTTGAGGCAAAACAAAAAAGGAAAAAGAAAAAAAAAAGACTGAGTTGGATTCCGGCTGACAACAGAGGAGCGTGTGCGTAACCACTGGATGCACTCACTTCGCCAGAGTGCTCCCGGTGACGGTCGCTAACAGTAGCCGTGGTTCGGCGGATATCACACAGACTGGCTAATGAGCATTAGCATTATAGCTAAGAGACGCACAGGTAAAAACACAGAGGAAGGAACCTCCTGAGGATATGTCTAACTTTTTAAATCCCTCTTTTTTCCTCTCCTTTATTTTCCCCCTACGGACCATTAGCCAGTAGATCCCTCCCACCTCCCCACTCCACCTCCCTCCCTTTTTTCTTTCTTTCAGCGCGGTGCAATTAGCGCTCTCATTGAATATTGAAGGTATGAAGAAGAATGGGGC
The DNA here is from genome assembly GCF_051107435.1 of Chaetodon auriga. Lineage (NCBI taxonomy): Eukaryota > Metazoa > Chordata > Actinopteri > Chaetodontiformes > Chaetodontidae > Chaetodon > Chaetodon auriga. The sequence continues at coordinate 16,637,596 of NC_135074.1, read as the reverse complement.
TTTTTAGCCGTTTCTCTTCCGCTAGGACCATAGCTCTGCTGAGGGATGGCTGAAGGCTTCGACTAAATCAGGATGCTGAGCTACAGCAACAGCACTTAGAGCCAAACAATCACTGATCATTTATTTAGTCAGCCTTATTTATTCATCCCCGTTTGCTGTTGCTCAGAGCTGTGATTATTTCACTTACGATTATTCTCATGTGATTCTCCTTCCTTGAAGCAGACAACTGGTCTGAGCTCCTCAAATTAATGAGACTCCTTCAGCTTAGTTTGCCAATTCAGATGATTTTATCACATCTGATTGTTCTAGGTGGAAATCAAAAGCACCAATTGAGGGAAATTTTATTGCAATCATAACCTTTTTACCTCCTTTCCTTTTTGCACCATATCATCATGATCTTATTTTCTAAAGTGTGTTGCTCTTGTGTTACAGAGAGCTCGCAGGGTGGATCATATCTCTGCTTTGTGTAATTCAGAACAGAGAGAATAGCCCTACTGTACTGACTTGTGTTGCATGGAAGTTTGCCTGAGGGCTGTATGGCAGGTTACTGGCAGAGGAGGGAGTGCAGATCTGCCGGTTGACTTTCTCAGGACCCAGCACACCAGTCTGCCCGCACAAAACACAAGCATTGTCTATAAACCCTTCATGCCCTATGGCCACACAATCACACATGATCCTGATTAACACAAGCCTGCTCCAGCCATGTATAAACATCCACATCCACAAACACTCTGCAGACACATGAAAACACATACATGATTTCTCCTGGATCTCGCACAATCACGTGCGCAAACACCACCAGACATCGATTCTCACAAATGCTAGATTACAACGTCTCATTCTCTCACAGTCTAATATCCGTACCCAGCTCACATTGCACTCTATAAATACATTTACAGTCTTAACAGGACTCAGTATCAGGTCTGGTATGCTGCTGAACTCCACCACTTGTTGGTTGTGGGGCAGATCTCCCAGGCTAAGGCTCTGCTGGGTTACAGATCTCATAGATCTACAAGTGTTAGGACTTGTCACTATGAACTGTTCCACCATAACAGCATTCTTAAGGCTCACTGCACGTACACTTGTTTTGGTTCTATTTTTAAACCGGTTATTATTATGGTATATGAAGGTGTTATTTCATCTTAATTATTCTTATCTTAACATTTCTTTACATTTTGAAGAAATTAATGATAGCAAGATGTCGATGTGTTATGTCATGCTCTGTGTTATGCAGCAGACACGTACAAGGACACACACACACCAAAGACACGCACACACACTCACTGATAAAGAAAGGAAACTATTGCCGTCTTGTGTCTCCTACCACTTCCTTTCATATAGCCGTGCTCTGTGGTAAGAGTCATAATGCATAACATAAATGCACCACACATAGACAGAGATGCAAATGCAGGAATCAAATACACACACAGAGTCATTTCCAGGAAGTCACATCTCAGTGCTGCTCAACTGGCCACAGGCAGCAGACAGTTATCACTCTCATTTCTTGAGATTTGATGTGCCTTCTTATACTGAGCAGCACTTGCTGCAGACAGCTTCATTCAACCACATTCAAACAACCACAGCAGTAGCAGAGATATGTATCGCAGAAGGAGAGAAAGAAATATAAAGGAGACAAGTTGCAGCCAGAGACTTGCTATAGGCAAGGGCCAGACCACAGTAGGAGACAGGCTCCAGCCTTCCCTTACAGCTCCATCAATGTTTAATGCAGTGGGGCAGAGAAGGGGGCCGAGCCTGGGCTGCCACCCTGAAGGAGGAGGTCAGCACTGGAGTCGTCAGGCTGGAGGGAGACCACAGCAATGCTAGAGTGTGACAGCAGACAATTGTCTGTCACACAAGGAGTCTAGAGGGAGACACTCCATCTCAGAGGTCACACTCTTTTGCAAAACTTCATCGCAGCCGCTCAGCCGTGGCTCCAAAAAGGGATGTTTATAACTACTTTATGTTCAGAAAAATCTGTTTTTTGGCACAATGAATCATTGTTCATTGTGAACATATGTGGAAAATATTCACTGTCAACATGCTTCATTCATGTTTTCTCTACAATATAACTAATGCTTTTATGGTTGAAGTAGCAGCATTACTGACATGCTTATATGTACACCGAACATGTTACTGGGCACTGCAGTTGTTCCTCCAGTCCGTACCGGCCACAAAGAAGTCTCTCTGTAAAGGGATGTTGTTCTGAGTGATGTATGACAAAGTCCACAGTCCTCGTTTCGTGCAAAAATGCTTCCTGAACTTCAGCTGAAGCCGATATGAGACGTCAGCTCTCTGAGTGAGACAAATCAAGTAGTTATCTTCCAAAGTTAAAGTGTTGGTCTAAGGTCTTTGTTTGCTTGCTGAGCCACAAGAGAGGGTGAGTAACAGAAGGTGGTGACCTTTCATATTTTCACGGTGCATACAGCAATGTAGGTATTGCTTTAAGACAGACTTAAAAATGTTAACCTATCCATTAAGGTTAGGAAACATCATGGTCCTAAATTTTATACTTAAAAAGTAATTCTGGACTTGAAGCACAAGACAGGACGTGCCTAACTGTTATTAGCACCATTAAAAAAAACCCACTTATTTCTCCCTCAGCATAACACCATAACAACATCTGAGACACAGGACACAAATCTTGTGTCAAAGGTCAACTCTGACCATCAAGAGTTCACGTCTTGGATTGGAAAAATTGTCTTTCTTTCAAAACATATTTGGCAAAGCAACTTAGTAGCATATAGATTTATTTTGTAGGAGACAGGCTTGAGCATGGGCCCAAATAATGGGCCAAATCAAATGATGATGATTCCAAACTGACGCAAAATAGTATGTGTATGAAATTGTTTCCCATCATCCTAAACTGCCGTGAAATACAGTACAGACGTACAGTATTTACCCGAGACCGTGGAGGATAATACTTTGCGAGTGTGTGTTAACGCAAGGCTCACAAAGTTTGAGCTTGCTTGTAGGAGGACATCCTGCAATGATAAACACACAGCACCAGTCTGCAGCCGAGCAGACTCTGTGATCAGAGCATGAAAAGGCCCACTTTCTTTAGGTCCACTCCAACTCAGTGGGATACACCTCATAGTCATCTCCTCTCACAGTATGAAAAGCAAACACACACACGCACAGCGGAAGCATCCCTGCACACATTTTAGAGCACGGACACCTACAAGCTGTGATTACCTGGACTGGAGTCTACCCTCCCTGTCATTGGGGCCATCAGCCGAATGAGGGTCAGTGTGTGTGTGTGTGTTAGGGGGGTTTTGAGGGGGGAGGGGCAACATAAACACAGTCACATAGTGACCTTCATCTGCTCTGTCCACGGAGTGGGCTGTGACTGTGGGTTGAGACGGACACAAAGGACAGAAGAAGACAATGACGGACTAGATTACAGGTAGAGATGAGCAGCAAGGAGCAGTGAAAAGCCCTGAGTAAGGGCCAGAGAAGAAATAGTGTGTAACATGATTTTTAATTTTTACTATACATATAAAATAGCTTTTTTTTTCCCAGCAGCACTTTGGATTTATTTGTCAAACTGGCAGCGGCTGCGACACGCCCAAATCGTCTGTCAACACACACAAACATCCAGCAGTGTACATATTAGCTCAGGCGCGTGTCCTGAAGGGATGTCAAACCTGCGGCATCTGTGGTTGGCAGGCAGGGAGGGATGGAGAAAGGGAAAAGGAGAGGGGGAACGTGGGAAGAGGGAGGGAAAGTGCTGACTCTGACACCGTCTCTGTGTGCCGCTAACACAGGAACCAATTAGCTAGGAGCCAGCTTCCGTTGCCTGTGCTGTTATAGGACCTCCTCTCTGAGTCCCCAGGGCTGACTGCAGCCTCAGGGCTGTGGTGGCACATATACTGTATACAGTAGACAAGCTATAGGAGAGACACAGATACTCGGCAGACATGCTATGGACGGGGCTGTGGTGTGGCCTTCCAGACGGAGAGGGACAAACAGGAGAGCAGACAGATGTGGCAGGTCAAAGAGGGCAGTATGTAAAGAAGCTGCAGTTCTAACACAAATTACAACAATGCAGGGGAGCAGGCTGTAGGTAAATTCAGCAACACACACGCCATGTTTCCATCGATGTATTTTAATGCAAGTTTTGAAGTAATGCGTTAGAAAATGTTGATGGAAATGGAAAAATTTGGAAACGTTTTTATGCTCACGAGGTGGTTTTTGCCTTTTTCGAATAAGTTCTGGTACAGCAAGCATTGAACTCACACGACTGTAAATGCATTTCCTCTCCATGTTGACAAACATATTTCACTATTTCTACAGCCTCTGACAGTGCCATTATAATAAACCACAAGCATCGACCCACCCCAACACGTCAGTTTCAAAACATAATACCATGCACACTCAAACAAATGTCTCTTTCATTTCACATTTCTCATTTCACAAACACCCAAATATTCATTCATTCTTACATGCTCGCACATCTACAACAGCCCAAAATTCACACTTACGTATGTGTAAACGCATACATACACACACACACACACACACCCCCCTAACCTACACACACCAGCTCACCGTCCTGCTCAAAGAGGGCACCGGGTGACGCAGTCTTTTTATGACAATTATTGATCCTCTGGAGCGCAGTAAAAACTATCCCCAGACAGACAACAAAAATAACTGTAACCATATAACAGCTTCCTGCCAGGGGAACAGATCCCACAGAGCGGCCACGTGACTGGACTATTCCTGGAGCATACCGTAGACCCCTAGCAGGCCCAGGGCACTGACCAGGCATACGCTCACATACAGGACGAGGAGAGGAGAGGGGAGGAGAAGGTTATAGGAAAGTGTACGTTCGGACTTTGTCAGTTCTGGCTGAAAAATGAGCATTTTGCGTATTTCTGTTGGCTGAGAGGCTTTCAATTTGATTGTTTTTGTGCAGCTCCTCTCCCTCACCATATGGTGCTGCTCACTTTTAATTATGATAATATCAAAGTCTTTGTCTTGCATAGTCCATTTATGTAATAACATTTTCTCAATGCAGTGCTCACTACATACGCACCCCCTCCTCCCACTCCCACACACACATTCCTCTGGTAGAGACACGACTTATCAAATCTTTCCCCTTCAAAAACCTAAACATCTTTGGAGTATTACACTGACAGAACACAAAAGGAGAGGAAGCGGAATACAAGCCTTATTTCAAGTGTAAAAATGTGCTTTTGTATTCATTGCTCTGTGGTTGAATTTGTAACGCAGGGAACAATGAGCAAGATAAGTCAATATTTCTCCCTCAGAACAATTTGGCTGTCGGTAGAGAGGAATTACTGTTATAAAGCTGTCTTTTTATTCTGCCACCCTGTCATGAGTAGAGCCAGCTGAAACACAGCTCCTGGACGGACGCTGAGTACCTGAGATGAATGAGATGATGACAGGGGCAGACAGTGAAAGCGGGAGCCCAGCAGTGGGTTGTTAGCCTAAACACTGCACACTGAAGGCTGTGGAAACATTTTTCTCTTCTTCTTCTTTGACGTAATCCCAGAGCCCTATCAGACAGACTCGAGCAGGCCTTCGTCGCTGCTGCCCTTGGATACATGTCAGAGCGGATGGCTTAGTGTAGTTCTTCAAAAATCCATATGAGACATTGTGATCCTGGAATTGGCACGTGGGGGTTTGGTTTCCTCTGTCTCTTCTTTTGACTCAGGTTGGTGGGAAACTGATGCATTTCCTGTGGACTCAGCCTGTCATGCGGGGGGGTGGACAATAAATCCGCTAAAGATCAGTAACAGTTTGTAAATTAGTGTGTTTATTTTCATCTAGAATAAAAAAAAATGTGGATGTACTTAATATGAATTAGTCAAGCTACTTCACAGTCCTTAAACACAGAAGTGCCCCCTCGGGTACATGTACCCCTGGTTGGGAATCACTGGGTTTTTTAAGGGATTGGTAGAGATAAAAAGGGAGGGACAACAACAACTGAAGAAAAATGAATTTAGGATGGAGCTGTGGGGGGAAAAAAGTCTGGATGTGAAGGTCCTTGTAAGACTTTGGATAATAGTCTAAACATGTCTGGCTAGCTGTGTTCATGACCTGTGGGCGAAGAGAAGAGAAAAACTCCGCATCAGAAAAAAAAAGGGGGGGTGTGCAAGACGTGGAAGCAGAAGGGGTCTGGATATGGTCGGGCCTCGGATACAGAGCAGTAAGCTGGCTGTCAGACAAACAGCGTTCAGTCTTGTCAAACTCTAACACTCCACAGTCCACATTAGGCTCTGGCTCGCAGCCAGCTCGGTGACAGAAACCTCTCATCAATGCCATTCCTCATCTGTCCTCAGAGTCCCATTGTCTGCCGCGCTTCGACCACTGCAGCTCTGATCTCAGTTCAGACGAACATATAATATATCCACTGAAGTACTGAAGTCATTATTCAATCACATTTTCTATTTACACACCGTACACGTAGAATTCATTCTGAGAGATGTCATTAAATAGTGCACACAGAGTAACACACAGAGCGAGCAAAGAAAAGTGACATTACTGATCTTTTTATTCCGTAATAACTTATCGTCTGTCCGTGTTATCACCTCGTTAGCGGTTGCGGCGGTGCCTCCACTAAATGAGACGTACACTGAGCAGTGTGCTTTGCAGCCCTCGTGCCCCTCGAGGGGAGCTTTCGACTGGGGAAGGTCTGTTTGATCTCAACACTTATCTGCTTCATTTCTGCTCTCTTATGTGGTCCTCGCCAGCCATCACTTTGATTTGTGGTCAGTCTCAAGTCAAGTGCATTAACCGCACACACACACACGGATGCGTGCATTTAGCTGCACTAACACACACAAATACACACACCATCAAAAAGAAATGGTCTCTTTGCAAACCTCAGGTGGAGTGAGATGAATGTGCTTGCTCGCAGGGTGTTTGATATCATTTCAGAAACTGTTTAAACTGTATTCATGTCCTGCTGAAAAAAGCTCCAGCATGCTGTCGCCGCTGTGTTGCATATTTCAACAGGTCCAGAGTGGATGCAGTTTTTTTTTCTTCTGCCAAAGTGACTCATTTGCTCAGTATTCACTCTTGAGACAAATCTGTAAATTGCTCCCTTTCTTGCATCCAGATGTCCAATCCCATAATTATTCCAAATTAGAGCAACATTTTATACCAAAACAGAATGATTCACAGCTCGTTTAACTCCTCTTGAAGATTTCACAGTGAATCACTTTTACCCAAACAGAGAACAGAAGCTGTAGTCTGTGTCTTCAAAAGCAAGGATTACACGATGAGTTGATCCTTAAACAATGATTTGACACACCTCTGTGTGTCATACTGTACAAAGCTTAATTTTTCATGTCCAAAATGATGAATGAATGAAGAAACTGCATCCATTGCCCTGCCACATTTACAATAATTACTGACCACGTCACTATTTGTCCTGCTTTGATACAAGAAGCAGCTTCAGGATTTCTTTTTTCTGCTCCGTTCACGCAATGTCAGCAGAATGGGGAGCAAAGGAAAACCTCACTTTATTCTGACTCTGGAACATTGATGCACATTTCCGAGATGGTTACCCGTACTACAAAAGTAGCTATGATTGCTGTCTGATGTGTTTGTGGTGGTTCGTTAACTAGGAAACCCATAAAAATAAACAGCTTAGGTCTTTTAAAATTAACTGAATCGATTCTATTGGGGTTCATTTTGGATTTTATTTAGACGTACAGTACAGTAACTACGAGTCATTCAGGTTTTGCTGCCATTTTGCCGGCAGTCTGTTGACACTTGTGTAGTCCTTTTAACTAAGTAACTATCAGAAAATCCTCATGTTTACGAAATGGAACAAACGTGGTGATTGACACAGTTTTAACACTGGTCCCTAAACCTGTCACACAGTGAAGAAACACTCAAATAAAAAGAATTAGACAGCGGATAACCATCCCACAATACGAAAGAGGGTCAGTGAAATTGAAAACACACAATTTCCCTGCTCTATATCCTTTTCCTGCACGCTACCCCTGTGCATCTGTATGTGAAATAGATTCCTATACCATCCAGAGCCCTTCACGCTGCTTGCCGGCGACATCCCTAAAATATAAGGAAGGTAAGTATGCATGTAGATTAGGTCGAGCACCGGAGACGCACCCCTAGAAGGAGTTGGCCTGTTTTAGTGGGGAAAAGTATTTTCTGTTGGAGAAGGAGAAGCACTGCAGGGTAGGCTTTTCTGCAGTGTCTGCAATAAGAGTGTTCATGTCTGGAGGTGTCTCCTTTCGATGGGGTTTGTTGTGAAAGACTGGGAGGCAAGACGAGGAGTTAGGAGGTTTTGGGGGTGCTGGGGGCTTCTGGTAGCAGGTTATCTGTTTAAATAAAGCCCTGCAAAGCTGTGTGATCAGGGAGGAAAAACACACACCCAGAAAAAAAAAAAAAAAAAAAAAGCTAAAAAAAGAATTTAAAGGTGTCCATGCAGACACACTGACACAAGCATAAAAAGCAACAATTTGTAGAAATTATGTGTAACATGCACGAGGTCACGTGCAAGCAAACTCAACAGGTGTGTCTCTTTTTTAACTAAAGCGTGACGACGTGTTGTTTCCACTCTCTGGAGATGCCATGTTCAGTTTGTCTGCTGTGTGTAAAACATGTTTTAGAAAGTTGAGCAGTAGTAAAGGAACCAATTTTCTGTGGGAGCAGGCCGACTCTGCAGGGAAACACCAGATTTCTTTCTGTGGTTTTGATTCAGAACTTTTTTGGTTTTCACTCAGCAAAATTAGGGCAATCAGCACGAGTTTACCGTCGCAAATGAAACACAGTCATGCAAGACACAATGCTCATATAGGCTAGAAAAAAAAGCGTCTGCTGCTTTGATCGCTCTGTATGTGTGTGTGTGTGTGTGTGTGTGTGTGTGTGTGTGTGCGTGTGCGTGTGTGTGTGTGCGTGTGTGTGTGTGTGTGTGTGTGAGGCCATGTAATAAATGTGTTTGTGTTTGCCTGTGCTCACTATCTTTATGTCTGCAAGAAAGCCAGCAAGACCAAGAACAAGAGATAATGAGAGAGAAAGAGAGGAAGAGACACTGACAGACACACAGAGAACGAGCGTGAACGTACTGTAGATAAAAAGAGGAGATTTCAGATATAGCCGTTAGCAGTTCAGCCATGATGGTGGCTGAACACAGCTGTCAGACCCAGATGGTGAGGTGCTAATAACATTCAGAGTTTTGCAGCGCACCGTTTATTTTCTAATAATAAAACTGTTAGCGCTTGCTAATAGCATAGCCACTGCCTGCCAAGCACACGTTCCGGCTGACACTCACACCACTCTGCTGCCATTTACGTGCCGTACTGCGGAGCCGAATGAGTCTATAGTAGGCCCTAACACAGCAGACCTACAGACAGACAGACAGAGACACACACACACACACACACACACACACACTGACCAGCAAGCTGTTATGTGTAACCAAGCACAGCAGAATCACCTAAGGTAATGAACAAGTGGATGGGAGTGTTATAAACATGAAGAAATAAATAATCATGTGGAGGTGAGCGTAAACACACACACACACACACACACACACACACACACACACACACATCCTGATGAACACATTTGAGAAAACTTGTCTTGTCGAGTGTGTGATTTTCAGTAACCTGTTTCAGACATAGCGAGATGGCCTCTGGCTCTTAGAATACATCACATTTAAAGGAACAGCTTTTGCGTACTACTTCAACAGTGATACATGATACGTCGCTCAGTTCAAAATGAGAACATCCAGATTTAACAAAATGTTTTTACAACTCAGGTGACTTTTCGGGGAAGCGGAGGCAGTCTGATCGTAAGATATTTACGCCAGTCTCATTTTCTAAGAATAGTGAAAGTTCACTTTCAAACCTTTCACAGCTGCTATTGCGCAGTCCTTGAACAAATCAGCCAAATGTGCCGAAACACATATTCTATCAACTACCAGCTCTGAGTAATATCTACACTAAAGATCGTGTGCATTTTAATGATGCCTGTTTGCTTAAGTTTAGTCATTAAATCCAGAAAATGAAGTGCAGAAACATCAGCAGGCGCCAAATGAATGAGAACCATTGAACATACTCAGATACCGCCAAGAAAATGAACAGAATGATCCAACAAGTGATAAATGAAAAGAAATTGTAAAGAAAAATCAAACTCATGAATGGGTTATATCTGGACAGTAGTTCTGGGCAGAACAGCCAGACTCCCAGGGACAAAAACAAAAGGTGCTATTCTTTGAAAATGCTGACTCATCAGAGTGTGTCCTACAATAGAGAGCCACTGTGGCGTGACACACTATGTCACTGACCCTAAAAGACTGCTGTTTCCTTTTATAGACTTTCCCATTTTAGGTTAGATCGATAGTGTGCACCCAAACCAAATCCAAAAGAATTTTATCGGCCCGTTTTGTTATTTGATTTCTTTACACTCCCTCTTATTAAGTCATATATTCTGTCATTTTTACATGCGTTCAATAGCTGACAGTAGGCAGTAACAGGAAATATGGGGGTGGCATGCAACAAAGGTCCAGAGCTGGAATCGAATGTGTGGCATCATGTTTACATGCAGTGGGTATGCCGCTCACTTTTTTCTAACTCCTTACATCTTAGCAGTTCATTGAAATGAAAGGGAGCTGTATATGTGTGTGTGTGTGTGAGAGAGAGAGAGAGAAAAAACAAAGTACAAGCCACGTTTGTCAGTATCATACGAGGTTGTTTCACCTCGCAACTTATTTATTACATTTTTCAACAGGAGCCAATTTCCTGTTAAGTGTCATTACAGTGTTTCTGCACACACACGTACGCCTGCAAAGCATCACAATTAATTGGACTTCATTTCCGGGAGATAATTTCCGACTGTTAGGCAGGCTGTAAAAGCACATCACCATGCACATAATTACATAGGAAGGCAGGAGCAGCCTGCAGAATTTATCTTCCACCCCAAAAATGAAAGGCTGGTGAGTGGAACTCTGCTACAGTCTTTGAAGAGGCGTTTATGTCTGTATGCTAACGGTCTCTAAATGAGCTAGCACTGTCACATCACTGAGATGCAGCTTCATTTAGGTGTAAACTCACTGAGTCAGGGCTTCCGTATCTCAGAGTCCCTCAAAATACTTAGCAAATGAATAAATGACAAAGAGGCTGAATTAAATTACATCACCCTGGTGGACAAAAAAACAATACAGACACAATACAGAAATAATAAACCCGAATAGCAAAAAAAACCCAACATGAATTAACTCTAAATTAACTCTGCATACTGCGCTAGGTCTCCAGCTGTCTCATGCAGCTGAAAGCAGAAACCTGTGTCTTGGGTAATTGAGCTCCCCTCTGCCAGAGTTATCATTTTGCTTATTATGCAGGGATATGTAACACAGCAAAGCGGCTAGAGTCTCTCTAGTTGGCTCAGAAGTGAAATTGCCCCTGTGCTGCAAGGTTTGAAATGTGCAAAACTAAAGACAAGATGTGGAGGACAAGTAGCTCGCCAAGTGACACAGCAGGGGGCTTTTGTTAAAGGTCTCTCCAGTCAGAGTTTGTGGAAATCTGGAATAGAACAGAGGGATGAGAGAAGGCGTGTTGACTTAAAAAGGAAATTAAATGATTCGTGGAAGTCTATGAGGTGGATGAAGCACTGGTGGGTTGTTAACATGGAAAAATCTGGTCTGTCTGTGTGTATGCCTGCTTTTCTGAGTGTGTGTGTGTGTGTGTGTGTGTGTGTGTGTGTGTGTGTGTGTGTGTGTGTGTGAGAGAGAGAGAGAGAGAGAGAGAGAGAGAGAGAGAGAGAGAGAGAGAGAGAGAGCACATGCACTGGTATGTATGTGTGTGCGACAGAAGGTTCCGGGGCTGCTGTGTGCAGTACCGGCTGGCAGGGTGGCTGTCAGAATGGCCCTGTTTCCTGTGTCAGCTCTAAAATAGGTCCAAACACAGCAGAGATGCACGACACACTCCGGCTATTTACAGCACTCACACAGTGTGTGCGCAGGATGCTGCCAAGTGTATGGAGGCAGACACACTCTGTGTTGTACTGTATCTGCTCATAGACTGCAAAAAGATGAATTCACTCTGAGGAAAAAAAAACAAAAAAAACAAAAAAAACAAAAACAAGCAACATGACGGGCAAAGAAAGAAAAAATAGCCTTAAATTGTGAGACAGACAGGTTGATGTGATTTTGTGGACTGTTTTACGCATCAAAATAAAAGGTGCCTATGTGAGCCTGTGTGTGCGTGCCCTTGACCCTTCCATATGTGGGTGTTGTGAGCGTATCGTGTACGGTAAGGGCACTGTGCCCTGCTTATGTCACTGCACCCACCTCCTGTTCACTGGAACGTCGCCCTCTGTGTGTCCGTGACAACCAGCAAACCTCCCAAATGACGCAGACATGCTGCCACCTTGCCGCCTCTCTCTGGGCATGCCCAATGAAGCTTTCCGTGTGCACACGCAGATAGGTAGTCTTACACCGCAGTGCATAGAAACTGGTTATTCCATAGGTCTGTAATCACGTCACATCATCTCATTGAAACTCGTTACCTTTATGATTTTCTCAGTTTTTTTTTTCATATCCTTGTTTCATCTCTTGCAGACACATGCATGCTGATGGTGGCAGCCATGTGTGAAAAACAGTAGCGGACCACAGGTTCACACCATCCCATGCTCTGACACTGGGCTACCTGACACACTGTGCCATTTCCGAAGACACACATGCACTCTTCCACCCATAACAGCCACTGACCATTTCCTGCCACAATTGTTTGCATTAAGCAGCAGAAAAGTCTGCAGTCAGACATCATTTTACATCAAGGACAGTGTTAACAGTGTTAACTCAGTGATTCCACCACAGACTGTACATGAGGAGGGGGATACTCAGTTTATTTGTCTGTTTAGCCATCACCATAAGGCTGGAATCCTTAGCTGCTGGCTTCCCAGAGATCTGCCTTGTTAGACGAGGCAGCCATTTACTCACTGACTCAAGTCAGGTTTGACGTAGGCTCAATCAAATCGTCAGGATACACATTTGACAGTTCTCTGTTTTGAGAAGGTCCGCCCCCGCCGTTCCCACGCAAAGCACCCATGACATGATCAAGTCCCATCCACATCAAACGTGCCTCACCTATCGCGTCTCTCCGTGTTTGTTAGTGTGTGCATGCCCACTACCTGCGTGTTGTGAGCCTCATCTGCTGCTATTTTTAGTTTTGCAAGTAGCCCCCATAAACTTTAAGTTTCAGTCCTGATCTAGTTCTGCATTGCTACCCACACGTTCTCTACTGTGCGGTCCCTCTCCTCTCTCTGTCTTTCACTTAGTATGTTTTTAATCAAAATTTCCATCCCTACTTTCAATTAGGAAGCCAAACACTTAACGATCATTTCTCGGTTGAGGTGAGAAACAGAGAGAGAGAGACAGAAGACACCTAAAAAACCAAAACATAGATGATTTTTGAAAAAGCCTGTAATGCTTTGTGGTAAAAACAACGCACACTCGTACGTTAAAACGTTTCCCAAAATATATCTGGAAACAGACAAGAAACATGACAAGCTCACACTTGAGCCGGTGCTCAATTTTAGATGTGGCTACTGCCCTTTCAGAATCTTGGTAATGTCTGTTGGCCGACCTGTGTTTGCATGCTTGTGGGTGTGTGTGTGTGTGTGTGTGTCTGTGTGTGTGAGTGTGAGCGTGTGAGAGTGCATGCATCTGTAAGTGTTTGTGCGGGATCAAGAGCTGCAAGTGGAAGGAATTGAGTGGAGAGGAGGCGGCCATATGGTAGCAGCTATCAGTGTACACTGTGTCAGTTTTCAGTCATGAGGGCCTCTCGTGCATTCTGGCTGAGGAAGAGGAGGAGGAGGACTTATCTGGAAGCTGATAAGACGGCTCGGGCCTTTCTCAAATTATCCCGAAATTATTTTAATTGCTAGTGAGAGCAGTGCAGCTTTGAATTTTATCTCCCTGTTTCTCTTTGCCTCCATCAATTTCTTTGTCTGTCACTATCCCGCCCCATATGGCTCCCCTCCTCCTCCCTCCTGACTCGCTTCAACTCATCCTCTATCAAGTTTTCCCCCAAATTTCTTTTTATACACATGCAACTGTCAGCCTCCATCTGGGGCTGCTGGTAAGTGAGCGTGAGCGCTTATTTCTGTCAGTGTTTTTACACATGTATACGGATGTGTGTTCATACACAGAGGTCATAAGGTCAATGTTTAACACCCAGGCACTGTATGACCAAGCCGTGAACCGAGAAATCTCATATTCGTTGATTTCTGTGTGCGTGTGCGCACGCAGTTGTGTGCACTTGTGCTCCGTGAACCGGAGAGCTCGGGTCAGATGCCTCCAGTGTTGTGCTTAAAGCTGCTTTGAATGGGCCAGGCTGTGCTCATCTTCTGTCTAATCTTCCCGCTCTGGCGAGTGTAGGCAAGAGGGGAAAAAAAATCCATAGTCTTTTCATCCTCCTGTGACCACTGTGCCTGTGAGACAGCAGCCGTGGGAATGGAGATGGATACAGGCAGCCCTGCCTCTGACCTCCCTCTACTCCAACACAAGGGTGGAGATAAACAGGGCCACAAGGATCGCTAACATCTTTCTTTCTCAGGCGCACACAGACGCATGCACACACACACTCATACCGACACACACACAGCACAGCACAGACATCTCATTAAAGCAATAGTAGGTGAATGTTGCAACAGCAGTGTGCCACTGGGAGAGAGGTCTATTAGGGATACTATCAAGAGACGAGGGAAGGAAATGAGAGTCGGTGTGCTGGTCCTGCACGCATCTAATTCTGGTGCGGCATATGTGTTTGACGTATGTCTAATTTTGACCCAGGGATTTGGCCAAGGAGCCGAGTATTAATACTTATTGGCTGAATCATTATGATAATGTAGTGACTGGAGAGTTAATAAAAGAATTGCTACAATACATATCTATTACCCAGAGCGGGAGTGTGTGTGTGTGTGTGTCAGAGAGAAAAAGACTTGTTCATGCGCAATTCTGTGTGTATGTCCGTAAGTGAGGAAGACAACAGAAACAGACGGCAGGCGGCTCATCCTAAATTACCCTACCCTCCTCTCTGTTTCCTGGGGATTTTGGAGTGATACTCCCCTCTTGCTCCCTCGCTCCCTCAGCTGTCACAACCCGTCACCACAACTATTCCACTTCAGCCGCAGGGACGGAGAGAAAGCTTTGTCCCTCTCCATCACCCTCCTCTCACATCCCTCTCTCTAATGGTAGTTGTGGCATACTGGCTTGCACATTGAGAATGCATTTATTTGAATCCTTTTTTTTTTTTTCCCGACCATGACCTATCAGTTTAAGGACAAAACAGGAAACTAATGATGTTTTAGTTTTTGCTCATAAGAGTCTCATACAGCAGAATGTCAAATTGGAAAGTAAACACAGGGCCATTCCTTTGGTCATGGCTAGTATCCATAGAGATGCATGTGTCTTATTATGGTTTGTCAGGGGTCATTAGTGTAATCCAAGTGGACAGAAGTTTATACTGAGAAAAGTGCGCCATAGTATTCTCTTTCTGTTTGTATCTTTTTTTTTTTTTTTTTGTATCTATATGCAGCCGCTTCCGATAATGTCATCCTACACTGCTCTCCGCTCCTCGCAACCAGAGACTATCAGCTGTGAACTCATTGCTCTGCTTTAATGGTCAGGTCGCAGAGAGGAGGAAAAACCTAAGAGCTTTGGAAAGCGGTGAAGATGTTGTGTATGTTCCTTAGAGAGGCTGCGCAAGTGTGACAGAGAAAACACTTAGTTGTGAGAAAGCGTGAGCAAACCAGGACTGTGGGACTTGATTTCTGTTTTTGTCTCTGCCACAACATTCTTTCCCAGGGGTCACACACCCTTCTGAGCCAACAAAAGCACAACAGTGAGGTGACCAACTGAGTTCACAGCTTGGTCTGGCCCGGCGCGCCTGTGTTACACTTCAGAGAGTAACCCCGCGACACATGGCCATTAAGCGAACATGCCTCTTTGGTACAGTAGTGACATGCAGAAGTGTGCCGCTCCTCAGCCTCCACCCTTGAAGGCCCACTCACTACATTGTGTGCACAGAGAGCCCTCCTCCGTCAGGTCTCTGAGGCCATGTACTCTCCAAGGGTGACACTACCCAAACTCTGTAATTATAAAACGAGCAAAGAGCATTCCTCAGCCTGGTTAGCCAGAAGTATGAGAGAGAGGGACAAATATTTACTCCCCCCACCCCATCCTTCTGTTCCTCCTCCTTTAACGCACCCACACCCCAATAATTTAACAGTAAGAGCAACTCAGCCTTGTAAACACAATAGTTATGTCTGCGCTCACAGAGCCATGAAGCAGACATACAGGCTCCACTACCCCTGCAGCTACTACTAATACAGACTCAGCTCCTCTCCTCTCTCCTCTCCTCTCCTCTCCTCTCCTCTCCTCTCCTCTCCGTAAAGCAGAAGTTTGGATGTCTTGACATCCAGCTTTCAGAATATTTTATTTATTTCAAGATTAAATGAACAATGACAGAAACTCAATGGGATATTGGTGGATTTTCATATTTCTTTGTAACTGGACACAATGCCTTTCACAAGATCTGGAAAAATAAAACAAAACTCAGTGCAACTATAAGTTTTTTTTTGTTTTTTTTTTTTACTTTCTTCCATATCAGTATTTATTCTCCGTCTCTGTGGAGGCTGCATAGGACATTCTGGGAACCTCTTACCTGCCAAAGCTATCAAAGCATAACACTTAGTCAAATAATACTTGAGATACTGAAATAAAGTACGTTAAATGGCTAAAAAAAATCAAACTGAGGACCCTGCTTCTTCACACTTCTCTCTATGAAGTCTGTCTTTGTTGTCCACAGACTAAAGATCATATGGGTGATTCAGCCTACAGAGCTGAAATCAAGTGATGTGTCGGGCATATACAAGCAGATTAAGGACGTGCTGGCCTTAATAAAAACTGTATATTTATTAGTGTGATACCAAATATTGTTTTAATTGTCTGAGCCAAGGGAAACACAAGCCTTGCTGCTGCAGAGCACAGCCCACACAACTGAGGACATGTGAATGTGTCTCAGACGTGTATTAATAGGACACTCTACCAGACTGTTTGTCTTAACACTTTGTAAACAGCGTGATGATATCTCCGGCTTTGATTTCTGTGCCTGTGCATGCATTATGGTGATCCTATTTTTTTTTTTTTTTTTTAATTTAATATCCTAGCTTGTTTTAATTAAAGCCCTAATGTAGAGAAGAACAACTTTTGGTGCAAGCAAAACCTGTCTGACAGCGAGAAAGTGAGAGAATCATTGTCTCTGAGGCTATTTGTTTTTGATGTTAACGGGCAAGCACAATGCATTAAGCCTGGAATGTAAGTAATGTGCACTTAGACATAGATCCCCGGCTACACTGTGTGGACAGCAAGCGTTTAATGTGCAGCAATAACTCTGTTAGGCTGCTGCTTCTCACTGCCTCTCTTTCACCCTGCATCTTCTTCATCTCTCCTCCCATTGTCACACGCTCTGTATACATTTGTTAATGGTGCGCTAGTGTGAAAGATGAGAGAGGACACTGCAGGTCTGTTCTTCTATTTACTTTGTGCCATCCTGTCTCCCTCTGGTCCTGTTTGTCTGACTGAAGCGGGGTAGTGACAACACTTCAGAAACATTTGATATGATGCAAAGGCACCGCATGGCTTTTATTCTTGCTTCAGAAAAAAAATAAAAAATACTGAAACATGTTGTGAAGAGTGGAGCTGAACTCTATCAGGATAAATGCAGGCCTGGCCTCCACAGAGGACCCGCATCCTGGGTGAATGACTGTGAGAGCTGCTGTATGGCAGGATGAAGTGTGTTCATTTCCTTATTTATTGACTCACTCGCTTTTCTCTGAGTGTTTGAAATTAATAACAGCCAGCAGAAATCAGACAGAGGGATGAAAATCAGCACTTTCCCTGCAGTGAAGCCATTCATCAAGCTAACGAGGGGGAGAATAGGAGTGGAGGAGTGGAGGGGAGGGGAAAAGTGACGTTTGGAGAGGGAGCAGGGAGCGGGAGGGAAGCAGGTGCAGTGTGAGGCAGAGGGGGGAGGATGGCAGGAGGGGAGGGAGGGACAGTGACGTTGGGAACAGAGGCGAAGGGAAGGAAGCTAAGTTTGTTTGGGAGGAGGAGGAGGAGGAGGAGGAGAGTCATTTGGAGGATAGCAGGGCCGACACAAGAGGAGGAGCTGTGTGTCACTCTAAAAAGAGCGGTAGAGATGGAAAGAAAGACAAGTTTGACATTGGAGTATAAATAGAGAGGAGGGAGAGAAACAGAGAACGCAGACGGTTTCCTCTGGACTGAATGACTGAGGCATAGGCACAGAGATCAAGGCCGTATAGAGACCAACGATGATGGGTTTACATGTTCTGAAGGTGGACTGCACATTGTTCTGATGGCACATTTCTCTGAATCTGCAATAGTCTGAAAAATGTCCAAAATGACCTGTCCAGTATTCCTCTGATTGACAGGTGTTCGTTCCTTGGTTTGGTTAAGATTTAGATGGTTGGTTTGGATTAGAATAAATATCACTGTCAGAGCCAATCAGAGGCAGGGTAGGGACGGAGCTTCATGGAATATGGGAGGGAAAAAATTATAATTAGATTATTCCGATTTGAATTGGAATAATGGGCCATCAGAACAATGATACGGCACCTTTTTAGGTCCATGGCTTTGCTAATTACTAATGAGTGGTTCCTGCAGCTTAATAGACTTTTATAGCAGCTGTGTCCACAATGACTGGGCTCTTTAGACCTCTGCAAGCGGCATCTGGTCTCCACTAACAGTCAGCAAACTACCAGCTCCGACAGCGATATTGCCTCACATTGATGAGAACTGAGGCAGATACGATACAGAGCTCTCGTCCCCAGCAGCAGTATTTTACGCCCCTTCCTTTCGCTGATGGGTGATGATGAGCCTGCCCTCTCCTCCAAGCCTTCGCCCTTGCGATGGCTTGGTCCCATGCCGCTCCACCTCCCTGACAGTCCACCAGAGACCCGACAGTATCTCACACCCAGAGCAGGGCTGACTAAGCACTTACCGCTGAGCCTCTCTTCTCAGAGCAAGAGAGGAGCGCCATGCTGAGAACTCTGCCACAGGAAAATAATTAGCAAAGTGGAGCTCTGCCCAAACACGCTGGGCTAAATCTAGTACCACTTCACAGACAAATGCAGCCATAAATCTTTCCCTTTCTTCCTTTGCTTAGAAAGTATCATTCTCACAATCAGGAGTAAAACGTTAGCTTCTTGTTTAAGTTACATGTTTATGCTTACACACTTTAATTTTATCCTTTGTAGAGCTAATGCAGGATAAGTGTAGGTTAACTCCAGTGAACCAGTGAGTATGTGCAGGCTTCTGATGATAAAGTGAAAGCTACAAGCTGCTTTGCAGTCTTCTCACGAGAGTCGGTTCAAGCTATCATACTTGTTTTTGGTGCCTCGTAGTGACGCAAACTGTGCCCATCTCACTGTACATGGATATCTGTATTTTTAACTTTAAAGTTAGACCACAGTGTCTTGGTCACCAAGGCTAAATATAGTCCGCTCCTCCTGAGCAGTCTCCAGTTTCTCACTCCTTTCCGAGAGGCAGGTGGAGCAGAGAGGAGGAGGTGGGAGGAGGAGGGATAACACCCAGTCTTGAATAAATCATCCCTCGACTTTTGACCCATATGAGCAGGAGGTTGTTTTTGCACTTCTCCACTGCCCCCCTTCTCTCTGTGGCCTCTGCACCCCCCCCCCCCCCATCTCATTCATTTTCTCCTCTACATGACAGGTCAATCTGGATCGATTTCATCTGCCCTCGACGACTGAGACCAACATCCTGGCACCCAGAAATAGAGCTCTCTGTGACAGAAGAGCCTCCGACCAACCGCTACCGTTAGCACGTAGCTCCAAGAAGGGTTGAGCGAGGGAGGATGGGGCAACGAAACTATTTAGAAAACATTCACAACCTGTAATTAACTGCGCAGATGAGCTACGCTGATATGAGGAAGCACCTGTAAAGATGGGAAATAGATCATCGTGACTCGATGTGGTGTGAGGGTGACACTGTTTCAGTGGGTTTCGCTTAAAACCACCCTGCCATACAACGGCCACACAGTTGGTGGCCTTTCCTACCTGTTACAGTATGCTTATGTGATCGCACACGCACATACACAAACACACACAGGCCTGCTTCCCCAGTCTATATTTGCACTGAGCTCTCTTTCTCACAGCCTCTTTCACACACACGTACAGTACATGTGCACACACCTGGTGTTTTATCTTTGTCAGCATATTCTGGGTCCTTCAACTCCCCGCTGGGCTCTGAACTCCAGTGTCTTTTTGCATGGCAAACCCCTGAGGTGTGCCTGCCTTCATAACACGCACACCAGTCGCAGGTGAGACACACTGGCAGTCTCATCCCAGTGTTAACCTCTCTTTATCGCCTCGCCAACTCAACATCTCACAGTGTAAATACATCTGTGCCTGGAAAAATCTTTTCTCTTGTCCTCTCGTGGTTGAGGCGCAGTGACACAGTGTCCTGCTGGTGTCTAGGCAGTCCTGGCCAGAGTCAGGACACTCTTTCCCCAGGCAAGGACACAGAGACCTGGCTCTCCGTCTCCATCACTCAGCCTGTCCTCCTGGAGCTACGTGGCCAGACTGCTCATCACCCCCCCACCCCCCGTCTCCTCATATGCATGGATTTGCATAAAACAAAGACATGGCTCTGCCTGCAACGTCTGCCATGGTTGAAACCGCTAAGAACAGGATCGACCAGACCACACCGCACACAGCCCCTCTAAGCTGGGCTGGCAGGTTGTCAGAGCGCAACATCAGTATAGCGCAGCGGCATGGCAAGGGAACTGAGATTTACGAGGCTGACTAAGATAGACACCCTCATGGTTTTCCACTTTCATTCGTTTAACATCCGTTCCCTTGGCGTTGTTTATACTCCACACCCCGCAGCAGTGAGCAGAGGGCACCTAATTCACAGTGATGACGTGGGAGGAGAATCGGAGCACTTAAAACACTTCATCTAAAGATGATTTGTCCTTGTCTTCCTTGATGGCTTTTGTCCTGCTTCCCCTCCTGAAGTTAAGTGGAGCTGGAGAAAGGCCAGCTCCTGATCCCACACCCCACTTAGACACAATCAAGTAAATAACACTGGATACAAACACGTGTGCGCACAGACACACACGCATGCATTCAACTTCACCAAGGTGGGAAGTCATGAGTACAAAAACCTAAACCCTTCTCTCATGTCCCTGTGTCATGACCAAGCACATCATGGGGGCTTGCTGTGGAACAATCAGTGAAACCATTACAGGAACAATTGGGTTTGCAATATACATTTGCCCAGGTTCCTCTCTGTCTCTGTGAATTGATTTCAGGACTGGAAGCTTATTCTTCACTCTGCCTCTCTCCTGCTGTCCGAGACTCTGCCCGTTTCTCTCGGCCTTTTTCGCACAAAATCTGAACATGTAATTTACATTTGAATGAGTGGCTATAATCTGCTGGTTGTGCTGTTGATCCAGGACGACTGAAAACGTTCTGTGTGTGTGTGTGTGTGTGTGTGTGTGTGTGTGTGTGTGTGTGTGTGTGTGTGTGTGTGTGTTTCTTCTTCGTGCATTTAAATAAGGTGGGGGAGTACGTACAGTAGTCAGTAAAGTTATGGCATTGAGGAGATAGAGAGAGATCGAGAGAGATATTGTCAACATAAAGAAGACGTGTGCTCTTTAGCATATGAATAGGAATTGACAAACCACGGTGCAGTATCCATTATGGAAGCCTTACACACACCTGCAATATGCTATAAAACACTCAAAACTATATGTGGTGACTGTATCCACTCTCTATTTAATATTAGAGTCTAATAATAATGCATAATTAATATGGATTTCATTGTGTAGGCACATAATATGAAAATAGAAACAACATTACCAGCAATCATTACGTCTGATATTGTTTCTACAGCGGTGATCATTTTTTTTAAAGGATTTGTTCTACAAATCTGACTTCACCCACTGCTGTGAAGTTGAAATAAAACAGGGGAAACAACAGAAAAGATCAAGAAATAAGTGTTTTACCTCAGAGAGCCACGGGCACGGAGGAATGGGGCTTGAAATCACAGATGGAGGAATTTTCTCGATGACCTGAGGGAGCAGATAACGTTGGACAAAACAAATAAGAATAGATGAGTGAATATTAAGGCAAATACACACGCTGTCTTCTTCTGTATGTGTCACTCTGTCACACACACACACACACACACACACACACAAACAATCACAAAGAGAGATCCGTTCTGAGCGAGATTCACTCTCACCTTGTCTGTCTGGTGAAACACAGTACATGTATCATAGTAAGCGTTTGATGCGAGGGAAATGTAAAAAATTTGCATGCAAATAGATTCTACAGTCAGAGCCCATGCATCAAAACACTGTAACCACAAGAGACAAAACTAAAATATCTAAGCATACAGTGTGCCGTCGCACAGTAAAGCAAAACAGCTTTATGCTTTTGCTCCTGCTCATTTCATTTAAAGACCTAATTAATTGCTCTAAAATGGAGGAGTGTAGACAAATAAAACAGTGGAGGATGGTTACTTCTGCCTCTCCGGCCACCTCATGACAGACACTTTCACAAGCAACCCCCCTTAAAACACAACCAAGTAAGCAGGCTGCTCCAGCCTGGTCCAAATAGAGTCACTCATATTCCCTGTGAAAGCTGCTACTCGCATGAAAATATTAGCTTAGCTTTTAGCTCCCTGCCACCGATGCCAGGCAGGGTCCTTTTAAAATGCTGTGGAAAAATGATAGTTGTGGAAACACTTTGGCCATACACTGCAGTGAAGGAAATTTTAAATCATTGGGTTTTCAAATAAATGCCACATAACTCAGTTCTACAGAGTATACAGTCACAGACAGGGAAAACAGCAGTGATGCAGCGTGATGTGAGTACCCTTTGCATCTAAATCAGAGTGTAAACTTCCATGAGGGTAACAGGTAGCGTTTTAAAAACTATGTTAACTGTGCAGAAAAGGCAAGAACATCTGCTGCAAAATGACTAGAAGGCCAGGATTACAGTGGACATGGTGCATATTGACACTTACAAAAATATGTATGTTGTACGGCCTGCTTTACTTCTGCTGGCATTGTTGACTTTGTCTACTATTCGTCATGCTGAAGAGAGAAACATGGAAGAAATACTCTCCATGCTTAAAAAAATATTGCTGAATATTGATCATTGTTTGCTGTAAATGAGTAAATCCTCGCTGGTTTGTTTCTTGTGTGTGTTGCTCTGCTGCAGCTCTGCGTCTTAATTAATTAAAATGCCAATGAAACAGTACATTTATAAATTGAATCTGTAGTTTAAGTCATATATCTGTTTTTTCTTTTTTTTTATTGCAGAAATTTGAAAACCGTATGCCACTTTTAAAGACTACAATCTCACTTACAATTTTTCAATTTTTTTTTTTTTTAACTCTGTCACCTTTTGTGCAATGGGACTGCTTAGAGATGGAGTTGCATTTATTTAAGTCACAGGCTCTTGGTTTGGGTCCATTTACAGACATATAAAATTACCCCAGCAGTCCCGACCACCTCATTACCAACATAACCTGCAGCCAGTCTTTCAAGGACAACTCTCTAATGACACCACGCGTATCCGCTTAATGTCTATTTGAAGCACGCTGTGACTTTCTGCCACAAAGAAATAAAGAAATGTATAGCGAGAGCAAAGCGCACTCTGATAAAATAAGCCTCTTAATTGATCCCTGATGTCTGTTTAATTCTAAAGGAGTGTGTGTTACTGTACTGTACGTCTCATATCCAGTGTAAAGTGAGAGGAGGGCTTTTTGCCTCTGTATCTGCTGTGGATCTGCACAGACTATTCGCAGATGTGGCTGCCACCTGGTTGTGCTGAGACACCTGACTGCTGTTACTCTTCACTGCCTGCACGTCCAGTCTATCCTCTACCTGCCTGACTGTTTTTCCACAAACAAACTCATAAATTAAAGCTTGCAATTTGTCACTGAGAACAGTCACCTTAAAAAAAATCCTGACTTTACACTAAAATTCAATGACTTGATGATTTCAGTGTTTATTTTTTTTAAAGGGGCAACGGTGGCCCTGTGATGGACTTGCTACAGGAATATGTATGTGCAGAAACATTTTAAACATTGTATGTTTACAATATGATCAAGAGATGTTTGAAGAGGTTCAACCTTAGCAAATATTAAAAGAACATAAATGATAAGAACAGGAGAAGAAAGAAAAGCCATGAAAAAGTTTTTGCCCTTTTTATCCTGGATGCAGACTGTGCTTGTTAGAAAGTTATACTAACCAGGATCTTTCACATGTGCATCATGAAATTTATTATTTCTTTGCCAACTTTTTTTCTAAGTAGAACAAGCAAGGAAGTTTTCTATTTTTTCAGTTATTAGTTATCTTTCCCTCAGAAAACACCGAGGATTGCCTGGTATTTTTCAGAAGTAATGTTTTTTTTAATCTTTTTTTTGACCTCAATTAAAGTATAAACTTGAGGCTTTAGCACACCCAGTCTGACTCAGTGGACATTCAAGAAGAAGAACAACGAGTTTTGTTTAAGTACCACTGCTTATTTTGTTCCGTTGCATTGCGACACCCACTGTCCTTGAATGATGTGGGTGTGAGAATTAAATGCGCTCCTGCCCGTGATCATTCTGGGTGCCACGAACACTACTGGGAAATGCCCGTTACACTACTGGGATTAGTTAAACCAGTACAAAGGCTGCTTTATTTTTATCATTGATATTTCCGTTTGACAGTGACTCAGTGTTTCGTCTGTTCAGCGACAAGAAAATGTTTAGTAGCATGAAACTAAACCGGCCAGACTTCAGCCAAGTGCTTCATCCGCTCTGTTCTACTCATTTTCAGGTAATATTTTGTTCTGCATACTGCGTGTAAGTACATAAACACCTTTTTTTTATTTAAACCTACCTCATGTGTGTCATTTGAACACATTCCCTAATGATATAGTTTTTACACACAAAACAAAAAGTTGTTTTTGTGTTAAAGTGATTCAGTTTTGTTCAAATCCTCATAAATGTACCATTGTAACAGAGAAAAGAATGCTGTGAGAGTGTAACTCTCTATGATGGTGGTGAAATACAGGAAATGGGTAAAAAAAAAAAAAATAATAGCAGTCAGTCGTCTTGCGTTCACTGTGTACTGTACCATGTCAGATGTGCATGTACTTTTCATTCAGTGGGTTCTGGGCAGAGGAAATGAGCGTGAGCTCCCCAGGGCAGGGATTACTCTAATGACTTTGAGAGCAGTCTTGTGTGCACTGTAACTTTTGACCTCTGCTCATCCTCTTCTCCAAAAGACGACGAGGCAGACACACGCACGCGCAGACACACACTCACACATTTACACCTACGAGCAGACGTATTGTCTGCACAGGCACCAGTCGACCTCGCACAGTGTCCGGCGTGAGTTAAGAGATGCAGAATCACACACAAACAGAAACACAACGGATCCTCTCCAGCCCTTCCTGTGGCACCATCTAAAGCCAGTAAGACCCCCAACCAGCTCTTATTTTTGGGTCTGTCAACTGGCGTACTGCTATTTGAGCGAACACCGTGCTGCATCTTATGCTGTCAGCCCGCATAGCGCCAACGTTCCATATGAGTGCATCACTGGAAAATCGATAGATTTATCACTTACATAAGCGCCGCGCACTGGTGCCACAGATATAACAGGAAACATCTTTTGCAAATCAGATCTGTCTCCACGCAAATGTCATTTAGCGTGGAGACTGAAGTGTTTGAGTCATATAAATGCCAGAATACAGAGGAACACAAGGAAGGCCATGCTGTGGATCTGTGCACAGCCATTTGTGTATTTGTGTGTTTCTGCTGGTGCGTGTCGGCTGGTGTGTTTTTATTTCAAGTGCATGGACATTAGAGGTCTAACTGATCCATCCCAATACGGAAATGATCAAAATAAACAGGCGAAAGAGTCTAACAGTGAAGCCTTAAACAGAAACCAATTTTCATTTTTTACATGCCACTCTAAACACATCAAAAAAAAAAAACCCACCACGCAAATGCACGGCCTTTAGAGAAGCAAAGCCGAGCTCCTAAATAAAGGAAAAAAATGTTTTCTCTTTGAAATGGCAAGTACAGAAACATGTTCTTTAGAGGGGGGAAAGCAAACAATTATCCTCCCTGAAGTCATTCAATACATTGCTGTGGTTAATATGAAATATCAAAATATAGCAGCGCTGCTGCTTAGATCAAATAGATGTAATTAGATAAATTGAGGAAGAAGGAGAGCGGCTTGGCTGTAAATTGCGTGGTGTGTGCATGCTAAGACCCAACACTGGCACAGCTGCACGGAGCTGCACTCACGATTTATCATCTCTACATCGCAGGAGCCAGTGGCCCACACCACTATTAATCATCAGCAAAATCATTTAATTCAGCCCAAGCCCGACTATTGTCTCAGTCTCTCCCCTCACTCTGGGCAAATCAGCCACCACAGCAGCAGCAAGCACCTCAGAGGAAATCACACACAACAGAGAGGACACAAGTGTTGGATAAAAACCAATTTTTTTTTTCTTTTTGACGAGCCGTGTGGCAGATCATCACTGGCAGATGGTGCAGAAGATGGCTTTTTTGTAAATTTAACAAGTGTGAAATGTGTAACTGCAAAGATTAGTGTTCATAGTATAGAATAACAGCTGATCGCTCAGTGCTTTGTTATTACACTGACAGTGTGGTTCATTTTTATGAAAGGTGCCCTTTGTGCTACGAACTGTGGCTAAGTTGCAAACAGCTGACAACTCCAGACTGAATCTGTCCTCAGAAACCGTAGTGTTTCTTCAAAGTGTTTTTTGGCACATTGGTCTTCCTGTTTCAACAAACAAATTGTTCTGGAACAGTGAAACAAGATGCCCACAAGGCTATTCCTTGTCCTAGAACTTAAAAAAGAACTTTTCCCCTTGTGTTTCAGAAAAGTAGCATTTTCAGTTAGTGCGAAAGTTACGTTGAAAGAAGTCAAAATGAGACATCTGAACACCAACTGAAATGCAAGATTGGGTACAGTAGAGCTGAGCCTCTTCGGCCCACCGCAGCGGCTGACTTACGTTGGCACCTTCTCCAGCACCCCCTCACATGCCTGACATGACTGTGCACCCCCTCTCTGAGAGTGTGTCTGCTCAGCCAACATCCAGGCCCTCTGACAAGCAGGATGAAGCGAGGTGAAATTGGGAAAAGCTAAACAATGACAGGCTGATGACAGGGAGCACACAGTGTCCGAAAAACACGGATAGCAGACACACATCCAAAGATCAGGAAGCATGAAAAAGGAGCAAATGCAGGGTGCAGATATAGAACATGCCCAGTCAGAAGGAACGATCATACAGATGTCATCTGTACACGCACTCATTCAGGAAAACACACACACACACACACACACACACACACACACACACACACACACACACAGTAATTCACACTGACACCTATTGAAGTTTTCAACTTCACAGACATGCATGCACACACCCATACACACAAGCACACACAGGCACAGAGAGAGAGACTCAAACACACACACACACACACATGTACTAATGACAGGTCACATTTTACATTAAGATTAACAGGATGTAATTATGTTGTATAAATCATGTTGGGCTTCCATAATCACAAATGAGGATGTAATTCATGGAGCAAAATATTTTAAATAGAATTTGCAACGATAATATTTCATCACACACAGTAATTTGATTGGAGAGATGATTCAGACTGGAGAGGAGGCTGAAAGCATGACACAAAAATGGCAGCAGATAAGATTTCAGTCTTGGCCTGTGTTTTTGGAATCGTCGTGTTGTGAAAAGGATTTTTCATTCACAGTTAACTTGATGATTTTTGGACAAAAAAAGAGAAAGAAAGAAAGAAACCTGTGGCGTGAGAGCGAAGGTGCGTTCAAATGTAGGCCACTGCGTGTCTTAATCTCTGTTCGTGGTCGCATCAACTTATCTGTAACAGCGGATTTGTATCTCCACATTTTTAACTGCAGCACTCAAGGGTCAAAATGGAAAAAAGCGTCTCAACCTGAACTGCTTTCCAGCTCTTGCTCTATCCGTGTGGCTAAATCTGTGAGTGTTTCTGACTCGTTCAGGGTGGTCCGTTATGAAATAAGTGTTGGGGGGGGAAACACGTTAAAAAGGGCGACAACAGCCAATATAAACAGACTGTTAAAATGTAGTGCAGTAATCACCATCATGTTTTGACTCTACTCTCAATATGTTTCAATCACCAAAGCAAAAGAAAGAAAAAAAAAAAACCAAAAACTCTCAGGACACGTCAAAAGAAAAGTGAGAAACTTATTGAAGACAATTACATACATTTATTGCATATCATTTAATTGTATGAAATGAAAAAAACGAGCACATATGAACATCACATATGGTTAGTGGATGAAATAATTTTGCACAGCAAAATATATATATACTATATATAAGATGAAAGATTAATTAACATATTTTCAAGATTTATTGGCGAATGGTTCTCCCTCATTTTTGTACATGCAGGGTGTCAATCCCTGACGATCTAACAATGTCCAGACATTATTGATTATAATAATTGTTATTGCTTTGCAAATATTGAGTTCGTTTAAGACAAAACAACAGTCTCTCCTGAACTGATAATAAAATGTGAAAATGTTACGATTAGGTCGTAACAGAAAGCCAAACTCATCTTCTCGAGATGTGGAGAATACCAACTCTTCCTTCCACTTCCACATTTATGACAGGCGAGATTTTTTTTATTTTTTTTTTTTCTAAGTGCATTTCAGTCCTGAATACGTCAGTTCGTTGAAGACAGACGTTTCCAAGAGCATGGCGATTAACTTTGACCTCGTCCAACAATACCTTTTTGAAATGCAATCATGAAACGTGTGGCGGGGAGCAGTGGAGCCCTCACACCTCTGTCTGAAGCACATGCTGCAGAAGCGCTGTTTATGCACTGCACAATACTGCTCATTGTACAAACTGGAGCCGAGCCAATTTCTCTAAACCAATGTTAAAAAATACTTTTGTGCAGCACTCTCCTTATTAATTATCCTAGCAATCTATATGCTTCAACCTGTAGCACGTTATCTCTTGCAACTTGCATTATAAAACCGTGTACTTAAATTACGCTTTAAAAATGGTTCATAGGTTGTCAAATGCAGAATGGAATATCTTTAAATAACAATATAGGCTTTAAGCAACAGACTAAACTTCCAGGGAAGGGACTGATGATTTCCTTAATAGTGCAGTCTTTTCTCCCCTCACCCCCCCCCCTCGCACCAGGATCCCCGCCGATCAACTTCCATCAGGAATGCATAACGCATTCACTGCAGCCTAATGACAGCCGATGGTGGTGCACCTCAACGCAGCTGAAATGCACTTGTATAGATTACAAGGGGTGGGAAGTCCTGTCACTTTTTTGTTGCTGTCCCAAAAAAGTGAGGAGGCCATAAATGAAGTATGAATGCCATGCTGGAGTCATCCGACAAAAAAAGGACATCTTCAAGCACAGAAAGAAAGAAAGGAAAAAAAAAACCATACATGTCCAGCATGCAGGGCAGTTCAATAACACATCTCTTTAAAAACAATGAATAGTTTGTAATGAATAAAGTCTTTTGTTGCTCAACACAATAACAAGCAAACGCATGAGATGAGGTGGCGTCAAACGGCAGGCTCGCAATCCTCCAAGTTTGGCAGACAAAAAAAAAAAAAAAAAGTAAAAAGACCAAAAACATACTGTCGATGGATGCAGGTTGGACAGGAATCTGTACACTGAATTAAAGGTAAAATGATGAAAAAAAGGGCAAGTTGATGAACTTCAGAGGAGCATAGGCTGGCGTGCACACTTCGCACGCTGCGGCATAAAGTTGGATCAACTTTCAAAAATCATATTTTACTCAAACACTGCAAATCTAATGAACAACGATGAAAAACTCCTGACAGACAGGCTATGCGTAATATACTGAGTATGATAGCAAAAAGTGGATCAAAGTTTTCTCAATATGCCTCTCCAAAATTAAAAAAACGCGGATGACAAAGCCCTCCAAATCTAAAAACAGTCGCAGACGTGAGCGTACTCTGGTTTTCAAAAAAGAAAAAAAAAAGAGGAAAAAAATGTATAAAATGAAAAAAAATGAAAAAGTTGACAAATTAGTTCTTGGTCTAGTTGGCATTTGCGCCAAATGAAAAAAAAAAAAAAGTTTCATAATGAAAACTTTTTGTAAGCGGGGGTGAGTAACTCATCTGATATTCTTTTTTTTTTTTTTTTCACGATAATGTCGAGACTCACATGAAAAACTCCGGGGATGAAGGGTTGTTGTCGCTGCTGGATCCATTTTCTCTGAAGCCGTTGCTGATGAGCTTCTCATACTTTTCTTTGTACGCGTCCCTCTCCCGGACCAGCCTGGAGATCTCCTGCTTTAGGTGATCGACCTGCTGAATGAGTTGCGTCTTCTCTCCCTCCAGGACGTGCCGCTGCTGGACCCGCTTGTACCGGCAGGACTGAGCGTAGCCTCTGTTCTTTAGGGTCCTCCTCTTCTGTTTCAATCGGATCACTTCTTCCTTGCTGACCCCCCGTAGCTGCCGGTTGAGCTCCCGCACTGACATGGTGACCAGCTGCTCGTCGGAAAACCGGTCCTCCAAGCGCATGTGTGGGTGAATTGTCCCAGAAGTGCCGTTGGACTGGGCGCCAGGTGTCTGGTGGTGGCTGCTGCTGTGGTGGTGATGGTGGTGGTGGTGGTGCTGCCCTCCGTTCTGAGCGGCTGCCGCAGCGATGACTGCCGACACCACCGCCGCGGCGGACCCCATCTCTTCCCCGGCCATGGTGCCTCCTGCTCCGGCTGCGCCAGCAAACTGCTGTCCCCTGGCGTAGCCATCGAAGGACTGGAGCTGGTGACTGCTGTTGATCAGCGCCTCGACTGCGTCTTCGGGGCTGAAGCCCAGCGCCTCTGGATTCAACTGCTGTTGGTAACCGGACATCCAGTAGAAATCCTCTATGTGTGTCTTCTGCTCGCTCCCCGAGCCCGGACTGGGTGCCGAGAAGCTTGGGGAAGGGGGCACCGAGCTGCACGGCGTGCTCATCGGGGTGGAAGACAAGGATCCCCCGGCGATAAGGCGACTGCACTGGCTGATGTTGCGATCGGGCTCCACCGGCTCCTTTTTCACTTCAAACTTCATCAGATCGAAGTCATTAACATATTCCATGGCCAGGGGACTGGTGGGCAGGTCGGAGTTGCTCATTGCCAGCTCTGATGCCATCCTCTTGCTGCTGACAGTCCTCCAAACGGGGTGAAGCGCAGCTGTCAAACTGGGCTGGTTGGGAAGAACGTGAGCCAGTTTGATTTTTAAACGTTTGCCTTGAAACTGGGAAAAAAAAGAGGTTTTCAGCGTCCTTTTTGCAGCCGCGGACTTGCAGGCGTGTGAGAGGAGTTTTTCTTTGCGGAGTCTATTGCACAGACACAGCAGTGCCGCGCGCACGAGTAGCGGAGTCCTT
The DNA here is from genome assembly GCF_051107435.1 of Chaetodon auriga. Lineage (NCBI taxonomy): Eukaryota > Metazoa > Chordata > Actinopteri > Chaetodontiformes > Chaetodontidae > Chaetodon > Chaetodon auriga. Next base: position 16,606,083 of record NC_135074.1, on the reverse strand, counting down.
TTTCAGCATGTGAAATTCGGCGGTTTTGTATTTCAAACATTTAACACTTTACGGTGTCCTCATGAGCACATTGCGCACGCAGAGAGGGAGAAAAGCCGAAAGTAAGTGAGTGCAGCCTCGCACGTTAGAAGCCGCGGACTGGTGGGGCGATTTTTTAGAGGGATCACACAGCAGATGAGTTTAAGAGCATTGTAGCTGCCCTGACGTCAGGCTGAAAAGGGAAATTGACTCGGACGAGGAGCCAATAGGGTCGCACACTCCGAGAGCTAATTAACATATAAGTGGCCTACAGAAACAAAACTTTTCGCAACTGTCAAAGGCCATCAGCTGACTGTCAGCTGGGACACAGGCTCTTAACTCTTTGGCGACTGTTGCCGTAATTCAAATCTCCGTTTTTATATGGAGCGACAGTTTATTCTCGTCGATTTTATTTTGATTTCCTTGGAATCAACTGAAGTGTGCATGACGGGAATTCATTAACATGGGAGAGCTAATGCAGAGCGTTTCGAGAGAGGAGAAAACTAACCGATAGATAGATAGATAGATAGATAGATAGATAGATAGATTAAAAATCTATAAAGCGTATCAGAGCTGTTCACCTCTAAATGAGTGGATATTATTGAACTATCTGCTTCTGCAGGCTGATCATGTTTCTATCTTATAATATCTTTGCTGTTTTTAGTGCAGCTACATTACATTTTGTTTGTCTCCAAGAAGAGTGAATGACTTCACCTTGTTAATGCCAACATCTAATATTTCTGTCACTTCACAGCACAAATAACTGTATACAACACAAATGGAAGATATGGACGATGTTGAGTGGAAACTTAACAGACAACTGAGCAAAACGTATGAAAGGTGGATTGAAGAGATTTGTCATCCCTCTGCTCACCATTATAAAACTCAACACTGCCACCTTTTGGACATGTCCGTGCATGGGATTCCCCTTTCAATCACTGTACTAGTACACACACACGTGCACAGAGACACACACACACACACACACACACACTCATTTCAAAGAAAGAAGATTTTAAAAAGGGATGCCAAACACACTGTTTGCACAACACACACACATCCAAATGAAGTGTATCTTTATCTTCTTTCTTTCATGAAGACACCAATACTCGTTTTCTTTTCTTCTGTGATTATCAAGGAAGTTATGTAAGCAAGTCAAACCTGTGTGGAAGAGTCACGTCAGTGGACGTGCATGTCAGTGAACCCAGTGTTCCATCCAAACTGATATTATGCACAGCCATAAAAGTCACTTTATCTGAGCGTTCGCGCAGGCGTTGCTGTGGAGGCATATAAACCAGGCGCGTACATTGCACTTTATCTCAGTTCAGAGGTCTCCAATTGACTCACACAACAGTACCACACGACAGTCTGGGTATCGCTAGTTTCTATATGACTGTATGTCCTGTGTAGCATAATGGGGACATAATGAGCCTACCCATCTGCATCAAAGACTGTAAAGAATATGTGTTCAACTCGCTATTTTTATTTTAGCCAGAGGATACAGTGACCCCCGTGATGCTGTTATCTCAGAACAGACAACTTAGTTCATGGCTGGCGTGAAGTGATACTGACACATATAGGTTCAGCAGACTGGCTTGCGAGTGTAACTTATGGTGAAGTCTCTGATATAATGCTAATTTATACAGCTTGATTCCTATGCATTAACCTGAATTCATCAGCAAGGATGGCTTTAGCGTGGTGTTTATTTCAACCCAACTTTATCTGCATTAATGGCAAAATGCAATTAACTGATGACACATGGCAGTTTACCCACTCAATAATAATGCAGTTTGTTTGGGAAAAGAGTGATGTAAGCTATGCTAAGGCTTGGTCTCGCTGGCCAGCCAGTGTTGATTTCTTTTGCGGCCTCTCTTGACATGGTGCTGACAAATAACCATTTCTTTCCTGTGACAAAAGCCTATAATCATAGTCTGTCTCTCTCTCTCTCTCCAAGTCTATGATCTCATCGTTGCGACGATTTCGTATTTTTAGATTCCTGGGTGCACACTATTTAATGATAGGCCAAATCAGTCACATGCCTGCTGCCAAAAGCTGGGGAAGATGATCCTGCCAATCATCCAGATATTTTCATAACCAGAGGGAGTTCAACACGTCACAATGGTTGTCCAAAACTGTAGCTATGATAGCGTCTTTCAGTTTTCTCTGCCTTAAATTCAGCAGAAACACTGTTAATCTGTCTTTTTCTTTGTTTTCTGTGGCTATGTGATGTCCTAACTGCTGCAGTTCTTGCCGTATAAGTATCACAAAAGACACAGAAATGAAGTTAACCAAACACACAAGTATCATTGCCAGCTGCTGAACGTTCTAGTAAAGGGATAAATGCATTCATCTGTTTGCAAGTAAATACTACACTGTGCGCGTGGCTCCAACAAAACTCAAATAGAACCCTATTGTTTCTATTTCCATTCTGCTGCCTTGTCATCTGTTTGGGCTTACCTGTTCATGGGAAGGCACAGCAGTGGCCCGTTCCCTGGGGTATGGCCACAGCAGAGCGAGACTAATACACAAACGAAGGGAGAGCTCATTAGTCATGACGGAAGAAAGTGGCGGACCTAATTTAGGTGCTTTTGTGCCTTTGAAGTTATTGATGATGCAGAGCTGAGAGAGATCTACATGGAGAGGATCGGGCCGCTGTGAAGAGAACATATCAAAGCAGAAAGGAAGAAGTGATGAGGTGGGAGAGCGATGCAGGTTGTCTTACGAGGACGTGGATATTACAATACCATTGAAATGGTCAGACGAATTTCAGATTATTTAGTAGTTTCTAAAACTGGAGGATTCTGAAACCACATGAAACAGAGGGGTGTTGTTGTCAGAGCTCTGTAGCAAATATGGCGTTCTTGTCATTAATGCCCAATAGGTTTGATGATACGTGATACATGTACATCTTCGTTGTCTTTAAAATCAATGTGTTAAGCATCAGCATAAATAATGGTAATAGTTTTTATCGTGCACTGACTGAATGTTAAGATTTGCAAAAGCAAAATCCTAAGAACATCCTGAAGAGTTTCCTTGGAACATCTCGTAGTTTTTAAAGCCTCTTTAGTTCATGTATTCTGAAAAGGCTAAACATATGCTTTAAAGATCACACAATGTATTATACACATTTCTTAGTGGTGTGATGTAGCTTTGACACTACAAGATGACTGGGTCACTCCAAAGTGTTGGTCCCAGTATCAAATGTCTTTCTCACCAGCTTCTTGTCAGTTTATTGACTTAAAAAGTAGCTGTTGGTTGAGATTAAGCCTTAAAGTGATCAGGGACAGGGTCTAATGTCCCTCTTTACACCCTTAAATACCTTGACACATGCTCCTAAAAGTCTGCGAGGGCTCAGGGTGGTCCCACTATGAAAGTTTTATTTTTTTTTTAACTCTTTATGAAGGCTTTCCATAAGTCTGCAGAGTTTACTGAAGGGAAAAATCCACAATGAAAAGCATTGAGACATTAAAATAGCAAAGCAAGTGTAACTATGCATCTCTCTTGCATCACACACTTAAAATGATGTCACGGGAGGGACAGTGAAACTGCATCCATGTTGAAGTCTATAATAATTGTATAATAATTTGCCAATTCACATACTGCGAATTGGCAAACAGACCAGGAAAAGAGTTTTAAAAGGTATCAGGATCACTAAATTATTCACTCTGTCCTGGGTGAAAGAACCCAACTCGGGAAATCAAGAATTATATGATGTCAAATTTACAAAAATCATTCAACAAACAGCTTGCATTGTACTGACTGCTTGTCTACAGCAACACATGTAAATTTGTAGAGGTATGCACGACATCTGTCACCAGCTCACAATAATCTTTCCAGAAAATACTTTGAAATGCAGGCAAATTCAGTCCTTTAACCTGACTGAACCTGAACTCAGCAATAAGATGAAGACTATCCTTTACATTAGACTATTAGCAGTGGTGTCAGTCAGAAGTCATCTCAGCGATAGAGGCGACTGAGTGGAAAGAGCAGAGGTCAGTGAGTTGTTTGCTGTATGTTAGACTGTGAGTTTGTGTGTGTTCCAGTCAAGGCTGGATAAGGCCATCTAATCAGCCTCTTTGCATTCCGACACTTTTGTAAGCCACCCTAACCTGAGCAGTTTGAAGCTGATAGCACATGCAAACACACAGGCAGTGAATAGCCTTTAATATGACAAACACTCCCTGTTTGAGCGCTGCTTTAAACTTTAAAATGAAGAAGACAGAAACACTCCCCATGCTTTACATCTCTACCAACGTGAGGAGCTGGTATTGCTCTGGGGCAATGCAATTCCATCAACAGTTTAGTGAGAACAACAAAGCTGGAATATCAATTTTCACCCTACCAACAGAATGTGGGCACAGCCATGTCATAATTACCTTAATCCATTAGTCAGAAGAAGGGTGAGGCTGAGAGGGGTGCGACAGAGGACAGAGCATACAAAACAAGGTCAGGGGGAGAGCAGATCTGCAGTCTGAGGTGCATTTTGGATGGCCTCTCTGACACTGGTGGAAAGTATTTGGTAGCCTGCATCTAGCGGGGCCTTGTGTGACTGGAGAACTCCAGCATATGACCCCGAGCTGGTATCAGTTCAGTGTCTCAATGGCAAAGGACCAGCAGTAAACCAGTAAATGTGTTACAGTTACACGTGTTTTCTAGACGGTGTCACATGACCAGGGGTGAGATCGAGTTTGGAGGTTTGATCTCTCGTATTTATTCCACTTGTCCTTCCAACTGAATATTTGTCAAGTTAAATAACATGGCTGCTAATTAATACTGTGTGGCCTGTAAATGTAGGCCTCTCTCTTCACCACATTTAGAGTAATCGAAGTCGACTGGTCAATATTGCACAAGAGTTGGCAGAGTGGCTTGCATATTAGCCATAATTACATTCACTTGAACATAATGTATTGGTTTACTGTCATGTGTAAGGTTAATGTGTAGAGCAATTTAATGGTATATTAACTGTCGGATAGCTTTTCAGCCTTATCTCCTTTAGATGTCCTCGATGCTTCCATGCGACTTAGACTTTCATCTCTAACTCTGTGTGTGTGTGTGTGTGTGTGTGTGTGTGTGTGTGTGTGTGTGTGTGTGTGTGTGCATGTGTGGTGCTTGAGTGTCCCAGTTTACCTGTATGTCTGTGTGTGTATGTGCTAGTGTTTGTGTGCCTGTGCGTGCATTTATATGTCTGTTGTTTGATTTTTATTAAGACAAATTCTGAGAAGGCAAAGCAATTCTGAGAGCCATGTTTTGCAAGAGGAACCAAGGGAAGACTATTTGACTCATATTGGCATTGTTTTTGCATGACAAATTCACAGTTTTAGAAATGAGTAGTTCACAGAAAGGAGCAAAATGTGCTGTGCAATAACGCACAACAACCGAATTGATGTTAAATATGGTTAAACATTACTGTAAAGTTACCACCACTTCTCTCTGACACTGGCTGAACAGCAAATTCAAAAAGGTATAATTTCTATCTGGGATATTGTATTGGCTTGCATTAGATTGTATGTATATGCATTCATAACTTTGTGTCCACCTCTAAGTTCTCTGTACAGAGCCAATAGTAACTGCAGCAATGCATGCAGGAGTTGCCACCTCCTACACAAGCCTCCGGCCCGTCTCTAGTCTCCACCCCGCCCCGCAGCTCCTGTGCCCTTGAGCTACTGTAGCCTGGAACTGACACGAGCAATAAAGCATCATTTTCACCATTACAGAGCGTTAGCAAGCTAATTGCAGCAGAGATCCAGAGGAATTATCAGAGCGCTGTCTTATAAAACTCTTTGTCCTCTTGTCTATCAGTAGAAAAAAGAAATGTGTGATGAGTGTGTATGTGTGTATAGGGGTTGGTAGCTGCGGTGATAACACACTAAGCACATGTATAGTGTGTAAACAGACAGTCACACTGATGTAACGTTTTGTTTTTGTTCTTGTTGTTTAACTTGTAGATATTATCAATGATGTTTTCCAATTCATTCCTCATCTCTAACATGGTCATTACGCTGAACTTAATGAGACCGTCTCTTCATTGTTTTCAACACAGTGTTTGTCAAATATGCCAATACAGACCATTGACTTAGTGAAGATATACAGGAGCAATGGCTGTCTGCTTAAACCACAGTTTGACAAAAGCCACAGAATTTCTAGAAGTATTGCTAAACACAATCTATGGAGGGGCCTCTTGGTCTTCTCTCATACAACAGATAATGTAGACGCAGATAACATCATAAATTTGAGAAAAGTGAGTTTGTCCCGCAGACGACCGCTCGGCGATGCCGTTGATGCCCCTCTTGTGTTCTTCTGACATCACAAATATCTCCAATCACGGTGCACATCACCGCCACACTAACAAGTAAATAGAAACGCACAAGCACAATGACACAAATCTACTCCCAAATGCATGCATGGTTACACAAATGCACATAGGGGGACACACATGCGCATGCTCATAGCCTAATGAGAGATTTTCTGACCTTTCTTCATGTACCCCTGGAGAATATTGATGAATCCCCTTTTAAAAATAACTCTCGCCTTGTAGGGTCATTAAATGATTTACAGTTATTTCACCAACACATAATTATTACATTTATTATGTTGGACTGTACAGGGTTGGGGCCATTGTGGTAGGAGGTGGACCTTTTAGCACACAATAGAGGCAATTAAAAGTTTATTTTATGTGAATACACTGCACTTATGTTCCGCTCAGAAGTTAACATCACAAGAGAAGAGTTTACAGCTTTTTGGTACGTTAGCCGCTATGAAACGAAACCTGTGGCTTTTATGGTTCATTGTCTGAGTTGTGAAAGAAAACCTATAGAGGAGAAGGAGGGAACACAAAGTTTTAGCGTTGGCTCGGGCTAATCCTGTTTGACTTTAGCATAATATCCTGCATCTGTAAAGCTCTGGTCCTGAATTTCTAATTGTAGGATTTGCAGTGACATTTAAGTCTTTCATTGTCACACAATCTAAACCTTTATGATGAAAACCTTTGTCACAATGAAACGTGCGTGGATGAATGTTGTCCCCTCTCAGATCATTCCTATTACCCGTGTCAAATCAGACATAATCTGACAGAGTGAGCTAAGTAATCACAGGTAATGTCACATTTGGTCTTATGGCAAGAAGACTAATTGCCACATTCAAATTGCAAGGCTATGGAAATATCTTAATCAGAGCCATGTTGGACCTTGTGTGCATCGGTTGCTTGCACTGTGCTACCAATGTAATCACCAATATTATTAAGGCCTTTGTGTGTTTGAATCCTGCAGCCTGTATCTGTTTCTAATAATGATATCTTCTCAATTGTTACGCCGCTAAGCTGGTTAAAATGTCATCAGACTGTGATTGTGAGCGCGGCCCTTCAAACACTCCCAGCGTGTGAGGCGCATAATGTTCATTTGAGCCGTGCGCTGAGCACCCGGCATTAGAAAACCCGACCGAAGCCCAAATGAAGATGATTTAAATGAACTCATTTGAGGAACATTTAATTACCATTGGAGCGTAATTGAATGTTTCTCTGAAGTGCTGAGTGACTCCTAATGAAATGAGAAAGACTGGGGAGATACTGCCGAGGCTGTGCACGGATGCTGATAGTCAGGCCCATTCTCCGCCTACAGGACAGATAAAACCATCAGAGAGGCATCTACAGGATAAATAAATCCACCACTGCTAAATTATCCTCAAAACCGCAAAACAAACCCAAGTCTACTGATCCCCCAAAGGTATTTTAATTCACCTTTAAATTGTATTTTAATGATTCCCTCCACATAAAGTTGGTGAGTGTGATGCACAGTACAGGGAAAATGTTAGCTGTTTAGTTTAAACAAAGATGTCGCATGTTGGAGGAGTCACATGCAACAGAGGAATAGGCGAGCGGTGAGACAGTGTTTACAGGGCAGGTGTGCTGCTCGGCCAGTAAAAACCCCTTCCTCTGGACACACTGTTGTTAAGATGAGGCTACTATTGGCCCTGCTGTTACAGCCTGCATATTTCATGGCCTTTTGGAAATTCCCACATCGCAACATCCTCACACCTGCACCATCCATTACAGGGAATCTCTTTCTGCCTCCGCTCTCTAAGTGTGTATTTGTGCTTTTGTTTGAGGGGAAGAGACAGCGAGTGGCTCCACATGTGTATGCAAGTAAATATGTGTCAGTCTTTACAAGTGGCAGGAGCAACAGCTGCTCCCCCTGTGGCCCTCGCAGTGCCTGGAAGCCCAAAGGCCTCAAGGCAGGAGGTGCCAAACAAATCTCCCCTTTAGCTTCTTGTAGGCTTGAAGCAAACTGTCAAAACAAAGATACAGATAGAATCTTTAAAAGAAAAAAAACCCACCGCTGATGTTCTGTTGCTTCCCCACTTTGTGTCTCACCTCCTGTCTCTGCTGAGGTTCTCTGAGAGAGCCTGGCTCGTCGACGTTTGTCAAAGTCTATTTTGTATTTGCAACAGGGCTTCAACATAAAGCAAGCGGAAGCTGGTTGGTTAAATGCTGGTGACGCTATTATAAGGTTAAATCTAGAGTATACAAGCCTGCAGCCTGTATGGTGAGAGCATTTCCTGCAGAACAATGAGTCTCCAAGCTTGTCTGACAGAGACAGACACACAGAGGGAGATAGGGAGAGAGAGAGAGAGAGTGAGAGGGAGTGAGAGTCAAACAGAAAGAGAGAGATCATCATTGCATTGTGTCCGTTTGCATCTGCTTGGCAACTGACATGACAAAGTTCACTTTTCTTTAATTGCAAATATAACACATAATAATGATTCTGAGTCAATGTGATTAGTATTTCAGAACATCTTGATACTCTTTGCATCCTGGCAGCATGGCTGTACACACACACACACACACACACACACACACACACACACTGTGCATGTAAACTTTTCCTAGCTCACAGTCACTCATAAAGTAATAAAAGAGGCCTGTCATTATTATTTAAATCTAATGGCAACTTTCAGAAATATAACCACAACTCTGACTTGGGTTAGCAAGCAGAAGCTCTGCAGCGCCTGGCCTCTGCTGCACTTGGCATACATTCATGCAAAGGAGCTACCGCTAAATTCATCCACCCAGTAATGCACTGCAGAATGCACGCTGACCTGCCTCAAGAACAACACTTAACAAAATGACAGATAAACTGGTTAATTTATCACAGACCAAAAAAAAAAAGATCTGATGCCATTATTTGATGAGTAATTTCTCCAAGCCAGTCGCACTGAAGAGCTGTTGGGAAAAACCCAGTTGCAGCGATGTGTAGAAATGTTTGTGTATATCCAATGTCCAACATTTTTTTTGTTTGATCCCAGGGGAAAGTATTTATCCCTGTGGATCATTGTTAATGTCAACAATTGGAATATAAAGATCTTGTGAGGCTGACACTGCCCATTTGTACAAGACCTCTTGCACATTCCCACAGTAAAGTGGTGCCCGTGGGTGGTGCTGAGTCCTCTCACACTTCACACCTACAACTTTTTCAGAACTGTAGCTGTTGCCTCTGATGTTTGAGACAGCAAATCATTTTTTTCTTTCATTTTCATTTCATATCCCGTGCATGCGTGGGTTCTCTCCGGGCACTCCGGCTGCCTCCCACAGACCAAAAACATGCTCCAAATTGTCCTTAGGTGTGAGTGTGAGCGTGAATGGTTGTCTGTCTCTATATGTTGCCCTGCAATCGACTGGTGACCGGTTCAGGGTGTACCCCGCATCTTGTCCGTTGACAGCTGGGATAGGCTCCAGTCCCCCCAACTTATATTATAACTTCTAATTGCCAACACAGGTGAAGTCCACAGTACTTGTGGTTAAATAAAAAAGCCCACAATTTCTCTGTACCATCAAACTGAAAATCTAACTACAGTTATGTTATGAGTTAATCTAAAAATGTCACTTAATACAGAAACTGCCTTTTGTTCAGGAATATGATGAATATGGTGACAATAAGTCACTTACTCACTCAAATTTAGTGTCTTAAAAAAGCCATTTTAGCTAAAAAGACACTGGTATTTGTATTAGTGTGCATACGAGTGAAGACATACTAAGCACTTGTTTTAGTATGAAGCATGGGAGAGGTGAGTACTCTTATCCCAGCTGCTTGGACTCTTGCCCGCCATTGATACACTGTAACCTACCTTACTCCATTCAGGGTAAAGGATGCAAGAAAGTAGATCTGGAGAGTGTCATACACGGTGAAAGCGATATTAATAACATTTCTCTATACAATTGATTAATCTTTGCAAATATGAGCAACCAACAACAGTTCAATGAGTGTATTAATTAACTGGCCAACCACAATGTTCTGTAGAGGTTTAAAGGTAGTTTATTCCTACGCCATGTGTATCTACAGTCAGTAGCTCTGGTATAGCTCTAAGTAAGAAATCTCAGAGGCTACTTCACACGTGACAGGTCTGGATGTGAGTATGACACATATTCAACTGCTTCTCTGCACACACATGAATCCATGATTGACCGTGCCCACACACACATGCACACACACATACAACTGTGCAAACACTCACACACAAGTATACTATGCATGCATGCTATGAGAATGGGCTTCATTTCCAAGACACATGTCACATGGTTGTTGTACATTCAGACCAGTCAGACCAGTTAGTCAAATGACTCTCTGTGCCGGCTGTGCTTCCCATGGAGACATAAGGACTAAATTGACTAATAAAAGCTCATAATCCTAATTGTGGTTCGTGACTCCAGAGTTCTGGCGTTGGAGTGCACATGGACAATGACACCCAGTTGTCAGAGCACATCCTCTAACCAGGCTGACATTCCAAACAGCAATTGTAGCACCGGGCCCACCAATCCAGACCAAAACACCTACTCAGAAAAACAATGGGCATCACTGTTTGCACACAAGGGCAACCTTCTTTGGACCCTCTTCATTCCTCTGTCCCCCTCTCCCCCTCTGCTCCTGGTCCAATCTTGTTATTAATTTTAACTCATTCATTGGAAGAATTCTCAGTCATTACATGTTCTCACATTAATGTAAAGGCCATGACAGCAGGTCAGGTGTTTGCCGTCAGGGAAGGATTCAAAATTCTCTGTTGTTTCAGATTTACTTTATGATGATTTGCCTCACATTTGCAAGACTGTTGTTTTTTTCAGTCCTAACATGATGACAGTGAGCACATTTGTCTCATCATAATTGCATTTGTCAGAGTTCTTATTTGTGATAAGCACTACATCTGTAGAAATGCTTGTATCAAATATCAAAGTCACATAAGTGCATGGGAGGGATGTAAAATATGTGAAGGACACATAGCATTGTAGCTGTTTTGTCAAACATTTGCCAGTTCACATGAACTTGGACCCTATCTACATTTCCCAACAATTCCCAGACATATTCTGTTAATTTTCTCAGTTTCTTTAAGACACATAAAAAAAAGTCAAATGCTGCCCAAATGCGTGTATTTCATACACACAGCCATTATTCACACCACGTAATTATGTGTTAATGGTGTGCGCTGCAATTTTGTGAGCAAAATCTGGTTTGTAATTCAGTGTGAGATGAAATATCCCAGATGTGCTGGAAATAGCATTAGTCCTACTGAAGTCTTTAGAAATGTTTTCCTACCTTTTCTCTGAACACACTACATGTTGACCAGACACAGTGCTGCTAGCAGCCATTTCTTATAGCCACTAATTACACAGGGCCTAGATTTATTCCAAATGACTATAAGTATAACATGTAAAACCCTCAGATTGTAGCAGCAGCTCCTCCAATTGAGTTTAGGTGATGATGTTGAAATAATTTGTAAGTGATTTGTTCATTATTAACAAGGCAGCGTCGAAGCTGCTCAGATCAGTACCGATCAATGAGTGAAATGATTTGGCAAGTGCTCGGTCACAAACAAAGGGAAAAATGCAATAAGTCAAACACGTATCCCACTCTTCAAGTTGCATTGCATCACAAGTCGATACAAGAAGTCATGTTTGCCACGAGCATGTTCGCCGGTGGCTGCTTTTCAAACCATCTGCAGCAAAGCTAGCTCACTGCTGGGCTGTGCAAGAACCAAGTCTTGTGCAACGCTCCTTCAAAAGAACATTTGTTCACCATCTGTGACTGCTGCTCCCACTCCATGCAGAGTCGAAGCAAAGACGCAGTACGGCTCACGTTCTTACAATCCAGTATATGTTGCCACTGGATTTTCTAACCTTTTACCTCCCACAAAAAATATCAAATGAAAAGTATAAATCACCTCTATGACAGTGAATCGCCAACCTTCTCTGGGATCATGAAAACATAATCACTGCATAAATTAAACCCCTCTTTTTTTTATTTAAGACCCCTGGCAAGTAGAGTGTGTTTTGATGACAGCTATGTGTTTCCTGTTGCGCGCCATTCAGGCTGCAGCTGGCTGTTAAAAGCATTAGTCCAGGCTGGAAATATTGCAAGAGTGCCAGGTAGACTCACATGTCCTCACGCAGACTGGGAGACAAACCTCAGCCACAGAGCGGCAGGAGAATGGATCCATAAGAGACCACATTTTATTTAAGTGTTTGTGATTTAATGTCCTGTGGAGCACAGTATTGATTTTGCATGCTTACCTGCAGGTGTCCGCAAAAGAGAACACTAAGTTTTTACTCAGGAGATACTATATTACAAAGCAATGTCCATATACTACTCAATTTAAACTTTGTCCAGCCAACACTGAAAAAAGGGCCCAGTCAAGGAGAGTTAGATGCTGGTAAAGAAAAGCTGACATTTTACCACCGTGAACTGTTAATCAGAACTCCAGTAACTCAGGCCAGAGGACATGACTGTGACTCAGCCTTGTATGATGTTGCAGCAACATCAACACAGGGAGCTAATGCAGGCATGCCTCTTCTCTGTTAGCTTTCTCTCTTTCAGCACACTCACATTCACACATGTCCAATCTACACTGTGTCATTGTCCGGAGCTGTGGGATCTCTCAGCTCATTTCTTTCTCTCCTCTTTTGTTTGGTTAAGCGGGGGGCAGAGATTTGGCTTTGTCTATGTAGGTGGAGTTTTGAAAATCTGGCTGGTGTAAACTGCCTAGTGACAGTTTGCTGTACACCGATTGGAGGCTGTGCTGGGACTGAACACAGAGCTTCGCCTGTTGGGACAGTATCATATACATGCTAGGAGGTGTAATCCTGATTCTCATATGAGGTCAGATAAAAATTATTATCATCTGTCGGCACCAAACTACTGGAATACCAAGAGGAGATTATGTGTGTTCCGTGTTTTGTCTGGGGGATAGTACAAGAATACGTCCAGTAAGAGTCAAGCATCCTGATAACTGAAAGAACAAAGCAAATAACCAAAGTTCAGTCTTACTTCAGTGTATTGATTCGTTGTTTATTATTGGGGAAAAGTGACAACCTTCTTCAGCTGTAGTTTTAAACTTGCTTGTGTGAATGTCTGCCCGTCTCATGACAAGCCCTCTTTGCTCCCGTAGACACGCTGACACATCCGAGTTACCGCAGTCAAAGAAATCTTTCCCTTCTTATTACCCATAATTCTTCTTCATTACTCAGCCTTTGGATGATGAGCTCAACTACCCATGGCTGAAGCTAAATCACCCTGCATCAATCAGAATTTGCTTAAGGAGGAGTTACGGACACTAAAAGGAGGGGCGTGGTGCCTGTTTCATCGTCAGGACTCGAGGTCTTCACAGGACAATTTGGACTGATCTGACACAGAGCAGTGAAAAACCTACATGCACCCAATGTCCACAAACTGGTTTTCAAATAAAGGCCTGATCTGACATATGATCTGATTAGACCAGATCCACAATGCAGTCAGTCCGAACAAACCCACTCAGAGAACACCAACGCTGGCACAAGTATGATCACCAACGGAAGAGCAGCTGCAGTTAAAAAGAGAAGAAGTACATGTCCATGACCCTGCTCTGGCGTTATCCCATTGTGTCACTAATTGCACTCTTAACAGCAGTATTTTTCATCATTTAGATGATGTCTCGCATTCGTTCACACAGCACAGATGCAGGCAGGAAATTCACATGAAAGCAACACAAACAAACGTAGAGGAGAGTGCACATGACACAGAATGGGGTAATTCCAAACAGGACAAGGAGCTCATATCAAAGAGGGGCTGTCGCATGCACAGGGCTCGGGTAGGAAAAGTCTGACACAGGCTACAGTTCTACTATTCAACAGTATTATATGGTTGGTTTTGATATTTTTGACTGTATTCTCTTTACAGGCCTATAATTTTTTGTGTTAAGTTTTCTCTATTTACCTTTTTATACTTTAGACATTAATATTTTATGCTTAATTGAAAATTCACACAAAGCTTCCAAATAGAAGAAGAAAAATAATCAAATATAAGTAAGTGTGTTTTATTTGTCAAGTGTATAATTCAAAATGTAATAAGACATAGGCCTTTCCACGTGGTTATTTTGAATGGACTATTTATTCATTGAATTTACAGAAAATGTGCTACATCATGGTGTGTATGTTTATCTGGATATGAAAGGACCTGTATCGGGACATGGTCATATGGCACAGCCCTACCTGGCAGACAGAAACAAGACAATAGAACAACATCATATCCAAACCAACTAGACTGTATATCATTTGGGCCTAGCACTCGGGTCCCAGGTCAGGTCTGGGACCCTAGGAAGTGAGTGGACCTTTGAGGACCTTTATTTGAGGTCCCACCCTACATGGACTATTTTGTAACCAGACCATGATCAAACTCTAGTTGCATTTTTCTATCAAGAAAGCGATACGTGAAGTTGATCCTGGTATGAAATAGATTTCATGTTCTTTAAATCATCCACATTAAAATACTATGAACTCATGAATGCATAAGCACACTGAGTCCTGACTGACATGTATATACTGTGTCATGGGGAGTTTTGCTCAAGGGCAGGGTTACAGTCAAAGGCAGCAAAGTTTGGGCCAGAGGAACACGGCTAGGAAAGGAAACCCAAACTGGTTTAATGAGAGGTCAAAGGTCATTCTGGGTCAAGTACCCTGCCTGGGGACTCCATGTTAAACACACTCCCCAGGGCAAAAGAGGGACAGCACGGTGTCTGGTAAGATCAACAACGGTGGCCTAATTAGAACAAACACAGATGGCGGGGACCAACCATGCCTCCAAAGAACAAAAGGAACAAAGAGAGATCTTCTCGTGTGTAGTTATTGTTTTGAAATAAACTTATTTCCTTCAATTATTCTTTCCTTTCCAGTTAGTGCAGTCGTCTTCACCACCAACAAGGATTTACCGTCTGGAGTGTAATTTGGAGAGGCTCCTTGAGGAAACAGCCTCCTCAGGGGGAAAGACAATTAGTCCTTCAACAAACAGCACGGATCAGTCGCTTTAATTAAACACCCTCCCCCATCATTGCCTCATCCCCCTTCCTTCCATTCCCTCCCCTCCCTTTCTTCTCTACTTCTTCTGCTCTTTTTTATGCGAAGGAGTCTGGATTTTAATCCTAGGCCAGATGACACCCTAATAATTTGTTGTGTGGCTTGGTGAGCTCCTAACCAGTGGATTAGATGGATATCGGTCGGTGGGGCAGTTTGTGGAGCTAGCGCTAACAGGATTTACCATCTACTGAGTATATCAAAGGCAGAGTCCTGCACTAAGCACTAAGCACTTCACCAAATTAAAAAGTGACCCACAGGTGGGCTCTCTGCACTGTTTGTGCCGACGGGCCATGACACTAATTGCTTTCTAACTCTGTTACGAGTGCCATCAAATTACACTCGTCAACTGGAGTGAAGAGGGGTGTGTGGAAGGTCTGAGAGCTTATCCCACTGATCACTGCTGTGTGCCTTACTTCTGTCATTATTGCACAGTGGGCATTGAGTCAGATACAGACCAAGGTTATCGTCGTTAACTAAAACTAAAAACTAAAACTGGGTGTGTGATTTTAGTCAACTGACATATTTAAAAACTGTACTTTAGAGAAAAAATGAAAACTAACTGAAAGGATATTGTGTGCTTACAAAGCTAAATAATATAAGAAAAGACAGGAAATGTCTTTGGTTTCATTCTTTGTCAATTTGGTGAAATTTGTCAACACAGCAAGCTTGAGGAAGACTTGGTGCACATGTTTATTGAGACTGGGATGTCTACATGACTGTGAGTCAACTGCCTTCACAAAGAGTTGTGTTTGTATTGTTACACCTGTTATACTAAAGATTATAGTATACAGATACAGATTATACAAAAAAAAACAAAAACTGTAACTATAATAACTCTGATACAGATGCCAAAAAAAAATTGGATTAAGTGTCCCGTTTTCTAAATCACTAATTTCTCCAATATCCTTTTAAAAGCATGTTAATGTTATTCGGGGCCTTTGACATCTTTTTATTACAATGTAGGCCGATTAGAAACAGCTGTGCAATTTTTCAGCTTCTTCGGATAAATTATAGAGGTCATGGTCTACATTCTTCACATTATACTCTGGAAAGAGATTGATGAGGTTAAGCTGTGAACAGTCAGCAAAGAAACAAGCCTAGAAAGTAGGTGAAGTACAGTAGCAGACGAAACAAAACTGAAACACCACAGGAAGGTACTCAAACCATCCTTTGTGTGGGAATGCGCGCAAGTGTATCTAAGTGTGTGTGCATGTTCTTCAATGTGATGTGGTGAAGCAGTGAGAGGAAGGCAGGATGTGATGCAGCATGTTCGTATATAACATCCTGTGATGCTGGGGAACCCCGCTGCTGTCTTTCACCTATATATCGTGTTGAGACACCACAGTGCTTCCCATGCTGGTCTAACTGTGGAAAAACAATCATTTGTGGGCAGAAGAAAGGTCTGAGAGATGTGTTATTGTACAGCATTCAGTCTTCTGAAGCGTCCATGAGCCACACAGGGCATTCAACCTCACTGTGCCAGCTCCAAACCTGTTGCCATTGAGCTTCCTCTGCAATCCCATGGAGTTACAAAGAGGCGAAATAAAAAGATGAATCTCCAACTAAACTTCAAAATCAAAAATCACCTCAGCAACAACACCTCGTGTTTCCTTGGTGTTTGTGACCTACTAATTACTTTAATTGTGTTCATCTGTGACATATCTTCATCGATTGTGCTGATCTGACCTAAAGACTTTCAGGGAAGTGTTTTTTTTGTAGCTGAGAGAACCCATAACCTCAGCTTCATGAGTGACACGAGCTGGGCTGGTGGATGGGGGTGTGACATCTGTACATGATGCTTTACCGGCAGTGCAAGGCGTACCTTTCCTGGAAGAGTAACAAAATAATGGGGGAAGAGAACAAAGAGAGAACTGACTCCCTCAGACAACTAGATCAGACAACACACCTGTAGCAGGAGATGAGCGGGTCGAGTAGCATGGTCAGGGTAGTAATTCCACCTGTGCTATACCCCTGTGGGCACAAATCAACTCCAAATGCCTTCATCAGGCAACGAGCTGGAGATACAAATACATAGGTACTCTATATCATACATGGAGCGAGAGTTTTTGTTCCAACGATAATGGAGTTAAATCAAGTCCTTCATATTGATATTCTCAAATTTACTGTGTAGGCCAGGGAACTACCCCCTCCCAACATTCTCAGTTTCACTCCAGCAAGGCGTATGCACAACAGCTGTTTCTCTCTGCTGCTTTCAAGTGTTGTGATTTTCATTTAGTTGACTGCTTCAGGGCACCGCACCTCTAGTGTGGCATACCGCACGTCTGGCATAGCAGGTCTTAAATAAACAAAAGGCTCCTGTTATACACCCTGTTATACACCATGTAACACATTGTTCCCATTTGGGAAGTGGAAGAGAGGGACAGGAGGGGGGAAAAATCAATCTATAGCCTGAATTAGTGGACTACTCAACTAATCTTTCACTTTTGTATAATGTATTGTGAAAATTGTGATTCTTGACATTAGAGTACCTTCTCGAGTCTCTAGTTTAACGTGACTCAACAGTTTGCAGAATGAAAGGTTGGGAGTTCTTGCATTAGATTCGATATAAATAGATCTGTCATGTCGTTATCGTGATATATCGGAAAAGCCAGAAAGAGGATTTGTGGGGGTGTTCCTGCACATACAGCATTGCAAACTGTGTCTATGTGTGTTAGTGTGTGCATGTGTCACAATGCTGCTCCACAGATGTTTCGCAGTCTGCACCTCTACGTGCAGAGGCATGTCCTAGTCTGGGATTACTGCCAAGACAGGAAGTCTCTGTGTTAACTCATTGTGTTCTGGAGGCACTAACGGGAGTGATACACCCAATAACTTTTGAACGAGCAAGGGTCAGGAGAATGCTATTTCTAGTAGGAATGGGAAGGGTTAATTTTACAGTAACTCCAGCATCCACTGAGCTGATGTTTCTTTGCTTTCTGCAGATGGTGGCAAGAACCTGTCCCCACTCTAGTATTCAAGAACAAAATGAGGGCTGTGCACACACTGCACATAGAAATATACAGGTTGACATGTTAACATTAAGCTCTGATACTTTGATGCTTTGATATTGCAAACAAGTAAGCAGTTAAAATCAGCTCAGATTTCCTGTGGCAACGTGGTGGACAGAGCAGCTCGGTTGTCCAGCAACTCCTGTTCCACCACAGGCTGATCATCACATTTATTGACAAATGATCCATAACCCACAGCAGATCATTGTCCAATTAAATGACATAGGAGGTATCTTTTACAAGCAAAAGAGGCATTCCTGGACTGACATTGTCCAGCCTGTGTGACTCTCAGCCATGGAGATTCACTCTTTCATCTTCCCCTCTTTGTGCACTTTATCAGAGCATAAGAAGTTCCTTGAAGTTCTCCATCCACCCTCTGACATCAGCTCCTTTTCTTCACCCTGCTAAGAACAGCATTAGTAATGTTCTACCTTCACTTGTTGAGTCAACAAATGCTCTAAATGTCATCCTCGAAACCTCCCAAGCTCTCTCTGCTTTCACGTTGAACTCAGTGGTGGTCTCTTCAGATACAGTACCTCCCTGCTAACTCTGAAATCAATCAGGCCCACAAGGTCTCCTTCTCTTGCTTTATAGCCTCTAAACGCCACCATATCGAGTATGATTGTGTTCTGTTTGCAGGCCCTTCCGACCTCCATGTGAAAAGCAAATTCAACATTAGTTTAAAGATTTGAGTTTGCCACAAGCTGCAGTGGAGCTAGAACAGCAACTGCAGTATCTTATTTAAGGTATCCTAGCTTATCGTATCTTAACCTATGCATGTTTCCCATCTTTGCCAGCACGAATGGTTGAATGATATAAAAGAGGAAGGCATATTCCCATAAAATGTTGATTGGTTGCCTTATTCAGTGATGCAAATTTTAATAGTTTAATAGTAAGCAGCCTCCAAGAAAGATACCAAATTATGAATGGATGAATAGACAAATGAATCAAATGAATGTCTGCTTGCCTGTCTCGATGTGTGTCTGTGCGTTGGCTAAGGACATCACTTATGGATTTTGGACATCTAAAGCATTTTGGTCAGGCTGGTAGGGAAGGGAAGCCAGAGGACATTTTCAGTTTCCGGAGTCTCAATTTTTCCTCAATTCTATGAACCACAGCATAATTTCCATTTTTCAGAAGGAGTGGAAGCTGGAGTTAATTAACACTACATAATTATTAAACAAACAAGTCTGAAATAAAACAAAAACAAAGAAGTCCAAAGCATAAATATCAATGCTGTATGGCTCTCTATGCAGCTGTAATTCTTTTGGCAGATGGACAAGTGATTTCATTTGCACCTTCATTGCAAGAAAAACATGGCCAGAGAAATGAAAATATTATACAGAGGCAGTGGATGTGAATTGGACGTTAGACAAGAGAAGGTTCTGATTTACAAGGATATGCATTGAATTTGCAACCAGCCGTGCTACACACCACAGGGACACATAGATCTCACACCTACACCTGCTGCCAGACAGAAACCGGAAAACAGAAAAAGAGGGAGGACAGAAATATTGCACAGAAAAGGTAATTGTGAGAGCATATTTGGTTTTCAAACAGTCAGTTTGAAAATTCATGACTTGGCAGAACATGTTTGCCCATTTGAAATGGAGCTCAAAATTTTCTTTTTGCCTTGTAGAGTCCAAAACATGGAACGGTAACAGTCCTAAACACTCTTCCAACCACACACACAGAAAACTAAATTAATGTATGCGCAGTTGGATTCACGTTTCACAGACAGAACAGTTAAGCCTGCTCATTTCCAAACCCCCTGACTTGAAACAACACATTCACCCTAAAGGTTCATGTGGGTAAGAAATAATTCATAGTCAAAGTTGAGTAAAGACCTTGTCCATCTTAAAGAAAACCCACTCCATGCAGCACCATGTTCTGCTAACCCAGAGAGAAGTGTGTCTAATTGAAGAAGACATGATGTTTGTCTTCACGATTTGGGCTTGGGCCAAATGCAGAGCATCAGGGGGCAGGGCCCCTTCAGGCCATGGAAGCTCTAAGATTACCTCCCTCTGCTAGCTTACATCTTCACTAGCTTTGCAGCCACCCCCCTACCTCCCCTCTTTTCCCTCTCTCTACATGAGGCCAATTTGTTGTGGCAGGCGTGCGTCTCAAGGTCCAGATCTTGTTACACAAATTTAGGTTTTGCTGGAGGATTTTGGACCTGGTCCAGACCAGATAGATGAGGCAGCGTGTATCTCTGAGGAGCGTGAGGCGGAGAAGACATGATATGGGCTGTTATGTTTGATGAGATTTAATAGGGTGGCCTTGTGTGGTGTACAAACAGCATAATCTGTAGGCTATAATGTTACAAATCACTTACTGAGTGCCATCTGAAGAACATTACTCCACCGTGTTCCACTTCATGCATCAAATAAAAAAAAAAAAAAAAAAAAACTCTGATGATTGTGCACAAAATGACACGTACTGGACAAAAAAACCCGAAAATGATCAGTGCACACAAATCGTTATTCACGTTGTCTATTCAGCTGCTGTTCATTTCAGCTCTTTTCATGACAGTGCCGTGGTCCTCCTTTGCCACATAGTCAGGCTCATCCCACCAAGACCGCAGAAGTAGGATTAGTTGAGAGAATACTCATCCTTTCCTGGATGAAATCCTGCTGCAATCTCTCACACGGGAAGCAGTGGCCATGGGTTTTGTGCTCAAGAGGAAGAGAGGCTTCTGTGGTTTACACAGCACTGCTTTTATCTCCCCTATTGTTGTTTTAGGGATTGGTTGGTCGATGAGGGTGAGCTGGGGTTGAAGTGTCCAATGGGGATGTCTGGCACTGATAACCATCTCTAGGCAGTATATTGCACATTTGATGATGCTACTGAGGCCATTACAAATGAGATAACATGACTTTCATGGTTCACAAGCAAACACACGTGTTCTGATCTGCTCTTCTATAACAAGAGAGGTCAAGATTGAAAGAGAAATGAAAAAAGTATCATGCTACATTAATGTACAGCTCTAAATTTAGGCCATAAACAAACACTATTTGACATTCAGAAATTTGCACAAATAAAACACTAAATCAGATTTCCTTCAACATTTTTTGATAGCTTAAAAGACAAAGTGAATATTGAGATAATGCAGGTGATCTCCTTATATGCTGTATTTTCTATGTCTTTAATAGTAAAGAGTGGATTTCAGCTCCAGTGCTTAATGAGGGAGACCTGGACACTGTGCTTCCCTCATTTAATCTGTATCTTACACCATAGGCCTCAGTGTCAACAGGAAGTCCAGCAGCTACTGCAGCCTCCAGTCCTCTCCTACAGTGCAGTTTGCATCCAGGCTGAGAACAGAGGGCAGAGAGAGCCCTTTAGAAAGTAAACAGACACAGAATTGAAGAAACAAGGAAAAAGGAGGCATCTGAAACATGTGGGCATTAAGGGAATGTCAGATTGGACAGACAAAGGCTAACTGTGACGGCTGGAAAGTATGGAATTGTCCCTTCTTGTTTGGAAAAGATTGCACGATTATGACCCGAGTCATTTTCCCACAGACCTTAGGTAAAGCATTGTGAGCCCGTTTCACTGACAGACCTTTCAATGTGCAGGCCGAGAGTGGGATGACATGTTGATAAACTGGGCGTTCATTGTGAATGAACTCGCTGTCTGTATATTCAGTTCACAGTCATAGAAACACTTTCCCTTTCACTTCTTGGGCTTCTCCAGGACATATCAAATTCTTTCATGTACAGTATAAAGCAGCCTTTGGCCTGAAATAACCATTCGCGCAGCGTCATGTAAGCTGTACAGCTGAAGACTACCGGGATGCAGAGTAAAAGAAGCATGAAAATCTGCTGAAAATGTGACATATTACTGTCATTAACAGCATTATCATGCTGGACTATAGTTATAATGCTGTTACACTGGCTGACAAGCAGAGGATTTAAAGAGAGCTGTATTTCTCTGCCAGACTCTTAAACATCTCATTTTCCATTAACATGAGACCTAGAGCAGCGTGTGTCACAGAAGGACATAAATCTCCTGTTTCCCTTCCCCCTCCATGGCCCCCGCACAGTGTGGAGGAAGAGGAACACAATCCAGCCAGAGCAGCTCTCCGCCTAACCCTACAGTGTGCCGCTGAGCAAGAAAGCAGCAGTCACTAAAACTTACATCAGTCATCACACACTTTGTCAACTCTCTCCCCGTGTCCCCTCCGTTTCAAAACACTTTGCATTTGGACGTCGTTCCAATCACACAATCAAAATCGTGTCTGGTCCCCAAATCTGGCTCTGTACCTCAGGAGAAGGCCCAGATACACCCCAGTGCTCCATCCCCAGCTTTAGCAAAGCAGTCATTAGCCGCTCATCCCCCTTGCGAAAGGGCTTTCACAAAAGCGGTGATGGATGACTCCTCTCAGCCGTCTCTCCTGTGGCAGAAGGGAGCATGCTGCTCCACCAAAGACCCTGCTGCCTGCTGTCTAATCTGCTCCAGAGATGACATGCAATCAGCTAGGAAAGAGCCCATTTAAAGCGCTATCCCATGCTCTTAAAGGGGTATCAGAGACTGGCAAATGGTCGTCCAGGGCCTTTTTAATGGGTGTCTAGTTCTATGCTCTCATGGGGACTCCAAGCGCACTAAAGGGTAGGAGAAGGAGATTCCTGGTGATCTATTTAAGTTCTGGTCAAAGACCGACTTCCATGTTTCCAATTTTAAACAGGTCTAAAGAGATCCTCTGGGAATGTGATAAAGATTGTGCTGTGATAAAGAGGGAGACTAAGATCAGAGAGTGATATCCTGTACACCACCTTGCCCTTTCTCCCTCACACACACACACACACACACACACACACACACACACACACACAAATACATGCACACACACACACACACGTGTTATGGAGACTTTAGTTTAGTCTCCATAACGAAGGCGAGTCACAATGTGACTGTAAACAGATTCATGCAGTGAAAGCACCACACCTGCGCTGTTACATTGTGTGTATGTAACACACGTGGGCCCTGGAAACATGTGAACATTAACTATATAGAATTCACCAGTTTTCCAAAATGAACTGGAAATGACAGAATCACTGTCACAACTTAAGCAAAAGAACATCTCCTCATTTAATGGGATTGGTGTCTTATCTTGTTAGTCATGAACTTATTGCCTGGGTGTAATATCGATATGGTGCCACAGTGAATTTCTCTTGACGTTTTTATTGAATAGTTTTGAAGTTGCTTTCAGACATTTTGTCTTCAGTCTTGAAATGAAGCCACAGCAAGACGCCTTGAACATATTGTAAGAAGCCGTCATGTCTGAACAACAGAAAACATCATATTTAAGTTTCTTTCAAAACAGCACATATGTTCAAAGTATGCCTGATCTAAATCATGTGATCTGCTGCCTCTGTGATTGAGACCCTCCCTGCCTGGCTGAGCATAGATCACAGTCACAGTGTATTGTCTTCTGGATGCAGACTGTCACCTACCATTGTCACAGTCACGCAGCTTGTTGACCCAACCATCCACCGCAATCAGCGCCTGCGTCAAGCTACTTCTGCCTTTGCTACTGAGAGTTTGTTTGGTACCAGCAGTCTCTTCTATCGCAGACACGTGGACCTTCTATTGGAGGCTTTTTCTCATCATCTTTTTTTTTTTTTTGTGAATGAGCTGCAACGACAAATGCACTTCGATAAAGTTAATGCTCTTCTGCAGCGTCTGGATGCCCAACAAGCAGCTCTCATAAGACCACATTCTGACAGAAACAGTTAGGCAGACAGGTTTTGTGGTGAGAGAGCTAATAGCGAAGAAGCTAGAAGCTAAAATCATTCAGAAGGACAATTTGTCAAGGAGTGTCGGGTTGTTGCTGTGGAGCTGCTTTCACGCGTCAGTTTGTCTGAAATAATTCATAGAGATGAAGAAAAGCCTGACATGAAACTCAGTGATAGAAAGTGTCCGTGTGATTTGGCCTTCATGGTGAACATTACCAAGTAGCTCTCAGAGCTGAACTTCAAGCTCCAGCCTGCTTCTCTCTGTTTTCGAATGTGAAAGGCCACTAATACAGACAAAAACATTTTGCAGCTACTTGTCTGTTCAGCCGCGTTGGCTAATGCTGCTCAGGCTAACAGTGGAGTTTATTTTAATCAAAACCAGATTTGTGGCAATTAAATCAGTTCTGTGCCTCGTTATTAGTTACCAGCAGTACTTTGAGCTTTTTGAAAGCTGCTTTTTACCTGTTAATTAATTTAGTTTAGTTAAGTTTATTTTTCCCGACTTCTTGTCCATCCAAGCTTTATGCGTCCCCCGCCTTACTGACACACTGACCTACGAATGCAGACACACACTCACACACACACGCACACATTATTTGGTCATTAAGCGTATTCTCATTAGTGGTGGGTCTTGATTAGGGGCAAGTTCACACAATCCATCTGATGGCTATCCACAGGGACTGGGGGAGGATAGAGGGAGGCAGGAGAGCACCAGCCAGTCAATTAGATAGCCTTTAGACTTGGATGGTTCTGCTGAGGGGGTCACATTTGGACACTTCTGCCTCCCATTGCAGATTTCTTGCCTCCCACAGGCGCACATATCCTTCACTCTCAGAGCATAAGCACCTACACTTCAACAATCCTCTGTGGCACATTCTGTGCTGTGGCAGAAAACACACAGTGTCCAAGGTCAGAGAAGTCAGGCATCATTAGCTGGCTTTGACACTTGTATGTTCCTGTAATGTGTACTTTTGCAAGTACTACTGGAATATACTGTAATATTCTAAACAATAAAAGCCTGTTATATGCACCAGCCAGGATTAGCAGACGACTGATACGAAAGTATGCATCATGTTGAAACCTTAAGTCTTTGTAAAGGTGTAAAAACCGGTATGAACATGTTTCTTGGGAACCGAGACTAAGTGTGAAAGCAGTTGGCCTAAAACTGCACAAACCTTTGCTTTTTCACAGTGATAACACTATGCAGTGTGTTTTTATAACTCACAGTTATAAGTTTAGTTTAAAGTTTAAAGGAAAAATATGTTTAGATTCATCACAGTGTCATAAAAAAAAACTTTTCTTAAAGGAAGAAATTACTTTATCAACTTCACGCATGTCTTTTTTCCTCCTATATGACTTCAGACGGAAAGAAGGAAAAAATAAGTGGGAAAACATGTTTTAGAAAATATAAAATAAACACAGTAAAATCTACTGTAAATATAAGCTGGGGTCCAAACTTATATGAGGTGTTGGTTGAATGGAAGCGAGACAGCGATGTAGCTGTGTAGCTGAAAGCAGACTGAAAGGTTCGGAAAATGTGCAGCTGACTCCAGCTTATCCTGAGGTGACACCAGACTCAAACGGCATTCTCATATGTCTGGACTGGACGTGAGGCTTGGGGCCCAGCCAGTACCCATCACCAGACACTGCTGCTGGGCATGGAGCTAAAGGCTCCACTCTGAACTCAAAGCCTCATAGACAGGCGTAAGCAGGCCAGTTCTGGTGTCCATCCAGCTGAACGAACAGTGTGGAACGGATAAAGGAAAAACAGGGGTTAGCAGGGGCACAGGTAGACATAAGGAAACAGAGTCACATCAGTGGATGAACTATTGTAGTGGTATTGGCTGCAGATTGTTGTATGAATGGCGAGTATGCAAGTCAGCATCCAAGTATGCCAACACTATTCTGCTGTAAATAAAGGAGTTGGAATGAGCAGGACGTGAGACATGACAAGCGTTGGGCAACCAAAATGAAATGAAAAAAGACAGAGTGGGTGAGCGAATTGAAAAATAGATGTAGACATAGTGGAGTAAAAGAGGCAGAGAGCGACAGGGCGCTGGCTGGGCCATGTCCCACTGAGAAATCTCCAAACCGCTGCGTCTCCAGAGGAAAATGTTTTCACCATCCTCTAAGTGCCCATTAACTGTCTATTCCCATTCCAGCCATGCTCTGCACCGTGCTCCGGCACAGTGGGAGCTGTGGCCGGAGCCGCCCACGGTATTCCAGGGAGGCCAGGCTGAGCTGAGAGCTGAGGGAAGCAGAGGAGGGTAGAAAGCTGTGCGGGCTTCCTGATGTGTGGAAGACATGTAGGTCAGTCCTTATGCACACAATGTGCACAGAGAAAGTGGGAAATTTACTAAACAGATGGTGAACCCCAGTTAATATTTCCCTCTGCTCTTTTGGTTTTAAATCAGGATGTTAATGCACTCATCATCGGTTTGCTGTATATTTCTCTTCTTTCTTTCTCTCCTATAAAAGACAGACAAATAGAAAGTGGCGAGCATTGTTATGGGTCGCACGGCAAGTTGCCAAAACTATTTACAAGTATTAGTAGCTTATTTACCTTCTGCCATTTCTATCATAGATTTGAACATCCGAGGGTTAGAGAGATTGCACCCCAATTAGGGTCTGATAACTAATCAATAGCTGCATATTCTGCGAGCAGGAAGTAAACGATTAGGCCCCTGGGAAAAGCAGTTCAAATTACACTGTTGTCAATGTTGAGAGCGGAGAGAGGAAGACAGGACGAGAGGACGGGGCTAGGAAGGGCACGGAGATACTAACAACGGATCATAGAGTGCTGAAGATTGCCTGCGTTGCTGCTATTAGTCTGCTTCTCTGAAAGAAAATGTGTCAAGGCCCACTGTTTTTAAATGATACCGCTCAGAACATCATGAACCCTTCTCCATTAAAATAAAGGAAAGAAGGACAAGCAATGGAAGAGTGGGGGAAATGAGTAACGCCTTGTACAGCAGTTTGCTGTAGGGGGTGATCTCTACCTCCCAGGCTGAATTATGTGGTGCACACAGTGAATAACTGGTAGAAGGAGGTGGTTCCTACAACAGCCAGCGCAGCCAGAAGCAGACCACGGACAAGGACACCACAAGTGGAAACAGGAAGAACCACTGCGAGCCATACAGCCCCATGCCTTTATTTATGTATTTATTGTACCAGGCAGAAACCACAAATATGAAGGAAAATAAGCAAGCCGATGCGCATATAGCTCTATTTTTAAGTGCTATCCTTTACCATGAGTGTCGTGCTTTCTTAAATGCATTCATATCTTTGTGTTTTCAGCGCTCACAACCATTTTTATTTGGCACCTAATTTGGCAAATTCTCTCAGGGCTTGATTAACTGTACTCAAAAGAACGGTTCAGATTTATAATTAGACATATCTCTATGGCAATAAAAGCCAATTCTGATATTCAAATGAGAATGGCTCTTCAAGGTAACTAGAAGTCACTTAGATATTCACATCCATAAACCTTTCCTTTAAAGTATTATTAGTAGTAATCCCTCGATTTTATCTCTCGCTTTTGTCTTTTTTTCTCCTGCTGTCGAATGTCATCTCCGAGCCAATCGATAGTTTAAGGAACCATTCAAAGCCATTCCTTATCAAAGCATGGTGCTCTGGAGCATGATCTGGGCCATCCTTTATGTGTGGATAGATTAGCCCTGTCTTCTTCGGCTCTCAATCAAACTGGTGAGACGGGGCCAGTCCAGTGTCAAACTGAGGGGATCAAAGGGGAACATTTCAAAGAATGCTGGAAGAAAATGTGTTCATTAGCATTTGAAAAGACATTTGTTTTGTACAATAAATCACAGCTATGATGTGATGTCTAATCAACAGTTGTGCTGCCAGTTTGAATATGATGTTGCGAATTACATTGCAGGGCGCTGCTACAATATGTTGTCATGTTTAAGCATCAGTAGGTAACATATTGAATATATTTAAACTTATTTGAGCAACTTTAATTGTAACGAGAAAGTAAGAGGAATCTGAAGTTTTACTTTGGTAGAAGAACTAAGATTAAAAAAAAAAAAAAAATCCATTGATTACAGTCTTTATCCTTTGATGCAACCTAATCCAAGTCTTAGTGTGAGGATGTTGGGAGGAAAGCATCTGCATATCGAGAAGTTTTGGGCTCTAGGTGCTGCTTTTTGCTATAAGTGATGCGTTGCATCAATCTCTTTTGCTGTCAGAGTTAATGAAATAGGGAGATAGATGGATGTGAGATCTTGGAGGTACTTGTGTGTGTGTGCATGTCTCCATGCTCATGCCTCCTGTCTGTGTGTGTGTGTGTGTGTGTGTGTGCCTGCCCTTAAACCTCTGGCTCAGTCTCATGATGGGTTTGTGTGACGCCTCTGGAGGAACGCAGTGAAAAGGAGCATTGTGCTGAGGGAGTGTTCTCCTGGTGGGTAAAGCTTGTAAGCCCCTCTCCTCCACATGGGGCCTGCAGCCGAGGCTCTGAGCTGTGGTCTGGATGGCACCAGAGACTGCTCCCTCTGAGGCAGTGCAAGTAATAGCCATGCTTGTTGCCCAGGGAGAAGATGAGGGACATGGAAAAATGTGATACAAATAGCATGCAAAAGAGAAATATATGAAAAGAGGAACAATGGATACAGAGAGAGACATGAAGACAGGAGCTGGAGGGTTTGATAGCGGTGTGTTTTGACGAGTGTTTTTGTTTTTCTTTCATCATTTCACAGTTTTGTGTTTAACCACTGAAATGATTCATATATTACCAGTGATGGCGTCATGAACTAAAAAGAGCTTTTTCATCATTTGTTTGCAAAAACCAATGCTATTAATTACCAAGTTAGAGCAAAGGTCAGGTCATGTAAGGTCATGTTTCTTCCTCCAAATTCTAAATAAGGTGTTCAACCTCACAATGTCACAGGGTCAGAGAGAGGACGTCTGTATGTAATGCTACTATAGTGTGGATGCTTTTTATATGTAGCTGAACAGCTATATCTGGACACACTCTTATCTAGCCATGCATCATCCTGTCACATCAGCAATCTAAATGTTATCCTCGCTCTAATCGCAAGTCCCCTGTAGATAGCGAACGGGACTGTCAGGGATGAGTTGAGGGAGGTAATGCATTGATATGGCTCTCTGCTAAGGTCAGATATAGTACACATGAATGAGTGTGTATTTGTTTGTTCTTGCGTGAAAGTTGATTTCACACCGTAACACTGCATCCCAGTCTTCGCCATGCCTGTGGCTTGTATGATGATAAATTCAGTGCAGGTGTCACCCTGGTTACGGTAGGTGAGGATTGATGGTCTTCAGAGGCCAGCGATCCATCACCATCGCATCGGGATTTCAGGAATCTGTTCCTGATCACACCACGCGGCGGGGGCCATGTGGTAACGACCCCTCTCAGTGCGACACCACAGGAAATCGATACCAGGCACTCAAGGTCAATGTACTGTTGGAAAACTACTTAAGCCCTGACGGATGGAGGGCCCGTCTGCAGATGAGACAAGCCATTGACAGCTCCTCCACCTCCCATACTCACAAAAATCCACGCACATGCAGACATACGCAAATTGTGTGTCCTTTAAGGTCGGAGATTTGTGTGACTGTCCCCCTTTAGCTATCTTTGATTCTCTCTAATCTGAATTAATCTGTTTTAATTTGAGATACCAAGAAATGGAGGCCAACCAATGTGATGCCATCATGTGAAATTCAAAGTGACACGAACATGTAGATACAGAAGAGTCAGTTGCCCTGTTTTCTTCACATCTTTTAACAAGAAAGTTCAAATGTCAGGACATTTTAGGAAAAAAGTCATTTCTGAACATCATGTGGATGCTGTGATGGGCGCTTGTTTTGAGAGGGCTGAGAAACTTTTTATTTCCCGCAGTCCTTTAAGAAAAAAAAAATCTCAAAAAAAAATATTTTTAACCCTTTTCATCTTAGTACATTTTCTATACCTGTAATATACTTATACAATATACTTGTTCATGTACTTTTCTGTTTTTTCTTTTTTTCAACTTTAACTTCTTCTCTCTGACTTGCTGGTCTAAAAATCCGTTCTCACTCATGCAAGAACTTTATTTATTGCCTCTAAATCTCTTACCATATATGCGTATGTGCATGCATGTGTGAATTTCTTTTAGTTTGCAAACGTGTGTTACAGCTATCTGTTATAGATACCATGAATTAACAGACTAAAATTTGGGTGAATTACTGGGTTTGTCTCAGCTTTGGCAGCTACCATGTAGCCACAAACCCAGAAGTGGAGTAGCTATCCTTTCTTTTTCCAACCTCCTCTTTCGGTTGCCCTCTTTTGCGTCACGTTTGCATTAGATTTCCAGCCACTGGCGTAACACAACTCCATCATTGGACTATTCTGCACCAGCAAGGCCAATGAGAAATCCATGCGCTCCTCAATACAGCTACATATCATATCCAACTGAGTTTCCGACATTTTTTGAAACCTCAAATGATTATATCTCTGAATAATACTTAACTTTTGTATATCATCAAAAAAGCAGCATCAAATTTCCTGGTTTGATTATTGGAGGGTGTCCTAGCCCCTCTATACACAGAGCAGGGTGGTGTTGTGAGTATGGAGGCCAACTTTTACATGAAGCACAGTGTGTCTGAAAGCACCTGCCCCGGTCAAGTGTTCTTGAGCCCTGCCTGACAGCCAGTGCTGTGCTCAGTCCTCTCAATGGATTGGATTAAGTGAGCACCACAAAGTGTTTGACTGTATTGTCAAGTTATTCAAGACTACCTATAAGACGTCAAAGACTATTTGATGTGTAGCAACACAAGAATGAAGATTGTCTCAGGCGTTTTTGTTATAAACAGAGTCTGCTCTTCACTCACTCACTGACAGACATTCCACAAGGCCACAAGGTACTTCTGCTGAGGTTACATCGAAGTCGAACATGAAGATACCACAGATCTACATCCTGTATGGCAGTAATAACTGGCTTTCATTAGAAGACACAAGAAAAAGCCCAGGTTCATTGACAAGCTGAGAACTGTTCTGTGTTCCTCACACAGGAAAGCCGCAGAGAGGCATTTCGAGAAAGAGATAAAGGGCTTTTCGGTATAGTACTTCCTGATAGACTGAAAAGTTGTGAAGAACATGTACTGGATATGGTTTAAAAAAAAGCTGTTGTCGCAGCTGCATTTGCTTGTAAGTAGTAAGTAAGCTTATTTGTACAGCAATGAGTGTGCGATGCCATTTATGATGACATTGGATTTCTGGCTAACAGGAACAAGCGGCAGATCACTGTTGAGGAATTTACACTGCTGACTTTCTTTCTGTCTTTCTGACAGAAACTCTGACAAGATACTGGTTCTGATGGGAAAGAACTACATCAGCACGATAATGCAGATTTGCCGCAAATGAACTCAGTGTCGTTGTATATTTGTGTTACCATGCATGTTATCTCATTTTAAACTGTATGGGAGAACATACAATAACAGATAATGATTAATGTGAAATCTTCATTTAGTTATTTTGGCAAACAACTTTCCGTAATTTAGTGACTGATTGGTGCAAACGCTTAAATCCTTCTGATCCTGTCATAGCAAATAAAAGTGCATTTCTTAAGCACTTGCATTATTTATATTTGGGTGGCAAACTAAGTATTCAGGCTACACACGAGAGCATTACAGCATGGTGCAAAAGTGATCATTCATAGTCATTAAGATCGCAGTAAATTACATTTTCTTGGGCAACAAGATATACGTGGTGGACTGTATGTATGCTATAAGCAGCAATCCTTCATTGTGAATTTATGTTACACCTTCAGTTATTTTCACAATACACTGCGCACATGTGGAAGTAAAATGACAGTTACACACACACTCTCTCTCTCTCTCTCTCTCTCTCTCTCTCTCTCTCTCTCTCTCACACACACACACACACACACACACACCTGAATCCAAACAGTTATGAACTTCCCAAGAACCCACACAACACACATAGTGAATATTGTCTTCATCTACATAATGAATTATGTGGGTCACCATGGAGGTGGTCTATTTTTCTTACTCCAGCTCATCTGAATGCCTTATTCTTTTTATACCTACAAATAATTAGTGTATCTAGACAACACAACACATTTGTGTTAGCTGCACCCTTCCTGTTAACCTATTTATAGTCTGAAATCACCTACACCTCGTGTAGCTAACTCTGCACTTAGCAAGCAATCAGGATGTACTGCCATCCATAACCATATTTCCCTTTCTTTGCCATACTGCACCAAGACAGCTGTTGCTAATACATTAAGGATGTTTATCTTTCTGCCTGTTAGAAACATGATTTGTGTGCAGTTTGTTGCAGGAAAACTGGACAGAATCGAGCCAACAGTAGCATCACAAGGCTGGAAGGAGCAAGAAAAAATGAAGGCAATGAGCGTATAGAGCTAGGAGCTGCTGTTTGCAGGGACCTTTAGGTCAAAAGACAACGTAAATAAACTCATACTGGTGAACTACAGGATCCAGAGTAACAACCCTGAGTGTAAGATTATATAGACAAGGGTGGACTGAGCGAGAAGAGAGAGCAGGAGGAGAAATAATGTTGATTCTCCTCTACATAAAACTCAGTCAGACACAATTAAACAAAAACACAATTAAAACAGTCAAAAAAGAAACCATGTGGATATTTTACGAAGTCCAGGGCTATTTAAATATGCAGTATGGAGTGTGGTGGATATGCATTGCTACACTTCTATTCTGACTGACAGGTCACTGTGGTAGAGATTTGGAAATCACAAGGTAGCCATATCCATAAGCAAAGTCTGCTTAATTGTTTATTTTACCCCACTTGGGACTGTAATTTACTTATGAAAATCATGCTGTATTGAAGCAGAGGACTTGAAACTTGTGCTTGAGACCATAAACTCCTTTGGAAATGTTTGCTGAGGTAATAAATGAGGTGAGAAGCAGGGTCATTTCTCATAGACCTCTATACAATTGGATTTCTTTTTGCAACCAGTGCAGCTGTCCTCTGCTCAGAAAGAATGCAGGTTTCCACGTTTCCACATTGGCTTCGTTTGTCAGACCCAAAGATAACATCCACTTCCTTTATAGTCTATGGTAAAACTAATTGAAAAAGTACATGTTTATTGACACGTACACATAAGCACTCATTTGTTTGAAAAACATAAACGCAGAAGTTAACTTCATCATGTCAAGCATGTTTGAGTAATTTCATTTGATAAAAGCGCTGCTTTGTCTTAATTAACACATTTAAGATAACATCACATAATATTGGTTGTTTGACGACCTCAGTTTAACACTTCACGTTAGTCACCAGGAGAATACGTAAGAAATCCCTCGAATATTCAGTTTCAGCAGCCTAGAGAAAGTACTGGTAGGCTCATAATACTTTAATTTCTATCAAGAAGCTGTATGGAAAATGCGCTTGACATTTTAATGTGATTTGGTAAATCTGTCACTGCCACAACTGAAGGCTCTCACACAGTCCTTTGTGTAGATTGTGTAAAAGAGATCAGAGGCTCAGGTTGCCGTGTTTTATGACCCCTGGAGGGCACTGACAAACCTTACATTAGCCCTAGTCTGGGCCTAGGAGTCAGCTGCCTGTTTGAACATGAAAAATTAGCCGGGCCCTCAGACACTGGTCATTATGTGGTCGCCACTCGGCTTTTCCACCATAGCGGGGCCAAATGGGACGTGGTGCCGGGCCAAAGAGCCAATCTTCCAGGCTGGCTATTCATGGTAGAACCTCCCTCAGGAATGGTCACGGCACACAGGGAACCATGCAATTAATGGAAAGAAGCGTAGAGGTGAGGGACATTTGAGAAGATTGAGAGGAAGAAAACGGATGAAGAGAGGAAGAGGACAGAGAAAGACCAGTGATGCAGAGACACAACGAACTACAGGGGATGTGGAACAGAAGGAAGAAGGATGGACCGAGTTGCTGTCTGAAAGCCAGCTCAGCGTCTGATGTGGAGGCCAGCTCAGTGTCTCTGGGATCCACTGGCACAGGACAAGCAGAAGCCATAAAAGTGCTAACCAATATTACTTCTGAGCAGTTAAGATGCATTTAATGAATAAGTAGAACATTTAATTACAATGCAACTTATTTTTTTCCACCCATATTAGCTCGAATAGAATGAAAGTTCTAATACGCACATCTTCATTTACGGCGTGATGATGAAATAAATGCTTTTATGTAAATTGTGGGCTGGCAAGGAAAAAGGCTTCCACAGCAAAAAGGACATGACGGCGCACAGTTTGTAGTAAATTGAAAGAAATGTGTTTTTCCAATATCAACATTTTCTCAGTGCACTTATTCGAGCCAAGGTAGTAAATCATCTTCAGATTAATTCACGAGGTACTGGTAAGTAACTTAATAGAACAGTGTTGATGGTCCTGTGTTATCAAAGGCATGCAATATACTACTGTATGACTGTG
This sequence comes from Chaetodon auriga, assembly GCF_051107435.1. Taxonomy (NCBI): domain Eukaryota; kingdom Metazoa; phylum Chordata; class Actinopteri; order Chaetodontiformes; family Chaetodontidae; genus Chaetodon; species Chaetodon auriga. The sequence continues at coordinate 16,571,545 of NC_135074.1, read as the reverse complement.
TGTGCGTGTGTGTGTGCGTGCGTGCATCACACAAATAAGTTGATATTTCGGCCCCTGCATGTGTGCATGCTCTTGCACATGGACACACTCATAAAACAAATTTGATTTTAACTTATCGTTGGATATTTTTTCCTTCACTCCAATACAATTAGGACTTAGACTGAGGTTATGGAAGGGGAGCTGACCTGCTTTTAAAAGAACAAATAAAGCGTACAGTTCTCTCTACAGCTATTTAGACTGTAATGTCTGTAACTGCAGAGGCTTGTATGAGGCCATTGTTTCCAAGCTACAATAACAGACAGCCTTGTCATGGTTGTTTTGTGTAAAGCTCATCTTTCACCTCAACCTCACATGGCCTGTGATGATAATGTTCAGACTACCCAGAGCCTCAAGGGCTTCAGTGGGTGTTTCAGAGGAAGGAGACATAGAAAGACAAGAGAGACCAAGGAAGGAAAGAATATTAAGTGAGTAAGAGAACATATAATGGGAAAAACAAAGGGAGAGTTGGATGGGGAGGAATGGAGACCGAGGGGCGTTGTTTGTGGCCTACTCTTGTTACTGTAACCACAATGCTAAAATTCCTCATCATTGTGGCTTTCCTGTCATGACAGTGGTCAGGGAACATGGAAATGATGCCAGAAGAGACCTCCTACTCCACAGTGTCCATGCCAACCTTGGCCCACGCACTGTGAACAACAATACAACACACAGGCATCCACAAACATGTACATACAGACAACCACACGCAGGCACAAATAGACATATATGGAATATGACAATCAGATAGACACAGAGAGATTAGATTTTTTTAAGGCGATGTCACAAAAAATGTCCGGTAAAAAGTCTAATAATAGATCAGTTCTGCATGAAAATCTTGTTAATTACAAGAAATTATATTCATCTTAAAGACACATATTAGGAGACCAGTGTCAGGCCTCTCTGGCACAAGTCTTTAATAGGGTGATATAGAAAGAAAATATGAAAAACACAAAACTAAACGCAGACCTTGTGTAAATATTTAGACTCTAGATATAGTTTATACAGATGAGGTGGTGGTACTGTTTTTAGTCATCTTTGCTGGTTTGTAACACATTTGTAACTTTGGTTACCAAGACTTTCTGCTTCACTTTCCATTCGTTTGAGGGAAACCCTCACACATGGCAAGTGTGATAAATGCTACTGCACTAATCCACTAAATGATGTGAAAAGTGAATTGAGATGTCACATACGTATCCATGTACATGTGTGTTCCTGATCGGGTGCACATTTTCTATAGCTGGTTCAAATTTTCTCCACGTCCTCACATAGAGACTGCTGGGAAAAAGAGCAGAGGAGAGAGAGACAATAATACCCAGAGCTTCTGGTAGGATTGAAGTGTGTCTGCGTGAGCTGTTACACACACACTCTCTCTCATACACACACTCTACATTCACAGACACCCTCCACAGTTGCCTTTGTTTACAAAAGACAACTACAACGACACTTAAGTTGTCAAATTTACGCGAATGAAGAGCGATGGACTTTTGCTTCTTGTTGCAGCTTAGTTGCACAGTAATATGGAACAAGAGAGAACAAAGTGATGTGAGGTTTACCGAAAAAGAGCTCACACCATATACGCCCATCACACCCTGTGGATTTCCTGATGATGAGATCACTCGAAAAAAAGCAACGTTGATTTTAATATCATGCGGCAGATGCATAGAAATGTAGTCTCTGATAGCTGATAATCCTCTCCACAAAGTAAAACTTTAAGCTCTGCTTGAAGTTCTCTGGTTTGCAGCCGTGCAGCAAACAGTGCTCACCACTATAGTAATTCTTGTGGCTTAAGGCCGTGAGAGCTGGCAGAGCACCACAGCACAGAAGCTCCTTCCTTAAAGCTGTTCGACCCCACAGCGTCACACACCAGGGCGAATTTTATATCATTAAACAAAGCCCTTTAAAGCCATCTTTTACAGTCTCACGTGACCTCACTTCATGAAGGATCTCCTTTGTTTTTGCGTCTAATCGCAGCCCCTTAAAGTTTTAATTGCAGCCAGTAAAATATTGATAACTAATATCAGCTGGAGGCTGGGCTGGGTTTTTGGCAGGTAGCAGGAGGCCCCCTTCTGGGCCGTGTCCGCCCTAACTGGCATGTGTCCAGGAGCTTGAGGGTGTACAGATGTGTACAGGACAAGAGACAGTGAGCGATGGCATTCAGTGACACGTGTAAAAAGTATCGTGTGCATGTTAGAGTTCTTTTTTTTTTGGTTTGAGACTGTCTAATGTCACAGATCTGTTGACTGACAGGTGAGGTAAACAGAAGTTAAGTCCATAGATCAGCAGTCTGGTACTTGCCCTGCAGGGTCAGTTACCTGACAAAGACACCATGCTGATTCTGACGGCCCTGAGGCAGAATCTGCCTCCATACGGTATACACTACACTGGCATGACAGGCAAACACAGCACATTCGCTGGCATTTAGCCCAAAGCCACACAAACACAGGTCAGTCCTCAGTTAGCGTTACCCTCATTAAGCATCAAAACTGCAGTGAGCTGCAGAATGCAGCCATGATTGAATTAATAAAAACATAACATGGGTGCAAATATGTAAAAACTGTCAAGTCAATATTTGTGTGTCCGTTTCTGCACAGTAAAACAAAACCCAGCAAACTGGCAAGTTAACTATCAAAAGCAGTTCAACAACAAGAGGGGATGGGAACGGGGATGGTTGTGACATCAAAATGTGTTAAACCATTTCAAAACAAAGAGACCTTGTATGGTGAAAAGATAAAAAGACCATGTTTACTCTCTTTGTAGATTCCAGGGAGATCTCTCATTTATCTCTCTCCTTAAACACAGTGGTTCACCCTGCTGCTAAAAGCCCACCTCAGCAGTTTCTCTCCCTCTCCTTACCCTTTAATATTGATGATTCTCACAGGATAAAATAAGTTAAGTGGAGATATGGTAATCCCTCCTCTGCTTGCTGAACTCGTTTGTTTACTCTGGGGTGACTCCGGTGATGTAGCTACGCCTTTCTAGTCGCATATAATTTCACGTTTAGCAAATGCTCCCCTCTTTAATGTGCCCACTATCAAGGTCATGAATAGCTAAATTTTTTCAGCCTCTGGAATTAATTATTCACAGATAAAAAGCAAACGAGGGTTCTCTCTGAAACACGTTGGCGGCACTTTGTCCAGAATATATTCGACCACTTTCAATTGCCTTGTCTTTGGGTTGCATTTATTTTATGTTTGGGGTTTAACTTACTCGTCTTTTTTTCCTCTCCTTGTGGAGAACGATTAAAAATATATACATCCAGCATGCGGGGAACATGGTGGAGCCCTACTAGAGTAAACCAAGGTGATGGAATTAATCACTTTCAGAGAGCTTTGGTTATGGCTGTGTGGATGTGAAGATCCAGAAAAAGCTTACATGGCACAGAAGTTTGAAATCCAATATTCTTCTCCAGCCTGCTGTTCAAAGGGCTGAATATTTAGTCACTGTCAGACTAAAGAACAAACTATTTCACACATCTTCTTGTGAGAGAAGTCTTCACCTGAGCATGAAATAGGTATAGACCAGATTTATTTCCTGGTAACAAGAGCAATTATTGTGCATGGAATAGCTGGATTCCTACTCAAGGTTATAGCAGTGATAGGCCAGGACACCCCTGTGGATCCACTCTGTCCAAACATTGGAAATGGACTGTGAATTCTGCTAGATTAAGGCCTAGCCTCATTGTATAGTCTGTTTGATAAGGGATTAAACTCAGTAAATCCGTTACTTCATATGGGACTCCGTGTTTGAGTTATCCTCTGCATTTTAGAGCTGTTATTCTCCTCAGTCTCACTTTTCGTCTATTTCCCAGTTTTGACAGAGACTTGGTATATATGTGCTTTTTTATATTGCCCTTGGCAGCAAGGTATTTTATCACAGACCAGAATTGAGAATGTTTTTTTTTTTCATCTCTTTATTAGTACAAATAAATAATACACAAATTCTTAAATGCACCCAGTTATTCATTGGAGCATTCCTATGCTGTCGAGCAAAATAACAGACACTGAAATACCAGTTTGCTCTGCACAAAGAGAGTTGAAAAATGTTGAGCCATTAACTACTTACAACGGCATCTCCCAACCACAGGTCACAAGATTATGGTGCTCAGGTTGTAAACAGAATGAGCAGTCAAGTTAATGATATTAAGCCATTTAAGATCAAAGTTCAGCACGTCTCAAATCACACAGACGTAGGCCATGATGTTATAGCATTCAGGAAGGCATTCCTCCCTATGAATGCCATTTTTATGAGATACACGGAGCACAATTCTGGAGACTGTCTTACCTAGCAGTGCCAGCATTCAAAAGAAGCTGCACAGCTGAGATACATTCAGATGGGTTGTGAACTTTTCTTTAAAAATGCTTGAAGTGCAATATGTAACATCTGCCTGTCTGTGGAATTCATACCTCAAATAATTAGGGGGCAGCATATCACCAGAATTAGCCGCTAACTGCTGCTCAGGTGGGGGCAGGAGAAGTGTGAAGCAGGAGAGGAGTGAGACGGAGGTTGGGTATCTGTCAGCACCCACCTCCAGAGTCCTGAGCCATGGTTACAGGGGGGTCAGCCTAGGGGTGCCAGGAACCAAACCCAGCATAAAAACCACCTCGGTGTTGTTGAAATGAGGGCAGATTGGACGCCACAGGGGCTGACTATGGTCTCTTGGGGTACAAAGTGGCATTATAAGACAAAATGGGCTAGCTGGTTAGCATGCTAACTTCAATGGATATCTCTGCAACACAAAACATAGGCACGTTTGACATTACGTCAACATTGTTATTTATTTAGGTTCTGTTGATAATTTTAGTTAATTTTTGAAAGTTTTAATATTATTCCTATTCCCATCTTTAATATAGAAAAGGTAAGTCCCACAGCAGCTGTGGACAGAACCCTTAAAGAGGGGAAGAGCACATTTTAAAGAGCATGACAATTGATTAATTGTTTCTTTACAGCTGAAATTTTTGAGTCTGTGTTAATATTTACCATTGTCAGTTTTGCACTTAGTTACACATCAACCAGTCTGATCTTACGTCATCAAATTAGTCCATAAACAAATTTGATTTGAGTATCAGATAAATCATTGTTATGTACAAATTGTGTTTGACCCCATCCGGAGGTCAAGAAAAGAAACCGATTTTCGCTGTGCATCCGCTTCCATTTCCTCTCTGAGCTGTTGGTACTAAGAACATGAGGTAAATGATATTGACATATTTTGTATTTACATATGCACACACACATAAAGTCAAGGCAGGAAAGACTCTCATAGATAAACTCATCCTCACAGCAAGGCCTCTGTTAAGACAGACGCCCCAGTAAGAACAATCCATTTCAACTACAGCCCGCGTTTGCAATTAAGCTTCATCTTCACTGCTATGTTGTCAAATTCTCATGCGCTGCCTTCTCTTTGCATGAATCACCTGTACAGTTTAATTACTGAGCCTCTTCCCCCAAGCCCACCCACCTCCATCAGCTTTCCTCTTGCAGGCCACATTATCAAACTAGGGCAATTTCCCCCAGCATCCCCATCTCTAATGCACGGTTGCTTTAAACAAGACTGATGATGGCCAATAAAAGTGCTCGAGTGAAGCGGTATAAATGCTCTGTGGGTGTTTTGAAATCCAAACAGGAAGCAAGGGTGAGTCTGTGACAGCTCGAAGCCAATGACGGTACACGTCCTCCAGGAATATTGGGTTAAGCTCTGGATGCTGAATCAGCCCAGACAGAGGTGGGATCCACAGCGTCTGATTTATCAAAATCAGACATTAATCAACTTTACCCCAAGCTCCTCCCACCCGTGTTACGCAGATTGAGCCACACGTTTGAGACGGTGCTTTTCAGACATGGCCTCAATGGAGGACATGACATTAATGTGTTCTCTCACTGGTAGTAGAATAAAACCTTTTTCTTATCTTCACATTGTTCTGCATAACTTTTTTTTCCAGCATAGGTTGAACTAAAGGGATCTGCAACAACCCCAGGGACCTTGAATGAAACTGTAATTTTAAAATTCTAAAATAAATTGTTACTATTATTAATTTCTTCAAGGTAAAAAACAGATTTGACCATGAGTTGAGAGCTGACTGACGTCCATCGAACTCACCTACACCGACACCACATTTGTGTCACATACCGGTCATTCATAAACTAATCAGCAGTATTGCACAGTCCTTTCCTTCCACAGTGCTTATGACTCAGCAATTTTAACATCATTCACTTTTATTATTATGACAGATGCGTTGCTCAATTTTGTAAAAGTTGCATGTCACCGTCTGCAGCAGAAATACTCAGGTTTTGTCTCACTGATAATGGTATATCGACAACTTACATTGTAACAATCAATCTGGCGAGAAGTATCCTATATAGGTACCAATACATATTCATTTCTAGGGTAATATACATTTTTTTACACTTGAATGGCAACTTAACTCTACAAAGACACTGTGTGGCACCTTTTGTAGGAGGTTTAACATTTTCAGGTACTATACTGAAGGTGACTGTGTGGTGACAGTTTTTTGCAAACTGCCTTCATGTCGAACATGCAGTAAGTACATCGTCTACTACAGCTATAAACTGTCACGACAAGCGTACCTCACTTTTTCAAATTAGCTCTCACAAAATGCGGTAAAGGATGGTCTTTCCCCTAAATGCTGATTAGCGTGAACATACCCGTAAGCCGTGAGTATCAATATGTGTATTGTATTGACTGGACAGCTGTGTATTGTGGCAGGGCATTCTTTCACTCCCCACAGTGTAACTGACATAGCCATAGATTTCTCAAAGGAACCTGCTGCTTATGTGAGGGATGACAGATACATGTTGTTGCGAGAATATGCGGAAGGGATCGCTAATAAGCTTTTCCAGATCAATAAAGGACTGTATGCTGCAAATTAAACTGTAAATCTCATCAGAGGTGGTAAATAATTCTTATGTCAAGCCAAAGGTCTAACAAATGCAGCCCATCCTCACCAGATAAGCGGCCGTATGGTCGTCTGTGCAATTAGATTATTACGACCCATATTTACGTTTATTGTTAGGCTGGAACTTCTAGTGGCCATTTTAATTATGATGGGAGTGAAGGAGGAACTCAGGTTATATTGTCTAAATAGAAACAAAGCCCGTATATGGAGGAGGTGAAGTGGATGGATGGACCAAACAAACACAGGACTTTTATCCAGGAGACTGCTGTTCATGTCCCCTAAAACCAGAGGTCTTCATTGACTTAACTCACGGACTGTAATGTAGGAAACAGTAACGTTTGTTTACCCAAACCCCAATCTATTCCTAATCTTAACCAAGTAGTTAAACAAAGCAGACTGTTTCACAACGTTAACCATGTGACGAATAAGGTCTGATAGGCCTATCGAAGGTGCTCTCCAGCAGTCGGATTTGTTGTTCTGGGTCATTGGTTGTTGACCTATTCAGTCTTTTAGGTATGAAGATGTGTTGAACAACTGTGTTTGTTTCCTGTGGAGATATATTAAAATCCATAAGCTCGCACTTCTTAAAAATGTTAGAATAGTACAAAGGCCGTTAATTGTAATCTAGCTGTTTTAATATGTTGAGTATGCTTTCCAGGCAGGACTCAATAGATGAGTAGGCGCTTTCAGTCTGAGGGCACACGTGAGCATGATAACAGGGCATGGCGTCTAATAGCTGGAGCATGAAAAAAAGATTCCATGGCAAGCAGGAAAGCACGATGCACAAACAGAGTCTGATTACCTGAGCTCTGTGATATGAGTGGCACTGAAAATAGCAAGAGTCCTGTATCGACTTACATTCAAAGTTCAGCATTAAACTATCCGAACATGTTGTAACATGAAGAGAACATTAAGATTATTCTGGCGTGCGTGCAGAGCAGGCTGAATACAGCACTGACATTGTGGTTTTGCTTGTTATGTAATGACTTAATTGATGCCTTGTGACTGGAAAGGAGACAAAAGAGCTGCTTTTTTTTTTTTTTTTCTTTTGTTTCCACTGTGCTTTTAGTGAAGAGCATCACTTAAGTAGCGTTCTCTCATTGTGGCACATTAACATGCATGATGACCTGGTGTTATCCATTCTTCCTAGAAATACCCATTAGTTCCCTTTCAAGGATTTGGTGAAACTGAATCTTTTATTCTGGGAAATTTGGAATGGCAAACATTATATTAAAAGACGATCATGTTCTCAAACCAGTTCCAACCATTGGACACTCATAGCTGTCCTACTTGGGAGTATCCCTCAGAGCTGCGGTCATGAGACCTCAGGAGAACATCTCTGCCTTGTGGCTTTGCACTGACCACGAATGTGAACACAGCGCAGCAGCCGACTGGACAGAACTGTGCCTTTTGGCTAGGCTCGGCCATGCTCAGTCTGGAGAATAGAGAGGTTAGCACAATTAAATGAAGCTTACCATGGCAGTACATATGTCATGTGTTGTCCCACTTTCTTTTTGTGGTGCTTGTGATGAAACTTCTTTTGCCTTTCCGCTCTGCGGTGTAAGTCCTGAGTCCAGAGGCCAAATCTCTGGTGGGTAGCCATAAGTCACGTCTGGGTTTAGCACATTGCTGAGGCTGGCTGAGGTTTGCTGTGGAACCACAGCCTAATTCACCCAGCACTGTGAGGAGACGGTCCGTCTACAGCCCAGAGCCATGACCAACCAGTGGCTTTACTGCGGGGCTGCACGCCAGAGATATTATCCCCTTACCCTTGTTGCTGTATCGCCCCCCCTCCCTTCTTTTGGCTCTTGATGTCTGTTGACTTTTGGGGCTTTGCTTATGTGTGTTTTCTCCTCTATTTTCTCAGGTCAATGTGTTATTTAATGTTGTATTCTTAAATTCAGTATCACTTATTAGCCTGTAGATCTCCTCTCCTCCAGACAGACTTGCTAAGTTGTGCTTATCTAATGATATAATAAACACATGTGACAGGTTTTCACTGCCAAAAGACAAGTTAGATAAATGTGTGTGTGAACATTTCACTCAAGTGCTTTACAATACTTGAAAAGATAATCCATTGTCAAGGAGAGAGGAGTGGGTGGGAGACTTTGGGGTTTAAACAGCACAATAATCTCCCCATATCTCCTCCTCGACACGGCACACTCTCTGCCTGCCACTTACTGGAGATGTGTAGATGTGATAACAGAGAGTAAACATACTCGGGCTGCATGTTCCAGCATGCGCACACACACACACACACACACACACACACACACACACACACACACACACACACACACACACATGCTCCTTTCAAATCATTCCCTGGTGCCACCGCAGCTACTTTACAAATAATGGCCCCCATGTGTGTTCAGGGCTCCAAGGCTGTGTGAGGCAGGGGGACTGGGCTCGGTGCCCAGTCTGAAACCCTGTCAAGATCACTGTAAATTTCTCCTCATTTTCAGCAGCTGTAATTTAAGGGCCAGATGTGCAGGAGACTGAGGACAGAGTCAGATAAACAGCTTGTTACATATTTCTTTTCCATGCATACTATGGTACATGGATATCCGTTCGCTACACTATTTGGTCTTTGGTCGAAGCAAATTCTTTTCAGTCTCAACCTAAAATTGATAAGCAGTAACACGAGGTAGTCTGCTGTACAATATATCTCACATTTGCATCGTATCTGTTCATGTCTGAAATTATGTCTTTTTTAAAAATCAAAACACATGAACTGCCTGTTTTAACGAGTGTTATTGCTTGTGCTGGTATATATGTGTATATATTTTATTTGGCTGCAAAAACAGAAAAAATACAGAGTAAAATAAAACACGGCTTCACACGTTTACCGGGATCTGAAGCACAGCCTTCTCAAAAACAGAAAAGCACAAGCTTTCATGAGCTAACGCTAACACATCACCTTGTGTCATAAATATTAGCGCAGAGGCTCCATTACTGTATATGTGACAGTACGCTCCCCTGCCACTAATGGTCCCAGTTTCCAAGGCTTGAAAAATTCACAGTGGTGCCCATAGAGACATTGGCAGTGTAAACAGTGGGTTGTAGCAGGGAAAATGATGTTAAATCCTGAAAATCCACGCTAATTGGAAATATAATGGAGGATGAAGGGACACTGCTGGACGAGGTGGGAGGCCTGATGAATGTGTGTGGACTGGATATGTGAAGGAATCTCTCATGTGTTTTGGCAAGGAGGGGCAGCCTACTGCTCAGGTCTTGTGTGAAAAGTCACACTTTATAAGTCAGAGTGTTTGGGGGAGGACACAGGACTGTAGGTCATAGTGGACTGTGGATTTGGGAAAGTATGGATATTTATTCAGCTGACAGGTGCTGATATGAAAACTGATTCATATATAACATTAAATCAATCAAACAATCAGAAATAAGCATTTCCCATACCTTGATTTTCAATTAAATGCTGGTCAATTCAGTCACATTTAGAATGGCATCTACATCCAATAGAGATTATTATCTATGTCTATACCGCACAGTGTATTCCTAATCATGTCTCGTCTATGTGTTTTGGAGCATGACCTACACCAGGCCCGACATTCACATTGTAGTACACCCCCCCACTCCATTTCATTTCATCCTGTGGTGCTGCCAGTTTCAGCTCACAGCGTCCACATACACACAAGATTAATGCTGCTTAATTAAGAGTACAAAGTGACTAATTGGGGGCGCATGTCAGAGGTATATGTGTAATTTGCACATCAGTAATGATAAGTTTGGGGAGATCCCTGGTGTCAAAACATATTTAATTGCAGCAGGGATTTATAACATTGGTTGTTAATGCCGAGCGACACATAAACACACACACACATACACTGCACACGCATGCATACACAGTAAGCCTTTTTAAATCAGGTCTATGTCTTTAACCTCTTACAAAATTCATGAAATGAGCACAAACTCGAACTCAATGAGATGTCGCTGTGTGTTGTGGACATGAATCATCTAAGTATTACATTCTGCCAGTAACAATACCACAGATTAGACTCGCCATTTTTCCCAGTTTGTATCATGAAGAGGTAAGCTCACAGTTAAGTCCAGTCAAATGAGCAAAGTTACCACCATGTGTCACATCAAGAAGGCTGTGCAGGCTGTGTGTGTGTGTGCACCGCTTTAAAACATCACTGAACAAGAAACACAAAACAAGCAGTCTGGGCAGAAATTCAGTCGTCACAGTTTGGGTAAAATGAGGTTTTGAGGTTAGGCTAATGCAAATGCTTCGCCTAATCTCGCATTTCATGCACAGTCCACATGTGAATATGATGATATAAAGCCTGTTTCACAAAGGTTACAGTGTTCATCTGTAACAGAAAGCGGCTGGTGATCTTCTGGTTGTAAATGTTATGGCAAACTTGTTCTACACCGCACTTACGCAAACAAAATCTACACAGAAAGAGGAAGAATCTAGTCTTTAGTTTTTTTGTGTGTGTAAGTGAGTCGTTATGATTCTGTCAGAAGCAATCAACTGCAGGCATCACACAGTCTAAATAAAAGCTCGGTTTAATATGCACACACACATGCACTCCAGCAGCGTCTTTCTGTCCGGTGTGTGTACGCTGTGAGTGATATATTGTGTACTCATAAATGTGTGTGTGCCTGTGTTTGCGGGCATCCTGTAAAAATGGTTGCTACATTGGCCATGGCCAGACAGTCTGTGACCACACAGAGAGTGGCAGCAGGAGGTCGACACCTCCCTGGTTTACAGCCTTCTGAGGAGGGAGCCTCATTTTCTCCCGGTGCTGGCTTCACTCTTTATTTTTCTGCTTATAGTACAAGCACTAATATTAGATCAGCCGGGACTGCTGCTCGATAGAAAATGCTTTATGCTTGTTAAAATAATTGCTCTCAGTTTTCCAACTCATAAAATTGCCTTTGTAATTCGGTGGGGAATGTATCTTCTGAGACAATCACTCTCACGCCAGAGCGATGGCAACAGTTTTAATTAGTGGCATTGAATTTCCACAGAAATGAATCCTGGGTGCTGCACAGAGCGGTAATTGTTGAGGTAATAGTCTTATTAATTCTGCCACACTTAAGGGGGCAAACAGCAACTCCAAACCCTCCACACACACCTCTTCAGGGGCAATTTCGGCATTCCGACTTAATGGAATTCAATTCGCTGAATACATGGATAATCATTTTTGTACTCTCTTGCTCTACTTCTCACTATTGGGCAGTATGGAAACATGCAGTCGGATGTGGGCAGAAACATACTGTGCTGCTTACAAAAGGCCACGTCTCCGTTAGTCCTCATGAAGAATTCCACTTAGAATTCCTTTGTGCCACAGGGCTCCTCGCTGTACGCTGGTTGCTACAGAGGGCTTTCACAGGCATGGACCCTACTGGTGTAATCCCATAATCCTACTGCACAGGGGTCTCAGAGCTGATGTGGAAAGTGGGGTGGGGTGGTGTGCTTTAATTAAGATCTGAAAAGGGGGCAATAATGTTGATGAACAGAGCAGAGAAATTGAAGTAATGGGTGAAACTTGAGAAAAGGGGATGTGTATGAGAAAACATGCCAGCGCATGCACACGCTTACATAAGATCTCATCTGCACAGTGTGACTGTATGGAGCTTACTGGAGATGTAAAACACACAGCTAAACACTTAATGACTTGCCTATTTTGTCGAGGGCAATGACAGTCATGAAATAGTGCTGATACAGAATATTTAATTTATTGTTGGGGATTAAAAAAACAGAAAATTGAATATTGCAGGCCAACACTCACAGGGTCTGTGCTTAATGAAAAGCCTACTCTTCAATACAAATCGCCTTATTTACCTCCTCTGTCCTCTCTTGTTGTGTCTGATTTCATTTCCTTCAGTTGGGCTGCATTATTGCCTCCTCTCCTGTGCTATTGATTTTGGTGAATATGGTTATTACAACATAAAAACCTTTGAGTCTCCATCTATTCAATGTACTGTAGGAAGCAGGCTGAAAAAAAGAGTAGTAACCAATCTCATCTCCAATTTACATTCACTTTAGCTGGAAAACATTCATTTCTGTGCAGACAATCAATATCACTTACAGAATAATTGGAATGTTATTAATCTAGCAATATTCCTGTGTGGATGTATATTATCCTACCATGGACGTGAGATGCTGGCAAACAGGAAAAGGATTATTATTTATTTGGAAGTGCTTTCACGTTGTATTTCTAGAGTGATACACATAAAACATATTCAAATTCTAAAACATTTGCAGGGATGTTATGTTTTTTTTTTTTTTTCATGTGTCTGCCCCTGCATAGGATTTCCTTCAACCCCACATCCAACTGAGAGAGACTTGGGGCAACTTTGAACTCGGGTAAACTGTCAAAGGCCTCTGAGGCCAGACAACAGGAAGCACCTGGGGTTCTCTTGGAGCTGGCAGCAATGCCAGACCAACTCTAATCCAATCACAGGCTGACAGCAGGGCGGCTTCAGCTCTGCCTGACGGATATTGCTCCTGTCAACACCAGACCACAGATCCATAGTTCCCCTGTTTTGGCTGTCTGACTTGTATGTCTTATTTCATATTTATGTACAATATGTGTGCCCATGCAAATGCACAGTAAAAATTCACTTGTGTATGCTCTTGATTTGTTTCCAAAAAATGCTGAAATTCCTGTTCAGGCCAAACCTATATTTGTCTTCAAAATGTCATTCAATACAGTGAATAAACCACAGGTTAGCGCTGGAGAAAAATATCCAAACCAGAACCAAATTCCAAAAAAAAATCATCCACAGCAACACCTCTGCTGTACCAGCACTGTGGTCTCATTGAAATGAATGAGGGGTCTGCGGACCTACCAGTGGTCTGAACGTGGCCTCAGGGACATGCCAGCTGAGGCAGGAACTCAGTGTTAGCTTACCTGATGGTAGCACAAAGTTCATAAAATATTCATTTGAACACTCAATTTAAAGCTTGGACAGAAAAAAAACCCCCATAAATGACAATGCAGTAATCTGTCAAATAAAATGTTTCAAAGCAGGAATTTCATGTATCATCATTGCATTCAACAAGTACAGGACACAAGCTAGGGCGAGTGCTTCAGCATTTCTAGTTTTATGATGACATGAGTTGTAATTATTATCCTCTCTCATGTTATTTGAAACAGCTTGTCTCTTAAACCTCACACAGCAAAACATAATGAGACTCTCATAATGAACGAATCATACAAGGCCAGAGGCCACATGTTCATTCATACTGAAATGCCTCCCTTATCAGAGTACAATGTTGTAATCACATGACACGCACAGTTGACCCGAACAAGAGTTTTTTTTTTACTGACTGATAAAATCTAATTACATTTCAAAGGTTCCCAAAGCAGCACCAGCAGGAGGAAACACCCCGGTTACAGTCCTGATATGAGTGTGCTGTCGTCTTCCTGTCGTTGGCATGTAGAAGTTAAAATACTGTATCAAAGGATCAGTCTGGAGAGTTTGGTTTCTCCAACAATACATATTTTGTAATCCAGTATTGATATTTACATTTATTTATTTCTTGTGATTATGATGCCATGTCCAGGCATTTCACACCTGCACTTGAACATGGGGCCGGCACCTCCTAAATGTAAATTCATACACTTAGAAAAGCCTTTTTTGTGGATTGAATGCCACAATGTGCATCTACATAATGTGACCATGGCCTCAAACCTGATATATGAAAGCCTGACTGAAATAGTTTGGCTCAGGTCTCGCTTTAACACAGCCTGACGGGTCTGTGGGGTAAAAAAACCTTTGACTCAGCCAGGAACCCTTGTAATTAGGTGTAGTGCTGGATAGGCCTATTGTAATACAAAACTACAAGACTACTTATTCTAAAGTCTTGCAAACCCACAGCTAAAAGGATAATAGCTCGGCCTTAGAATGAAACATAGCTGAGCCATGGAATAAGAGATATTTAGTCAGATTGCTCTGCTGAATACAGAAACTAAATCAAATAGGTTTAAATTAAGAGATTGGTTAATTACACCGACTGTGAGTGCGAACCAGTTAATAAGAGCAAGTTGAAGACTAGATGATTCCCTGGTGGGCAGGCAGGATTACCTCTGTAATCTCTTCTGTCACATATAGTGATGCCCCAAATCTCCCCTTGCTCTGAGGAGCATTCAACCCGTCAGTGGAAATGAAAGAGGCCTTAACGAACACCTCTCTCCCACTCATGGAGCACTCGGCTGTGACGCCCCTGCTGATGGTGTGTACGCTAAAGCTGGGAGATCAGAGTCCATTGAGGTGCAGGGTGAGCTTGATTCTCATATTCCTTTAAAGAAAAGGGAAACTTGCAACTCTTTCGGCTATTTGGTATGTGTGTGCTTGTGTGTGCTTATACGTGTGTGTCTGCGTTTGTGTGTGTGAGACACTCTCATTGAATGGCTGAGTTCCTCCTCTTCACAACGTCAGTCTCAGATGGCTCCATTAAAAATATTCTACCACACTGTATGGAGTATACAAAATGATTTAAATAGTTCCAGAAAAAGTGAAATATTACAAAGAAGTCATGTTAACTGTGAATTGAAGAGACGGACTGGTTATACGCTAACATTCCCAGCTGGTGTTAAGGGACTAAAGGTAGGAGCCCTGTTTCCCTTATGCATTATCATAAATCATAGTAGGCCTATTTAGTCATTCAATACCACACTGTCCCCTAGGACCATAATCTGTTTACAGGAGCACTGCAGCTTTGCATAGTACTTTCAAATCCATACCAAATGCATTTTTAATTGGTAAATAAATGCAAAACGCATGCTAACAGGCAATTGTAGCAGTGCTCCTGAATGCTTAAATATGGTTCTAAGCATGATGTTCACATTATGGATTTTGCATCACCGTGTGTTTCCAAGGTGATTTATAATCAGCCAAGCATCCAGTCTCTGTTGTAGCATAATGGAAGGTCCTGAACCAAGCTATGACTTCATCACATTTCAACATGAATATTGAAGATTTCAGCGAGTGTCTGGAGGAGAACCTTCATAAATATATATACTCAGTATTTACCTTACTCCTTATATATTTTTTTTTTTAAGCCACTACAACAATAATGTCCTGGCTTGTTCTGTGCATTACCGGCACTCACCACGGGTCAGTGTCATCCCTGCCAATTAATATACAACCCCAACAACCCCAATCTCCAAAACACTGGGATGCTATGTAACACGTAAATAAAAATAGAATGCGATGACTTTCATATACTTTTCAACCGATATTCAATGGAAGACAGTACAACGACAAATTATTTAACGTTCAAACTTTTTAGATATACACTCTTCCTGAATGTGATGCCTGCAACATGTCCCAGAAAAGGTTGGGACAGCGGCCTGTTTACCACTGTATTGCATCACTCCTTTTTTAACAAGTCTCTGTTAGAGTTTGAGAACTGAGGACACTGATTGCTTTTGAAAGTGAAGTTCTTTCCATTTTTGCCTGATATGTGACTTCAGTTGCTCAACAGTCCCGGGTCTCTATTGTCGTAATGCACCACACATTTTCAGTGGGAGACAGGTCTGGACTGCAGGCAGGCCAGTCTAATGTCTGCACCCTTTGACTACAAAGCCACACTGCTGTAACATGCAGAATGTGGCTTGGTATTGTCTCACTGGAATAAGCAGGGACATCCCTAGAAAAGATGTTGTCTACATGGCAACATATGTTGCTTCATAATTCAGCATTAATGGCGCCATCACAGATGGTAGAAATCATCCATCCCCTGGGCACTAACACACACTCATACCATCATAGATGCTGGTTTTTGAACTTGGCACTGGTAACACTCTGGATGGTCCTTTTACTCTTTAGCCCCAAGGACACGATGTCCATGATTTCCAAAAAGAATTTGAAATGTGGACTCATCAGACCACAGCGCACTTTTCAGCTTCACATCAGTCCATCTCAGATGAGCTCAGGCTCAGAGGAGTCACCAGCATTTCTGCATGTTTTTCACTTTGCATGGTTGAGTCTTAACTTGAATTTGCAAATGCAGCAACAAACTGTGTGTACCAACAGTGGTACCAACAAGTGTTCCTGAGCCTGTGTAGTAATATGCTTTATTTAATCATGACATCTTTTAATACAGCACCACCTTGAAGGTCACGGGCATTCAGTGTTGGTTTTTTCAGTCTTGTCCCTAGCTCTTGTGATGATATTATGGATTGTAACTTCTTTAACATTGTGCACTGAGAAACGTTTAACACTGTTTGTCTATGCAGTTTTTCATAAAGTGGTGAACCTCGCTCCATCCTTGCTTGTGAATGACTGAGCCTTTCATGGATGCCGCTTTCATAACCAATCATGATACTATCACCTGTTACCAGTGAACCTGTCTACCTGTGGAATGTTCCAAACAGGTGTTTTTGGAGCATTCCACTACTTTCCCAGACTTAAGTTTCCCCTGTCCCAGCTTTGTTGTGTTGCTGGCATGAAACTCAGAATCAGCACAATAAGCGTCTCCACTTTTTGGAACTGTGGTTGTGATAACATACATGTGACATAATACTGTAGCTCGTCAGGTAAAACATCACAAAGAAATCTCATCTAGTCACAACTTCTTTTCTCTTCAGTACAGTATGAAGTGAATACAATGATGTGTGTGCAATGAAACTTAGTTTCGGTATCACTGATAGCATAATGAGTTCATACTTTAAATAAAAAGAATTCACTTCACAGTTAGAACTGAGAAAACCAAGAAACCCTAGTTTTTATGAGCAAACAACATTATAAATTCATAACAACCTGTGTTGTTTTTCAGTTCATTGTCTGTTTTGACTCAGAGCCGTCATTTAGTTGATATTTTTTCCGCAGTGGCTTGGTTAATTATTTTTTAGCAGGACCTGGAGCGTGTTTCAAAATGTGACTGCTCTTACTGAGCCACCCAGAGAGCAAAGGTCAAGGAACAGCACATGTGCTGGAGCACATGATTCTGTCTCAGGTTAGGGCCGAAAGAGCATAAACATCTGTGTGATTACACAACAGCTGTCACAGATGATGGTTAGATGATGTTTAGGGAAATGAAATCGAATTCCTTTCCCTTGTTTCTGGACATTTGTAAGGCTTGATTAATTGACTAAGCTTGGATTCATATTTTTGTTGCAATTTTAGCAATGTTATCCTTTAAATTCATGATTTTCATACCAGTCAACGGTGAGACATTTTAGCTGCATTTTTATCTTTTTATCTTCTTATTTTATCTTCTTTAATTATTTTCTATTTGAGATTAGAATACAATGCAAACAAAATCGAGTCGCAGTCACGCACAGTCATCTTTATTTGGCTAGTTTTAAAGTGACAGTTTAATTTATGAATGCAACGACTTTACAGCAATAAGTTGCTATTATGGCACCATAATGTCATCCTGTCAATAATCCTGGCAGCACTCCAAGAGGATACAGTTTCTGTAAATGAAGTCCAAAGTTGAAGCACCCTTTTATTACTTTAATTGCAAGGAAATGAAGACAGACATTTATAGCAATGCCGGAGGAGGCAGTAGTTACCCTGACTTTATAGTTTAATAGCAAGGTTTTTTTATATTAAATGGCACTTATCAAGTTTACAATGAAACGCATGCTGTAAAAGTGAACTGGTATAAAACTTTCAGACATTTGATATGACGAAAGAGGCCATTTCCAATTTAGCCCAAAATTTTGATGCTCTTGGATTGTGGATTTAGTGCAGAGGTTTTAAAATCAGTCTGTGTTAAAGCAAATGTTCTACTCACAGCCTTCTTGGACACATTGCATGCAGATACTGTGTAATGAACATATTTCATACATAACTATGTTCAGAGTTTTATGAACTGAGCCTCCTTTGCTCTGCCATTTGTACACACACGGCAGTAAATCAATACAGCCAAAGATGTAAGATACTGTTCTTATCATTGCTTTTATCACATCCTTATCAAAATAGGAGCTCCTTCAGCCTTGTGGGTGATCAATGAACATTTCTACTGCTACTGAAACAAACACAAGGGCATCCTGTGCTTTTTGCATTCTTATCTAAACAAATAATCACATGGCCATCATCCATTATATCATCAGTGATCGAAATCAAATGGTTCCTTTCAGTCGGCTTCACCTCAGCCATTGGATAGTAAACCTTCTCCCAAAATCATCGTGACCACTCTTATTTAGGCATGGAATCACATTATTCACATTATACAGGTCTTATACGCTGATAGAAATATGCAGGACCACTGTAGAGCATGACACTACAGTATACATGACTGCACTCGATGACACTGTTCTACCAAGAGGATATCTGTGTCTTATCTGAAGTTGTGTAAAGCCAGTGTCAAAGCTAAGGTGCTGGTAAATGATCGAACACGGGGATATGACAGTATGGTTAACCTGGTAAGGATCCAGGACTTTATGTACTGTATTCAGAAGTAGTATACTGACGTTTTCTTTACACACATCCTCACACCTAAACGACTGTCAGTGACTCCCAATGTGACATTGGGATTTGGAGAGTACTTAGCAATAGGCATATCACACCTTGGTCATCACAGTTCACAGTTTCCTTCAGTTTAGGAACCAAAGCTACTTGGTTAGGTTTAGGAAAACATTACTGTTGCGTATGTTATCAAAGTTAAGTACGTTACCAAAAAAGTTCATGTTAGCCACTAGAAGTTGCCGCCAACAACAAATGTAAATATGGGCGGTAATAACCTACTTACACACATGACCTACACAGCAGTTGTTCTACTGGTTGCTCATAAGTAGTCAAAACACTATAGATAGAATTTAGTATACTTCCTATATGGACCATTTCCCAAGTCATGCATCCACAGCCCATATATTGAGGTGCGACAGCTGTAGGCACCTAACTGACATCCACTGTAGTAACAATAGGCTCACCCCATAAAATGGCTGAGTGATCAAAAGGATTCACTATTACTAATGTTCATTGGTTGCAGTACAGAGGGAACAGACCTGCACAAATTTCTTTGACACAATCTATCAGACTAATGTTTTTAATATTTATTTTCTCTTCACCATAAGAAAGAGAATAACAACACGTAGCCTGTGCAGCATTTTTCCTGGTATATGACACTATGAGAGCTCCAAAGCCACATTAACCAACAAAGAGCGTGTGTGTGTGTGTGTTTGTGGCAGAAAGGGTGGTAGACAGCTTACACAGACCCAACAGCATATCACCTCGCCTGTCAATCAAGCCACAGGGGAGGTGAAGGGTAAGGAGGAGACAGGCATGCTGGCTAATCATTTTGTAATCAGGAGTCAAAACAAAACAAAAAAATGTTTATCTGATCAGCGCAGGCGGCTGCCAGAGTTGACATGGACGTTTTTTTCCTCCTGTGTCATCATGTCAGGGCTAATGGACAGTGGTAAGGAGGGGAGTTAATTACTTTTGACGATGCTCCCCGCTAATTTCCCATTTATATGGAGTCCCCTTTCTCCTCTGCCATCGTCCAGGCAGGCAAGCTGCTCTTCCTCTGCTGTTTACATACAGAGCCATCAGGATACCTTCACCATGTCTGTGCATATCAAAACATTATGGATGCTATTGTGTCCTTTCTTGATTTTTTTTCCCCCCAAAGCTTTCAAAGTGAGGTGGGGGGGCTGCATTGTTCCACAGCAGGGGACAAATAGACTAATTTCACACATTCACACACAGCATGGTTTTCCTTTTTATGGATCTTTCAGGTTTTCTGAAATCTGTCCCCATGTGAGCTGTTTCAGCCTTAGCTGTTGGTTGTCTTGTTGAAGGTTTTGACCAAGTTTTAGTTGAATTTTGATTATTTATTCATTAGATTTTTTGTGGCCCAGTTAGTTCACCCCACTGGTGGACTGGCCATCTGGCAAGGTGGACAAATGCCAGAAAAGCCACTCAAGCTATAGGCTACTCGGAAACAAAAAAAAGATGAATGTATAATGAGATAAAAAACGTCATCATTTTGGCTGGAATAATTTTATTTCCCATGATATCGAAGTGAAAGACTGAATGTTTTAGGTGTGTCATCATCCAGAGAATAGAACATCTCAAACAAACCGAGGGCCGTCATGCTTATTGATAAGTTATGGTAACTTAAAAAGTGATTCTGAAGCATACCATGTGATTGACAGGATTGCAGGTAAAAGCTAATTCCTTCATGTTTACTACTTAGGCTACATAAAAATAAGCCTGAATTATTGTGGCTGTGTGATACAGTGTACCTACAAGCTAGTGTTTGAAGTTATAAAGCTGGGGTGGGATGTTGAGGTCGAAACCGATGCCTCTGTTTTGTGATACAACAAGTTCTTGATTGTGTGACCTCACAGGATATCCCACCTCATTGCTGTGTAGTGTGTGGGTTTCCAGTTTTGATGTGGGCTTTCAGAAATGGGGGTTACTCTACGCTTTTCAAATTGGGCTGCTGTATGTCATAAATGCCAGGGCCTTTTTTGATCTTTTGTGTTTGTCTTAAATACAGGAGCCAGCAGGATGTACATTAATTCATAGAGAGAACCAGGAAAGACACAAAAATCAAATATATCGTTCACCCTTTGACATTTACAGGCATGTGTCTTTCCCATGGTAAGCAATCATTAATATCTGTGTTTAACACCTCCATTTAAATTTTTGTCACGAATTAAAGCCTCTATATTCTGTATTCCACACACATACACACACACACATACTCAGAAATACAACGGCTTACAAAGTCTAAAGCCCTGCTTCTTAAAAAGCGAAAGCTGATTGTTAAACATTATTTTTGACCATGAATTCCTTGGCCAGTGTTACTTTGTCCCAGGTGTGACCGACACAGTAACACTGGCCTTCAGCTGTGACACCAGCTGTCTCACACTTAAGAAAAGCTCTTTGATTGGCAGACAGGCGTTGGAGAGGTTGTTACTCTGTAGAGGAGGACTGTCTTTCACTGTGTGTGAGTGACACATTGTCATCTGGGAGCCACTCACAACCTCTGTCACTTTCTTTGCTTCAGCTGCACTCGTGTTGACGTCACATCTTGAAAGACCCATGCCACCAATTTCCATTTCATGTAATCCACAACTGCTTCTTACCAGAGCCCCTCACTTTGCAGTTATTATTTGAAATTCTTGTACCCCTCACCCTGACCTTTGTTAACCCTCCATTTTAACCTACTCAGAACTTGTTAGAAAGATGCACAAGCTAACTGATAATTGGACGTATGGAAAAGGGACCGTATATGGTCAGTTACATGCTTTCATTGAATGCTCAGCTGGTCACAGCATCGGTGGTTCGATCAAAGACTCTGACTCGTAAATTGCTCTGGGGGGTTAAGACCATGCCTTTGCATGGCAGCTGTGTGTGAAGGGCTGAATAATAATCTGTACTTCCTTTTTCTAAAACTGCAGTTGTTATACCGACACCAAATAGCGTTTCAAGGAAAGTCTGATATTTTCCCTTCCAAATTACCCTGAAGTAGGTCTAAATCTGTGCCCCTGACACCTGGTTCTGAGACCCACAGAACCCCTCCTTAAACCCTCTTACATTATTATATGTTATCCTAATGGTAGCAGTCAGCATACTTAATACTAGTATTTGGCCTGATAAACGATTGGCCTCCTGGCTGATATATGTGGAAGGGCCAAAAGTGAAGAGGGACATTTTATTCTTGGCCATTAATCTGACCGGGATCTGTGTGCACTGGCAGAGATGGTGGTAATTCATTTTAAAAGGGGCTCAGTGGGCTGCGAGGGGCCCTAAGGGGTGGTGATGGGTCCTCACCCTATGATTGAGATTCTGAAAGTGGAGCTGTTTTATGGCATTCTTAATTTACAGAGGCAGGCACTGCCATAGATGCCTTGTCAGTGGAGGAAAGGGGCAAAGGGGCATTTGGAGCTGACCTCTGAGGGGGACATTAATTAACCACAAGCTGAACAATTTCAACTCTCCATGTTTGGTCCTGTGTGCATATCTTCAGGGAAATAAGGAGTGAAAGCTGCGTTCAATATACATATTCTGAGTTTCTAGACAAAAGGAAATAATCTATTACTGGGTTGAGGAACTGTGAGCCGTGCAGGTGTTTTCAGGATGTTAAATGGTTTATATCGGTCATCTATCTTTGATTGAATACAAAGTAGTGACATCCATATACCTTGTAGGTCATAGATATAAATGATAATACACAGACAAGCATGTCCCCAGTGTCTGCTCACAGTCCATATAGGGAATAATAATCAATCTTTCTGCCACAGACTCTCTGGAAAAGTATCTTTTTGTTGAAGTTAACAGCACTACCTCGATGCTCCAAACCGTAGGTCTATGAGGGGCTGATTCTTTCAGGAATGGCCCTTAGAAATCATGAGATTGATTAGCATTTAAGCATGACACCAATCAATCAGAAAGACAAATCCTCTGTGTCACTCTGTGCTGTGTGCTATTCTATGGGAGACAGGCATTCTCCTTGCATGCAAACAATGTCCCCAATTTGTCAGAGACACAATAACAGCGCTGGCAGACCCCATTTGCATCACTGTGTGAACAACAAATGTAATTGATCACAATATTGATTATTGTATTTTGGAGAAAAGAGATGTCCCTCGAGACCAGCTGAGGCAGTTGAACAATCAAATCCTTAGATTTATCTTTTTTGACCTTTCTGAAGATATTTCAAATTTCTTTAAGTAAGAATAAGTAAGTATAATCAAATGTCATCTGGCTCTGACACATAGAGAGAAAATAAAATTATTGGATAAGGATTCTGCTCATGAAGAAATGACAATAGCCAGAATGCCTCTTGTCATTACACTGTACATGTCACATCTTTTATCTTATTATACAAGTCCGAAGCCAACAAGGAAATCAATCACTAATAAATGTTTTGGATTGTGTAATTTTATTAGCTTCTACAACGATGAAGTGCTGTAATCAAGAATGAGACTACACCGTGATCATGTAAAGATCGAGACCAGACTTAGTCAAAGATAAGAGTCACTCTGTCCTCCTGGCACTTACACATTTGTCATGCTTTTCAGTCTTTACTAGTAAATGACCACTTCTTATCTGATGTATTAAACCATTTACTCAAGTCTTTGGAGGATGTGGGTGAAATAGATTATACTCAGTAATCACTAAAAGTACTGTTACTTTAAAGATATTTTACACAAGTACAATTAAAAAACAGGTGAGTTAAAATGTTACTGCCTTACTACTACTACATGATGCTACTGTTAGATTAACACCATTTGGCTTTGGCTACCCTTACGTTCAAACCAGCAGTAAATACCATTTACAGAGATCGTACTTTGCAGCCTGTGATTGATTAGGAAAAACATTCAAGTGCCCTCCTCTGTGTAGACTTACTAGAATCAACCCTAAATGAGGACAAATCTCAGTTATCTGGAGAGATTTACATTCATCCGTGAGTTTGTTCTAGTCACCTGTCTGTATGGTACTCTGTGAGTCTCGAGCACCGCAAAGTCCTCCAAAATCCACTTGGTCCAACTACTCTGCTCGTTCACTCTCGATGCAGCATATCACCAGTCCACTCAACTTCTCTGTCCCACTGAGCTCCTCTGAGTTTTCAAACATTTTGAGCTGAAGAGCACTCCACAGTCACAACCTAACAGGGAGTATTGTCAAAAACAACAGAAACGCCTCACACACTTCACTGAAGGTAAATGTTCTACACTGAATGCACAAGTCACCACTTGGATGAATGGATGGATGGATGGATGGATGGATGGATGGATGGATGGATGGATGGACATTAGAGCACTGAGCTGGACAAAACTCTGGACAAGAGCATTGTCTCTGGTGCAGGCCTTTACTGCTCCTCCATGTCCTTCATTACTTCTCAGAAAAGAGGCAGAAGGACGAGAAGGTGTTTTAGGTTTATCATGTTAATCTGGGTAGTACAATGTTGAGTCAAAATAATGTACTCACTCGACTGAAGTTGTAGAGCTGAAGACATTACACGTATTATCCAAGAGGCTTCTGCAGTTCTGGCACCAGTCAGCAGAACTAATGATGCAGTCTCACCACTTGTTTGAGTCAGCCAGCAGACAGGGTAACTCTCTAATTGAAGATGTACATCACACTGCAACAGTTGCATATTATTAACACGCAAAACAAGGGCCAATTGATCATTAGTGCATCAATATGTAGTTTGCATAAAATTATTTCCTTTAAATAGTCTGTGTTTGAGGTGACACAGGGTTGGCTCATCAATAATGTAAATGAGCCATTAGGGCATTAAGAAGCTGTCTGTGGGAATGACAGACCACCAGGCGTCAGTGAGTTAATATCCAATACAGCACTCCCTGTCACACAGGCCAATGGCTAGGCTGATTATAGACACAAATTACACCTACCTAAAGCCTGGCCCTTTTTACCACTTTACGTTAAAAATGAATTTACAGAACACAAAATATATCTTTAAGTGTGACATTGATTCACAGAAGTTCTTTAGCTCTTTGATATCAATTTGCCAGTTTTCAATATCTTAAATTGTTGGAGTTAACTTAGAGCAGACTGTGGAGTAGTTGTAGTAGTGACACAGTTTCAAAACAAAAAAGTGATTAGAGTTGATTACAAATGTGATATAGTCCTGAGGAGAATTCCCAATGAAGCAGTCAGAGCCCATCTCAGACCATGCCCTGTGCCTTAATCCATAAGTGCTCCTGGATGCCACCTGCAACCTTGAGACTCCCCTGTCTCCCTCCACTCTTCTCCATGTCTGCCAATAGTAAGGAGCCAGATGAAGTGGCAGTGAGAGGAAATGTTTGCCATGAAATTGGTTATGTCATCTTTTAGAATCTGAGATGCGAGCCACAGAGAGGGATATCATTGCAATCCATTACACCATTGATTCTTGCAGGATAAAGAATTCAAACTCACAGCCCAAGGGTTATTTAGACAAGAAAAGTCTGCTAGTCTGCAGCAAGTTGCTGTTTTAGACAATACATGTGCTTTAGACAATGTCATACTGCTGTGTTCCAGGTTGCAAGTCGTAGAAACGTATGAAATCTGACAAATCTGTCACATTTCCTTCAGTCTCTAACCTGCTGTCATTTCCTTGTATCTGTTCACCTGCTCAGCCAGTACTTTTCCACCCTCACGCCCCTAGCCAGCCACACCCACCTGCCCACTCACCTGATCCTCATCTGATCCTCATTCCCAATCAGCCCAGTATTTAAGATGCTCTCCCACACTCACTCATTGCCAGATTGTTGTTTGTTCCCATGCAAGACTCTCCAGCATTCACGATTGGACTGACCTCTTGTTCCCAAACCTGCCTTCTATTGTTGTTCTTTTTTTTTTTTTTTCCCCATTTGGGCTTGTTTGGTATGTACTTCACCACTGAAAGACATTCTGAAATTTGGTGTTTTGCATCCTGGATCTTTGCCTGTGACTGTTTGGTGTTTGGTTCACCAAATATTTCAAGAGACTCAGAGTCCAACAAAAGAGACTTCAAATCCAAGCGAGACTTTAAACTTGTTGCTGGTTGTCTGTTTCTGCCAAGTCTGAGATTGAAGTTGGTTCCTAAACGCCGCTGATACAAAATCGCTATCATTTCACCACTTCTTGATTGATCAACAACTGGAAAGACAATGGATAGTGACATCTGCCATATTTCAAAGTAACACAATTGACTAACCCATTAGCAACTGTTACGCAACACGATAGGAAAGGCATAGATTGTTTCTGAACAATCAACACACATCTTTGACACACATATTTAAGCCTGGAAATAACACATACCGGATGTAATTAAGGTTGCAATGTCACATAACATAACAGTCACGCCTTATCAGCTTCTTCCTGCCACACAAAATGCTCACTGCTAAACTGCTTGGAACACACTTTTGTGTTGGATGCAATCTGTATGAACATTATACAGAAATATGTATTCTAGCATAATGTCACATAATGTTACTGACTTAACCAGAACATTTCTGAGGTCTGGTTGAGAGACAGCAAGATAGTTAACGATTCCCTGTGTTTATATGACTTGGAACCTGGAACACAGCAGTATGACATTAACCTTTTTAATAATGGCATTTGAGGTTTCCAGTCTGAATGTAACGTTGGAGAAAAATGTGTTAATATGGTCTTTGGTACTGTACTATACTGTAGCTAGTCACTGTGCAACTAAGACAAGCCCTAAATATACTTTTGGTTTGAACTTTTAAAGCTGTCATAAGACAAACTTCAGAAGTGTTTCATTTCTGTGTATACATTGTTGTAGTATGAACTTCTCTCTCTGTGCACATAGCTTTACAGACAGGAAAAGGCTGTTTCAGATCTCGTGAAGGACATGGCTAAAGCATGGCACATGGACAACTCTGTTGGTGTTGGCAGCAATGGAAAAAAGCAGGCTATTTGTTTCCACCACCTACTGCCAGTAGAGATGCCTGTGGAAGCCTTACCTTTGTGTGTTTAAATTCAGTTTGGACATTGGCCAGTGCATTTACATTTGAACTTAAACCTTTATACAATAGACCTATGTATATGGTATTGGGTGTACATTGCGTGTTTTTCTGTGGACAATAAAATCCACAGTGTCTCATACACCCACACATTGGTCTGTTTTAGACCACGTCAGAGTGCTAGTGTGAAACTGGCCTATATTCAGGATGCTAGGATGATCATATGCAGTGATAGCTAAAATAATATGTTCATATGTCTTCGTATGCCTGGGCCATATCTTTACCTACCATGCCACTCAGTGCCCATGCTCTGCCATCATCTCTGAATGTTAGCACACAAGGGGGCTCGTTAGCCTACTATTACAGATGTGACAAGCACACCATAATAGCCCAATTATCCCAAAATGCCAAATTTCACTCCAAAGGAAAAGGAGTGTGTAGTGATTAATGGTGAACACTTAAGGGGAAGAGTTAGACAACGCTGTTGGATAGGAGAAAATATGTATCAGGCTGCCACCACTACAGATGCTTCCTCCCTCCTGACAACTGCAATTCATTTGAGATGCTATTAACATGCATAATTATGCTAATCAAGCAGTAATTAAGTGCCAATTCATCAGAGACCATTTTTTTTTGTCTGTAATTTCATCAAGCGTGGCTGTTGGGGTTTGTTTTTTCTTTTATATTTCTTTATACAATATTGCCCAAATGAGGCACTCTCATTTCATCTAACAGCCCCTTTAGCTGTATATTTTTGAAGTTTGTAAACAGGATGTGTTACAGATAGGTTGTAATGCATCCATCTCTAACACATTCATTGCATTAATACAAGAGATTCATGAAACGGCACATGGTGCACAAACAAAAACAATGAATTCAAACATATCATAAGTCTTCATGAGCCTGAATGACAAAATAGCCTTTGTCAGTACTTTTCATAACAACCCATGATCATTCAAAAAACAATTCATATGTGTTTTCTGATCTGCTGACGTAAGGTTAAAGGGAAAAGTTTCACATTTTGGGAAATAAGCTTATTTTCTTTGTTGCTGAGAGTTAGTGATAAGATTGATACCACACTCATGTCTGTTGACTAAATATGAGGCTTCAGCGAACTTAGCTTAGCACAAACACAGACAACAGCTCTCAACAAAACCAGCTCTGTTTCTGAAGCTATACATATGTATTTGTTATGGTTACAATACTTATGATGACAAAAACTAATCGACAACTTCGTCAGCACAACCAAATATCAAGTAAGTGCAACAACACAAGACAAAACTTAGCAAGCCAGCTAATTTTACTTACCAGTCCAACAACAAGACAGCCAGCTTGGCTTCTGTCTCACGGCGTTACATTTTGTGAAGCTCTTGCCAACACCTAAAAAAAATTTGTCTCTTGCCTCTTGCTTGGTCAGTCTCTCTTTTTCTCTTCTAAGCTTCCTCCGCCAAATTCCTCGCCCAGCTCTGGTGCCCATATCAACACTGCTCCCCACCAGCATTCCAGGCCTGAAAACCTCCTCCACCCAGCAGTTCAAAGCATGAACACCACTCCAGTGCTCCAGGCTCCTAGTGTGGACTGACCAGAATCAGCTACCTGCACAGCTAGTTGAACTGACAAGCTAACAGCAGCTAATGTTAGCAGCAATTAGCAGTTACTTTATCAGCAAGTAAAGCTATTTGTCCACTAAGAAGCTTCCTAAATCACAGAGAATTGAGGTAGAGCAGCAGGAGGACATCAGAGGGAAAACCAGATTTCATCACTGCTTACCTTGAATAAGACCCTAGGTCATTGCTCACACATGGGATCATCTCTGATTGTACTTTAGCCAGCTTCAGATTCATGCCATGATCTGGTCACTCGAAATACACCTTGTAGTGCTATTTTAAAAGTGATATTACAATATCATAGAGAATTTTTTTTAATGCCAAGGCAGCAGTATCTGTACTGCAAGTTGCTTTGATTGAGTTTTGAAAACAATGGGTAAACCCAAGGTGGTTAACTCAGTGTGGAACAGGTACTGAACTGATGGTTGAAAATGCAGGACTTACAGTACAGATGTATGTATGAATACACACACACACACACACACACACACACCATGTCACTGCCTTTGCATTTTTATTCAGCAACACTTCAGGAGTGTTTTGCATTCATTGTCTGTCCTCTTTAAAGATTGTCTACATTAACCTCTACTGATTGACTTTCTCTCTGTGTCCCTGTAATGGGCCCCAAAGACTAAGAATAAACCAATTCACATAAAGAGCTGGAGTGCATATCTTCTCAAAGCTGTCAAAAACAGAGTGTCTATCTGCATGATCCCAGTTTTACTCTGAACAAGACCTTTGAACAGTGTCTAGGAGAGATAACAAATATTTTTGGACCCCGGCATTACCAAATTAAATCGAGTCATCATCATGACAAGTCCAAGGTTACTGCTGCAGTCATGTATTTTAACAAATTATGAATGCTGGGTGCCTTTTTTTTAACTTATTGTTTTAATGATGATCAATTCTGTGATTCCCCCTTTTTTTAATCATACTCGACAAAAACATTAATTTTCCATAATTATTTTCTATATCTCTGGCCCTGCTTTGGTGAACGATGCCACCATGCCCTCTGAGGCAGTGTGGCACATATGAAATGTTATCTGCAATGGCATTCCTCTGTCCAGTTTCACCCAGAGAGTCAGACAGGTATTCTCATCGGACATGAAAGCCTCTGGTGATGCATGTCAGTCTTGATCATCCATGATGATGCCCTGAGGTAAGGAAACTGCGTCCATTCCTCTGACATGGGAACTCTTTTGAGTTTCAGCACTTTTATGATAGTTTTGGCAGCCAGAACAACCATTGAGACATTGAGATAGACAGTTGCAACTCTGTTTTTGCGTTTTTGCCTTTCGTTCACACACAAATTACATTTTAGGTCACTGAAAATGGACCTTTTGGAAAACTCCATCCAGAATGAAGATGTTCAGAAACTGCCGTGTTGAAGTGTGGCTTGAGACAGAGCGTGCACCATTATCTTTGTTTAGATTAGGCAATTTTGTGCAATGGTGAATGTGGCGAAAATAGAGTTACTTTAACCTTACCAACCAGACTTTTTGTTTGTGTACTCATAAATCTACAGTTACTCTTTCACTTGTTTGAGCAACAGAGGCATCAGAATGTGTTATGGTGGTTACTGCCACATAATACAACACCCACCAATACAGACTTCACCACCAATGTCACTGGTTTTAAAAAAGATGTGGTCGGACCTCTAGTAGCAGGTAGCCTACCAGTAATAGCTTTTTTTTAGGCTTCTTGTTGGCAACATGGCCTTAGAGTTGGTGTTATATCACCGTCTGTTGGTTTGGCATGCTTTTTGCAGTGTTTCATCAGTGTTTTTGTATTTTCATGTGGATAGAGTTTTTTTTTTAAACAGTGCTTGTGTGGACAGGATTTTTTTTTTTTTTTTTTTTGAGAACGAAGAAAAAAAACCTGTTTCAATAATACCTGTGTACGTGTGTTGTAGGCATCAGACCACATACAAAATGTTCCCTTGTCTATTCTTTTGCCAACAGCATATCATGTGGCCATGAAGGTTGATGTTTGTGTTAGTCACAAGGTTTGTCTTGGCATGTAATGTTTATAATGTGAAGGAAACAGGTATAGCTGCTACAACTCCTGACGTTTAAAAGACTGCATTACATGTTTGCACAAGTGTATTTAATAATACGTACTGCTGCAGTAGTTGCTCAACTGCAAAGTGGCAAAATATTTTGCACCAAAGTGACATAATAGAGTAATATAACAGTAATATTCTGTAAGATATGAAAATCCCAGCATCGTTCAGAGTAACTCAAAGCTTGATAATGCAATTTGTACTGCATTAAAGCTGTAACAGCTGCTTAATGTAGATCTTTACATTAAATGCCCAGAGTGGTGACACAATGCTCAGTCTGCAGTGGGTTGGATGACTCCTTAAATGTCTCTATAATTGTCTTATCTCATAGTGACTGATATCTCTCTCTGTCTCAATGAACTGGCAATGAAAAAGCCAGTCCAGAAACTAAGCATGACAGGAAGCAAGTTGTCCTGGCTATGAATAAAAAGCCCCCTTGGCGCCAAGGGGGCTGATCATAACCAAGCTCTTCTACTTCAGTTCCCCAGATCGTGTCCCATTCTGCTCACTTTGGACTGCCACTGTCGCTGTTTCTATGTGGTGACTTCAGATCATCTGCAGATAATTCAAGGAGATTTATAGCCACTGAATTAGGGAGTAAATATAAAACAACAGCTAAGCCAGAAAGGGCTGTTACATGGGATGCCCTCAGCCTGGAAAGCAAACAGAGAGAAACGGCCTAGTTGATGGTGGCTGACTGTACAAGATGAGATGGGCTGTGAGGTTTGATGGGGCAGAAGAAGGCTCATGCAGACGGCTGGCTGCTCCTTTTGACGGCGCGTCAGGGTTGGCTCGCAAGCTGCTCTGCCGCATCTGGGTGATGCAGTCATCATTGTGGCAGGCCTGTCAGAACAAACTGGTGTGCTGGAGACAGATACAGCTTTAGTGGCTGGATGGAGAGTATGCAACACATGCACCACCCTAACATCGAATATGTTCCCCAAACTGGCAAGCTGGTGGCAAGTTAATGACAGGAACGACCGGTGACATCATATAAAAACATGATTACGCTCCACTAAAGACATCTGAGTGAGTCCATAGATCAAACAGACAGGGCGATGACTTAAAGCACTAACACCCTGGCTACTGGCATTACTTTAAACAAGAGCCTTCGACACAGAATAAAAGTCTGCCTCTTCAATTTTAATGAAAGATTTCACCACAAAAGTGATACAGAGTAATAAACATTATTCACACACACAAACAGACAGAAAGAAGACGAGGCAGAGAGAAGAGCGAGGGCTCAGGCATTGCCAAGAGGGGGGTTTGCGTTGCATCACCAATGCAGTGTTTTTATTTGCGATGTATTCAAATGATTTGACAGTCACAGTGGGAGAATAATGTGTAATCATTAGCAAAGGGTTTGCAAATTATTTATGCAACGTAAACCACGATAATTTACTTCCTCTTTTTTTTCTTATACTGCCATTAACAAGTAAGTTGGAAACCAATAAATGTCACAATCGTTTTCACTTAATTAAAACAATAGATATCATATTACAAGGTAAGATGTCAGTCATACCACAGTCTCCTGCACATAGCAATTTACTGCTAAAGCCTTATGAGAGAGGCTGACACAAATAATGCAGTAGCTATTAAACTGTCAGGTAGTGGAGGCTGGATCACATTACTGAAATTAGCTAAGATGCACTATTATAAACAATGCCATCTTCTCTTAACACATGCATACACACACAGAGACAAACACACACACATGCAGCAGAATAGAGGAAGCGGTATAAAACAGAAAGGAATTTGGATCCATTCACAGCCATATTATTGCTATTTAGCTGTCTTTTGAGATTTTTGATTTGTATTCTGCCTATTTTAGAGTCTAAAGGTGCATCTCATGTCACTTGATTCTGTTTCCAATTCTGGGCTGTCCATCACCCTCCTGGCCAATACACAAGCTCCAGAGCTCCTATTTGGGACCATGTGAGACCGAGCCCATGTATTTGATTAATGAAGTGACATCCTCTCATATCTTTTGTGCTGGCATAATACCCATGTTCCAATCTGTCCAACTGAAAGTGTAATGACAAATGTAGTAAGGCAGTCCAACAGACTACACCCAGTTATAGTAAAGTAAGGGCCAAGGCAGTGCCACTGAATCGAAATAGCAATCTCATCCCCCACTGACAAATACCTGCAGTACAAAAAGGGAAAATTAAACAATAATGCAAAACCGGTGAAAGACAAACAAGTGTTTTTCTAACTAAGTAGTCACTGAGTCAACTGTGAAGCTTCAGCGCTGGCAGTGTTTATGGCACATGACGTATCCACAGGCAACACTGACATCTGCTGGTTTAAATAGAGGTCTCGCTATGAACAGCCATCATTTTGCGTGCCAACATTTTATAAATGTGCATGCTGGCTTTACTCATATGTGTCAGATATTTCCCGGTTATTATGCATTCATGTATCACAATTACCTCCTTTGTATTTCACACTCTTACATTTGCAAAACCCGCTATCCCCGTCTTCAATCCTGCAGCCCTCTAATTTCCATTTAACATGGATCAATTGAGTAGTGTTCCACACTTATCAGTAGGACTAATTTATTTATGAACCTGTCATTTGTAATCATTGACCAGGATGTTCTCCTTTTAGAATCTAATGATATGCAGAGGTAAAAGATTCCCCAATTATTGTGTTTGGTCTAATTGAGGCTGTATGCCTCTGCAAGAGGGTTCAGAGGGGCGCTGACTGACTGCTGCCCCATCTGCCACATTACCAGACATGCCAGCAGAATCCTGGTGGATTCACAAGGACTACAATCGGTGAAAAACGCTCCCACAGAGTGTCGTTTATTGAGACTATGTTTCATTACAGCACCCAGTCAGCACCCAGTGTAAAATGGTATATTCCTTCCAATACCTGTTCTGTCTCATTTGGCAAATACAGTAACTGCATAACAGTTATAATACAGTGGCATTAGATGAAGTGGACATTAGTTAAAAGCATGCAAATAGCAAACCTAATCAAGGCAGTCGTGTCTGCTACGTTTCATTTGGCCTTTGAGCTAAAGTTTATTAAGAGAATCCATATAAGCACCACTCTACCCTGCTTAAAATTTCTGGGTTCTCCTGTTGCTCCAGTAAAAAGAAGTAGCCCGAGGTTAAAGAGTGCAATGCAATCCAGAGAGCCTGTATTTAATTTGACCTACTCAACAATTTCTTTTGTAAACCAAAAATGCAATACAGCACAACAAGTTACAGTTGACCAGTTTGTCAGAATTATTAGATTTTTTTATATGAAAAATATAAAAAAATACAGAGGCATAGACACTGAGTGTACTGTACAATGATCTATCAAGATTTTTTTTCCCCCCCTGAAATAGAAGCTGTATATTGCGTGGCATCCTTTTGATTATACAAAGTAAAATCTTAGTTTGCTGGACAGGCAATGCTCCCAAATAGATTATGTCAGAGCTGTTAATCATCACCAACAAGACGATCGATTATTTGATTCATCTATTTTGATTTAACAACCACCAACCAAATTAAGCCGGGATCCATTTCAGTCTCGTCAGCTACATTAAAGCAGATATTCAGGCTCTGCCACTTTATAAAACCTTTGGTGGAACAGACCAAACCTCCTGTACGTTATTGGGCTGCCAAGCCTCTTGCTCCTTCTTGCATTTTTTCATTATTTGACCAGTAGTGGGCAGTCTTGCATCAACGTCCCATTCGAGATCCCATGATCCATTCAGGCGATGTCATCCTAAATCATTGGAAGTCCTTGTGCTACACAAAACTGCCTCTGTTACTATAATCAAATATGCTTCAACTATGCTAGAAACCAAAAAGTCTCATATCTTCAACCTGAAAATGACATTCTGCAGAGCTAAAATTGAAATATGATCAAACTGTTTAGAGACAGAAAATTGCCAAAAAAAATATTATTAAGACTAGAACAGACAAGTAGTTAGAATTTTCTTTTTTCCTCTTCTGGGAAAAATCCAACAAGATGAACCTTTGACCAGATTTTATTATATTATTGCATATTCACAAAGATCTCATGAAACAAGGCAACATTTGGGAGGAGAATCCGAATCATTTGAATGAGCAGAAGAGTAAATGTGCCGTCAAGAATCAAAATGATTTAATCTTTTTGTCAGTCATACAGAAAATCAATAAGAAACATTCTGAAAGGGTGTGAAAACGGATGTCAAATATTATTCTGTACAATCAATCCAGATATATAACAAGATCATCAATGTTAACTAAAGTCTAAATACAAAATGGTCAGTAAAATGCATTGTTTTAAAGCATAAGTATACTGTATTAGGAATGCAGAGAGCAGCTTTCAGACAACTCATACAATGTCACCATTCATCAACATTTTAGATGAGCTCTGTTTAAGCAACATCTGGATAAAAAATACATTAACAACAATTAACATCACCATCTAAACACAGCGTCTTTGCAGCCCATCCAGCAAGTCACCGCATGGATTCATCTTAGGTATGTTCCTGGATCAGAATTTCCACTGATTCACAGAGTCACTTAGCGAGTGAGAGGGGAGTGTGGTGGAGAGGCTGAACTTTCCTACTTTATTTTTTAAATTATTACTTGGGGCCATTAGCCTGAGCTTTTATCCCCTGCTCCCGCCTCTCAGCCTGTCTGTCCAAGCTGGGGCTGAGGCCCCTAAGTGCTGCAGAGGGCAAGCGAGAAATCCCATTCACTGTCAGTGCTCCGCTGTCTATCGGGCAGATATAGTCCGCAGATTCATCAGGTTTCCTCTTTCGGAGGTGGCTGAATTGGGTGAAGCCCAGCTTCTTTGGCTGAAAAAAGGAACCAACCAACTGATAAATAATTTTGGTTTGATGTTGCAACAACCACATTCGATTCTTAGATCATGCTCCTACCTTTACTTTAGCAGTCGTAGTGAGGGGCACATGGCCCGTGGCATTTCCATACTCTCTCTTTTCCTGCGTGGCCTGAGGCCCCACCAGGGCAGAGAAGGCCATGGCAAGGTGGCGGCGGAGCAAAGTCTTCTGTGGTGGAATATTTAACAGCAGGGCCAAAGTCTCTGAGCTGAAGCGAGGCTCCAGGATCTAATGAAGAGCACATTGATGGCACATGGCAGCAACAAATTTAGATCTCCAGCCAGTGTGACTTGGAAAATTTGCAGACAAACTCAAAATGTACAATACTTACAATCAGGCCACCATGAACACCGCTGCCCCGGAGATTGGGAGCGTATTCAGCTAGATCCACTGCCCTTAACCACTCCATCACACGATGGTTAGACCACTGCACCACCTCTGAGGGAGAGGGCTGTCTCTGAAGAGGTGAAAAATAAAAACATTAATTGATTTTATATCCCCTTCCATCTCACTCAAAGCTCTTCGGCTTTTATTTTTCTAAATACACTAGAAGTGGCAGAATGAAGCTTAAACAGTAGCAGTACTTGCTCTGTTTGAAAACGCCTGTCTGTCTCCATCTTGTGGGCAACTGATGTGCTTGACTAAGTGAATTTGCACACAGAATGTAGCATAACATAAAACACAAGACAAGCGCTCCATACAATACACCCTGGCACAATTCACAGTTACCTCTTCTCCTGGCCTACGTCGAAGACAGTTGGGGTTGAACTTGTTGGCATGGAGGACATGGATGGCACATTTAATACTGAGATGATGAAGCTGGCTGGTGACCTTTAGAGTCAAGAGGTCATTCTGAGTGAACAGCAAAAGAACATCAGTGAGCTTTATGCAAAGTCTACAAATTCATAGCATTGTTTGAACTGATGTCTTAAATTTAAATAGAACTCCACTTTACTGGGAAATGTCACATGTCAGGTGCAGCATTAAGTCTTACCACTGTGAGGTATTGTATCATTCGACCATCCACTCGAGCTTCATGGAACTGGTCTTTATACTGAGGCAAACCAATATCATCCAGCCAGCCTGGAGGGGTGACAGTCAGACATTAATTCACTTCACTCACTAAACCTTTAAATGCTGATTCAAGTATCATCAGCTGCCAGCTGTCATACCACTGTGGCTGCTCAGTTAAGACACAGTTCCTGGTTTTGAATGCTGGCTATATTTACATTTCTTTAAATATAATTACACCTCACACATTACAAATCTTTGTTTGGCTTGAGGCCTGTGTCTATTTGTAGCTGTGATTCAAATGAGAACATGCAGCATGAGAAGTTCAAAACATTCTTACGGGTGACCCAGATGTAGTCCAGCTCAGATGATTTCTCTATAACTTTAGTGGTGAAGGCATGCAGGGCGAGCTGCAGCTTCTTCCTGTGCAGTGGATTCTTCATACCCATCTCCTGAGGACAGAGAGGATTGTTTGTCACAGTAAAACTAAAAATTGGAATATAATTGGTGGTTTATCAAAACACAGTCTATTTAATTTAGCCTGAAAAAGCCTTTTTGAGAATTCTAATTTATCCACATTTTTCTCTGATCAATACTTTAAGACTTGTGTGTGGCGATAACTGTCCGGTCTTATTCTCTGACCTTCTCAAAGTCCTGAGGTGTGGCAGACAGCAGTGTCTGTCCATTTTCAACCCACTGTCTGGTGAGGTTGACATACTGGCCCAGTCCATAGTCCTCTAGCCAGCCACACACCTGCTCCTTGGTCCACTGGCTGAATGGAATATTCATATCACTGAAATAAAGAAAAAAAAAGCACAAATCACATAATGAACTGATTCATTTATTGCAAGTGCTTAAAAGACTATTTTAAAAAAAACCCTCAGAGCCTCTTTTCATTTGAGTGTGTTTGATGAGGTGGGGATTAAGCAGGAGAGCCAAACCAGATTGTTTTAAAGCTGCAAAGTATAACCGTGACCTGGCTGATACAAAACCCTGAAATACTTGTACAGGAGTACTGTAGTACAGGGACAGGTAGAGGCACGCTGAGCTTTACCGTGCGGAGTCATAAGATTCAGGGGTCCGGGTCAGTCTGGGCCCCGCTGTCGCACGCAGTCCCCCTCTTCTGAACTGACCAGCATCTGGATCTGCTGCCTGGAGCCCTCCAGACTGGGTTCTTCGAAGTCTGTGTGGATGAGGGTAAACCTTCTGGATAAGCATGCTGGAAACTACTTTCATTCACTCAAAATAAACTTACTTTATGGTTAATAAATATTAGCAATTAAATTCCTGTAGTCTTTGAATACTAAATATCAATTAATCATTTATTCATCAACATACTGTCTGTACAATGTACAAATGTGTAATTTCAGTACATGGTGGGTGTAATGGTACGGCAAGTGTAGTTGCACAATATATGCTTATGTTATTTCTAAATTAAAAAATATATATAGTTTTCTCTCTTTACATCACATAAACCTATATATGTTATATACCATCAAACATATTAGGAATAAACATTTTAAAGCCTGTTTGCTCTGTTTTAGCCTACATCAACATTTCTGTTAATTCACTGATGCATTAGTGTCTGTCACACACTTACTTTCCCCAGAGTCTCTTGAAGCTCCTATTATTCTTCATGTACTCTGGTGAGCCCACAGCTCGCTGGCCAGACTGAGTATTTCCTCCAGAAAGAAGTGGGGAATTATTGCCTGAAGTGCTGTCATCAACTCTGTCCAACTTTCCTTTAAGAGTTTGCAAAAACCACAGTCAGTGTAATACGACTAAGTACAAATATGGTTCAAATTGTATTAATGTACCATAGATAACTCACTGTAATCTCGCCAAATAAAGAGAATAGGCTATCAAAATCTAGCTTGCTGTAGTCGAGCCATTGTTGAAGACAACTTCTTGATGATGATGGCCGAATAGAAAGCAGTCTTTTGCGTACCAAACAAAACATTAGGAGCTAAGTAGTGCACATGTGGCGGGGTCTGCCTTTTCATGGTGCTCCATTCAGGAGAGGGTGAGCAGGTTACAGAACATTGAGTTCAGCAAATAATTCACTGGTTAATGCGCCGTGAAAAAGAAGGAGTTCAAGCTAAATTTTACAAGGTGTGATCTCCATGATATAGGCTGCAGTCAGTCACCACTCTACAGAACGCAGCAGAGAGAAATCAGGGTGGGGCTCAAGTTAAAACTGGTCAGTGAAGCTGGGGAAGGGTGGAGCTGGGGTGAATGTGGTCAATCAGAGCAAGACAGAGGGTGTGTTTGGTAAGAGAGTCTCTCCCATGATACATCTGCTCTGTCAGGAGCCTCTGCAATTACAGCTGCCATCAAAGGTGCAGTGGTCTTCTGGTCAAAGGGGAGCGGCTTGCTCCAAATATGAATTGTGCCTTTGCTCATGGGAATTACCGGCCTCACGACTATACTATTTCAGAGAAAAAGGAGGTTTTATCCTATATTAGGGATCATTACTTTGCACCATCCATCATATCATAAAAAGCACCTTGTGCAGTTAATATGTCTGGATTTACTTTGGCTGGAGTCTCCATCTTCGCTGCCATCTGGAGACCTTTGACTCTGGTTTTCTCCGCTGCTGTCTGCGATCCCATTCTGCTCTGACAGAGAGGCATTCACAGGCAGCGTCTGGCTTCTGGTGTCACCCAGACTGCACTGGATAAACCGCACACAGATGCAAGCAGAGAGGACAGCACGTTAGCTAAATCAAGAAGTGTAAATGTGTGTACAAAACACTTCAGTGCTCGTACAATTCTGAATACGTTTACTCATGTAAGAAACTATGCAGTAGCTTGTATACTGTAGAAAAAAAGGATTAAAAGCATCCACATTAAAAAAATAATAAGTATATTCCATTTTTCTGATGATGAGAAAGTACCTTTTGTAAAGGTCCAGTTGTTAGGTCATTCATGCTACTCGATAACGTCTGCGGTTCTGTTCTGAGGAGATAAAAGCATGATCATCTCAGTAAAATCCAACTGAGACATGATTTGCTCATCCACTGAGGGAAAGCTGCTTCTCTACCTGGAATCACTGTCCTTCTGGACTGATGAAAGAGATGTTTGATGGGAGGATGAACTGGTTGTGGAAATGTGTGATACCTGTGATGAGCAAAATGTGAATTTAGAGGAACTAAAATGATAAAGAAAACTCTAGAGACCAGCTGAATTTATTTTTACCCACTTCAGACTTTACATCCTCAGACTTTGCACTGGCAGAGTCAGTGTTCTTCGTCAGTCCGTGCTCTTCCTCCTCACTGCTGCTTGACAGAGTCCTGCCATTTGACAGCGAACGAACAGCAGGTGGAGCTACAGTAACAGAGAAGCAGTGGCATGCGATTCTGTTAAAGAAGGAAGCATGGTGGCTTTCATTATGCTCAAACGTTGATGCGAACTTAAAACAAATGCCGCAAGGGAACAAGGGAAGGATAAAGGAGTGTATAAGCTGATTACCTTGCCTTGTGGTGTGAGTGACCTCTCTGAATTGCCTGCACTGATTCAGGAGCAGAGTGAGCTCTTCAATGCGTCGGTCCTAAAGAAAAAGGAGAAGGGGAGGTTCAAGGCCAACAAAACCCAATTAAGATGTTTATCTAAGGTTAGAGAACACACATACTTATGGACTATGCTTCACTCTGTTATTGACCGATGTGCCACACAAACGTCTCTTTCACCATATGGCCTTTACATCAAAGTAGTGGATAGGGAGGGGATTGACATAGGCCTGGCTGGGAATCTTAGTTGTGGCAACCAGCTGCATGTAGTGTGTGTTTTTTGAAGTGGTGCCCATGCCTGGTTTTGACATGGTTCTCTTAATGCAGCTCGCTCCAAAATTAGGCTTGGCAGGTCGAGGCCTACTTAAGTGTGGCTTTGCCTGAAATGGCTCGCCTTGGGGTGTGTGCGTACGCGTGCGTCTTCACTTGTGTGCCACATGTAGGCTCGTGTCTGTAAGTCTTTAAAGTCCAAGATTCTGGGAGGGAGAATACAAAAGCCCCTCTGTACTATAAATGGTTGGAGGGTGGCGCCTCTGAGAAATGACCACATCTAAAAAAAGTTACCTTTTCACCTTTCAGACAGCAGTCATGATAACGCTTCTATATACAGGCCAGTAAGACACTTTACATTGTAGTAAACTGATGACAACACACACGCTGCTCTGTGCTGCATAATCACACGCAGCTGTGTTGACCAGAAAGAGAGAGAAGAGGTTTCCGGATCACTGGCAACTTACCTTTTCATCATTGGCAGCTACTAGTGATTTCATGCCACTCCTAAGCTTCTGCAGTTCCTGATCTATAAAGAGAAACACTGATTATTAATATGTATGGGCAGCTGCTCGTGTCATATCAATTTGCATTTTGTATAGAAACACAGTGGCATATGGTTATTCAGAAAGAAAGAGAAGTCAAAAACACATGCCAGCATGTTGTAGATTTATTCCTCACCACATTAAACCATATATTTTTAGATTCACCCAAGTCTTTTTTTTTTCTATATATATCCACCAATCATAGGTTTTGTCATGTCAGCTTTTCCATATTCGGGCCCACAGTCCATAGACTTTGTAACATCTGCAGG
The DNA here is from genome assembly GCF_051107435.1 of Chaetodon auriga. Taxonomy (NCBI): domain Eukaryota; kingdom Metazoa; phylum Chordata; class Actinopteri; order Chaetodontiformes; family Chaetodontidae; genus Chaetodon; species Chaetodon auriga. The sequence goes on along the minus strand of NC_135074.1, from coordinate 16,530,132 downwards.
CATACAGGTAGCGTTGCTGGTGAGTGACAGCGATTTCACTAAGCATGTACCCCTGAGAAATGTTTATCTACAACAGACAAAATTAACAAGGAACAAGACACAATGCTTCCAAGAATCCATAAAGATTACAAAGAAGGCAAAGGAAAGAGAGATAGCACACTGAGTAATTTTGGAAACCAGTCTGTGATTGTCAAAGCTGCCCCACACAGCAGAAGAAACAAAAGATAATAAAATGAAGAGCCATGTCTGGAGAGAGGAAATAAATGAAAGATCAAAAGGAGACATGGCCCATGGGTGTAAAATGATTTTCATTAAGTACTGTGCAGGCTTACATTTGGTGTTTAGCCTCTTCCTGTACATCTCCTCTGAGAGAGAGAGACAGAGACTTGTGATGAGACAGTGTATTAAGGGCCAAGACAGACTTTTCCCACAGCTGTTACTGCAAGTTAATGAATGCAAAAAGGACTCATTAACTGTGTCACCCATCAGGCTCTGTAACTCCGTCAGAGTGAGAGGCTGCAGTTGGCAGGTAGGTGGAGGACTCGGGGCTGGGTGCTTTGCTTACCTCTCTCTGAGCTCTCAGGGGATAGAGGGGGTCTGGCCAGCAGCTGAGTGTGCAAACTCTCGATCTCTGCGTTCTTACTGAGCAGAAGCTGCTGAAGGCTGCTGATCTCCGCCTGTGGGTGCCACACAGTGAGGAATCTTAGCAGAAAGCACACGCAGTTCTGCACAAATGCACGGTGTATGTGCCAAAACATGTCTCTTTAAACGCACGCAGCTGAAAGCACTTTCACATTCACAAAAACAAGACATATACATGCATCTTAATTTAAAGGGCCAGCACATGACCACTTGAGAACCAATTTTTTTAACATATTGGCGTTTTTTTTTCCCCCACTGCTAGCAAGTATATATAAAACGCCCACAACAAAGCACAGAAACGTTTCTTCTCTGAATTTTAGGGAACCAAATATTAGTCTGGAGTTTATAGTTTGTTTTGAAGTAAGTTACTTTGTATAAGGAAAAAACAGATGGCAATAAAGTTCTGGCTGATCTATTTGCAGTGTGTTCTGTCTCTATGATGTGGACTTCTTGCCTCTTGTACCACATCATACTCCTGCTATACTTTCTCTAACTCTAACTCTTACTAGCTCACACATAAAAGCATTTTATAAAGCCCAGTATCTGCCAATCAACATCTGTAGCCAATTATCCTAATGTACATTAAGATTTTCCTAGCTTGATTAAAAAAATGTCTACCAATTGACTACCAGTACTTAAAACTCTAAACTGAGGAAAACAAGATATTTATGTGAAATGTAGTATTTGCTCATCTTGCAATTCTGGCTGAACATCCAGTTGATGGAGAGATGCCAGTAGGGTATTTGATGAACTTCTAAAAACTAAAAATAAAGAACTGCAGATGGCAATATGACTTTGAATTATACATTATTCACATAAGCCGCGCCACAAACCAGGTGGACCTCCTTTGAGAGGTGCCAAAATGATTGAGTTATGTGGATGATTCCAACATTTTAAACACTTCTTCCCATGTGACCCTTATGCCAATCCTGTTGTGACTGTAGGTTCGCCAGGCAACACTTCCAATTTGTTGTAAACATATGGAATTAAAAGTGAAGCCCCAGCACGATGAAATATATCTAATACACAGACTCAGACAGCTATTGAGATGGAAGGGAAAGGCGGGGGGAGAGAGAGAGAGAGAGATGATGAAATATTGGGGGAGATTATCTAATCTCTAAGAAGTTAATGTGGCGGGTTCATGCCAAAGCACACAAGTAGGAAATTAGAAATGGACTAAGCCATCATTAAATCTATTTCTACAGTTCTCTAAAATAGAGGGGAAAACAGTTCTCAGACGTCTTAAGAAAACATACTGTAGGTGTCCGTGAATGAGAGAGTGTGTGTGTGCAAAAGAGAGTGACTCACTTAACTGGCTGGAACATCGGATTGGACAGCATTTAGGAAAGTTGAATGGACAGTTAGCAGTGGAATTTGAGCACTGATGGTGTACTGCGAAGTCTAGAAACCATGAAATTCAGAACTTTCTTTTACCTTTGTTGCTTTGAGTTTCTTCTCATACTGTAACTTCTGATCCTCCAGGTGCTCCACTTTGTCCTTGAGAATCTTGAGCTCCTTAATTAAACCCTAAAACAGAATAGATGAGAGCATTTAGCCATCTTAGATATTCAGGTGATCAGGTTAGTAAATCTGTGCGTTGTTCTTGCATAACCAACATTATTAAATGTTAATGATGAAACACACCTATTAGTTGTGCCACACACTGATGCATGAGAGATAAATACTATAAATGCTGTTTTCCAGAGAGGGACATTGAGCGCTTCTGAGTATATTTGATGAGTGTTAATGATTGCACACACTAAAAAGAGACAACCCATGCTGTACACAGCATTGAAGGTCATGCTTGTCGGCTGTGCCTACACTTTCTCCTCCACAGTGGTGCTGCTGCTCTGCATCTGAGCTACCCTCTTCCAGGCTGTGTCTGTTCCCATCAGGCCCATCTGAAGCCTCGTCTAGTTTGTGCACCACCCCTGAGGTTCGGTCACAGGACGGCCCAGAGTTCGAGGCCAGGCCCTCAGTGGACTCAGTGGGGCAGGCCACTGGAGAGCTGCTGTCGCCTGGGATCTCCAAGGCCTTTTTCTCCTGGATCTTGCTATTGATCTCCTTCTGAAACCTACACATCTGCTCCTGCAGCTCACTAATGAAATTCACTACAGTCTGACAGATGCAGTGGGGAGGAAGGAATTGAGAGAAGCGTTTAGAAAGAGAAGAGAAAATACTGTAGGGTTGGTCTATCTGGCTGCGTTTGTGTATGAATGTATTGCTGTAGACGCAATCTTTCAAGTCAGTTTTTGCCTCTACCTCATGTCTGTGCTCATGAGCCTGAGCACATAAATGTGATAGTAAACCTGAATTAGAAACACACGTCCTTGCCTGGTCCCCATGTACAGACAGACTGGGCCAGTCTCATCTGGTAAACACATACTGTTTTCTACTAGTTCATAGATCTGAACTACCTGTATTAACACTATGCTGTCCCATATTCCTGAAATTCAAACATATCCAGTTTATCCAATAAGAAGTTTACAATGATAGATTGCAGGACAGGTGAGTGGGTTTGCCATCTTTAGAGGTGATCCGTGCCCATGTTCCTCCAGAAAGAGTGTAAACAGCAGCCGAGCTATGCTCGGACTGTGGACAGAGGAAGTCTCACTTGGGGTCTGGTACAGCGGATATGACAGATGATATTGAGTGCCTCCACGTCTAAATTTAACCAGGGGTTTAGTGGCTCCACAGCAAGGAGGCTTGTGTGTGTGTGTGTGTGTGTGTGTGTGTGTGTGTGTGTGTGTGTGTGCAATATGTGTAGACATGTTTGTGTAGTAGAGGCAGCACCTGGGAGGCCAGTAAAATGTTCAAAGCTGATTTTTTCCTGTTCTCCTTAAGTTCAAGCATCTGTTGTCGGGAAAGTTGGGTTTGGTCACATGATGAAAGCAGGATTAAAAAGTGCTGAAACACTGCTGTCGACTAACACACTTACACTATGCCTTTTTTAGGGACAAATGAATACCTTAAAAACACTCAATTGTATTTAAATAAATCTTTGATTTACTCTATTGACGTCAAATGTTTTTGAGAACAAGTCTCCCGTTAGGAAGAGAGTCCTCAGAATGGCCGAGTCAACCTTTACCCACCACCAAGAACAAAATTCTCTGGGCTGAAGCCTACACACACTCATATTTGGCCCGCCATCCATCATGCCAGCTCTGCTATGCCTGAACTCTTTTAACCTGAGGACACAAAGGCTCTTTGACCAGCAGTGTTTTGAAAGTAACGACATACATTACAGTATCCTGTCTGGTAGTAGTGCTGCTTTCCCTGCTTCCTGTTTCTCCGACTCATGATCGCTGAATGCCCAGGATGTCTGCTGGTAACCGAACACACCGGCCTTAAGCAAATACATGATTCAGTTTAAACTGACAAAAAATTTAAACCCCTTGGAGACTTTTTTCCCGTAGACTTCGCCCAGGAACAACAGAGCCAGGGTTTGGGTGAATGTTCCCCTCCATCCATCCAGAAAGTGTTTATGATCTTCCATAAAATCAGCAGCTGACTTCAAGGTTAAATCCATCAGGACACAAGGCAGATTTTTGTGTGTACCCTCGTCATTCCTGGCAAACTTAGGTTCAACTTTCCAAGGACTGAAGTAAAACAGAAGTTCCTGAGGATTTTAACTAAACCAGTTCCTCTTTGCAGCCAATCCTCAGTGAAACAAACTCTCAGTCAGCTGGAGATGAGGCATTCATGTTTTCAAATTTACTAATCAAGACTATGAAGCATAACTGTAAAATTATTGTGTGAAATGTTTGATGGCTAAAACTAAAACTGCATGACTAATTAATTAAAAGCAGGTAAATCAAGTCCAACTGGTACGACTCAGCAAGGCAGCCTTGTTTTAATGGATACATATTAGCTTTAAACAAGTTCTGACAAACAGCACAACTATTATCTACATATTTTACTGACATTAAAGATGAAACTTTTCTGACCACAAGGAATAGGCTGCTGCCTGTTTTACGCCCTACCTCTGCTTTGTGCTGCCTTTCTGTCCCATGGCCCGGCTTTCCCTCCATGTCTGCGAGCTTTACTTTCAGGTGGGACACCTCCCCCATAAGACTCAGCTTCTGGTTCTCCAGTGACGTCCTATGCAGGAGTTCCTGTCACCGACAAGATACACAGAGAGCATGAGGCAACACAAACAGACATACAGGAAAATACAAACATTCATAAACACGTTATACCTCTAATGACGCACAGCACTCAATACTTACTGAACAAAGGCAACTATGAGGCACAGCAAGCTTCCAGTTCAGTAATGACAGTCCCCTCAGACAAACCCACTGGTTTCAGACGCTGTTTGAGCGGCTAAATATACACAACCCATGACCACTATTTATAATGCCTATTTCACAGCTCACTCAGAGTACACAGCAGAGGGAGAGAGAGAGAGAGAGAGAGAGAGAGAGAGAGGTACCAAGAGCTAGCAAAACATTCATAGAACTTTAAAAGAACTTTGACAGGTGCATTTTCCTGTCAGTGTGAATTGCAGCCAATCAAACCTGGTGCTGAGGGAGACTATGGGTCTGCTGTACCGCTCTGTGACTATCTGTCCTGAATGGCTGTCAACCTTGAGAGTTTAGCCAGGCTATGCAGGCAGATGCATTACTAATTTGGTTGATGTCAAGCAGGTGCTAAATCACTTAAAGTCCAGAAATGAGCGTCTAAGGCAGGCAAACACTACATATGGATATATCCATTTAAAACTCTGGCTTCGGAAAATATCTGGGCTTCTTCTTGCGTGCACATGGAAAATATTAGAGCTTTGTCACCAGGAAGAGATTTAAGGCTCAGGTCCAAAGCCTCATAATGACCATGTCTCCAAGAAACCAGCCCTGGCTGCCCTTTGATACACTGCACACACACAGCCCTGTGCATACAAGTAGACACTGAGCATTAAGTTCTCAACTCATCAGCAAGCTTAAAGACACATTCCTAGCAATTAGTCTGAATACACTGAAACAGTTCGCTCTCAATGGAAATTTCACAAGAGCTGCGTTATAAGAGCGAGAGATTCTGCGTAATACCTGGTTCATCTTACTCCAGTGCCTGCCTGCAGCAAAGGAAGAGTGAGTGCAGCTCCCTCATGAATGCAATGGCTTCAAGCGTCTTGTAGTTTCAGTAGATTACGGTTTCATACATCCATTCCAATCAGTGTTCTCCGTACTGCTTATCAGAGTTTCTGTTGTAGATTTGAAGCCAAAAGCAAACAACTGAAAGCTACACACATACACTTCTAACTCTTAAAGGAGCGCCACCCCTATTCTTTCTCCCTCCCATCTCTCCACCTTTTTCAGCTGTTCCTCCCTCTGGCCTCTGTTCTCTTTCTCTCTGTCTCTCTCTGTCTCTCTCCCTCTCTCTCTCTCCTGGTTGTTACAGTTTTTTTTTTTTTTTTTTTTTTTGGGGGGGGGGGGGGGGGGGCGTGGCTGTTGGTGCTGTAATCACCTGCCCAGACAGACCCAGTCAGCCCTGCATGCATAAACCAGAAACACATTCTCAGACACTGCCCTGGAATGAGTCTGAGCGTCCTAAATATTTTGGTTGTCAAGGTAATCTATGGACAGATGGGCTGGAATTTCTTCCCAGGAAGCAGAACTCATCCTGACTTACATTCTACAACTTATGAGAAAAGATCGGATCTGCAGAAGAATCATATTTAAGATAGATGGGCTGTCTGAGGCCCTGTCATATCTCATTCAATGGAAGAACAATACTGATATAAAAGCACCAGATGTCTCCTGGTGAAAGTCAGAGTTTCCTGATTTTGGTCCAGTGATACATGAAGCTTTTAGCATCCAGAAAGTCCAGTGTAAGATATTTTTAGGTCTACAAAGCAGCGTACCTGCTGCAGCATCTCCTCTGCAGAGTCGAGTTTGTGCTGATGCTCCACCAGAGAACTCTGTAGATCGCTGATCTTGGCTCCCTGAGCCTCCACCTGGTCTGTCAGCACACTCACCTGTGTGTATTTGCGTGTGTTGACAGAATGTTAGTAGAGATGAGAATCTTTTCTTTCTACACCAAAACAGAATAAAACAGTTTTTGCCATAATTTCACATCATTTTCTCACATAATTGCAGCCTAGGCCTGGCAAACATTCTTCAGGCCTCAGAGTTTCTCACAGTGCACCTTAATATGAGCTATTTTCATTCAATTGCTGTGCTCATTTTTGTTGAAATTTCTTAAACTGCGCCAGATCAAACAGTGCACACATTTCCTTTGAGAAGCAATGAATGATCCTTTGTGCCTCAGTGGGTGCTTGCAACACTTGAGTGGCTCCAGCAATGTCAGCAGAACGCAGCAGGTTGAATGTAAATCTGCAGAGAAAGAAACTATTAAGGCCACTTAATGGCTTATCACGTGCTGAAAGGCAGGTCCAAGCAGCCAAATGGAGTGGATATTACAGAGGAACGTTTTATGTGAGGCCTGAAGAAATAAACAGGGCACCTGCTCTCACACACACACACCTACACGCTACAGCACATGGTGGTGCTAGCCTCAACCTGTCTCAGATAAGCACTTGTTCAGCACTCCTGATAACTGTGCACACCTACACGCCTGTATATGCAGACAAACACATCACATGAAACAAGACTTTCTAGTGTTGTGACAGCACCAAACCCAGCTTTATAACTGTTGCTTCGCCCATGCAGTGGAAAAAAAAACAGCAATTGCGCAACATTTACAACACAATGCGCTGATTTACCTTTGCCCTTTCTGCTTCTTTTCCTCTCCTCAACACTCTTATTTGATACGGGCACTGTGGAGAAGCAGTGCCCACTGTCAGTGTGGTCTCATATGTCCTCTTTCAATTGAGCAGGCTCATTTTCAGTGCAGTGGACTCACCTTTCTGCTTTTGGTTAAATGTGTTGCTGCCTTTATAGATCGTGTAAGTCTCATACAAACAGAGGCACACAGGGATACTCTTGTTGTGCATTTTGTGTGGTAGGAGTGACTAATCTCACCTGCAGAATTAGTGACTCTTTGTCTCCCTCCAGACGTGATAATCGCTCCTGGTACGACTCACCGTTGCTCGGTGAATGGAGGTTTACCTTCAGAGTAAAGGTCAGCTATTAAGTTCAGTAAGTACACTGTTAATACAGAACAGTTGCCCAGTGGGTCAAATTTGGTTTCCTTTCATGAGGTTACAGCCTCAGACACATACACACAGATGCACGCAGACACACACACAACTCTCAGTGCCAAACTTCCTATCGTGTTGGTGGGACGAGGCAGGAGAAGTCTGTAAGAGGTTTACAAGTCCTAATCCAGCATTAAAGGTTGTGTACAACATTTTAAACTGGGTGATTAATGGGAAAAAATGTTGAGTGAAGGCTGAGCTCAGGGCTGCTTGTGTAGACAGAGATTTTTCAGAGCCATCCCTGTGCAAGGGAATTAAAGTGCAACCAAATGATCTCAAATTTCTCAGAAATCCAAGCTTTTAACCACAATCATGGAAACATTATATAGCCCAGCATCCAGTGGGCCGGCCAGCTGAAGTGGTTTGCAATGATTTAAAAATACCATTAAGCCTTTAATACACCCTGAATTTGTGTGTTTTTGCAGTATAATATTTAAATGTACAGTATGAACACTTTTAAGTGTTATTGCAGATATTCTTCTACTGACCTTTTTGTGATTAATAGCACTTGTGTCATGCACAGTCTCTGCACTAGTCATGTGAACAGCTCCTGTAGTTCTTGCTGTGTGCTTAATTTGATTCAGACAATTTTTTGCCTTTTTTTTTTTTTTTTTTTTTAAAAAAAGAAACCTAACAAATGCACAAATGTTTCACAGCTTGAATCATAACAATGTGAATAATTTCCAGTGAGCTTTACATCTAATGAGCAGCACCAAAACTGAGTGGCCATAATAATACATACATACACATGATCCAATCCAAATAACAGTCCACTCTTTCTTTATGAAACTACACAGTTGTAATTGTTCTTGATCCTGTCAGAAAGGTGTTGTTTTTGATGTGGTTGAACTGAGCGCTGCAGGGATATGCTGTTGCATTGCATTAAATGGCACAATTGTTTCCATTTTTCTCCTCATTCAATGTCCTTTTTAAGCGCTTTTGTCTTTTCATATTTTTATATCTGTGATTTGTGTGAAGCACCTCATGTGTTTGAGTTGAAAAAATGTTTTGGAAATACATTTCTACTTACTATATGTACTTACCAAAGATAGAATGTATTGCCACACTGTGTCATGAACATCTGTGGCATGGGGAAACATCTACAATTTTTTCCCCTTTAGATTATCAAATAATCGCTAACATGCTCTCAATACATTATGAACTGGAGGCTCAACATTGTACATAATAATTGACAAGCATGCGCATGAAAAGGCTTCCTCTGTGGATTTAACATTCAGTAAAAATTCTAACCTAATGGAGGCAGTGCAGACTAATGCCTTCTTAATGGTAGCAAGATGGTATGTGTTGTCCACAGACTCCCTATAGGTTCAAGTGGCAGGAAATGATCTCAACTGCCATGCGTATCCATTTGTCTGTCTCCTCAAACACTTTAACCTCGTGACCGGCTCGTGCGTTCAACAATTCACCCAGGTGTCACCTCAGCGGTCATCCATTTCAATATATCTGAGATATTATGTCAAAATATTTCATTTTAGCTTTAATAAAAAACACAACATTAACTTTTCAAGTCCTTAAGGAGCGTGTATATTCGAGTGCATGTGTTGCATATTCTGCAGCACATCTCTTCAACTCACAAACAAAACACACCGTCCTCCCAAATTATCTGCCATGGCAACCATAATTATGTAGTAAAAGCAACAACAGTGCAAGAGCAAAATGAACAACCAAGATCCTTTGTGAAGTTGTGCTGCAGTATGAAGGTATGAAGGGCAGACATGCAAGTGAAGGACGTCTTACCTTCCTAAGCCAGGCAAAATGTTTGTAGAAATCAATATCATACTCCATTCTGCAGGCCCATTATACTGTAGGTCTGGCTCTTACTAAGAGAATTTAGCTGCTTAATGCCACAAAGCATCAAAGAAAATGACCGGATACCAAAATCCACAGAAAGACAAAACAATGGCTCTCAACTGAGCTGCACTCTTGATCTCCCTGAATCCAACTCTCCTCCTTTTACAGACCCTCCATACTGCAGTTGTGGAGAAAGCAGAGAGGACCTTAGTCCATGTGGTTTGGAGTCTGGGCAGCCTGAGACTTTTAGAGCTGAGCCGAATAACTCAAACTATGCCAGTTGGCTGTACTCCCCTTCTTTCTTCTCTTCACTTTTTTCTACCTCTTTCCAACCCCCCTTTTTCTTCCTCCTGCTTTCTCTCTCAAGCGCACTCAAACTGCTTCAGTATGTACCACATCTCTGCATTTCTGCTGCACCCCACGATCTCTCATCTTTTCCTGTCCTCCCTTTCTACCTCCTGTACCTCTCTCTGGGTGCCTCCAGCCCGTTCTCTCGCTCCGTCTGAAGTACCTTATTTTTGCGGGGCTTCCTTAAGGGGCACAGGGGAGAGGAAACTTTCTGCAGCACATGCTTGTCAGATGTGGTGCAGAGCAAGGAGTCAGTAAGGACGACGCAGAAGGGGAGGAGGAAGAGGCAGTGGAGGAGACTGAAGGGGATCGTGAGTGTAAAGTTGACAATAACAAATTTAACTAGAGTAGAACGGGGCAAATACTGTTGGTGGCTAACCTGAACCAGACAAACAAACTATTGTCGCAGAGAAGAGAGCACAGGAGTATTGCAGGAGGGTAAGAATGAAGGAAATGAGGGAGAATTGGATAGTGAAAATGGGGGTCCAACTGCTTGTACTTTAAACAGGAGCTCTGGATCTCATTACTGCTGCAGTTTGCAATAGATCCAGCTTCCAGCTCACTATTTCTGAGCAGACAGGAAAAAGCCCTCCAGATGTTGATGACCAGGATCAAAGACCACCACTTCATGCAACAAATAAAACCCAGGGACTCTGTCGTAGTAGACTGTTGTAGTAAATCAGAACAGTTTTCTAACAGAAGTCTTTCTCATAGTTTAGATTGGGTCTTGGATGTGCATACTGGTAGCTATGTATGCTGTTATGGTCTGTTGTCCATCCATGCCCCAGTGCTGAGCACCTTGACACAACTCACCTCGTCTCTGTTCAGCCATTTTAGTATAACATGTGCTGTATCAGTGGAGACTTGTTTCCTGAGCGAGTCCTGTTCCTTGTCACTCCCCTGTCCCTCCAGCACCGCCCTGAGGGCTTCAGTCAGCTGAAGAGCCTTCAGACTAGGGTCCACAGGTGGGGGAAGGGTCAACTGTGGGGTACAATCTGAGGATTGGTGATCCTGACCGCCTAACCGCAGAAGGGCACTGAACAGTCCTTCACCCACTTTGCCTAGAGAGGAAAGAATAAGCAGAAAAGTCACTAAGGAATCCAACATTTCAGTATTCCAGAATCCTGATTTCTTTCTGAATGTACAATAGATTAAGAGGTGACCGGCAGGCTGCAGAACAGTAACAATAGTTCCTGAAATGACCTCTTGAGGGCACCATTGTGCTCCCATGTGGCTTACTGGATGTAAATAGCACCAAATGGCTGAGAACTGCACACTGTGGCTTCTGAAATCCACAAATTAGAGGTCCAACTTGTAGGTTACTGTCATCATGATGACTAAGACGCATAAAGTACTTTTGATACATGCTGTTTGAAGTCAAATCAAAGGCTCAGTGATGCATGCAGGACACAATGTGGACAAAAGTTTTGTAATGTAAATAAATGTAAAGGCATTTTCAGTGACAGTGTGTGATTGTTAGTTGGTATCTGCAGTGTAGTTTGTCTTTACAGTGAGCCAATGGTTGGACTGTCACCTCTAATAATAGAACTTTGTCTTCTGACCCTGTGCAAAAACAACAGGCCACTGAGGTTGAGACAAACAGCGCTGACTCAAATGTGTCACCTCGGCTAGAAAACACAAGAGGGGAGACCCTGGTAACTTACTTCATGCAGTCAGTGTCCTGTGAGAGAACTGAGATCAAGGAGAAGCAATACAAGAACAAAAGAGTGACTGAGTGAAGGAGAATAAAGAGAGGAGAGATTACAGGAAAGTTCAAAGTACTCATCAAAAACTTCTATTTCAGTCCAACCTCTCCAAACAAAGTGGTTTCTCATCCTGAACAAATTCCAGCTTTGCTAACTCTCTTCTTTTCTAGCGTCTAACTTATCCATCACAGTTCAGAAAATGTCTTTCCTCTCTGTGTACTCCATACAGGCTGTATGTATGTGAAAACCATGTGGGCAGTGTTGCCTTTAGGTAGACCTTCAATTACAAACGGGGCACTCTACTGAAGGTCTGATAAGGAGAACAGAAGCTCTTACCAGCAATAATGTCATCCATTTGCTCCAAGGCAGCCTCCAACATGTGGCTGGCATTTGACGCCATGGCAACAAACTGTCTTAAAAAGCAGCACTAGTAGATCCTCATTCACGGGTTTGAAGACGAGTGTGAGCGGGTGGAAGGAGAGATCTTAAGCAGAAAGACGGAGTGTCGCAGGCTACTCCCCTTCCTTGTCACACTTAAATCTTTTTACAGCAAAGCTACAGCAGCTGTCCTGACATCTGAGCGACTTCCAAGTAAATAACCTCCTGAATGTGGCTTTTGGGTTTAAACTCTCCTCTCATTTTGTGGCCTGAGCCTTACCCATTGTCAGCGCTGTTATCCACATAAGGCCAAAGCTCATGTTTAGAAAAGTTTATTTTTTTGTTGATTTAAGTTTGTATTGCTTGTTTGTTTGTATACGTTTTCAATCCGCACCAGTTACATCCGTGAATGCCAGTTAGTGCACAAAAAGAGGTGGAAGAAATGATGAAAACTGTATATTTAGCTCAAAGCCAACTTTAGTGGAGCCACAGAGGTCACACCAGCACATTGGACCATAGTAACCAGATTTTGATTGACGTTGATGACAGGGAACACACTTCGTAATGACAAGCAATGCACAATGAAGCTGGAAAAAGCAGCAGCTGACCGAGCAGTCGCACCCATAAGAGCTTGGTGTCTGGTAATATTTCATTCATTGATTTGATATTCGAGGCAGTATTTGGTCTTGCATAACATAAAAACAACACTGACACACAGCAGTCACTGAGGATATCCTGACACTTAGTAAACGACCATGTTTTATTGCTGCTCTGTCGTAACACACAGCATCAGCGGGGTGAGCTAGTGGAACAATGATACAGATTGATCATATGTCTTAATGACGAAGGAGATTGCCTGTCACCTGAAGAGCACATCAGTCTGTGGAAAGCCAAACAATGCAATTTGTTATTTTTGTTATTATTAGTTCACATAAAGATGAGTCAAGCTGCATTTCATTTAGCATCTGTCCCTGTTGTTTCACATGAGCACAATGAGTTCTGCAAACTGAAAGTGAAAGCTTATGCTTGCATTAGATTTAGATCTATTGTAACACCTTACCAACCTCTATAGAGCTACATATTCAACTGCAAACCTTAATCAATCAATAAAAGTGCAAAATGCAAACTAAGGAGAATTAGTCTAGATTGTTAAAGTCCAAAGTAAAATCACATTGAAACAGATGCAGCTTAATTTGTATGTTTGATTTAAAACATGAACTGATCAGTTGTTCCTTAGCATCCGTTCATCTGTTTTCTTTTGGTGGGTAACAACCACTAAGATTACACCTGATCCGCTGCTCTTTCTTATCTAGTCCGAGTAATTCACTTCACTAGCTTCCAGTTATCTCCTTAACTTTCATATCTCGTTTTAGTTCATTAACTGTGCCATGTCATATACAGTATGGCCAACAGGGTGCATCACAAGTCAAGAAAATCAATATCTTCAAACTGAGATCTGCACTGTCAATACCTTACTTCTGAAAAATTAACTGCAGAGTAGCTGAAATGATTAATAATACTGTATATGGAGTAAATGTATAAGGTCTGATGAACATCCTGCAGGTTTCCTGTGTCTAAATGTTAGATAGTTTGACATCTGTTGGAGCTATTAGGGCACATAATTCAAACAGGGGAACAAATGTCAGAACAAAAACAATTTGTAACAGCTACAGAAAGCTAACTGTTGTTTTTATATGTAATACAAGTTTTATCTCATTCATCTGATCTTTATTGAGAATTTGCATGTATTTAGATAAAGAATATACTGTCTAGATGTCATTTATCTATTCATTTAACCACCTATAATATCAGTCTGTGCAGCCATGCTTTGGCTAAGCACCATGTGAAACTACGTGTACACTAAACTTATTTTTCACGCTGCAGTGCCAGGTAGGCTTTGGATTCCCAGAGCACACACAGGCAGATGTTAGAGGCTTGGAGGTCAGGTTCAGCTTTACAAACCACAGAGTTGTGGTTTGTAGTGCTGAACAAACTCAGGTCACTGTCCTGGTCAAGAGCAAGCACCACTGTCCAAATCTAGAGAAGACAGACACAAAATAGAAATATAAGTCTTTATTTGAAATCACACAGACCAGAAAACATATTTGTACTCCTTCATTGGCATTATGAAACAGATATTCCTCATGACTTAAAAATAAATTGTTTCAAAGTTTTGGAAAAGCTTCATGGCCTTGCCAAATAATAAAAAGATTTGTTTTCTATTGATGGAGGATAAAAGTATCACTTGGCGAGCTTTGAAGTAAGTATAGTTCTGCCATAGTACAAGATAAAATAAGTAAAACTTATTAAAACTTAACTTATTAAACTCATTTTTTTTACCCTTTTCATGTCACATCTCTAAGAGCCACTGACACACATAGTTTTGTTTGGTAAATGGTTTGTACTATTAACACATTATATATGTTCTGATATTTGAGTTCATATAAAAGTCTATGTATATTTAAAGTAGTGTTTTATAAGTGGACTACACTGAGGTTATGTTTATATTTGCTATTATTCTGATTTAAAGTGTTAAAATACAGCTGTACATTTGTTATTGATAACACCATGCAAACACATGCAGTCAGTGTCATGTGCGTAGGGACAGAACATCAAGTCGAGGCTGAGCTGTCACCCTGGAAAAGAAATGCCTGCTCTCATGTTGTGATCTAGCTTCAAAATAACATTTTCCCTGCCTCCTGGACTTGTGAGTACATTTGGTTTTTATGAGAAAGTTGAATTTAATTTGGTGGAACATAAGTCGAAAATAAGATACTTTGCAGACTAACTGTCTGACCTGGAGGGCCTGGGAAATTTTAGTAACATAAGACAGCCTGTGCAATATCTTTAGCTGCTGTCTGTCTCTAGCTATGCCTACATTATGGGTTTAAGGTATAAAGATATGCATAATAGAAAGAATGGAATTGATACAGTTTATTATATAAATTACACAACATGTAAACACTTGCAGGAGTATTTTTATGCAGTCACTGTCAGCTTTGGAAAGATTCACTGTACTTTTCCTTCATCCGTTAGTTCCTCCGTGCGCTTTGGCAAGTCAGATGCATTCATGTTATGCCAATAAAAAAATAAAAAATAAAGTGTTTGCCAGAAAGAGAGACAGCTACCTGGAGCAATGTGGTCAGATGTGTTTATTCCACTTTTTGGAATTTTGAATGTTTGTTGCAGTTCTGAACAGAATTGATTTGATATCAGGCTCAATGCTTGAATTACCACAGTGGCTTGTTTCAATCACATCTTTTAAGACCAATAGCTAAACTAGACTGTCATTTAACGCTGCTATGACACTTGCATTTAGATTTGCATGGAAAAAAAAAAAATTCTAATTCAGAACAAGATATCGATTGTCTTACCAGCTGAAGAACACCGACCTTGTGCCGTCAGTATATTCAGGCTAATGTAGCTTCCACGGAGCGGAGAATCGATCGCCTTGAAGATGAGCTACCAAGCCATGGTCAGTTTAGGGATTGCTCTGAGCAGATCCTGTCCCAGCTGATGGGAGCAATTACTGCACGGAGGGTGAGAGGAAATGCACAGCATGAGAGGTTACACCAGTGCCTTGTTTTTATCCGTCACACTCGCACAACACCAACATCACTGCAGGACACAGGAAAATGGAGAAGGCAGCTTGTCCTGAAGATGAGATCACGATTTTGTGTCTTAGTCTGCCCAATCTCTCTCCTCTATCTTTTTGTTCTTTATCCTCTTTCTATTCCCTCTTTTCTTCTTTGTCTCTCCACATTAATTACTTAGCAAGTGTAGTTGCAATTAAGTTAAAGGATTAGGGTCAGAAACTGATTTAAAAAAAAAAAAGAAAGAAAGAAAGAAAGTGATGCTTTTTTTAATTGTAGCTTAGCTGATCTGGGCACATAAAAAGATATATGGACTTTTAACCCAAGTTTTTTGGCTTTATGTTTTCTTAACATTACATGCACACAAACAAACAAAAAATAGAAATCAAAGACCCACAAAAGACCAGAGAAGTAATTCAATTATCTCTTTTCTTACAATGAGATTGTTCAGTGGAAATGGTTTATTGTGGACCATACACTTGGTTTTTCCCCTAATTATGATAATAATCTGATAAGTGGTTCCAACAAAAGACTCAAATGGCTCTTGTCTGATTTGTTATTCTGCACCTTCCCATAGTTTCCCGATAATAAATCAATCATGACTTGATTATGTCACACCCAGTATGGCAAGGAGGATTTACGATTTGAGTAGAAGTGAATTGAGCCTGCGATCTAGCTGCAGTTCCAGTGCTTATATTAGTTCAGGCACAGTCCACCACAAATGACCTTAAAGACCACATGTGCAGGAAAGCAAAGCTCACATTATAAAGAGTCAGCAGTCCCATATAGTACCATGTGATGTTCTGTCAATGCTGCAACCAATTTACTTACATAATGTTAAAAGCACAATAAACAATCAAATCAAATGAGCCTACGATGCTATACCACCTCAGTTTATTATATGTGCATGTACTGACACTGGAACATGTAGCCACACGTCTGGAGTCTTCTGCATAACATTTAAGGGAAGATATGTTTGTGTGATTTGTTCATCTTTAGACAACTGTCGTTCTAAATTGCTTCCCACTAAGTCTCAAGCCAACTAGATAGAGAAAGAATATGTGATATAACATATGGACTGTATGATGTATGCTAGGTCAGCCACTTTAAATATTGTATATACAGTCTGTGTTCACAAAAGTAATTAGACACCAACTTAATTAGATCAGTATACCACAACAAAGCACCGAAATGCAAAACAAGTGTGGATACAAGACACTCAAAACCTCATCAGAATGTAAGAGAGTACGTGGAGGAGGCCAAGCATGAAGCCCAAATTGCAATATACACTGCCTCTATTACAAGATGTCGGCTGAAGTTAGTAATTAATCACATCATTGAGGAAAACTGACATTGAACCCTTGCTTTTGATTTCTTATGCATGTGCAAAACATCTCATCTATTTCACAGATTATGACAAAGGCTGGTAGTAGAAACATCAGTTTCCCTCTTGGAATTCTGCATAATCTCATTATGAAGGCAATTAAATTCAGTAATATCTTTGTTTTCCTTCATGGGACTGTTTTATTCATGGGCTCCCCTTTTGTTTGTTGTACAATACACAGGATTAACAGAAACCATAACAGTTGCGTGAACAATGTGGCTCCAATCTCTGCAACAGCAGTAAGAGCACAGAGAGACACAGGGCAGCTGCAGCTCACAAATATTTATGTTAGATGCCAGAAGAGTCTTGTTCCTTGTGTGGCGTAGCTTAGGCGAGAATCCGCACCACAAAGTCTCAGACCATTGTTCTTGACTAAATAAAGGTAGATTTCTAACCGCAGGTGAAGGCAGAGAATCTGATTCAGTGGGAGATTCTATAGTATCTCAGAGTTCTTCACCATTAGAAATAGCTTCCTGGTTTTGCTTCTGGTTACCCGGCAACCTAAAAGTGACAACATACACCGGTGCGTACCTGGACCCTAGTTTCCAAACCATCCACTGCATTGCCTGATAGTGCTCACACACTGCTGGACCTGTTGTCCTGAGGTTGAAATAGGCTTGATGCAGAATCACAAACGAAGCTCCAGTGAGGTTCAATCAGGAGGATTATTCTTTTACGTGCTTCAGCCTGTCCCTTATTCCACAAACCATCCTGCGTTCACTCCTCTCACACATGCTCACTCATAATTTCTTTGCTGTCATTGTCTGGTGCTGCCAGTTGAGATCTCAGCTGTTCTCATCAGCTGGTCACGTCTATCCAATGGCACAGCGACACGCCTTCATTGTGAGCCTATCATCTCGCTGCTGTCTTTTTGGATACGATGCTCTCTCAGCCTCAGTTCTTTCATGCTGCTGTTATGTGCACCCCCTCCACCTCATGCCCCTCGATTACAAGATCTCCCTGGAGAGTCTAAGCGCCAAAGATAAGACTTAATTATCATGTTATCTGTCATAATAAAAAAATATCTTTACTTCATTCACTTGTCTCTCCTGATTGAAATATTCCTGTGTGCTGATCCACCCAGAGTCAGATGAGAAGAACACAGCCACCTTATACTTATGCTTATATACAAATAGGAGGGCAGTGGCACATCGTCAAGTCCTGTTTAGTCATCTGGCTTTGCTCTATCAACCTGTAGAGCAGCGTTTTATGATATAGCCGCACATAACTGTACTCTCTGCAGCAAGTTGAGCCCTTTTCAATGGCTTTGTAGAACTAGACTTATGAGTCAATATCATCCTAGAGTGAAAGGCTCCTCTGTGAAAATAGTGGGTTTTAAAGTGTTACCAAACAAATTTCATTCAGAATAGACAGCAGCTAATGTTGCTGCGCATAAAGAGCCCTAAGACTTCTCAATAATCACGTCCTTTGTCTGTGTAAAGGTCAGACAGATGATTATATCACCAAGTAAGATGATTTGTGAAAAGAGTGCCTCTACCCTTCCCTGTTACCACCAGCCTGGCTGGATCACAGTTGTACAGCCGAGCAGAAATGTGTCATACACAGCGCCCACTAGCAAGACCTTAACAAGCAACCCACACACCCCTGTCTCTGCAGTGACAACCCACACCCACCCTCTCTTTTTCTCCCTTTTAGATGATTTTCCATCATGATACACACACGGTGAGGTGTAATCTGGGGCACAGTAAGTGGACAAGGTCATAGTTATTAACCAGATGGCAGCAGCTGAGGGCTAGTTGTCATGAAGGCACTATGGGAGAGCCATGACACTCATACTAAGGACACCTGCATTATTCATCTGGAGGCCCACAACATCAAGCCTTCTACAGATAGCAGCCTTCATGTGCAGTAAGGTATCTGTGAGAGTGAGAGGTGGAACAGAACAGTGGTCAGGCAGACATTTAGAGGAAAAGGCAGTTTGTTTGTCTTGCTTCTGTAACGAATCTTTAATACAACCCCAAGGTTTCAGGAAATGAAATGAGGTGTTAAGATCCTCAGTCAGGTGAATACTTCCCTCTTAGCTTGAGAATCAAACCAAAATCTACATCCAAACTCCAGCAAACCAGCTAACTGATTACAGTTTCCCTCAAGTGAATCCTCAGTGCGTCTCTCCGAAGTGTTTTAAGGATATGGGATAAGCATGCAGTGAAATTGGCTAGCACATGGATTTAATATCCATGAAGTACAAGACATCATCAGCTTCAGCTATTTTTATTCCGCCAAGGGATATATATTATTTGATATGAAGGGCTGGGTGTCACAGAACTTAGCTCTGTTGAAAGAAAGCCAGACAGACATTGTTCCTTTTAATCGTCTTGTCGCTTTCATTCATCTGGGGATTTATGTCCCCAAATCTGAAGCTAAACACCCATAATGTTGGTGTTGAATCTCTTTTTCCATCTTATACATATTTTACTCTTCTTTTACTGTTGCAACCTCTGTTACTTTCTGTTACGAGCTCTTTTCACTGGGTGTTTTCTGTGTTAATGTAATAATAGAAATGTGATAAAGAAATGGAAATATTGTTTTACATCAGGCCGTCTTCCACAATGTGAAAGCACAGAGCACATTTGTTTGAATGACTGTAATATTGTCATGAAAAGGCAGTGTAAATGGCAAATGGCTTTCAGAATCTGCAGGTCTCGTCCTTTTGGTTGTTTTGAAAATACAATTACTCTGAGGATTGTGAGTGCTGCACCTTTGAATGTTCCATTAAGAGAGCATACGCTTCACTGTTTGTAGCCTGAAGGACGCTCTGTGCATTCGACAATAAATGAAAGACATTTTACTGTAACTTTCACTCACCATCAGACCCTCTCACCATCACACAGGGCGGACAGAGCAGCAGAAGCCCAAACGTAACGTCACTATAGGCACAGTAGAGAGAAGTGCTGAGTGTGAGCAGTTCATGCAAATAAAATGAGAAATGAGTTTGAAGGGAACTGTCTGTTCTTAACTGGGATAAAAGGGTGGGGGGACATTAAAATAGAGCAGTTTAGTCCCTGGTGACTGCTGTCTTTCCTGCTCACCCAGTGAGTCACACAAACTCCTGGATGCAAAAAGATCGTGTCAAACTCACAATCACTTCCTGTTCACGTGCAAAGCAGAGCCGCAGCACATGCTGCACCCATCCATCCCTCACTGAGGGGTCATTTTGAATCCCACAGTCGACTGCTCACCAGCAACTCGCCAGTTCATGCACAACACATGTGAGTCCTTCCAATCCAGGGGATTGCGTCAAATTAAATTGACTGCTCACTGCAAGGAGAACCATTGCAAACGTGTGCTGTGATAATGTATTTCTATTTTTACCTCCTATAAATTGTTTTAAAGTAGCTACTAATTGGCTCTTGACTTTTTCAGAAATCTTTCAGAAATCTAGTTGGCTGCTTCTTTACGCGTTGTTCTTCGAATATTCTGATATTAGACAGTAATTGAATTCACATGCTGCTAAATAATTGACAACTTTCTCAGATTCTCTTGTTTTCTGCCGTGTAGAACTGGGAAAGTCAGACAGTGTTTTTTTCTTACATTTCCTGAAATGAAGTCAAACAAATAAAAATAATGATAAAGAAAAAATATTGCACAATTCGGTTTTAATGCAGACAATTATTAAACTGGCAAAGATCAACAATAGTTGTTTTTTTAACGGAATAATATTTATTGATAACATTTAACATATTTTGCTTACAGATATTTTGCTTAGAAATCAACCATCACTGCACATCAACTGACAGAACAACACATCTTATTCCCAAAAATTCAACCGGAAACAAACAAACGAGGAAAAGATATCCCACCGAACCATGACCTCATGCACCAATTCACCACCAAATTAAAAACAGTATGGCAGTTCAACTGGTTGTAAGTACATTGTGCAAATACAGACTCACCTCATTAAAACAAGTAACAAGACCATGTAAAAAACAGTAACTACTGTATAAACCAGGGATAGCACAGGCTTCAAATATCTGCATATGCCTGTTCTTTTTCTTTAGGGACATTATAGAAAAGAAAACATCCATCTTTGCGGTCATTCAACATGCAACTGATCCGGCTGAGCAGAGCTCACGACAGTTCGTCTCCCTCTTTTCTACAGTAGTTTATCGAAACAATCACTCTTCTTTTAGGACCATCTGTGTTCAGCGCTCAGCAGCACGTCTGTTCAAAGGTACGGCGGAGGCTTCGGGTTGATCGGTGCCCTTATGTGAATTGTTGCTCAAGGCTACGGAGAAGGAGGCGTCTTCAGAGAATTACAGGACCCTCCCTGGCTACTACCTGTGGTGCCCTGGTACTGCAAAGGAGAGTCAAGCAGAGAGAATGTCACAACAGTTAGAGGTGTGTGATGCGTGTGCAAGAAAGTCTTCTCTCGCACAGTCTCATAAACAGGCAAATGAAACCACGGCCAATTTTTTCAAAATCCCGGTGTTTCATCTTGGAACCTCCACACAAATGTACTCACCACCTACAGAGTTATGAATTGGGCAATAAAACAAGCAGTGAATGTTTCTCATTTCAGCTTTGATTTCTGGGAGGTTGGTTTATTTATGTATTCACTCAGCTGCATTTGAATATACTGCACTACTGTGGCTGATTCATTTGGCATCTGCGAGCAAAAAAATAAAAGCTTTCACAGACAAAGTGGCTTACTTGGCAAACAAACATGTAAATAGACCTATCAGCATTTTAGGACTGGAGTGCTTTGCGGTTTTTGGAAGTAGCGCGAGGATGAAGGGTTTGTGAAGACAGAAATTTCACTGAAATTAACTGTGAGGAAGGAAATCATAAATGCGGTTTCTTGAGGCTCAAATGAAGATTTCAAAGTCCTATATGCTCTGACTGGAAGAAACATAACGAGTTCAGTTTCCAGTTTTCTCTCACTGTCTCTTTGATGTGCACACAGATACACACAAAGCTATTTTCCCAGGCTGAGAGCACAGGTCAGAGACACCAACCAGCAACTTCTCAGTGTGACTTCCTCGTCTCTGCTGTCAGAAAGTCGGTTCTATAGTCTCTCTTCGCTTTCATCCTCTCGTATGCAATTCAGTCATAAATCTTCCAGTGAATCCGAGGGTAGATGTTTGGGCAACTGTATTTATTTTATTTACCAATTATTAAAACATGAAGTGCCCACAGAGAGCTGAGTGGCTTTCGTCTGGAACCACATGTACCCATGCCTGGGGCTGAATCACGACAGAGCTTTGTCTACTCTCCCTCTGCACTCTGATCTAAAAACAGAAAGACCATGAAGAATAAGGATGAGTGAACTGGCACGCTCTCAAAGACAAGGGCTCTGTCTTTTATTGGCACCTGTCAGACTAATAATTTAACAGTAAAAATTATGGGTTTAAAACTTTTTTTTTTTGGGGGGGGGGGGTCTCAAAAATAGCACAGTTTTCAGCCATCAGATCCAGACGTGTGCTTGCTTTCTTTTCTCTGTGGATGTTTTGGAGGGAACCACTTTCTTGTCACTGAAGATGATTAAATCAGATATATAATGTTTCTGGGCTGTCCCGGCAACTTGCTCCCATCAAAAGGCAGATTTTCACTTCGATGATCAGTCGCTTACAGCTATATTCTCATTACCGCTGACCAAAAATCTTTTCACAGCTTCACTGTAACAACACACTTCTGTGTCACTGAATACTAATGAGCTCACTGTGCCTTAATGACTGGGCAGTGATAATCTTAATCACTTATTCATTTACATGTTTTTTTTTTTTCATCCTGGACTCCTCTCCAGCCTTGGCAAGATTTTAATTATTCATTTATTTTTTTGTTATAAAATCTTTTGTGTTGCGCATACTTTCTATTATTTTTTATATAATAGATTGAACATAAATCTCAGAAATCCATTTATTTTGCCTTTAGTAATCTTTTTTTTTAAGTCTTTTTCCAGGTGGCTGTGGCTCAGGAGGTGGGTCGTCCACTTATCAGAAGGTCGGTGGTTCGATCCTTGGCCTTGGCAGTCTGTGAAGTAGTACCATTGATACACCCAAGGCTGTGCCATGGGTGTATCAATGGTTAATTCTTGTCATGAGCCACCGTGTGTGTGTGTGTCTGTGTGTGTGTGTGTGTGTGTGTGTGTGTCTGTGTGTGTGTCTGTGTGTGTGAGAATGCGGACTTGTGTTGTACAAGTGCTTTGATTGGTCGTCAGACTAGAAAAGCTCTCTATAAATACAGTCCATTTACTTTCTGTTAGTGCTACCATTACCCAATTTCATCATAGTGTAAATGACTGACCCTTTCGATGATGCCCCTCATGATACTCTCACCTGTTACCAATCAACCTGTTGAATGTTCCAAACAGGTGTTTTCGGAGCATTCCACTACTTTCCCAGTCTTTAGTTGCTCCTGTCCCAACTTTGAAACATGTTGCTCCCATCAAATTCAGAATAAGTACAAATTTACAAAAATCAATGAAGCTGATGAGGTCAAACATTAAATATATTGTCTTTGTAAAAAAGGGATTTGCAAATGATAACTCATTTTTTAGATTTTGCACGGCTTCTGGTAAATGGGACTGTATGTATTTATATATAGTCGGCATTCACGCGCTCACACACGGCACAGCCTCAAGAACAATTTGGGCTTCGGCATCTTGTCCGAGGATATTTTGACATACAGGCTGCAGGGACCAGGGATTGAACTGTGACCTCTATAGTGGAACACCCGCTCTACCTCCTGAGCTACTGTACTTCATTCATTGTTTCTAAGCCCTTGTTCTAATTTTCCTGCCTGAGGTCCAAATCTTGGCCATGTAACACCTACATAATAGATTTGACAGTGTTGGCAGCAAATTCTGTTTAACAAGAACAAAAGTGTGTATCCTCATGTGAACACGAAACACGTCACACCCGTGACAGTAAAGTCACCTCAACGAGAGGATGCCAGTGGGCGACAGGTTTTCGAGGATATGTGAGCATTTCACTCCAGTGGTCTCGACCGAGGCTGTCTGCATCGTTGCCAACTCGACACACGCCAATGACCTCATTATGGCCCACACTGTAGGCGCAGGAGAGAGAGAGAGAGAGAGAGAGAGAGAGAGAGAGAGAGAGAGAAAAAAAAACATGTGATCACGACCTACACTGCACCCAAAAATAATGATGCATTACATCTGTGTGTGACAATAAAGTGAAACAGCCAAACTATCTATGTGAAAGAAACAAAGTCAAAGTTTAGAGAATCATTAAAATGTGCTTTGAAAATATTTCATCCTGCAGCAAAAGAATTCATGCAAAAGAGGTTGAAAACATCGTATAACTTATGGAAAGCTGTGTAAAAGCTCCTGACCGGTCATAGTCCATCACTGCAATCAAAAGGCTGATCTGCTCTATATTTTCTGGAGGGACATCAAAGACAATGGCCTCATTATAGACTGGATTCAGAGTGTTCCTCTTCGTCGATGTCTTCCTCTTCTTCAGTCTGCGACCTTCACACATTAGTGAAACCTTCACGTATGGATCTATGAAAGTCAGGGAAAAGGAAGGGCAAGACGTTCATTTTCATTCAGGATGCGTACCAGTGAGACCGCAGTTAGACAGTGTCAGTTTTTAATTACCAGATGCACCAGTGATATCCATGGCCTTCAGATTACGAGCCTTTATCATGGTGATGGTCAACCTGCCCGCAGTGGGCAGGTAGCAGAGTGAAAACATCAGGTCGCCGAGGTCCACATTATCCTGAAAGACAATAAAAGACACATTTACTCTGCCATATGCTTTATCCTGATGATACATTACTAATTTGTGTATCTATATTGTGTCTATATTGATAAAAGCAACTTGACAGTCACTCTATAAATCACAATAATGAGATTATTATTAGCACTGCTGCTTTTCATTACTGTACGCCAGCCGAAGGTGGAGAATAAGGGCATGGCTGTCTGACATTTGGTTACAGAGTTCAAACATCTTTCTATTAATGAATACTCTCCTCTGTCACATCACTCTAATAAAAGCCTCCCACATTTCACCCGATATGGTGACTTCTGTTCCGCTGCAGGGAGGCAGAAGCTCACTTATCACTTGCTCTTAAAATAGCTTCAGTAAAGATGTGAGAACCAGGAAAGCACACAAACGCGTCTGGCGAAGACAAAACTACAGTAGAATCTCTAGCTGATAAACTGGGATGTCGGGAAGATTGTGTTGGTGTGTTGTGTGGTTGCTGTTAACTGTCAGGGTAGTCATTTGTAAAGGGAAACTCAGGAGGTTTATTCGTGAACATAAAACCTGAGAAGTAAGAGTCTGCGGTGGGACACTGATTTTAAAGAGCTCCTCCACTGACTGTGATTGAGATAATGAGATCATTTCTCAAATACGTTGGGAGATTAAACTAGATTGAAATGAGCCTTTCACAGTTCTGAAAATCCTGAACTACAAAGAACACGCAGGAACCTTTTCATGGCCAATTTCAAGCAAGCTTTTACCTGCAAAATAGTCCCTTTTGTATGCTGCAAAGATTCATGTGTAACACGCACTTTACAGCCTGATCTGCTTGAGCTGTACAGTATAGCCAACTGTTTGTTAGCCAAAGTGCAATGCGTGCTAGGTGCTAACTATGGTTGATCACTTAGCCAGCACACCTTGTAGGGAGGGAAGGGACAGATATGTCATTGCTTTCCACTTATTAAGAAGTACAGGTCTATTGGCTCTCTGCTAGCAGGAGAAATTAATGACTTATGGCATTTCATTTTTGCAGCAAGTCTTAGGTACAGTTTAGTGTCTCACACATTTAGACACCGAGGGGTGACTGATCTTGGTTGACTGAGCTTTGTTAAATGAAAAGCAATCATGAAAAAAGATTTTATGAATATAGGTACACGTAATACCGTTTGCATAGTATGAGATACAGTGCAATAATATGAATCATATAAACACCTACATACAACATCAGTCAAAGTAAGAATTCATTATGAAAATAGGTCTGGATTTAAAAATGATAATGATGTCTTTTGCTCTCATTCTCTCTCACACACACACACACACACACACACACACACACACACACTTTTTCTTTTTCTTCTTTTTAAAAGAAATCAGTCTTTTCTACCATTTGTCAGCTTGGCTACACACAACCGTCCTGTTCAGTGTTGTGTCATTTGTTTTTATCTCTCAACTGTGTGTGTGTGTGTGTGTGTGTGTGTGTTAGTGTGTGTGTCTGTGTGTGTCTGTGTGTGTCTGTGTCTGTGTACGTACTTGTACATAGCAAATAGTTTTTAATCAACAGAGTTGGGGCATATTTGGAAAATGAGGACATTTGGGCCTGTCATCAGCTTCAGAGGGCTGTTTTAAGGTTAAGACTTGCTTTCAAGCGTCAGGTTATGCAATTAGGAGATGCAATATGCCAGTAAGTGTCCTCACCAGCTTTGACCAGCTGTATTGTGCAATTGATCCTGTTTGTCATGACATGCTTAAGTGGCATCGATGAGACTCCTTGTCATTGATTGCTGGAGACAATTAATTTCATCCACAGGAGGTCAGGGATGGGAAGCAAGCTCAATGAGGTGTTTAAAAGCAAACTATATATATACACACAACATAGGTTACGTTTTTGTGGCTCCAGTGCTTGTTAAATCTGTTAAGATAAGATTTCACTTGCCACAGTAATTGCTGACATATTGGTTGAAACATGACACCTCCGCTAAAAATATGTCCAGCATGGCGCCAAACACTCAACTGTAACGGATGTGTACAGTGGACAGCTTGGATTATGATTCACATTTGTTTTCTCATCCAAATAAGTTTGACTAACATGTGGGGTTTGTTTACGACCTGTCTGCCTGCTCGGGTTTGCTGCCCGGTTGGATCTATTTTTAGCAACGTTGAGGCATTCACAAACAGAAATGGCCACAACATGGCACAATTGAGCAAAACACTAAATCAGTTCAACACAGTGTGTTGGAGTAGCTACTTAGATGTAATTAAATAACAAAATTAATGTAATTGTAATCTGTAAGAGTTACTGAGAGCAAATATGAAATTAAATTACAGTTGCTAATGAAAATGTTGGAGAATACAAAGGTCTGAATCTATTCTTATTTGTAGAATGCAGTTCTCATTCTGTTGCTTTGCCTCTTTCTGTCATGCAGAAATGCTTTCTTTTTGCATATTTTCGGACAAGGTAGGTCAGCAAAGCCCTTGAGACAATTTTGAGTGCAACACCATCAAGTGAAGGATGGCTAACAATGACTGTCTCTGCATGTTGACAGCTTCCATTCTTTGGGCAGTATGCCATCAAATTCTGAGAGTCAATGTCACCATCAATGAGGAAATGTTGCTGTAAAAATAATGAAAAAGAACAAAGAAGAACAAGTGACAGCACTAATTACATCTCAACAGGTTAACTAGTTAAGCATATTTCAAAAGTAATCTCCCCAACAATAAGGCAGCATGGGACTGTATGACTGAGCAGCTGTGTGTCTGTCGCTTGTCTGTCCAATAAGCAAAGCATCCTCTCCCTCTGCTGGTGTCCAGGTTTGTCGCCTGCAGCTCAGCTCCTCAGTGCATATCTAAATGACTCGTCTACACTGCAGACATTTCAGTTTAATGAGCTTTGTCCCTAAGTAACCTGAATTTGTGTGTCTTACCGATCCACCTGTCAATCCATGCTAAATATAGCCGCTGTAGTAATGTGATGTGTGTAATTTAGCTGGGCAAAGGAACCTGTTCAAATTTGTTAGCATGTTTTTCTGCTTTGAGAGAACTGCATCATTTAATTTTCATATTACTTTTTAGCCATTCATGCTTTCATGCAGAGTAACCGCTCCATTGTGTATAATTTGTGTCTATGAATCTTGTTATATCTGCCAGATGGTAGTCTTACTGTATAAGAACGGAAATCCATCTGAAAGGCATCTGTTAAACATATTTTGATAGTACTGAATTTGTGTAACAGTCTCATCTAGAATTGCCTACCTGGGCATATCCTGCTCCCATATATATTATTTATATACAACATAAATTCAATGACATGCTGATTTTTTTCCCCACAAGGGCAGATGAGTCATATACAGATTACCACAAAACACCAGCCTCAACCACAGTGCCGATGTTGTCATCAGTCATGTTCAGATTACCCTGAAAATTATTACATATATATTTTTGCTCCCAGATATTTTTCAGCTGGCTTGTGCAGCAGACAGTTTGAATCGTTTCTTCAAATTTTAATGTGATCATGTAGTTCGAAGTTGGACTTTGAGTTTCACAATCACTGTTTCATGCAGTTAAAGTTGATTACCTCTACCAGACCTGGAACACTCTGAAATCAAATTTAGCACTTCACAATCTGAACCTTTGTGGAAACAGCCAGAGGAAATTTTTCTCCCTCACTTAGTTCTTTGGCTGCTTGTAGGGCTGCAAATCACTTGCACTTCTTAAGTCTAAGTTATGCGGACCCTGCATTGTATAGGTTGGTTTAAATGGTTTGCTCGCTAATCTAGTGTAGTCCCTGATGAAATGTGTCATGTTTGTCCTATGGTGCAGCAGAAAACACATCCATAGAGTTACAGTTGACTGCATGCTTCACATTTGGCCATTATGACAAGAAAACCTGCCAGAGGCAATATTAGGAAAGGCTGCATGGCATATTGTTGTTTTGTTTTTTTTGTTTCACAATCAATCAAGAAAGTGCTATATAGTGTAAAAAACTACATTATAATAAAGCTGGATACTCTGCCTCAGGTCAAACTGACACGTCTCTGCCCAGCTGTAGGAGACACTCCTCACAGAGCTGGACAAAATGAGGACGCCAAGCAAAAGCAGGCAGCCACAGATAACTGCAAAGCAATACAGGAGCCATCTGTCAGGAAGCCAGCTATGAAAAAACGTGGAAATACTTCAGCTTTTTGTCTTTGAAGATCAAAACTTCCATAATTATACAAAGACTACAGCAGCTTCTGAGTGTATGCACAGTGAAAAAATGCCATTTTGGTCATGATTATTTAAATACAATGATCACTGATGTCAGCCCTGTCTCTGAGAAATTATGTTTATATACAATTAGTTTGCAACAGAAAAAAGGTTTTTGAGGAAACGTCATCCTGACTGAATTAGGTTTTCTATTAATATAATGAGTAAATGTTAATTAATGTCTCTGGCAAGTTGCAAAAATGCTTAATGTATCAATCAAATGTTCACTGACAAAATATTTGCTTTCTGCCAAAATAGATAACCATGCAATTCTCTATCCACTTGCAGTGACTACAGCATTATTCAGCCTCTAAGTGCTTCCAAAGGCAACTGGACTTGCTTATGGTTCTAGAGGAAGTTTCGCCTCTCACCCAAAAGGCTTCTTCAGGTCTAACTGACGGGGGGAGTCCCAGACATTTGTCCTCTTGCAGGATCATAGCCCCGCCCAGTTATAATGCCAGTCGTTAGGGTCACATGAGTCCTGGTGTTGATGGCTCATTAGGTGTTGATGGGTGAGAGTGAGTGGGTCATTGACCCACTTGCCCATCATGTGTCTCAATAGGGTCAAATGAGTCCTGGTGTGAATGGCTGTTAAGCTGCACGGGGAGAGGTCTCAGGTTGTATCACCGCCATCACCTCCTGGCTGCGACTCCAGCATGGTACGCAAATTAATTAAGAAAACAAAACAGTTTAGTAATATACACACATGATAACAGAATGGCTGCTTTATTTGTCCTGACTGTTTGTAGGAATGCTGACCTTTTTTTTCTGTTTTTTGACCAACTGGAACACAGATTTTTTGTTGTCTTTGTTATTTAAAATTGTGGCATGGTGCCTATCTGTCTATTGTGGAGGCTACTGATTGCAGCAAAAATCAGCTTGCCAGTCAATGATTTAATGCACAAAGTCTAAAAAGCAGTGTCCTGAAAGCCATTAACAGCTTCCTACTCAGGCCCTCTAAAAACATCTGTGCTCTCTTTCTCTGTCTGTCTCAAACACACACACACACACACACACACACACACACACACACACACACACACACACCGTATCCTCCTGCTCCACGCAGCTGCTGTGTATATTTGTGCAACCTGTGAGTGCTGAAAGCAAAGGAAAGTTGCTTGGATCCCTCCAACAGTCACTGTTTGACCACAGAAATGTATATGTTGTTGCTCGGCCCGTCACACAGTACAAGTCATATATACAGACATAGCCCCTGTTGGCATGCACAAAGGCAACAGCTGTGTCCCACTTTCATGATCCATACAAATTCTAACTGGGTTTTGAGTGCACCAAAGTGACCAAAATAAGCAGTATATAAATATTAGATGTCAATATGTAGAGAATTGAGAGAGTTTAGAGACAGCTGCGAGAAGGCCCTGGAAAACAAAACAGAAAAACTGAAATCCTTAGAAAAAGGTAAAAAAAAGAAAAAAAATGTTCCTTTTATTTGGTGCAGCTTTTGTAGTTGGTGTTCATTCACTTCTTGTCTTGTATCATTTCCTCAACTCAATTAAACTTAGTTTAGCGCAACTCAACAAGTTGACAAAGGCCAATAAGTAGAAGGAAAAAAATCATGCTTGTGACAAAATGTCATATTTGTACCTATAAAGTACATTAGTTTCTTGTACGCTCAGTGCAGAAACAATGAACTATACTACTGAGTGTTAGTATGTAGCGTTGTGTGTTGCTCAGCAGGTAGATCAGTCATCCACTTATCAGAAGGTCTGAGGTTTGATCGGCAGTTTACATGTCAAAGTATCCTCAGGCAAGATACTGAATCCCAAATTGCTCCTGATGCTGTGCCATCTTGTGAATGGCTAACGCTCATAATGAGCAGCTGGCTAAGCTGTACAAATGTGAGTGAATGGGTGAATGCAGACTTGTGTTGTAAAAGCGCTTTGAGTGGTCATCAGACAAGAAAAACGCTGAACAAATACAAGCCATTTATATAAAGGCAGTCCCTCTGTAGTGTGTAGAACTGTGTGTAATGGGGACATCAGCAACTTGAGGAGCAGTAGCGTGACGCATTTTGAGTGCTCTCCCTGTGCTTGTAGTTCTGGGGTCACAATGTGTAACCACTCTGTTTCTCACAGTCTTCAGCCTCTAATGAGCCCTATAAGGTCTGTAAGGGGGTGAAGTACACCAACTTGACAGATGAAGGGTCAAAAGTGCAGGGGTGGGTGACTGCTTGTCCATTACTGCACTCTCAGCACTCTGGTTAGAAAAGCACAGAGCCATGCTCAAATACAATCTGTTCGACTTGTAATTAAGAAAAATCAAGCAACAACAATGCCCCCACCTCAACATAAGGGTCAGGGATGCCTACATTCTTTTATGGCCACCTAAGTCATGATTCTGCACTGTGTGCAGTCAGCATTGTGGGGAATGGCCCCGACTCGCACAGATAAGCTCAGGAAGTACATGCATATTTCAGTGTGCTTCTCTGCAATTAGAGTGGCCACGCCAATAGAGTTTGATGGAGGGCAAAGAGTGTGAGAAAAAGACCACAGAGATGTACGCTGACATTTGCACTTACCTTGAAAGTTTATACTTACATCTTTGCAAAATGATTAATAAAGCCAGCATTCTGTCTAAAGCTGCCAACGGCAAAGAATTTATCCAAAAGTGAAAACAAGTTACAAATATGTAAGTATCAAGAGAGCATTTTGTGAAGTTTGACCTCATCTGGGGATGACTTTGGCTCAGGAGCCTCCAGTTTGCATGTTGAAGTGTCCTGGTGCAACATACTGAACCTGAAATTGCTCCCTATGGCTGTTCCTTTGGTGTGTGAATGGATGAATGTGGCATGTCTTGTAAAGCGCTTTGAGTGCCTGATTAGAGATGAACGGTCTAGCTATCACTTCTTAATATGCCCTCATATACTTATAAGATAGCTGATTCGGGGTTTGCATTTGCAGAAAATAAGAGACACGGAGAGCTAGTGAGCAAGGACGAGACGCTGAGAAAATGACATGAGAGATATTTGTTCTGTCAGAGTCAGCTAGAGAACTTGGGAGAATATTGATATTTCCAAAACTATTGATATTTTTGTGTAAACTTCTGTTTTTTTGTTGGCTGTTGCTGTCACTTCTGTCCTTTATTATAGATTGTCAATCAGTGTCACCCAGTTAGAATAGAATGGTATGTGACAGGTGGTGATGAGGACCAGAGATTCACAGTATCTGGAGAGCTCCATTCTCACACTGTTCAGTTTTTTTCAGTTTCGCACTACTCAGCTCATGCACGCACACACACACACACACACACACACACACACACACACACACACACACACACACACACACACTCAGACTCTTACACTTGCACAAATGCTTGTTCTCAAACATGTGCACACATGCCCTACACACATACCCCCAGAAACACACTAATCATTTTTGGACAGAGGTAGGACATTTTGTTTGCCAGGCAGTGGAGCCCATTTGTCATAATCACTGCACAGATTTATTGACTTAATTGATAGGAAGGATAGGATTATCATTAAGTCATAACTGCCAGTGGGATGAACCATATGGTTTGTTTCATAGCCAGATTTTGCTTGTTAGCTCTGCAGTAGAAACAGATTGATGGAAGAAAGTGCTTTTTTTTATGATTTTATAAATTACACTGGCAATACAAACAAAAGCTTTTTTTCTGTATGTATTACCATATTGTATTAAATGTGGCTTATTTTGGGTTTCTTAGGTTGTATTCACAATTTTGATTGATGCTTTTTGTTATTAATCTGCCAGGACATAAACAAGCACAGTATGTGCAACCTGTGAAATTTGGGATACACCGTAGCTTATCAGAGACTTGCAGTGTGACATTCAACCTGCAGGCATTAAATGCCATGTGTTGCCTAAGAGAGATTCAGGAGCACACGAAACACTAGACTAACCTCTCTCTTCCACCTGTATTGCGAGTATGCATAAAGACCATGGACCAGTACCAAGTATGTGAAGCCCACAGGATCCTTCTGGGATGTGGAATGCATTTTATGGAGGGGTTGTCAGTTAATCCGTCATGCAAATTAAAATGCCTCATACATAACCTTGGTGAATACTTCATTCTGATTGTACCAAAAGACCCACATCAAGATACAAGGCGATTTCGGTCTCAGTAGGGGGATTTTTGCACTTGCTTTCTTTCTCTTGCTGCCTCTTCCTTGCTTTCTCCTTGTCACACTCATACACAGACACACACACACACAAACACACATATGTTTTTAGTTTTAGACTTCCTTCCTGTCCTCACTCCCTTGATCTAAAACTCAAATTAGTCCTCATAAAGATAGATGTGCAACACACATACACACATGCACGCTGTATTATACCGTAACACGCCAAGGGGCTTTAAATCCCGCTGACCTTAGGCAGTCTCACCCTGGATTAATTTACATACATTTAAAAAAAGTGGGTGGTCTCAGTAAAGGGCACTGAATTTAGTAGCAGCAGTGGTGGATGCAGTAAATGTGTTTCCAAATGAAAATGTCTCTCTGTCCTTCACCTGCATCAACTGGCTGTAATGTGTACGGCAATAATGGTTGTTGCAAAATGAACAACAGATATCTCAAATCAAAGGAATATTTGCATCTGCAGGGTCTCATTGTTTTAAGTTACTGCTCTTCTCCGCTGTTTCTTACAGAGCACATGTCAAAAAATATTACAAATTGATCTACAAAGAATTAAAAGAAAGAAAGCAAATGTATGAAATTTGTTATGGATCAGTTCAGGTATTGCTGGTAGAGACAGTGAATCCTCTTGAAGTGAGACCTATTCACCTTACCTACCAACTAATGCGTCTTTGTTTATTCAAAGCTGACAGCTCAGCGTGTTTAAAAAAGGAGTCGACTTTTTTTATACTTTATACTGTCACTGAGAGACAGACTGTGCTGAAAAGAAGGACTCAAAAGTGCACCAGATACATGGTCCTCAATAAAGTTGCAGCATATCTGTCACACTTTTTCCTTTCGTCTTTTCTGGTAACAATGCAAAGTTAAATATATAACATAGTGTACTGAACATGACATCAGTTTGAGCGTAAGTGTTGACTCACCGAGGAGACGTACAGGATTTCCCGGCAGAGTTTTGTCTCCCTGGGGAAATCTGCCAGATCCAGGAAGTTGTCCACAACCACTTGGCCAATAATGTCATGCCGTGAAAATCGGTCGAAGTCATAGACACTGAAGTGCAGCTTCCGTGTAGGAAGCTCAGAGTACGCCACAGGAAACAGGAAGACCTCATCAAACACAGGGTTCAGCGTCTTGCGGTGCACCTTGGTCTGGTGCTTGGTCATACGATCGGGGAGCAAGTAGATCTTAACGTAAGGGTCAGAGGTACCAGAGAAGTCCTTGGCTGGGAGGTCCTCTGCTTTGTGGATCTTAACTATTAACTGTTCCAGGTCACAGTCAAATTTGAGGATAAGGTGGAGGCGCCCACAGCCCCCGCCCCTGCGACTGCCTTCCTCGCCCTCAAGGGAGCGCTGTTTGTAGAGCTCAGGCTTGAGGCGACCGAGGCCCAGCCCCATTCCAGTGAGGGAGTCCTGCCTTTGGAACTGGGCCACGTTGAAGTCTGGGTTAGACAGGTTCATATGTCTGCGAATAGACCCTTGTCTGTGGGCAGAGGAAATCAAGAGCAAACATCATCACACAACATGAACAGGTTGAATCAGAAAAGGCAGATAGGCATTTACGTCCATGTATCTCTAGTGCCAAAGGTTGGATGATTGGCACTGAAAGCTTTGTTGGTCTAATATTGTCGTTTCTGACGGGCAGTAGCATTAAAAGCCATGTAGAGGAGCACTGATCAGTTCCAACACCAGTGCCAGTAACAGCTGGGTGGAAGCAGAAGTGTTTTAACTTTCTCAAGGACAAATCTACTAGTTCTGACACAGAAATCAACAAAACTCTTATACTGACCCCATTTCAGACATCGAGTGACCAGAGGGTGGTGGTTCAGTGGTCTGTCTCTGCATACGAGGGTTAGTGTGAACCCCACTTTCCCGGCTTTTAGTCTGAGCGTCCAGTGGGATGTCTGGAGATGTATGACTGATCTTCATAGCTGCCTCTGGTGTGGCCAAGACCACAGGTGGTGGTGATGCGGGAGTCTCCACTGATACCACAGATGCCACAGGAGTGGGTTCTCTGGCGATGGAGCAGTGGGAGGACTCACGGCGGTTGTGTGCCGGGGGGTCCACGGCTGTGTAAACTGGCTGCCTGGGTGCTGCCTGCGAAGGCAGAGGGCTCATGGTGGGGTTGAGGGGCCCATGGGCCTCCTTGGTGGTGGGGGAAAGCCCACGCTCCCTCCATGGTATCCAGCAGAGCTTCCAGGAGACAAAAAGTGAGACCCCAAACAGGGCCAAGCCACAGGCAGTCACAACCAGTGACAACAAACTCACTGATATATCTGTGAAGGTGACAAGAGAGACAGGAAATCAGGATCTGACGTCTGACACGCTTTCTGCTTTGCTGCAAAGCAGCTCCCATTGCTTTACCCCTTTACCATCACCATCATAACTCTCAGATGTATTAATTAATGAGAAAACACTTATTTCATCATAGTGTTATCACAATAACACTCACTAGCATGTGATATATTAGGCTGGTTTTTTCATTCACCTGAGGTGTCACATCAGAAGAATGTCTTTGGACAAATCATGCTTCTTTGCACTATAACAAAAAACTTGATTCGTTATAGCATAGCAGCCTGCTTTGTGTGGGATTTTCTCCCCTTCTTTTCTATATTGTTACAAAGAATCCTCAACACGATTAATTAGGATTAACTGAATTTATTTAATTAGCATCTGGAGCCTTATATCTGCCTCCCAAGTGGATGGTTCCCCATGCTGTAATTTTCAGCCCTTTGCTGAAAGCAGAAGAACAGTGTGTTGAAATGAAAGCAGCAGTAAATACCTGTTCACACATTCTCACTGAAATACTGGAACACTGTCGAGTGGCTGAGCTGTGTTTTGAACAGTTTCAGATGTTTACAACACACAGTCAACACAAAATAGAGACACTGACGTTGAAGAATTCATGATAAAGTTGCCAGATTCAAAAGAGAGACTGATTGAAAAATTCTGAGTAAAAAGAAAATCCTGCCTACTTTCCAAACTGGTAAGAGCTGATTTTAGCTCTAGAGACTTGTTTTTTTTTTCTGCTAAAGCAGTCATTATGCAAATTGAAGATGTCTGAGTAACAGTTTGGTAAAATTAGGCTTCTTGTTATTTAGCCATGTTAGAAAACCCAACCAGTCCCACCAAGTCCTCTGCAATAGCAGTTTGACCAGACACGTTCATGCAAAAAATGATAAGGTGACTATCACGCACAACATGCCCGTTACGTTATGTCAATGTACCAGTGGGCAAGAGCAGAAGCAGTGTCGCTGGTTACAATGTATGTTGTGTGTGGGTATGAACGTTTGACACACACATCACAGCAGGCTTTAGTCTGTCAAGTAAGAGTTGGTGGTTTCAAAGCATGACACTGAATATTCCTGCAGTGCATTTGTTTGCACCAGCACGGGGTGTGAGAGTCACCGTGGAAGGAGAGGTGAGGTGTGAACTGGCAGAGTCACTGCGGCCTCTCTGAATCATCTCTGTTCACAAGAAGTGGGTGACTTTCCCTGAAAAAAATCTCTCTCCCTTTCTCTCTCTTTCTCTCTTTTTGAAAGATAAATCAGAGAAACTGCTGCAACACAACAGTGCTGAGATCTTATGATGAAGATATCTATGACTGCAATCCTTTTTACATGTCAGTGAGTTTACATGATCATGGTAAACAGATGGAGTACCTAATTGTTAACATTTAACCCTTGTGTTTTGTTGAAATTTGCTTTAGTTCCTCATTGCTTGGGGCCAAACAAAACATAAGGGTGAAGGTGCACATGCCCATTATACAAAAGAAATGGTATATTCAACATTCAAATAATGAAATTAAAAGCTTCACTTTCTGTGTCAGTGTCAGACCGTGAAATAACGCCATAAGCCTTCTTTATGCGTACTGTGCATAAATGACTATAAATGACAATAGTAGTAGTAATAGTTGCATAAATAAGAAAAAAAATAGCATAAAGATGTTGTTTAATGTTGCTTGTAGTGAATGATTTATGTTTGCTACCCTTCATTTGAAAACAAAGATTCAGAAGCAGTCCAGAGTCGTGTTTTCATGAACTATTCCTATCAGCTAAAAGACTTCAACAGTAGCATTCAGGTCAGCTTATAGCTCATGTTACAATAGGGTAGAGTGCATTTGTGAGATTAGTTCTATCTATCTCCCTATGTGTAATCATCAGAGGCATGCACGTTCTATACGCTGTGCCTCCCCACACTCCTCCCATGCTCCTATGCATTCTTGACTTTTTCTGAGGCAAATAAAAACATTAAGTGATGATTACTGCAATCACGCCACAGCACGATAAGAGCAGAACTGTGAGCAGAATGTTCACAACATGACTGCCTGTTATCTCTCTCCAACAATGTCTGCACATGAGCGTTATGGTGTCCACTGCATCTTAATGAAATCTAATCTTAAGCAGCACCTTTCACATACATCCACTGGAGGGCAAAACACAACAGATGGGTGCTTTGCAATTACCAGATAATGATAGAGTGGTAAAATAATAATTAGCATTACAAACATTGTTCTGACCCTGAAAGGGCTTCAAAGCCAGCCCAAACCATTTTGCCATTAGGAGCAAACCGTAGGTTTATTGCCATGAACTGCGATCACACGTCACGTGTCCTCTTTAATTGTTTCTCACCTTGTTTTGGCCTTTAATTACCCTAACAGAATAGATCCAGATTTATTTCAAGTCTTGTTTAACACAAGACTCACATGTCCATGGAAAGAGGACTGTAATCATCCCTCCTCTCCAAACTCGCTGTGAAGTGATTCTGTCTGCTTTGCTACGGTGGAAAATGTGGAGAATCTACAGTCCACGCCAGGCAAAAATACATTTTTAAGATCAGCCAAAGCAAAGGCTTCGGCAGTCTCAGTTAGACACATTTAAAGCGTATCTTCCAAAGTTATGGATGTTTTAGTATAAATTCCCTAATGCTGGTTTTGATAGTGTTTCCTTGCTGAGTTGTGGCAGAGGGACAGTAACACAAAGAAGCAATTTTGTTCTAAATAAAGACTAACTTTGGACAGGAGCCACTTCATTTGGCTAACTCAGACTGCTGAAGCATCATATTAGTATTTTCTGAACTAATGCAGTTTTTTATGGAGGACAGCAGAGGTTCAGCCATGAAGAACAATCACCAGTGACTCTTTCCATGTGTGAGCGCAAACTTGAAAAATTACTTGTGTTGCATATTTGATATAATTTTTCCATATTTTACTATTATACTAAATAATGCTGACATAACAAGATGAAAAATGAGTCTCTACTTAGATTATTTAAAATTGTTTAATTATGATGTTAATATTCATGTGCAGGAATTAACTGTTGCCCAGCAACAACTGTTGTGGGAGAAGATAGTTTGAAGCCGGGAGGACAGACATCGAAGGTGGACGTACATCCTGTCTTTAATTTGCAGAAAAACCAGTGGTGCTTATGCATTTTTCAACCCTCTCCTTTATTGTGGTACATGTTAGTTATTGATTCAGTGTATCTGGAGGTGCTTTGTTTTGTGCAGACTCTGCTTACCATTGTGTGCAAAATACTATGGTGATGAACATCCATCCCTGCATAGCTGCTGTAATGTTTGCTTTCATTTACTGTATGGAAATATCGTAAACCTTTGAGGTAAATCTGGCAAGTTCAGGCTGCACAGTGTGTTTTTTTAAATAGCATCAGTCTGCTGTATCATCTTAACCATGTCTATTATTGGCTGAGCCTCGTTCTGTGCGAGGGCAGTGCTGCAGACTTGTGCCCAGTTTATGTGCTGACTGTGCAACGTGCTATTAGCTGCCTACAGTAATAAAGCAAAGGGATGCTATGTCCATCCATGTATGTACAGTCCATGTCGACGCAGATTTGTGTGGACTATCAAAAGAAAATCTCAAAAGACTCAAAAGAAAAGTAATTAGTGTATAATCAGTATAATTACTTTAATTATTGTAATGAGCAAAATCATCCCATTTTAGTAAAGAGACACTAATGATTGCTCTTCCTGTGTCACTTTATTAGGCAAAAAACGAATTCAAAAGAAATGTGTGCTGATATAGTTTCAATAAAGATAATAATCATAATAAACATAATGAGCATCAAATCTAGGAGATGGTCCCCTCATGATTACCAGAGTAGAACATGTGCATACAATATGAGGTGGCTAGCTTGTCGAGCATCTTCTCAGTGACTAGCTGACTTTGTGAAGAGCAGAGAAGAGTATTTGGACTGTAATTATTACTGACACGTAGCGCATATGTGTAAATGAATTTGCAACACAGTGATATGGAGCGTTGAATTACAGGTGGTATCTAAAAAGAGCTTGATGGCTAACCTCCCTGTTTCACAGTAAAACCAAATGCATGATTTTTACTTGGCAGTGCGCACAATAAGTTTGATTTAGAGTCTTAAAACTACACACTAATCCCGTCCTGTGTCACAGCTGACAGAAGCTTGGTTATTCATATAAAGATACTATTACCATTTTGTGTTATGGGGCTGTTAACTTACTAGTTAAAAATAAATGAAACAATAAAGAGTGCTTTCAATCTCAGCAAATCTCAAAAGACTTTGACAATACGAGGTTTGCATTTTGCATCACCTATCGTCCAAACCAAGCAGCTCTGCCTGATACAGGACTAGCTCTGTGTGTGTGTGTGTGTGTGTGTGTGTGTGTGTGTGTGTGGGCGCTGTCATAAGACCTCGCACAGGAACTCAGACAAACTGTCCTTTCTGTGCTCTGAAATTCTGTGAATACCAGAGTACGTGTGATTTGGGAGAATAATGTGTAAAAATTGAGAGACTTGCCATCTGAGGACACTAGGCCCACAGTCAGCTTGGCAGGCCGCCGGAGCGCTGCCTGTCAGAGAAGAATCTATAGACATCTGGAAGGATTCAGAGACTACATCACAACAAAGAGGGTGGA
Source organism: Chaetodon auriga (assembly GCF_051107435.1). Taxonomy (NCBI): domain Eukaryota; kingdom Metazoa; phylum Chordata; class Actinopteri; order Chaetodontiformes; family Chaetodontidae; genus Chaetodon; species Chaetodon auriga. The sequence continues at coordinate 16,490,149 of NC_135074.1, read as the reverse complement.
CCAATTTTAGAACACATGACCTTCAGAGGTGCAATCGTGTAGGAGGCAAGCAAGTGCTGAAAAAGCAATATCTGGAACTTCCACCTCCTGAGATGTTGTTATTTGCCTTAATCATACCTCTGTCTGAGTAAAAAGTGTTGGAAATTGCTTAATTTTCCCCTTGTAGTTCAGTATGAACACAAAATACACAACAGGATATATTACACATGTGAGTGGTTGTGATTGGATGTCCTCAGGGCCCCAACTACTGTTGGTTTCTATCCTCACAGGATGTTAGATGCATTGACCCGACGGTCCATGTCTAACTAATTAGATGGCGACAATTAAAACTAGCAGTGCTGTGGATCTTGTTTGGGGGAACACTATTAAATGTCGTGCACATGCTGAGCATTGGAAGAATAGTTTCACAATTTGGGAAATTTGCTTATTCGCCTTCTTGCTGCGTTTTTGATTGAACGCTGGCTTTGAAGCTGGAGACTGGAGATGGGGAAACAGCTAGCTTAGCTCTATCCAAACATAACAAAATCTGCCTACCAGCATCTCAAAAGCTCATTAATTAACATGTGAACTCTGATTTTTTGAACTGAAGTGGAAAAATTGCATAAAACCACAGCTTGTTGTTTTTACACCAGAGTCAGGCTCTTTGTATCCTCCTGTTTCCAGTATTTGTGCTAAACTAAGCTAACCTGCTGCTGGCTCCAGCTTCATATTTAACAGACAGATAATTTAACTCTTTCTCTCATTTAACTCTCAGTAAGAGAGCCAATAAACATATTTCCCAAAATGACTAACTGTTCCTTTAAAGTTTATACAGCTACATGAATTTTATCTCTGTAACACTGTTACATTTACTTACTTACATGAATTAACCTTTCTGCTACTATCACATTTACCACTATGAGTGTCTCAAGTTGTCAAGTCAACATAATGTTTTAGCTCCAGAATGTTTGTGAAAAATGAGCAGAACCATCAAGAAATACACTGAATCCCAGCCAGCCTGTCCTGAGCTGTGGGTAGGATGGTGCTGGACATTTGATCTTTAATCTACTTCCCTGCACTTCCTTTGTCATTCTATTATGGGTGCTGCCATCATGCTGGGTGACACGTGCCAGCTGGAACTGAAATTAAACCTCATGGGCAAGCCACCCTTAAAGCTAACTCCACTACCCACTATAGCAACTCCATTTTTGAAACTGTCAAATGGAAAAGACAAGATAGGGTTGGCTCACATGATGAATGAGGAAGAGAGGAGAGAGCTGGGAGGTGAGAGAATCCAGGAAATCAGGAGGGGAAGGTTGAAAGAAAGGGGTGCAGAGAAGGGACAGCAGGAGGAGAGGAATGGGAATTCACAAAGGGCTTTCATGTGGCGAATAATGATTAATAATAATGCAACTAAAGGAAGCAGAATGAATAGAGTAGGTATGTGGAGGATTGCAGTTACTGTGCTTTCTGGCTCCCTCACATTATCTCCCTCGCTTTTTCAGTCTTCTGCACACACACACGCACGCACACGCACGCACACGCACGCCATTCCAATGAAGATGGTTCGCAGAGGGGTTGGTGAGGATGAAACGTGATTCTGTGGTCACATTAATTCTTCACGCGTGACTGAATGTCGGCTCTGCTTTTCAAAAAAGCACGCCCTCTTCTGCAACACAGTTACATCTGAAGTTCAATACATCCATTCAGTCAATGTTTCACTTTGAATACATGCTTCAGGTAAGACAAGGAATTCAATGTGAGCTAAACTTTCAAAGAAGTAGGAAGAGTGCAGGATAGTAGCTACACCGGCGAGTGCAGGTACAAGCGCACACTCATCCGGGCGAGAGAATATAGCCTGTACACCCAGGTTTATATGATATGCCGCTCTGGGATCTTTGCACGTGTGTAAAGAATGAGCCCGACTAACACCATACATTGTGAACCTTGCAGACTGTAAACCCCCCAAGATTGGGAGTAAGAATTTAAAATGATCACCCTCGTACTCGGCTCTCAGTGAAAATGAGGGGCTGTCACGGTGCATTTCCGTTGCAAGCAGAAGATTACATAATTAAACTGGATAATTAGTGAGCTAATTAATGTTAGGAAGAATGGTGCCGATCGAATTCCCAAACAGGGGGTGCTGCTTGTCAAAGCAGTCTAATCTATTTTAATAGCTTGGACCACCTATTGAGTTTTAGGCGCACAGTGTTCAAAGGAAGAAGTCACATGCGTTCACTCCAGTTCAATTAAATGCAACCGTGGAATCAAGCGTGCAGATGATGCCTCACCTGAATCCGAGTAGCGTGGCCTGGCAAGGTCTCGGAAATAGTAGATAAAATCCAGGCAGTGTTTGTTCTGCACTTCCCCCTTCGAACACAGATCTGACAGGAGTTCAAGTGCCTTTTGACAAATCTCGTCATCTCTGTCTCCAGGCATTTCCCACCAGCATCCTTATAAATGGAGGGTCTCTTAGGCACCACCACACCACCACTCCGCACGCCTGACAGTCACCTATTCCACGCCGCTCAGCTCAGCACGGCTCCTGGAGGCACGCCTACCCGCCCGACGGACACGATGGACGCACTGTGTTCGAAAGAAGGAAGAAACACCAGTCCAAGTGGTCCGGAAAGCGAGCCGTCCCCACACGTGGAGCTCAAAGAGTTTTTATGTAACATTCAGTCACACGGTCCCCTCACACGGCCGCTCTGGTTGAAAGCCACCGGTTGAATCCACGCATCGCCACTGCGGCGCCGCGCGCTGTCCAAGGTGCTGAAGTGTGCGCGCGCTTCAGAGCCGGACTCTCGCCACAGTGAATCTTTCCACCCGGCGGCCTGCTGTCATCTAATGTCTGTCCGCCTCCGAGTCGCAACAAGCCCTGCAAAAGTTCAGCAGCATTTTCCTGCAGGGAGAAAGAGCTGGATTAGAGATGAGTACTACCTGCCGCCGACACTTCTCCGCTACTACAAACCTAGGGCGGTTTTACGTGCCTGCACGTGACCAATAAGAGGATGACATTTTTTTTTTTTTTTTTTTTTTTTTTTTGAGACGCAACATGCAAAATGTCCCTAAAATAACGATCCACATGTAAGTTCGTGTAAATTGACTTATAGGAACTGCACCATTAAAACCAGCGCAGTGGATTGTCAGCCATCCACCAGCTGGGAGAAAGGATTTCTTCAGTGAGCTCTTCACATCCTGCCAAGACAACCACAGCTATGCCAATCACTGAACTAATTAGAAATTATGACTGCGCAGGCACGCAGAAAGAGAACGATTTTTTATCTTTGTGTATTGTTTTTTATTATTGTTTCTAGTCGTTTCTGAAGGGCGCACGGCATAATTAGAATCAACAGCTCTGCAGACCTCTCATGGGACAATCAACATAAATATTTCAAGGAGCATTGCTTGTGCTGTCATTCCTATCATGCATTTACTCAATAGATCAGTATGTAGCCTCAGTAGTAAGTAGGGACACAGTCAATTTTACCTTCAGTTTAGTGACTGACAAGTCCAATTATAATGTATAGACTCAAGGTGGTTTCAGGGTGCACACCATTGCACTTGAGTGGAAAAGTAATAGCCTGAGTGTGTCTAACATATCATTACTGAAACTAGGCAGTTTGTGACACACACCAAGTACATATGCTGCAGGCAAATCTAAATAATGCTCACTGATAAATAATCTCTTGCATGCATAAAATGGTCCTTTGTTGTAACGGGGCTGTATGGAAGTCATTATTGAGGTTACTGGAAAAAAGAGAGTTCAAAGAGGTTGCTAACTGAAGAAAAGGGGTAAAAGAATTTCCTCATGTAGATGAGTTAAATGATGAGTATCAGAACTCCAGGATCTTTCCCATGTATTGGTAATTTCAAAATGGACAAACAGAAAAGCAGATACTGATAAAAGGGGACGAGAGGATGAAAACATGATGGACAGACAGGGCAGTGTTGGTGACTTCATACTTGTTCCACCAAGAACAAAGAGCCTAGCAGTCATCTCCCATCAAAGATAAACAGAGCTTCTAATGAACTGTGTCCTCTGTGCATTCATCTTGTTGTTCTGTTGTCTTGCAAATGGTGTGTTGTGCTCTTCTACCTTGTAATAATGAGATCCTAAAAGACCCTATCTCCACACACAGCAACATGGGAATGTGGTTAGCATGCTATTATGGGAAACACATGTCTTCTTTGAACAGGTAAGGGGATGGGCGTTTTGTGATTGCAGACAAATAGGTGATGGTGGTTATCATGGCACTAATGTACCGTGTGTGTGTGTGTGTGTGTGTGTGTGTGTGTGTGTGCGCGCGTTTTCCATTCAAAAAAATCTTCACACAGCAGTAAGTCAGCTTTCTTGTTGTCCATGGCAACTACAAAACACAGAAGGCACTCTTCACCCATTTATTCTCTTAAACTCTCATTTTGTCAGCTACTCTCCTCCACACCATCCACTAATGCACTGGCATTTTTTTCTACTCCACCTCCTCCACATTTTTTTTTTATTTTATAATCATTTTCCTTCTCGCTCCTTGCTGTCTTGTTTCATTGTAAACCACTTCCTACTTCCTATCATAACTCTCTCTGCCTCTCTCTCTGCATCTCTAATTCATTTTGTCATTGTATTTTCTGGTTTAGCAGCTGGTAGCTCAACAGGTTGACAACATTGGGGCAGTGATAAAAGGCCTGTATGAAGAATGCCTACAGGCAGATTGTCACAGCATAGATTGCATCTCCATACGTTCTTTCCCATCTCATTATGGACAACCGCCTGTCTTTGCTCTGGTTAAGAGGGGTGAGGATGATGCAAATGAGGTGAAGGAAAATCAAGTTCCTCTCTGAATTTCTGCAAGTCATTAAGGCTGCAGTAGGTAAGATGGAGAAGAGAGCAGACTTAGCCTGAAAATTTGAACCAACACAAGTCCACGTCACTCCCCCCTCCCTCTCCGCTGCACTCATGCCCTCCCTCCAAGCCCCTCCTCCCTGCAGCGTCTGTGCGGCTGCTGTGATAACCAGTAACGTTAGCCTTAGCATCGGAAACAAGCTAACTCTGCCTGGCCGCTACATCACAGTCACTAACACACCATACGTGCTGCGGAGTGTTACTGTAACAATCACCATATTAGCTTTATGGTTATTTGCTGTCTTAGCTGTATATGTTGTTGTTGCAGCGGCGGTTTGGGCAGTTTCTCCTCTGCAGGTGGCTGTTGCTCCGCCATAGCTTTCACTAACCTGCTGACGCCGCTCACAGAGCTGTTTGACTGAGCAGCAGCTGGCAGCATGAGCAGAGGGAGGGGGCGGTTCACAGCGTGTGTGAGTAGTGATTGACAGATGTCAGACACTCCCTCAGATGCTCCTCTAGCTCTGATTGGTTGTTTTGTGTCGGGCGCAGTGGATTCTTGCAAATCGCAGTAGGAGCAGTAGGTGGGACCAATGAAGCTGTTTTGTTTTTTTTGTTTTTTTTTGACAGATTACGTGTTTCATGTACTGCTGTCTGGGCATGGGGACAGTTTTAGCAAATATGACAAAAAATTACTTCTTTACAAGTTACCTACTGCAGCTTTAATTCATCATCAACACAGTATTGAAAGAGTTAATTCAGTCTACCAACCAATCAGTCAGTCAATTAGTCAATCAATCAATCCAGCCAAAGCATTATACAAATTGGTGGCCATGATTTCCTCCTCTGACGAGGGGAGATTAATAAAAAAAAAAAAAAAACAGCCCTGTCATGGGAAGAGAAGCATGGCAGGCAGTCTTGGTTTGAATGGGTCATCATCAAGTAGTCAACATCTGCCACACATGCAGACACTTGTGATGCATCATCAGCATATGAAAAACCATGTGACACAATGACATCACCAAGAGATGACATGTTCGGGGAGAAAGCGAGAGGTCCAACCACAGGACCTTGTGGGACACCAGTGTGTGGGGCTCCACCGTGTGATTCTTTCCACATCACTTATAATAAGAAACTGATGTTGGAGGAAGGAACCATTGCTGTGCTGACACTCTTTTCTGCTGGCACAGATGGAAACATCTGATTAAACTGGTCAGTATCAAGACTGAATACAGGGAAGCTGTGAAGTACCTCTGTGACTGTGACTGTTTTCTGTGAGTGTGATGTTTTGAACAGCATGATTGGTTTGGTCCGTGGAGGCTGTGTTTAGATTTTCAAGCTTCAAGACTAAAGTGTGTTACAGCCTACAAACATACTGTGTATGTCTTGATGCACAAGACAAAGCATGTGTCTGTGTCTCGTAACGTCACCCAGAGTCTTCATTGGTAACGATTTAATTGATGTTATGAATATCGATTCTCACAAAATATTCTACACCAGTTGACGACACCACATTTTGTTGAGTTAAATACACATTAACTAAAAAATATATTTCATATCATATATATGATTTTAAAAAATGCATATTTGTGATTGATAGGACATGCTTTAACAGCTATGTTTTTTTTTATATACTATTACAAGCTGGCAACGCTTTGTTCAAATGCGGTCTGATGACCCCTCTTCCATTCTGTATTCGTGTTCATTTAAATGCAAATAGGCCAGTTCCCTTGGCTTATCCTTTCATAAATTGTAATTTATTTTGTTGGGACATTCTGTAATAAGATGTATTTATTGTTTTATGGATCACTCTCTCATTTCATGTTTCCTGTGATCACAGAGACTGGGAGAGTTTCTGCCTCTGGCCTTGCAATGCTGAGCAGATGATGTCAATAAAACTATGTGTTTCATTTATTTCATGGTTTGGATTTCTTGGTGGTAATGATCTCCTGAACATGTGTTTCACGCTGAGTGAATCCTTGAGATGGAGATACTAAAAAATGTTTCCTTTGGTTTTGATATGTTTAACACTCAGAAGATTATCATCATGCAAATCACCAAAAACATCTTCCACTTCCATTTTACCTACCAGCTTATCAGAGAACGTGTGAATAGAATCAATTAATAAGAGCATACTAAGTCACCCACCTTCTAACTGTGAAGAATATCGGATAACAATAGGAAAGGGGAGCCATAGAGCTGTCTCAATGTTCTTTATAGGTGTTTACACAAGAGGAAGAATAGGAAGCCCCGCTTTGACAAACAGATCCATCAACCACGGACAGGAGAGAACAACATATATGTCACTAGATGAGCGTCAAAGAGATAAATTACTAGTTCTTTTCCACAAACTCTCACATCTGCAGCCCAAGCCTCTCTGCATTCTTTGAATCAAACAAAGAGTGGTTCGTAGAGGAGCTGTGCAGAGAGGAGGAGGAGGAGGAGGAGGAGGATGAGATGGAATTCTCTCTCATCTCAATTGCTCTTTCTCTGCCTCTATTTTTCTCTATGGCTGAAAGAGAGGCCTTGAGGGTTTGAGCAACGGGTCTCAAAAAACAAAAGGCACAAAGGCAAAGCCAATTCAAGATATTTTGGTGTGTGTGCGAGAGGGAGACAGTGTGTGAGAGAGAGAGAGTGAGAGAGATCACACTGTGTACATGAAGAACAGAATGATGTAGGGTGCTACTGTGAGGGGGGAGGGGATAAGAAGGAAGAACTGTAAGTAAGAGGAGAAAAAACACTCAGGCAACACACAGAGACATACACCGTAAAGCCAACAGACCGGGATCTGGGTGCTATATATTCACCATCCATGGACGACAGCACTGCTCGAAGAACCTGAAATGTGAAATTGTGATGATCTGACAGAAACTGTGAAATCAGAGTTTTACTCTACTGTCGAGAAATACTATGGACATCAGCATGTAAAGTGTATTTACTTTGATGTACAGTCCTTAAATGTTCATGTCAGTTAATTTAAGAGCAAGAAATTACAGTTTTGATGTTTGGTGGTGCATCTTTAAGATGTTTCCTTTGAGTCTTTGAATCTCAAACTGTTTCATGTGTCCTGATAAAAAAGACTTTTAACTGTGAAACCATTGCTCTTCTGATATGTTGAAATCGACCTGAAAAATGAAGATGGTCTTGGCCCTTTTAAAAACCTCAGGACTGCGGTAGCAGTACATTATACATGCCCTCCTCTCTTAGTGGTTGAATCTGATCAGAAGCCACCTCCTGCATAGATGCACAGTTGTGTTGTACACATACAGTACATCTAAAGCTGACAGAGGGAGTGTGTTCACCTGTCAGAGCAACATCAAGTCAATGAAGGGACTCATGTCGTCTCGGATCTGCAGGAAAGTACTACAAAGGCAACATGCAATCACATAAGCAGATGACTTGTAAGGTAATTAGAATGGCTCTAAGGCAGCTTAGATGATGAAGTCCCTCTGGAAAGTGATGCCTGTGATGTGTGTGTTGCAGTTACAGGTAGCATAATGAGCCAGTAACGGGCAGGTGTGCAGGCAGGTAGCAGTCACAGGGGTAATCGGCTGATGGGAAGCAGGTGTGAAGGAAACTCAGTGAAGGGGCCTAATGGGCAGGTGAGGTACAGCCAAGATAACACAAAACAAGCGTGCCACAGGCGTAGGCTAAGTTTCACATTTTGAACCAGGTCATTATGATGAAACATGATTCGCTCTCTCACACACACACACACACACACACACACACACACACACACGCACACACACACACACACACAAACACACACACATATTATTGCTGCTTTTTCAAGCATTTCGGACAACTTGTTCAGCAAAAGCAAAAACATGAATTCATCTATTCGTCTAGTGTGTCAGTAACTTTAAGAGTCTTCATTAAAGAGAGAAGAAAGACAATTTGTGAATTGTTTTTCATGTGGAAATCACTGTTTCACTGTTTAGTAATACAATCAGTTGTTCACTCATCCCCCAGGTATCAGCTTACTATCCCTTGGCTTTGTTGCTGAGCTAAGACAAAAAGTTTCTCCCCTAGGTTAGTGGCCTGCAGAGAGAGAGAAAGACAGAAATATAATGCTGAGCTCAGCTTCTTCCAGCTAGTAAGCCTACTGTTATTTGCTAATTATCCGACTTACTTCTGCAGGCCAGCGTGAAGGGCTGTTACGAGCAAAGCATACTGTGCTGTGCCACATTGTGACAGTGGGAGTATAAGAAGCGTTGGACGTGAGCACATGAGGTAGGTTAGAGATCACACAAATCCAATCATTTGTAGGAGTTTCCATTAACAGCAAGCAATTATGGTGGCCCTGAAAATGATTAGAATTAACATATTACTAATAACTAATGTTTAATACTTAAATACAAGACAGACTTATTGTAGTACTGTAATTATGATGCCAGCGTACTGTGGCACCTGCTGGACGACCAGAAGTGCACTCATGGTACAGGGAAAATGCAGCGATGTCAAACAGGACTGTCAAGTAGTACCTACCACGCCACAGAAACAGTTTCCACACCTTTCATATCTCTGTGCCATTATGTACACAGCAATCAGGCCTGCATATTCCCAAGTGTGCAAGAAATTGCCAATTCAATATTTTTAATCCAATCATTTGATCTGAAGATAAGTATCTGCTAATTAAAAAAAACAGGTAATTAATGTCAGCCACAAAAGCATCAACATTGTAAGGGGCATTAACTGAATGGAAGCATGGCCTCGAACCTCTCTGCATGCCTGAATGCAAAATCATGTGTGAATGCTGCTAAAAATAACCACAGAGGCACAGGCTATTCTCTGTAACCAGAGAGAATTGGATTAGATAGAATTAGATATTGCTCTCGCTCCATCTTGCTTTTTGAATGCCATTAACTGCCAGTGACGCACAAAATCTATGTACACCTAGATTTTATGTATGCAGTAGATAGTGTGTAGTACATCATATAGCATCGGGTCAAGCTGTGTGGATCTTTATCCTGCATGGACATGAAGCCCAACGGTCCTCTGAATGTCTCACTGTATCAAGACAGAAGACATTTAAAAAAGCAAGTGAAAATCTTTATCCAAGAACAGGGTTACTTCCTTTGCCTCGAGTCGAAACTCTTTTTCTAATTATTTCACATCTAATATAGGCTTGAATACAGAATGCAAATCTCTACAGCTGCGATGTGGTGCTTTTTTATTGTGTTTACAGCAGGTAACACAGCATTGGCCTGAGACGTGTAATTTCAATTGGAGCACATTCTTTGGGGGTCCATCTCTTGCTCTCAAGCTCCCAAAGCAAATATCATGCTGCTGTTTATGGACACACAGTGCGGTGACATGTGATTAGTTTGGAATTTATGAGAAAAGATTGGAGTTTTCTCTCCCACAGCACTGGTTTATCTTGATTTCTGTGCAGCAGGTACTTTCCAAAAATCAGGACGAGGCAGTGGCTAAGGGTAAGAACCGCTCCTACAACTATTAACCATCATTAGTGCAATTGTCAGGCAATAACACAACAGGGAGGTGACATAATGTTGAGGCCACAATACACTTCTGAACAACATTCACAGGCAGACAGAGCTCATTTGGGTAAGTAGCCGAAAAGCAGGTAGCAAAATGTGACTATCAGTGGACAGACCTCCTATGGACAGTTATGCTGTATTCATGAGTTAAATCATAGTCGCAGGATTTAAGACACACAGTATGTGCTGTGTCTGTGTAGGGGGCACACAATAACAGGATTACTTTACTGTATGATGCAACATAACACAGCAGCTATTGTAAATGCATTTCATACTAAGAGGCGTACAAAAGAACAGTCCAACAGCACCACAATCCATTGTCTCAAAATTACCATGGAGTTAAATCCAGATCTATTGGACTAATGAGATCAATAGCATCTGCAGCAGCAGCTAACAAGATGCCCCAAGTGAGGAAATAACAATTGCTGTTTAAATCTGTGCACAGTGTTTGATATCGTAAACTTGAGGAGTGATAAATCTGTACTGTCAGTCTTAAAAGTGCAAAACACACCAAAGCCTTAGGGCATTCTTGACACACACAGTATCTGAAACAGCAACGCATCCACAGCTGAACCAATGGGTGGTGGCTGGGAAAGCAAATAAGTTATTGATGGACACGCATAGTTAATCTTTGCAGGTGGATCGCTACATAACAAAGAAATAACAAATATGATTGGGATTTTAATCTGATAAAAAAGTGATCTAATGAACACGTTGTTGAGGAGCCGCCTGATGAACTCACTAGAAAGACAGTGTAGGTTGTTTTCCTGAACAGGAAAGTAATATTACTTAGGGACTGAGGGAGATTCATCTGCCTGTCCATCATCTCCACCTGTGTGATTGGCAGACCGCAAGCTGCTCGGGGAATGAGAAGTGTTGCTCTGCTAGACTGTGTGTTGCCTCAGGAGGGAGCCTCCCAGAGAGAGGTTAACACCTGCTAAACCTGCTGAAGCTCGTGGGAGGATTCTCTATAAAAAGGATTTAGTTGGGAGAGAAGAAGATAAACAGAGGAACATAAATGCATGGGCACACTCACACATGCAGAGCTCTCAGCTCCGGCTGACATGTCTACCGTACTGGGCAAAGATAAATTAAACTGGCATTCATCAGAACACAGTTTGAACAATTGCTGACCCCTCCGTGCCTGTTGTTTGCACGTCAGATGTCAGTGTTTTTCAGGGTATTTGACTTTCCACCTCAAGCACAACAAGCTCTGAATTGACGCCAGCCAAATTTCTCTTTCAGTAGCTCTCTAGTCTACAATATAGCTCTCTAATGGCCGGCATTATAACTGCTGGATGCCAATACAGTGCAAACTCTTTACCTCAATGCCACATATGACACCTGTTGATTGTAGAGTAGAAATTGCATAATTATATCAAAAGCACAAATTATTTTGCCCTTATATTAACACTGTGTGGGTTGGGACCTCTTTGCAAAGCTTAGTTGCTCTCTGGTTCATTTAGCCATGAGGCGCTGGGGAATGTTGCTGCTTTGCTAATCATCACTGCAATTCGAGTCACAATTGCTAGTAGTCATATATTCTGTAGCAAGCTCCCAGATGTTCCAGATATGGTCATGGCACATTATAGCAATTAGGAAAAGAAAATCCTTCGCATAAACACGAGGAAACAATTGAGCTGACATTACCAGATTCTCTCTGTCACAGTTTGATGAAGCAATCAAGGGATGATTAAAAGTTTCCTTCATTATTATTTCCTTCCTGGAGAAAAAGCGCATTCATTATCGTCATCATTTCATCTTGTTAATAAGTAATGAAAACACATGATAAATTTGTCCTATACAAAAGCATTAAATGCTGAAGTGCAAAATCCTGTAATTAAATGGAGATGCTACATCCAGTAAGAAGATGGTTGCAGTTAACAACATAATGTTGAAATGCTTTGTGTGTAGCAGCCTGTGATTGATTATCTTTGAGTGATATCCTCATCCTGAGGGCTGTTACCAGTGTGAACGATGCAGCAGCTATCCTCTCTGGAAGTCTGCATCTTAGTGAGAGAGCTCTCTAAGTAGACTCAGGGGAGCAGGGCAGGGCTCAGGCTCACAGTTGTGTGTCTGTGAGCAAGCGTTCATCTGTTTGTGTTAATGTATGTACTTACAAGTACTGCATAATGCATATTTCTGGACTCCTATTACACAGTATGCACCCAGGGACAGTAAGCCATCTCATGTTAGTGATTGTGATACCGTGTCAGTAATATATCATTGGATAGAATCTGTGAGGCTGGATGTGTATATTGTGCATGTGTCCCCTGGGTTCAGCATGGTGAGCGCTACACAGCAAGCTTTACTGACTGAATATACATACAATCATGTGCACGCTATGATAGAGTTATAAATATTTGACTTGTTCATCTACGTGTAGTAGTAGCAGTAAAAGCAGCAGTGTTATATATATGTTTTTTATTTTAATGATAAATGCACTGCAAATCAGCAAAGCAAACAGTTAACCCTTACCTTCCACCAAACGTAGTGAACATATACCACAGGCAGACTTGTGATACACTAATTGAATAGGGTGCTTCTTTAATGTGGCTGTTATGTAATTGAATCATACATGTTTCTTTTGAGGCTCCATGTGATTATCCCAGGCTTTCAGCGGTCAGACCTACAGTCTTCCCCGTATTCCCATCATAAATCTGCTCCTCCAGATCAAGATTGAAAACCAGCTGATCACTCTCTGTGTCTCTCAGAGGACAGAACAACCACCTAAGCTGAACCATTGCACCAAACCACCGACAGCCAATCTCAGAGAGCCGATGATGATGCCCCCTCAACCCCCCACCCCGTCCCCTGCACGGCCTGTTGCCGTGGTAACAGTGCAGCAAGTACCTCTATAGTTCTTATGTCTCCGGTTATGGCTGTCTGTTTCCATCCTTAGGTGGAGGGATTGATCACTATTCTGCTCACCAGTTGCCGGATCAGGGTAGCACTGGTGCAGAAAAGCTGGGATTGGCCTGAACTGAGACCGACTGTCTGTTTCTTACTCGACAAACCACGTGACAGGGAAAGCCTTATGAAATGACTGATTCTTTCAAGGTGGGAATCACAAGGAAATGAGCCACGCAGACTTGCGGGATAAAGCTAACCAGCCCTTTTGAGACTGTTACCGCTACAAAGTTATATACTCCTCTTCCATTTTTAGTCTGAATTCTTGCAAGCTGACCATTTCCAAGGAGAGAGAGTGGTTTTTACTCTTTATCTCATCTTCTGTCCATGACCGAGGTGGATGTTTCAATTAAAAACTATCATTTCTGGCTTTTGTATCTGCTGGTGAAGCTAAGATTGCTTAGCAACACAGAAGTAAGCTAATCAAGAAATATTGTGTTTGGAGTATGTCTGTGAAGCACAATGTTGTCTATGATAACAGTGTTAGTCACATTGGTGGTACAACCTGTTAAGATGCAAATAAGCATGACTAACAGCACTACTGTGTCTGTACACAAAAAAAAGACAAGCTGTCTTTCGACATGGAATCACATGGGCATTATTGAGCTGTGTTAGTAACATACTCAGAATTATATCATGTCTCTTCATTACACTGTTTAAGAAATACTTCACCCATTCCTCCAAGTCCAGAGACTGCACATGAGCAAGGAAGGACTCAAGCATTTTTGGGAGCGTTAACTATTGTAGTGATGATATTCAGAGACCGCTTGCTGCTTGTGTTGTTTACACTTGAAAAAGCATGTTTTCAACAGCAACAAAAGATTTCTCATAAGATAGAACAATCTGTTGTCTGAGCTGAGACGTGTGCTTCCAGCGTGCTCAGAAGATGCTCCGTGTCTGAAAAATTCATTTCGACAACTCCAGTGAAACCTTCTGGATCCGACACCATGGTCTGCGGTGCCATTAAGTTCTCCTCATTCCAGCTCTGACGTTTCATTTGTGATCACCATCGTGTGCAGTCAGCGCTAACCTCAGAGCAAACTGCTTATGGATGTACAGATAAAAGTTTCCTTGTGGAATTCATGCTTGTTAACTTTGCTTCGGCATTACGTGCATCATCCTACATCCCGTGTACTCTCCGTGTGGCTGCGTGTACGGGACCATGATCTCTGCACTGTGGTGCTTCAGAACAAATGCATGAACAGTTACAGCCATAATTATCAGGGACTAGGCAAGGCAAATTTATTTGTATAGCACAATTCATACACCAGGCAATTCAAAGTGCTTTACAGAAGCATAAAAATAACTAACTATGACTAACTTGTATCCTTTTGGTGTTCAGCAGTACCGTGTGTGTATCACTGTATCATTCATTCAGTAGAAACAGCATAGTTACCAATGAAGCATCGACTTATTCTACTGACATTTGATGTACTGTTGCACTTCATTGAATACTGACGGCAGACGGAGCAAAATGTATGTATTTAAGCAGCATCATTACGGAAGCTTGTTTGCTGATGACTGTTCTTAACCCAGTTGCTTTGTCTTTGAGTCTGCTTATTCTGCTCATGACATAACCAAACACATATACGCACACTTCCCACTTCCCCTGCACACCAACAATGTCAAGTGATAACCAAGACATAAAATAAAAATAGCTTGAACCATTTTGGTTAAAGGGAATAACATGAGAGCCAATTTAGGAGGACTCAACAGGATTTGAAGAAGTAGAGTTATATTGCCTGTGATAAAGAATTCCTTGGATGGAGGGAGAGAGAGAAAGAAAGAGAGAGAGAGTTTAAACGATGTGAGAAAACATTAGTAGGAACCATTACATGGTCTGCCGCTGCTCTGGGAGCCATTAGCTTGTATAAACAGGTCATTCCTCCACTGAGCTCTAGTCATTGATTCACAGATAATCCGTCTTTGCTCCTCCTGCTCACACTAACTGAGCACAGTCTGGTCAGCACTACAGTACATGTCAGTCCTGCCAAAAATTGTGTGGCAGGCCCTGAAGCTCTGTCTATTGCAGAGAATCCGCTTGGACAATAAGCACCCCCCATTAATGGTGATGTAAGGAAAGAGCTCCCCTGTTGCTACAACCACACAACCATCACACCCCTGGTGTCCTCTCTGGGATGGTGCTGGGTAGCATGCCCGCTAGGTGTGTGATGCCTTTGTGCTTTCAGACACATTAACAGTCATGTAATCTGCCAGAAGCCACGCTTTTTTTCTGTCTATGTCACGCAGATCAGGGGAGGCCAAGAGAACAGTTACAGTGATACCTGCTGGGGGCTTCACGTTGACTCTGAGTTCATCTGTGACCATTTTTTAACACCTACAGGGAGAGAAAGCTCACTGGAAGATGACCTGATGTTGTGAGACATCAAGATTCAGATGGTGTGAATGTACACCTGCTCATTCAAAACCATGTATGTTCTTGTTTAGTTGTGATCTCCCCCTCTACACACAAAAATGTTTTTCCCATTTGCTTTGTGGAAATATAGCAAATATAGTACAAAAGAGAGGGAGCGCACAAGAAGGAACAAGTGGGTGAATGAGACAGTGAAGCTAAACTTCACTTGGTCCCTCTTTTGTTGCACTGGCTTATAGAATTTAAAATAGCAGCAGAACAATGTTTGCAATACTCTAATAAGACTGCATACAAGTACAAAATGTACAAAGACTCCAAAAATGCAAACTTAACTGGGAATTTATTGTCCAAAAAGACAGGAACAGAAGAATAATAGCATTTCTAAAAAACATGAATTAGGATGGGGCTGATGTATATCAACAGCCTATTGGTTGGACAAAGGATAATAATACCATGATACTGCCTGCAATTTACACTGTAATCACCTGCACTGCACAGTGTAATTTCCTGCGATTTAAAGTGTAATTTCTTTGTATGAATCAGTACATATCAAATATTCATCAGTTACTGCTGGTATTTAAATGTAAGTACAGCAGCAGAAAACCAGATTAAGGGAAACAATTGAGTAGCAAATGTGAATTTTAGAGGAGAGGAGACATAAATTACGCAGTATATAATACTGAATACCTATAGGGTACAGTAGGGGTAAACAGAGCTGAATGGCTGACAGCAATGACATCCTGTGGTATCTACGAAGTAGTTATTGTATGATATATTTGACAAATCTGATGTGCTGCCATAATGTAATATACTAAAGGATGAAATGAAATAAAGACAAATGATTTTACCCTTTACTCATGGTACTTTGAACAATAATTTCTTACACATGTGCCTTCAGCAGGCAAGCTACACCCACCTTGCAGGGATTCGTTATTCCTATGTCTCTTACTTTATTGTTTGACTTGGAGCAAGAACAAGTCGAGAAATGGGTGTGAAAATTAGCTCCAAGCAGGCACTGCAGCAACTAATAATGGGCAGAGTAGAAAACAAACTTACCACAATACAGTAATAATGTAACATATAGATGAAGATCATGAATGTCAGGGAGATAGGAGGGAGCCGAGTATTTATTTACATTCTTTTAATTACACACGAAGAATGAGGTATGATAGTTATTGAAAAGATCTTGATTCTCCCCTTTTCTCTCTTTAATTACACACAAACAACAACATGTGTGGGCAGGGCTAATAAGCGTCCACTGTTCTCCCCTTTGTACTCTTTAATTATAATGTAAATACTGTGTGTGCAGCCTGGCATAGCTGCGCATTTGAGAAAGCTAAATTGGTTTCTACTCCAGCCGACCCGTTATTAACTGCTGCACTGCTGGACGAACACGCCTGCTACAAACAAAATTTCAAAAGCATAGACCAATTTGTCTGCTTGTTCTTACTCCAAATCATACTATAAAATAGAAGACATAATAAATCCCAGGGGTGTGGGTGTAGTTTGCCTCCTGAAGGCACACACATTTATTTTTATTTCACTGCATCCATTCATGTATTATATTTGGTAACTGGAGAATACATTACACTGCAGTTCCTTGATAGGTACAGCACAATGTCATTGTTGTCAGCCATTCAGCTCTCTTTACCACTGCTGTACCTAAAAATACTGTCCTTTCCTCTAAAACTCCTAACTGTTACTCCTTTGTTCCCCGTAGTCTTGTTTTCTCCCGCTGTACTTTTAACATTTTAAGTTCCTGCAAAAGCAATCTTGAGAGCTGTTTAACTCGTGCCTGAAGAGGGTTCAGGAGACCTGGATGTCTTATGCAGAAGCATTAACTGGAGCTCAGCTGTGGAGAATAAAGATGATCAGTTCAAGAGAGTGTGTAAAAAAAAACAAGGGCTACTTCCAGGACGGGCGTATTTAACCCTTAATGGGCCTACAAGATTTATCACATGTCCAAGTATAAGGCTATTCTTCTCCCATCTATACATATGTGGGGACTGTACTGGGTGTTGGATCCTAAACGAGAAACGATGCCTTCCTAAGTCACGTTGTATGGTGCACTCAGCAAATATGTAAATACATCCTAAGGCTCTGCTATGTCCTTAGCTCCCCTGGAAGATAGAGGCAGTCCAGCCTTGTCAGGACAGCTGCACTGCAGGGTCATGGGGGCTGGTAAGTTTTATATATGTACTTATTCACATGACAAAACGACACTGTAAATTGCAGGTTTCATGATAAAGTGTTACCAGGATAACTGTAAAGGAATGGGTCTCCCCCAGTAAGAGTGGCTGCAAAGTAGTTTGAAGGTGAAAAGATTGCACAGGGCATGACAAACACAACACTTTGTCTGTGACTTTCCATCCTTTCTACTCTTTGAATGTACAATAATCTAGAATTTAACAAAAATATGGACTTAAAGCAAAAAAACTTTGCTTCAGATCGCAGTAGGCTGTGAAAAAGAGCGACGTGGAGCAAGTTGGTTTGCCCTGTGCCAACATGTTTAAGAGCTTTGGTCCCAAAGCTTTTGTTGAGTCTTGGCAGCACTGAATGGACAAAGAAGTGCCAGAGGATTACAGCAGAATAAATTAGCTACAGTCAACCTTGTAACTTCACAAAATCATTTTATGTCCATCACAAGCACCCGCAAAAATAATTAACTCTGCTGAGGAGGTCATGTTTTGTGTCTGCGTCTCACATTTCCATGAAATTTAGTCGACAGAGAGTCCTCCGGCCTGGGAATAATTGATTCTGTTTTGGTGGCAATCTGGATCTGGGATTCTTATCCTGAGACAATTACCCTGTTTAGGCATGACCAGCAAAACTGTTGTTTTCAGCTATCAAACTGACAGAGAAAGAGACTAAAATCCAAATCCTTAGGGGTATGTTTCCAGCGTGAGAAAACTACTTAATCCGGTTTTTCAAAAATAGAAATGCTGGCTGTTGATGCAGCTTCAAGTTAGTGAAATGTTCGCCGTTGGCGGGGCGTTTTACTCTTGTGGTGTCTCCTAATGATCTGATTTTATGTTCTAACGCTTTGGCTGACAACAAAAAGAAAAGGCATGAGAAAAGATGGATGTGATGCTGGTTTTCTCTGCATCTCCTTCATTGGGACGCGGACTACTCTGGATGGATGAAAGGAAACAGCAGATCTAGTGAGAGAGGTTAAAGTTGTCTCTGGATGCAGCCACAGAAACATGCTGTCGACACACCCACAAATGGACGGACCAACAAACAACTGTGTGATCTCTGTCTGGAAGCTGCCTTGAGGGAAAAATCAAAACAAATGAGGCTTGTTCAATTAGACAGTATAGTGGATTATAGAATGGGCTCTAAAGAAACCAGCGAATACTTAATTACTGATGTTACACATAGTGGCATTACATTTTAATGAACATTGCACATGGTTCATTGGAAGTGCCAATTTTAATCACCATAATACAAACTGTGGTATCTGTGAGAGTCAGTTTATCCAAAGCGGTCTGAGACAAGGTCCAAGTGCTCTGAAGTTAAGTCTGTATATTTAGTTGAAACTTGTAAACTTTGATGTGAATTGCTCTGCATTATTTAATAGTCATTTAAACGTTAAGCAATACTGATAGCAACACTAAACCTGACTTTAACCCCCACTCAGTGCACTGATGGCATTGTGAGGAAGATTATCCGTCAGCAGCAGAGGAGATCTTGCTTTTGGCTGGAGGTTGTGTGTGACAGCACTCATGAAATGCAATTTAAACGGTGGGATGATCATTGAGAAACGCGTGAGCTGCCACTTTAAAGCCCATATGGTTAGTTAAGAGTTCGAACTGTTGGGATGGCTGTGTTGTCATGGTAACAATGAGACCCTAAAGCACAATTTAAACATTGAAAAATACTCAGTTCACCATCGATATCTGGAGCACAGCAGGAGAGTACACAGGGCGATACACCTGTGTACTCTGAAGCCGTCCACTGTCACAGCAGTTGGTTTTTATGTTGCACAGAAACAGAAGAACCTTTGGCCCACGCAGTAAAAGCCATCTTAGGAGGCATTTGCATTCATTCAGTTCTAGCTGTTATCACAAATGTTGGTGAGCGTTTGCCTCCACTTTGCAGCATCAGTGATTATACACAAATCAGCTGTGAGTGTGCACGTGCATAAGGGCCGGTATTTGGAAATCACCAGTGCCTGATTCCCATCAGTGCAAAGGAAGCCTGACAATCCATCACGCAAAGCCCTCAAGATGAAATATTAAAGATAAATATTGTGGCATGCAAAGGATGAAAAACTATGTCCGTAGCTAAGTTTAAGGCATTAAGTTAATTCTAAAGTTCATCCCAGACCTTTATGGAGTTGATATTACAGCTCACAAACACAAAGTGAGACGAGCATTAGAGTAAATTCAGGAACAGAGATTTAATTTCTGATATAATTTGGGATTATAATACCTGAACTATTTAGCATGTCTGACAACCTTATTCTATTCAACGTTGTATTTTTCATTTCACACCCACTCAAGCTTTAATTTACAATGACAATCAGGCTCTACAAAAGCCTCACAGTGAGCCTCAGTAGCCTTGCTGTGGATTGCCAGTCAATTTCAGATTAGTGCTCTGTGAATCTCTGCAAAATGTGTTTCCCCAGCAACAGGAAGATAACATGACAGGAAAATCATCTCGTGCTATCACTGTAAAAGGGTTTTCCTAGTCTTTGCCAGCACTAGAGAGGGGTGACAGTAAATGAAAGCGGAAAAAAAATGAGCAGGACAATAAGCAGAATAGCCATTTCAATTTTGAAATTAAACATGCATAACACTGGAGCCAGATAATGAGCCGTGCCCTCAGGGAGGCTGTCTGCAGCCTGGGGCTGAAATCTTCACACAGGCATGCCCTGGCTCTGCCTTACACACTGTAACTGTTTATTTTACTAAATAGTCAGAATATGCTCTAATGCTAACCGACATTTCACAGATTCCTCCTGTTTCAAGTCTGAACAGGTTATAAACTCAGCACACTGATTGTTGCTGTGGTCTATAAATTTGTGAAAAGGAGCCTTTGCAGGGCCAGCCACCATATTGATTTTCCCTCTGAGGTTTATTAGTTTATGAAATCCTATATTTCCCCTGTCTCTCTGTCCGGGCCAACGATCTGCCTGTGAGGCCAATGAAAAGGGAAGCTACACTGTACCTGCATTTCCATCTTCATTTAAAAAAAACAGAAGGGCTGCTGTAGCCTATTCACTTCTCCCTTCCTTTTGTATGTTTTGTCAATGAATAGATTGACCCTGTCACACTCAAGAGGGCTCAGAGGCAAATCAAACCAAAGCGAGCAGAATTTGCCAACTCAATCACCCACCATCCTGGTTCCTCACAGCTTTTCCTCTCATGCCTCACTGCCTTTACAAAGCGAAAGAAAACATCTGCTCTCAGAATGAAAGACAACAATAATAATCCACTTTATATAACCAAATCGCATTCAGTTGAGGTTTTTCCCTGCCATTCAGAATAACTAAAGGGAGACAAATGATTGTTTAAACTGATATGCAAAAATTAGAGCTTGTCACATCATGAGACAGATGCCACACCAGTATGAGGCAAGCCTGCAATATGTGTCACACAACAATGTGAAGACTCCACTCTGTTTCTATGTGACATGACTCATTAAAAAGACTTAAACAAGAAAATACTGCTGATATATTAAGCTTCAGTAACATCAATATTATCATGTAGATTACCAAAGAGGAGGAGGATAAGTATGTATGATTATTAAGAGCTTAAATTCTTACTCCTTGATAACCATATGAGGCGCTCTCAGAATGTTCCAACAGGTTTAGTTATAGTAGACAATTGAATTCATTACACATAAGCTTGTAATCTTATGAACTTGAAGGGGACGAAGTACAACGACAAATAAAATGACAAGAAAAATAGAAAAAATCTGAAGTATCTATAATTTGACTTTTCACACACTGAAGTGAATACTGAGACCTGAAGGTAGCTGATATTTTCAGAATTGGTCATTTTAGGGATATAAATTTGTAGTTAGTGGGTTAAAACATGCAAAAACTATTATTTGTCCCAGCAATCATACGCAAGATGTGTTTGTGTTTTGTTCCTGCTACGCCAAACATGAGCTCTTCTTAGAAAAGCTGCAATCTACAGCCAATACCGAGCAGTCAAGGCGACCCACTGAGACATTTTACAGGCCCACAACAGCAGTGGTTGCCTGAAGATACATAGGAAATATTCCCCAAAACACCTTTGGAGATTGACTTTTTGAAGAAACCTCAGGACAGGAAATTCAGACACACCTTCTCTGCTCAGCTGTGTGTGTGTGTGTGTGTTTGTGTGTGTGTGTGTGTCATAGGAGGTGTAGCTAAAATGTCAGACGACATCAGTGAGAGTGATTTGTGTAGTAGAGGCCAGGGATAAAAGTGAAGTCAAGTCAAGTCACATCAACTACTATCCTTATTAATATAAACGGAGTGGACAAAATATTAGAAACCCACCTCAGTATAAGGCAGTACATCTCAACAGCATCATAAATGTACAGTCTCTAAAATAATCATAACGTTTGCCTGACGTTAGGGTTTATTGTGTGGCTGTTGCACTAGACTTGAGCTGGGTGTACCCTGGCAACTAAGTGTGCTGTATTTGCAAACATGCATATACACACACACACACACGCACGCACGCACGCACGCGTTCATGCCATTATGCCAAAGAGTTGGACCCTCTTACAAAGTGAGGGTGTGTGCTTTTCAGATTTGTAATCATGTGTGAATCCTCCTCGCTGCTGATCTGATTGAGCTCATAAAGCTGAATATTCTGAAGACCCAAAATTGATTGATTTTACAAGCCACATTCCTGATAATGTCTTCCGATCAGGTTTGGTAGAAATGTGCCAGCATGGATCTACAGTAGGAATTTTAATGTCACGTCAGTGAGTTGGTCAGTCGGTTCACCACTTTGGTCAAGACTGAAATATCTAAACAGCTGTTGGATGGACTGACGTGACATTTTGTGCTGACAGCCATGGTCGCCTGAGGATGAGGCGTAATGACTTTGTTGGTCCCCTGTCTTGATTTGATTTGTGGTTTTGACTGAAATATCTCAACAATTATTAGATGATTTCCATGACATCCGTTTCCACTTCACTCATTCATGCTGTCCTCAAAATAAATTGTAATAACTTTGTTGACTGTTCATCTCGTGCCATTAGGTGAGTTTTTCACTTTGTGCAGTAATTTGTTTTATGACAAAAAACATTCCCATCGGCCTCAGCTGTTCTTTGTGTTCGGTCACTAATTAGCAAGTGTTAGCATGCTAACACGTTAAGACAGTGACCACAGTAAATGTTATACCTGCTAAAAATCAGCATTTTACTAATCACTGTGAGCATGTTACCATGCACCTCTATGGTCCACAGTGTTGTCTTCAGTGGTCTAATCAATGTTTGCGACCGAAAGACAAGGGTTTGATGGAGATGTGAATTACTTTATACGCAACAACCAGAGACTGATGACTGATACTGTAAAACCTCTTAGACATAAACCCACTGTACACTGCTTTCACCACAGTGCTGTGCCTGGGGCCTTAATGAGGACAGGGTGTTGCAGTAACTTACAGTACATAAATCTTGCCTTACAAAGATCTTGAGGCAAAAAATAAAGCCAGTCTGTCAAACGAGTTGTGGTTCAGCTGAGTGATGCTCAAAGATGTTACCTACTGTAACTCATGGATCTGATCTTTGATCAGTTATTGAGCATCAGAAATACTCAGAAACAGGCTGAATGAGGAAGAGGTTGAAGAGTTCATTTTTCATGTTAGCATCGTGGCCTGCCCCCAGAATATAAATATTCATCAGCGCGTCCATAGATAAAAGAAGCTCATTATACTATCAGAGATATGCCATAAGTGCATGTTTGAGTTGATTTCCAGTCTGATCCGATCTGCAGCTGGGCTACATATCCACCAGTCTAGCCCACACTGCACTTGGTTGGATGAGGCCTAGAGGGGTTTCTAGCCAAGTCACACTCGTACATAAACAAACACAGATCCATTTCTTTCTTAACCTATGAACCTCTTGTCACAGTCTCAACAGCAATTTGTTTTAACAGCTCAATCACGGCCATAATAATTTCCCTTCCATTTCTATCGCCTGTGAAGTGTGTAGGCTTCCCCCATGTGTGGTGGTGTTGGCATGGAAACAGCAATGGCATTGTGATGTGCGCGTATTGAATTTTTCACCGCTGTTCCCAGAGTTCCACGGTGAGGAAAGCCTGATGCCATCCCCTCCCCCCACCTATTACACCAGAGAGTAAAAGGCTGGGGGGGCATTTTCTTTCAAGATTTCAGCCAGCACATGTTCAGAAAAACTGGCTGCACACCAGCCTCCATGTTCCTTTAAAGTGAGAGTACACCCTCTCTGTGGAGTAGGAAAAATCTTTGAGACCTGTTCAGTTTCTGTCTGGAAGGCCATTACTGTCAAATTATTTGGCTTTTAACTATAAGTTGTTCAGTTTAATACTGTATGAATTAACAAATGCTGCATGTTTTCAGCTTCAGGTAGTTCTCAAGTGTTACTTGTGTACCAAATTACAATACAAAAATGAATAAAACGCCCCTCTGTCATCTTTCTTGCACCACACTGCCCCCTTGTGGCCATTATATGTCTCGAGGGGGGCTAAGGGACAAGTCAGCCGGTACAGCATGACATTAGAACAAGCCGCCTGAGGAGTGAGCAGCTCCCTAATTGAAGGCAGAGGTTTTAAGCTACTTATCGCCACCCAATGGCCACAGAAGTGCACAACATGGACTACCTCCATAACACTTTTATCCTCCAAATAAAAAGACAGATCCAGGTGACAAGTTGTCACATTTACTTTTATTGTAAAGGTGATATTATTCCAAAATATTAATATGTTAGAGGAACAGAGATAAAGGAAAGAAGGGGAAAAGATCTAGAAAACATCTACACGAGACTTTGGTAAGAATCTTGGGACACATTCTTATCAAAAATTCCACAGCAAAAAAATAACAAAATCTTCTAATAATGCTGAAAATCATATAGATCTCAATTGTGGTGCATCTACATGTACAACAATACAGCTGGGTAAAAAGTCAACTGGGCATTTTGTGTCCTAGAAACAACTGAACAATTGAAGGCATATAAAACACTGGAATGGCTGGGCACCTGTGCTTTAAAGTCTGGAATATACTGTACTACTGAAGGATACCACAAGATATAATGGTTCTTTATCTTATTATTAAATCAATTTATATTTCATAATTATATTTTCAGGATATATCATACCACAACAAGTTTACAGTAACCTTGCAAAAGAGTTGTATGTGTGTCAGAGCTAGTTTGAAAGCACAGAAGAATCGGCGTAGTTTAGATCCAGAGTTTTCCAGCGCGATCTTTAAGTTCATCCTCTCTTGGTGACCACTGACCTGAGCTCTGGATTTAACCAATACAGATTCGAGTATGTGCTGTTTCAGCCCTAAACGGAGTGCATTGGATCGTTGTGCGACAGTGTGCCTTGCCCTGTCCTGCTCCCAGCCCCACTGTCATCCCTCCCTCCCTTCCACACCAGCTCCGGCTCCCCCTACTCCTTCCTAGCACGGGTGCACGTTACAGGCCCTGATCTCCTTCCTGTCCTTGCAGCTGGACAGCTGGGCAGTCTTAAACCTCTGCTTCACTGTCATGAGCCGCTCTTGAATACCTCCACCGCACAGCTTGGTACATTCTGTCCAACTCGACCACGGTCTCATTTTACACCCTAGAAGGTAGAAATCAAGAGAAAGGGAAGAGAGAGACTGTCAGAATAATGTGTGGTGTCGTAGTTTTGAATGTGATGAGGTGGGACGCCAAACCTGGATGCTCGGTGGTGACCTCAGCTCTGCCCTGTTTGCTCCTCCTCTTTTCACGCTGTTCCTTGCGTCGTTTCTTCTCGTCGCTGTTGGCTTGTCCTCGGTTGCACTTCCTGATCTTACACTTCTTCCTCTGGATGGTTTCAGAGCAGGGGTCTCCTCCAAATTGAGGCTCCAGCTTCACCATGCGTGTCCTGATCGTGTGACCCTTCCCACAGGACTTATTGCACTCTGACCACTCAGTCCACTCTGACATGATGCAGTCTATGGCTGAGGAGACAGAATTACAAGTCATGGATCATATATGAATCCACGTGCATCTTATAATTATTTATACAGAGGCACCACAGAGAATACTTGTCTGGTTTTCTAGAGTGTGATTTGTTCTCACATAACCACATGGGTCTGATGTAGCTTCCTCACCACTGCGGTAAGCTAATAAGCACTAACATGAAAAAACATACAATGTACAGTATTAATAACTGTAAGACCTGAAACAACAAAATGGATTTATACATAAATTACAATCCTTATGGGAACACAAAACGTATGAGGAAACTGTGTTTTGACTGGTATGGCAACAGCTTCTCAGGCTTCTTGGTGTAATCGAGTATCATTTGTGTCAAGATAGTGGGATAAAGATGCAAAACATCTTTCTATTTAAAGAGTGCATCACTTATCAATATGCCTGAGCGTCATGCATTGTTTTTTGATAACCACACAACTCATCATGGAAGATCCGTTACATCATTTACAGAGAACAACAGACACGGTGAATAAAAAGTACATCCAAACTGATACTGGCATTTTGAAAGCAACACCAGCATCTGAATATGAAAACCAAATAGCAATATATCAAGCAATATAATTTTTTTCACCTAAAAACATAACACAGACAAACTTTTTGACACAGATCCCTTGAATCTGTTTGTCAAGGGATTATGGCACTTGGGAGACAAACGTGTCAGGACAGACTATGTAGCTATTTCTAACTGACCTAAAAACACATGTCAGTTCATTTCACCGGGGTCTTATAGCTCTAACTAACCTAAAAATGTTGATTATTTTCATGGTATTTTTTTATAACCCCTCCCTAATGTTAGATCTCTCCTTTAAAACACTTCACGTACAGATTTTAATTCCAGCTCAAATGCAAATACAGCACATGAACTCATCTGTTACCTCTCACATCGACCAGTAAGAACCACATTACTGTAAATCTGGAACAGGCATGCAGTACATAGGTCGTCATAACTGCATATAACTGCATCAAGGCACCAGATTGCATAGCAAAAACAAATTTATTGTGAGTTTCTATAAATTCTACATGTACAGTATGTGAGACGTTTATTACTTACGACACTCTGGTAGCATGCACTTCTCCACCTGCTCTAACTCCTCCGTGCACTCTCCCAGCTCCACAGGGGACTTCAGCATTCGCTGTCGTGTCCTCAAGCCCTTCCCACAAGTCACGCTGCAGTCACTCCAGTCAGACCATGGAGTCAGCATGCAGGGGATTGTATCTGTACACAACAGGAGTGACTCACGTGTATTTTAATATCCAAAACATACATGCAACTGATCAAATCAACTTTTTAAAAAGACAACAATAGGAGCGGAACAAGAGACATAAGGTGATTCAAAAGTTTGAGTTGTGAATTCATTTCCTCTTTGATTAAAGTTCAGATAGTTATTACCGGAAAACTACTTTCGTACTTCAGAGCTACTTTCATGGATCTACAGCTTGGCCATCGGCCCCATGTGCCCAGTTGCCTAGTGAGACAATTTTCCTCCAGATTTGCAGTGTAGGAGGTGTCAGGATAGTCATGGTGCTACTCACGACATTCTGGCATCATGCACTTCTCCACCTCTAGCACCTCTGCCCCACAATTGGAGCCATCTGCAGGAGGCATCTTCACCATGCGCTCTCTCCTCTTCATGCCAAGACCACAGGTGGCACTGCACACATCCCATTCACCCCACTCTGTTACAAGGCAACTGCTGGGAGCTAAGGGCAAGAGGAAAAGACAAAGTAAAGTAAACGTACAGTGTGACTTAATGATGTTAAAGGAAAAGGGAAAACTCACAGCATTCTTCATTGACCAGACAGTTCTCGGTCTCTTCTGTGGGCAGGGTGCAGACCGAGCCGTCATCAGGGAACTGCTTCACGTAACGCTCCCGAGAACGTGAACCCATCCCGCAGGACACACTACATGGAGACCAGGTGATCCACTCTGACATCATACAGGTGGAAGCATCTGAAGAGTCAGAGGACAAAGAGGAAGATGTAAGCAAGCTTCGGGGGGGGTCAGTGATTTTGGTAACTGAATGCTGTCATCTCTTAGAAATGTCACTAACTGCTGTAAATTGTTTCTAATAATAACAAATTCTAATGTCTTTTATTTTTAGAGCGCGTGTCATGACACTCCCAAAGACACTTTACATAAGTTAAAATGATCATAGAAAACAATACATTAAAAATGCTTCGTAACACACAACATTAATCCCACATTAAAACAGTTCTGAAAGGTGAGTTTTGATAAGTGAACATGAACACATCAGTGCAGTCTTGGATATGTTTGGGGAGAGAGTTCTAAAGGGATGAGGCGGCTATGGAGAGGGGCTGCCACCCCAGGTCTGGTGCTTGAGTGGTGGAGATAGGAGGTTGGAGGTATCAGAGGGATGGAGGCTCCCAAAAACTATGCTTTCATGTGGAATATATATCTTTATATTTGTATATATTCTTGTTACATACATGTTTCACCATTATAGCAGGAAACAGGAAAGCAAGTGATACACAAGTGCGTCACAGTATGTGAATGTATGTTTAAAAGTTTATGTAATATTAGCTGATAACCAGGAGCATTAAAGTGAATCTGTCCAAAGAAACTTTAAGTTATGCTCAACAAATCATTGGTGACTAAATTGAACAGAGATTCTAGTTTTTGATCAAAGAGAGCAAGGAGGGAATATTCCCTAACAATTAATCAGAGGTGTAATGTAACTAAGTACCTTTACTGCAGAAGGAGTACTTTTATTTTTAAGCAGTTTTGAATGCAGGACTTTCACTTGTAGTGGAGTATTTTCACAGTGTACTATTGCTACTTTTACTTGAAGGGCCAGTGTGTAGGATTTAGAGGCATCTAGTGGTGAGTTTGCAGATGGCAAGCAACTGAACCCCCCCCCCCCCCCCAAGTGTGTAAAACACACAAACTCTGAAAACAAATAGAACAGAAAAATTCTCCAGGCCTGTAGGAGCAGCGCTAAGTTGAAATGCTTGATTTTTTTGCCTGAGAGAAAGAGAGATGGCCTTCTGCAGCACGTATTTCCATTTGCAGCACGTTGCCATTTTTCTATGTGTTTTTGAATTGGCATTGTTTCTGACGCTGCAGCATGTTTCTCCAGATGGACAGCGACCATATTATACACTGATGACGGCATACTTCTGAATATTATATTAACAGCATACTGTCATTTCTGAACATTAAAAAATGACATAGATAGAAGCTTGTGCATGCATTCAACACACACGCATAATTAGTGCAGTACATTACTCTCAGGTGGCTGCAAAATGTCTATAAATGCATCAAAGTTTGTACAAAATGCTTCTGACAGTTAACCTGGACCAAAGCAAATAGTCCTTGCACTATCTTCCAGTTTTAGGATAGATCCGTTTACTTCTATCTATAAATCTATTCATGGACTTGCCCCTTGAGTATAATGCTTATATGCTCCTGCAGATAAGCCCCTGACAGAACCATCCGATCTTTCTCTCTGCTGCTCGCCGTAGCACAAAGGGAGCGACAAAACAGAGAAGACAGTGAAGCTGCCTCTGGGAACACTCTCCCTCTAGATCTAAGGACAGAAAACCAGGCTTTCAAGTAACTGCTAAAAAACCTCACCGTGCAACAACACTGATATTCTACTGCCTTTGTAATTAATTTGCTCTATTAAAAAAATGTATATTCCCTTTTTGACATATAGGTGAAATATAGGCACATGTATGTTATTGTCTGTTTAAGTTGTCTGCAATGTCACTCTGTTACAACTGTTATTTTCTCTCAGTGTAAATCACTATGAGCTACATTTGTTTGTGTAAAAAGTTCTATATAAAAATGTAACCAAAAAAAAGGAAAATGTGTATTTAAGGTAAAATAAGCTAGTTATACAAGAAGCTTCTAATCTCACCAATAGCCATACAGGGCTCAGTAGTTTGACACTGTATGCATGCTTTATATATTTACTGTATATATTAGATCTTTCAAATCTCCTGTATGTTAGAAATGTCCACTAGTATTATTAATATTAAAAGATCCCCAAAACAGTTCCTCACAATAATCAAAAGATGACGTTTGCACACTGCACACACCAGCTGTCTACCCGAAATACCAGCACACACTGACAGGATGAACACTTAGCAGTGAACATCAACACACACCTTTTAAACCACGACTGCTGTCGTGACACATCAGATTGTGATGGGACTCAGATATTAGTCATGTTGTCCCCTACCTGTCCCTACACCCTGTCCCTCTGTCATCCCATTGTCCTGTGAAAAGGTTTTCACATGTAAAAATGACTAATAAAGGCCAGTAATGATTAATATGAACCTCATAACTCTGGGACTGGGACACACTGTCCAGAAGCAGATGAGCTGGTGTATGGAGGCAGAAGGTTGATGTTAAGACGGGGACATTTCTGTGCTCCTGCTCACTAGATTTGAAATGAAACAGTGATTGTGAGGTTAAAACTTTCAGCTCCGATTTCAGGGTGTTTACATCCACGTTCGATGAACCATGTGAGATTTACAGCCCATCTTGTACATAGTCTCTCCAAGATGCTATTTCCGTGCCGTTGATGTGTGTAGGCAGCCAGCCAGGCTACGCTGAAGCAGAAGGGCAGTGTGCATGTGTTATGGCACCAACAGGAGGATTTTCTCAGCACATTTAATTGGAATAATCTGTGAGGGAGTGAGTGAGTCTATGGCCGGCGTAATTTTCTGGCTGATTCAGACACTTTTATTGAGTTTATTCCACTCTCTCGTTTTTTATTGTGGCATATTATACATATTCATTTTCATTTTATGAAGATTTTCTTTAACAGTAGTGCTGAAGCGTTTTGATCTTTTTTCCCCCATAAAGCACTTTGTAACTTAGTTTTTTAAAAAGTGCTAAATAAATAAAGTCTACCATATCATCATAAGCAAGGGTCTTGATATTTCTGCATATTCAGCATTTAAAGTGGAAAACGTGATGCAAATAATTAATGTCTAAAAGCACAATAAGTCTTCCATTAAAACAGTAATTAAAGGCCCTGACAGGCACATTCAACCTCCCGATCAACCTTGGCCAAAGGAAACTTGCATTTGATGGTGGTGCTTGGTGAAAGGTCAAGTCATTATTTTAGACCAAAAGAGTGAAAGACTGACTGATCAACATCCGACCTGCTCTGGAGCAAAAATGATCATAAAGTAAAACAAAACCCCGAGCAACCAGCAGACATCATTTCTTTGGTGAATTACTTTCAAAATCTTACAAAATATATTTAATGACCTCATGCAATTTAACTTGACTTGCTGTGAAATTTAAAAGCCTGCTGTATAAACAAAGTGCTCTCATTGCCTCTGCTCTCACTTAATTGCTGCTGTAGAATGGAGCCTTGGGTATTATTGATGGCCTACAACAATAAAACCGTTTTTTAAGAAAAACATGCCCTTGCTTCTTTAAGTGTCAAAACATTAATGGAAGCAATAATCCTACAATTCAAACTGAAATGAACAGAGATTAATAATTGTCATAACTGCGTAGATGCTGAACCTTTAAAGAGTGAATTCACATGTCTTCTACATCATCGTCTACATACGTTTTTGTTTTGTTTTTGTCTTTAGATAGACACTCACCCTCGTCACTGCATCCAGGCCCCATGCAAGGCTCGAAATCCTGGGTGTGTGGGCAGGGCACACTAAGGTCCAGCTGGGCCTTTAGCATCCTCTGCCTCATCCGCTTGCCTTTTTCACAAGTTGCTGAGCTGCAGGCGGACCACGGAGACCAGTTGGAGTAGATACAGGTCTCAGGAGTATCATCTGCAGGATGGTAAAGGGAGCACAGACAGAATAACAGCCTACCACTGCAACTATGCTTTTAATTTTGTGTAAAAAGCAAGTGAGGAAAAACAGGAGCAGGGTCCAGACCTTCCTCTTTCTCCTCCTGGGCGATATCTGCCACAATGTCATCCACGTTGTCTGGCACAATGTTGCACTGTTCGCCCTGCAGACACACAGTAGTGCTGTGACATATTCTATCATGCTGTACATGCTCTCTTGCTACGCTTCTCTGTTTGCTCTCTAAACCCTTTTGTTTGTTTCTGATAGCTATCAAGTAAAGAGTGGCAGCCGGTTAATGGGAAGGAAGCATAAGTTCTCTTAACTCTGGTATCCACACAGTACACAGGCAGAAGATATGCTGCATAAAAATGAATGTTCTCGCATTCTGCAAGTGTAAACTCAGAGTGTGTGCCAGTGTGTTTGTTGTTTGAGTAAATAAATGGTAATTGGTTGTGGCAAAGCAATAAAGCAAAATCCCCACAGCTGCCTCTAGATGCCGCTGAAGGACTGCCAACCCCTCATCCCTTTCTGGTTTGCAGCGAGATGCGAGGGAATGTGTTTCAGCACTCATCAAAGTATAATTAGAAAAAAGGTTATTTTTCAGAGTGAATTTTAATACCTACCCATAAATGCTTTAATTAACTTTGACTTTTTTCATCCCTTGTCTTTCATTGTTCATCGTTCTTTTAGGAGTTGTGTCACAACACACATGAGCAATAATGTAATTTCTTCTTCTTCTTATATGTTCACTTTGACAGCGGTGGTGACAGCTCAAAATATTACCCTTACATAGAGCTATGAGGTCCCATCATTCACATACGGGCTGAAGAAATATCACATTTCCATTGTTTTTAAATTATGTCTTGCCTACTTTGAAGTAGAGCTGTTTCGTGTACTTGAAACTGAACTGCACATTACTTACTGCTACTACTACTGCTACTCCTAACAACTGACACTGTGTGACACAAATCACATTTCAGAAAGCCTATATTTCATTTTTGTTCAATTTGGAAAGCGGCAAACTTGTTGACAGGTGTACCAATGATTTTTGTCACCTTATGAAACTCTACTCCCACCCTGTACAACACAAACACAAGAAGTACATCTAATGCTGATCAGTGGCTGTATTGATGGCCAGGATTGAACTCATCATCGTACCTTCTCAGCAGTGATAAAGAGAAAGTAAAGGTCTCTCTCCCTTCCTCTCTGTCTCTGCTTTTGAAGCTTTCAAAAGGCATCTATGCACCACAACGATGGCAGATATTAAAAGATTCCAGTTCTACTTTCATGTCAATCTAATTTGGCTGATTTTTCAGTGTAGCATGGAGGTGGAAATACTAGAGGATCACCCTCAAAATAGATATAAAGCAAGGCTGTCAGTGCCTGTGAAGAGAAAATAATCTGCAGAGAAGCAAGCAGAACAGCCCAGCTCTCCTTGGTTAATCACTGGGTCACTGTACTGCCCTCTGCAGTAATATTTAAATATAATTCAAGCCTTGTTATTATAACATTATGATTCTCAAATGAAGTCGGAATGCGTGGCTTTATCTGTTAAAATATGCTACCATTATGCAATTGCCTGCATTGTGATTATTATCCTACGAAAGCCGCCTAGTATCCATATCTGCAGCAAGAGCTGACCGGTGTGAAAACAGACCTTTCTGGCGATGCGCTCCACCAGCACCCTGGCCACAGGTGTGATGGCGCCCCCTTCAGGGTCATAGAAAGGGCTCTGTGGATGATCCAGACTGGTCAGGGGACGGATCTTGTCCTGGGGTATAGTGGGCTTGTTGGGAGACTAAAAGAAGGACACAGAAAGACAGAAAAAGAAGAAGACAAAAAACACGAAGCCATGGATCTTTAGAATTTCACAAATAACACACTGTCAGGATTTGTTTGAAAAATACATTTGTGCAAGTCCAATGAGCACAAAGTCAGTCAAAGTTACCCAAAAGCACAAGTCGCACAAAGGACAAGCCTTAAAAGTTGGAGAGCAGCTGTGAAGGGGCGATGTAGTTTATATGGGAGATGCTCTTATTAGTCAACAGTAAAGGTCTGCCAGCATGGGGTTGATAGAAGCATCACCGCCAGAGGCTGTCTGGAGGCAGAGGACCAGCTCATCCTTCACCCCCCCACTGAGACCACCCATAAAAAAACAGACAAGAGCAGAACTGTTTGTGTTTGTGTGTGAGAGCGAGAGAGATAGCGAGAAGGGTAATGAGTGGCCACTAATTAAAAGATACAGTAAAACTAATGGCACAAAGGACGGATCTCATTACTCTGTTACATGCCTGTGTCTTTAACAAACACAGAGCCAAAGTCCAACCTCACGTCCAGAATAGCCTCTGTTCCTCTGCTGCACTATGTATTTTTGGATCGAGGGTTTTTTTTTTCATTGATCTCTCCGAAAAGCTTAAACATGATACTTGTGTGTTCTGTGCTTATTCTCAGCTGTATGGTTGAGTTTGAGCAAGTTGTAATTCTCACAAAATTATGGAAATACTTGTTTTGTTGGCATTTAACACCTACATCTTTGATATTTGAGCACTGCAAAACTCATGAGAGTGATTTTATCCAAAGCGACTTGAAATAAGTGCGTTCAACCATGTGGACACAACCCAACAATTGCAGGAATCACCCAAGCACAATGAACTGCAAGAAATGTGCTGAATTGCTTCAAGTGCTGCATTTATAATAATAAGAGAATGAGAGATAGAGACTTTTTTTTTTGTTAAAGGGCCAAGTTTTCAGTCTGCGACCGAAGAATCATGCATTCAGATCCAGATCACTGTTTACCAGGTCTTATAGACAACTAACCTTGGATTACTTTGATCCTGAAGAAAACGTTTAAATGTGATTATTCTGAAGTTGGTTCAGAAGGTATAAGGAGCATCTTTTTTATGAATTTTAGGCAGATTTATGGGCATTTATATTGAATGGACATCCCTGGCGAACTCACCCTGAATCTAAAGAGATGTGTATCCTGTCTGTGGTCAGATTAATGAATCTGATAAGTACGATTTTTGACCCTAATTGCAGCAATTAGACATCGAGGGTGTTAAAGGACCTGAATTTCCTCCGTGAACTGGGCGTCATGGCTACTGCTGCAGTGCTAACTGCTGACTGTCTTGATAAATGGGCCAAATCAGCAAGTCAAACAACTAACTTCTTGTTGTTTCTAGAACGCCGGTCCCTTTCACCCCACACAGCATCTTTGCCTTCCTCCACACCTCACCGTATGAAAATCCCTGCAGTGCATGATTCAGATTCTGCACTTTCAGTTCACAAAAGGTTTTATAGAGAAGTGTTTCATGAATTCTAGCACACTGTTCTATCGCCAACGTGTCTTATTACTATTATTATTTATCTTTATTGTTGGTTTTATTCCTATTTTATTGTGTGTAAATGTACTCTGGGTTGGAATCAAACCATATTGCTTTATTTGTATTATTTTAATTGCCTAATTTTCTCTGCCTTAGTCCTGCAATATTTTAACCCTGGTTCAATCATGTAAAGCATTTTGTAACTTTGTTTTGAAAAGGGCTGTATAAATAAAGTTTAAAGTCTTTTTGGCTGCTGTTAAGGATTTCGGAGCTGTCCAAAAATTAACGTATAGAGGGCAAGCTGAAAAAATATGAGATGGAAAAGAAGAGAGAGGAAGAGGGAGACTGAAATTATTCCTGGGGCTGGCCAAAACAACCAAGAGAGCACAGTTCAGTGGGTTCATCTGTGTGCTACGAGGGATCAGCCAAAGGTTTCACACATGGCGTCATCGAGTTTGGTCAAACATGCGCACACACAACCTAATCTGTTAGTGCTGACTGGAAACATGGAGCGAGCAGCAGACAGCACCTCAGGCTGAGGGCGGGAGGGGAGGACGTTGAAGGCTGTTAAAGGAGAATTGCATGGGTGATGATACCTGAATTGTTGCACACTGGCAGCATGTGAAGAGGTGAAAGAGGGAGCGGTTGTGAATGCGAGCAGACGAGCAGATGAAGAAGACGAGGGCGGCGTCCTGACAAGGTCACAATGTGAGTGTGAAAGGAAGACTCAGCTGGTCATATGAGTGAGAGGGAGGGTTATTCAGGGGTAAAAGGTGCAAACAGTTTGCAAAAGGCTGGGATCTCGATGGGACTGTGGGGTTGTAACTACATTTTTAATGAAAATAATGATGACTGGTAAAGTTTAAAGTTATTTATTTAATACATTTGAAGAGACGGTTATTTGGTCATGTGTAAAATCTCCATTTCAGTAAATATGATGAAAAAGAGTTTAAACTATGGCACTTTCAGTTTCTCTAGGCCCGTCCAATGACGCTAATGCTACAGTTTCCAATGTAACTCGTTGTAAAAGAATATTTCAGAGTGTTTGCTTTCTTCACCACAAGTACTGTAGGTTAATAAATAATTAATAAAATTTTTTTTAGTTATTAAAATCAAAATGTTTGAATGTTACTGACCTCATAAGTGACCCCACTGTCAGTGCCCGCATCCCAGGGGATCAGGTCCTGGACCACCCTCTGGGCCCAACCACAGTCCTTGGTACACAAGTCCTCAGCAGACAGACCCACATTCCAATCTGGACTAGGCCCCAACATGGTCAGGAAGGACATGATGTGACGGGTCCGGTCCACTGAGAATTCGGCTGAGGGGGCAGCCCGCCTAAAGGGGAGAGTGAGAATGAGGTCTGAGTGAATCAAAGCGGTTTGTAGGTGTGAGGAAGGGACAGAGGTGTCAGCTGCATCCAAACTGATGAGCAGAAAGGATGAGAGGTGCATCCTTCAGGAGACCTGAGGCTTAGCTGCACCTGCTCCGCCTTAAAGGAGATGACCAGCTTGGGAAAAAAAAAGAGAAAAGAGAAAAATGCATTGATGCATTTGGTTGCTCATCGTGAACTAGAAATAAATACAAGAGGAAAACTAGTGTCTAAAACAAGTTTCTGATACCCAAGTGAACGAGTTCTGACATTTTACTTGCAGGTAAACAATTATCAACAACGAATCCAGGATGCTAACAACAGTGTCCCATTCAAGGTGTGCACAGGAGGCTTTAGGAAACTGAATACAATAGTCTGCTGTGGTTTATATAATCGATCCTCTAGTCTAGTGCACATAAGGGGTATCCAGATCCCAACCTGAATCCTTTGATATCAGGTATGTGCTGATAATACAACACTTATATTTGTACCTTAATAACACAGCTGCCCAGTGCACACTCATGCTACAACCTGAAAATGTGATAAGGTATAACTTATTTCATCTCGGCGTACGTTTCTGTATACACAGTAAAAATAAATATATATACAGCAATAAATGATATGCCATCTTCATTAAATATACACCTGTATTCAATCACTACCTTACACTGGCACAGCTTACTTATCATGAACAACTTGGCCCATATGTAGAACGAAGTGGGTCCTGGTTCAAAACTGTTGCCTTGATAATCTTAAATGACTGATATCATATGAATGAAAGTTTAACTGGGAGAATGCAATTCAGGAAATTTCTGAAATGCATCTGATAACACCGGAGCTTAAGAGAATAGATGAACAGCATCAGAACTCATTCACATTCACACTCTAATCTGCATTCATACAAACTAAATGCTCACACCGTGGAGTCTGGATGTTATAAAGGAGAGCAGCTCTGTTGGGCAGAGGTGCACAACACACAGCAGCCTTGAGTAAAAAAAACAAAAAAAACAAGGGGATCAGGTTTATTTTAACCAATACTGATACATGAAAATATGCCCAGATCAGCCTGATATAAGGTTTCACTTGGGACATCTCCCCACCTCTACACACCTTATCATTTTGATAATTCTGTCAGCATTCAACAGCGATATGAGGCTTAGAAAGTGCACCTATGAATGTCATTAACTCAAGGAAGCTGCAGTTGTTAAACGTGTTTTGAAAAAGAAAACAGAAGATAGGTAATGTTGTGAAACAGGTGCTGAACTAGAGGAGAAGCTCACCTGGAAGTGAGAAACTCTGCCTTTAGACACAGAGAAAGAGAAGATAGAAAGACAGATACCTGCAGTGCCTTTCACTTTTTATTTAACATTTTCTGGACTCACATTGCCAGACCACATCTGACTATCTGTACACCATATTCTCTGTTCCTGCACAGGAGACACACACACACACACACACGCCCCCCTGGCCATCTGTCCTGACCTATGATTGACAGCTAAACTAATTACAAGAATTTTCCCAGCAAATACGAGATTAATTAGGAGTGGGAAGATTCTTGCTGTAACTTAGACGATTGGCCAGGGATTCCTTTTCACCTGTCACCATGCCCATGTAAATCCATTTGACTTCAGCCAACTCAGTCCTGCCCTTGCAGACTCCACTAATGATGGTCTCTGATGTGAAATAGGCCTTATCCCTTGAGAACACACAACTTGACTCTACACTCCTGGGCGCACTGCAAGTCTGAGGTTTATCTCAGACAGCTACCTGCTTTACAAAAAGCCAAAGAGTAACTGACAGAAAAGGAGAGACAGAGCAAACGAGGAAGGGATAAATCGCCCTAGATAACCCCAATGAAATGTTTCTGCTTTGTAAAATGCGTTCATATGTTTGAAAAGGTGTTGATAGTGAATGTTTGCAGGTCTTTTTTTCCCCTTACGTTTGACTATTCTGCAAATTACTTGTGTGGGTGGGATATCAGTTGTGGTTGTGATTAGGCAAAACATGTTACTGATATACGAGCAAAAATACCTCTGAGCCTAGTTTAGTTCCACACTTGGTAATTCAGATTGGTTTAATTAACTCTTCCTGCCACAAAAAACTTGCATGCAGCATATGTGATGGCCAGGTTTCCAAAACTAGCATCTTGCATAAGTCAACTGTGATGTATCCATGGCATCTATTAAAAGGGCATATTTTACTTAAATGGTCAACAATTAAAAATGTTTTCATCATTTCATGTCAAATATTTTGTTGACAGCGGGGATATTTATTGATGTGTGGACAGATTTGCTAAAGCAGGGCTTCAGATGGTCAAAGCTCAGTCCGATCATCAGCAAATTATTGTAGCGATAGAAAACCTCAGTATGTTTCATGTGTTTCTACCATGCAAAAACACTTTGTTGGACAGTAGTTAACAGAGGCTAGCCAAGAAGTGGGGCTAGGTCACTATCCAAGCTACAATTACACCACACCACACACCCACACAAACCATTGCAATTAACCCCAAAGAGTAGTTCTGAGAGTGGTAGAAATAAAGAAGGAAGCTCATTAACAGCTGCATTCTTGTCTTCAAAAGCTCCTTATTTGACACCACTGACAACCAGCTTATTTTTATACCTGCTAATCAGATGTAACCCAAGTAGTCTTCTGGTTATTATGAAGATGCCCGACAAGAGAGAACGGGAGTGGAGAGACAGTGAGGAGCCAGCTGAGTGTCAGGGAGGAACTGCAGCTGTCATGGACACAACCATTTTAATCCAGTATGAAGTGGGAAAAGTGGCAAAAGGGGGTGAGCTAGTGAGAAATTTAGAAGAGGAAGACACTGCTGTGTACAGAGTGACTTGGTGGTAGAGAGTGAGAGGATACAGTGAACAGAGTCATAAGTATTTTATCTGAAGGCAAATGTGCACAGAAAGAATATACTGATTCCAGTCAGAGAGACATGATCAGATTGGGCATTTACATGGTTTTTAGGCCCTGATATTTTTTATTTTTTGGTAATTGAACAGATTTTCAAAGGTTTACACCACCCCTCTCCACCAGAGTGAAATTTCCTTCTGATTGGGGCAGATCGGGCCAGTCTCTTCCAATTGAGATGGTGACATGAGGCATTTTTATTCTGACTGGGTCATTATTCTGATTATTAGTGGAATAAAAGAGCCCATGTTAATGCAGCTAATGTGGAAAACACTTGTAAACTCAAATTGGTGGCTTACTGCAGGTAAGGATTGCTTAAAAAAGTGCCACTTGACAAACAATGTGTCTGTTTCAGCTACAGCTGCAGCTATTGACGCTACAGCAGCTGGACTTGTATTATGAATACATACCTGCCAACTCATAGACCCTAAATGTTTGTTTGTGTAGGTGGTCAGTGACATAACTAAAATTTAAATGTTAAACTCTGAATAAAATTGTGTCCCAACAATTACAGCTTGAAGGGAGCTGAGGCTGGCACTCTTCCTTCTTCCTCCAACATAACGATGTTCCTCCAACACATCACATTTTCACACTTTTTTGGTACACAGCCATTTCCTACACCTGAGAAGTATTGTGAATGAGATCTTTCAAATTTTTAAAACATTACTTGCTTCAGTTCCTCTAACCACGACAAAACAGGCATTTTGGAGCCACGTCTGCCATGAACTGAGAGAGTTTTGTCAGTCTATGAAAATGTGTACGGGGGTCACTCACATACATTTCTGTGCCAGTTTTTTTATGCCTGTAGGTTGTATGTTCATGTTTGTGTCCATCTCTTTTTCAAACCTCTCTATCGACAGGAGTAGAATCAAACAATCGACTTGCTTGATGCACAGATCTGTGTAACGTGTCGTTGAGACGTGCACAGAAGCTCCTCAGTGATCTGTGGTTACCCATAATGCCCCTCTCTGCGCAGGTCAGCAGGGATCTTTACGTGTGACTCTGGAGAAGCATAATTCCAGCATTACTTGTTCCCAACACAGTCAACAGTAATATTTTGAGTTTGTTTGAGGATAGGCAAGAAAAGTAAGAGCCTCAGAGGAAGCCATGATGAATTGTGACTGAGACTGAGTCATATCCATCGGCCCACAAAGATCAGATGGAACATTTCACTGATTAAAAATAAAGGAGTGTATTATCGGCTTTTAAATTTGGAAAAACTAACTGTAACTTTGCTCCAAGTCATTTCTGTGTACCTTGGCTGCAGAGCGATATGGTAGTGAGAGGACTATCAAGCCACAAGACTGATCTTAAGAACAGCTGAGCTGGTCTGGTACATACAGACACTGTGGGTCAGGCTCACTTAGCAACAGAAAGGCAGTTTCTCTCTCAGTGTGCAGGGTGGTGCCACAGTAGTTGTAGTTTTAATAAACGACACAGAAAGCACAGGTTGGACGGTCACACTTCGAGTGGAGGAATACTGAGGGAAATTCACACCACTAGAAGATTAGAATTGGAAGCTCATGTTTTCATCCTAGTTTATTGTTTGACCTTATTTATTGTTTAATCACTCTCATTAAATTCTATTTTCAGTTCTATTGGGCTTAATTATTCACCGAAGGCCCAGTGATCTGAACCATATTGACAGATGCTTAGGTCATCCCTCAAGAGTCCGTCTCGTATACCTTTTTCCCGGAAAAGAAATTCCTACTGCACTCAAGTTTATTTCTTTTTGCCTATTATGAATTGGGTCTCAGGAGAGCCACTGCTGTAGACATATTGCTGTAATATGTGTGATAATGGCTGTCACTTCTTCTGCCTCATTCCTTTCTCATCGCCCACCTCTACTCTCACTCTACATCTCTGCTGCTTTGCCCTTTGTTCCAGCAATCATTTTGCTCTTTATAGTCAAATCAAATTGAAAGCTTGCTGCAAGAGGAGCCACTTCATTTCACAGAGTACAGCTGCAGTACACATACCAGTTTCAAACCACATAATTAACCTCAAAAAAAAAAAAAAAACACTACTAGTGTATTTAAACCCCGGTCTCTTCAGAGGCTTTATTTAATCACTTGCGTATTCTTCATGCTATCTGTTTTCCTTTATCTCTCTTTCTTTTTCTTCCAAACTACGAAATGTGCTGAAATACACATGCACTGATGCATTTTTCATGTGGCTCATATGTAAAACTAAAGACCTTCTCTAAAGATTTTAACAAGGTACATCTTCCAGTTGGTTAAGCAAAACGTAGACTGAACTACTTTCATGGTGAGACCACTTCCATGTAGTCATCAAAACAAAACATCCTCTCCTTTTCTTGCTCCAAGCCAACATAATTGATCTGACACACTGCTGCATGTGCTTTACACAATCACTGTGTGAAACAATTAATTGGTTGCCCATACAGCACACAGTAGGCTAATTAGCCCTAGTGGTTATCACTGCATCTATTCCTGGCTGTGTACTTTCCTTTGGAGACAAAATACATGGCCTTCACTCAGGCCCCGTGGTTGAAGAAACAACACTGCACGGGCCTTTGCCACTGAAGTTCTTCTGAGTTAGCTGAGCCAACAAGCTTCTTGTTTTTCTCATAAATAAGAGATTAAATGGTTCTTACGAATTTAGGAGTAAATGAGCACACTCACTGTGAGCATAGTGTAGCTGGCAGTTTCAGGGCACCATTGATCTGAGTTTTCACTGATCAGCAAACTCTTGGTCGAACTTTGGATGCTAACCTCCTTCTGTATGTTCAGACACATAAAGTCTTAAAATCTTACCTACAGCACGATATCATGTATGTGGAGAATTACTGATGGTAGAGACTAGTTTGGTCCATTAACTCCAAATTGTGGACACAAATGTTGCTTTCCAGTCATTTTAATGTGGTATGACTTAAAGTTTGCTTGAGAAATCCCATCACGTACATTTAGGAATGTAGGGAGCACGCTGAACATTTTCTGGCATGTTAACAAAGGTGCTTATATACCACAGACCCATTTCGGACCCCATAGAGTTGCTCAAGAATGATTTAAATCCATCCTAATACAAATTCACTGCAGGGCTGAGACAAGCACATGAGGGACTTCAGCATTAGTAATAATGCCGGCTGGTGTTAAAGGAGGTCTGCTGTGAATCAACCTTTGAGCAACTCCTGTTTCTACACATGCATTAAGTCAGAAATGTATGTAATGTAAGTGTTACATAATGCTTTTACTTAAAAGACAGAACAACAAAAAAGAGAGTGGAACATTTTGACTTTTAAGTTCGATACCCCATCAGTCCTGATGGATGTGTCCTACTGTGCAATCTAATACATTTTTCCTCAGGTTTTTCCATATTCTGTATAATAGAAAAATAACCACATTTTCTTTTGTACTGAGCAAACTATGAGGGTTTAAGAGAGTTAATTTCCATATAATCTTTTGGTGTATAAATTATTGGAAGTTGGACTTGCTATTTCATTTTGATGTGTTTAAGTTTACTAGCTTTGTCTCAAATGCCTGGAAAGGACTTTTTCAAATAGTATTTATTCAGATTTCTATAGTACTACCAGTGCTGGGTACAATACTGACATTCTTTGCTCAAATAAAAGCACATTTACTCCCATGAATTTGCTCAAGTGAAAGTAAAAGTCTTTATTAATTTAATTTACCTATTTCTGTTTAATACAATTATTTTACCTCTTTTTTTATCTACATGAAGGTATTGATAAGATCACTTTAAAATATCATGTTTGCTCGTTGCCGTCTACTGTTGCTTTCTTGATATGGAGATGCAGCCAACCAAACCAGCTGCTTTGATTCAAAGGACATGATTTGCAATAGCACAGGCAACCAGTGCAACGTAATTGTTCCTCAGGCAT
Source organism: Chaetodon auriga (assembly GCF_051107435.1). NCBI lineage: Eukaryota > Metazoa > Chordata > Actinopteri > Chaetodontiformes > Chaetodontidae > Chaetodon > Chaetodon auriga. The sequence goes on along the minus strand of NC_135074.1, from coordinate 16,447,106 downwards.
CTATGAACATAATCTTTACAACACGAAGAATTATTGTGGCAATAACGCCTGAGCAGCCCATTGTTGAATGAAGTGGGGTAAGTCTGTATATAGATGGAGACCTGAGCGTCACATGCAAAGCTCAATCCGCCCATATCTGCGCTCTCCCAGTGCTTCTCAAAAATTACATTTCATTCATACATTCATGAATAAATAACAACTGGTAGCCTATTGAGTGAAAGGCCAGGATCAGTTTCACCAGCAACAGTCTATATAATGAATTCACCACCAGGCATCACTGTAAAACAAATAACAACCAATGCAAATTAGAGAAAAAACAAAGAGAAAAAAATATTTGCCTGATTTTCTCAATATATTTGCATTTGCTCAGCTCATTAATAGCACAAAGGCTCGACTCTTTGTTTGTGTCGTGTGACCCTTTAAAGCTCTCCTGTGTGACCATGCACACACATAGCTTGGGTGACAGCTCATTTCTGTTAACATAGCAAAATGCATAGTATGTAAAAGGTAAATTAAAAGTGCAGTTTTTAGTCACTCATAAAAAAAAACAACTATTTTCATTCATGCTGAAGGTCAGAATTGTTTGGAAAATGTTTATGCAGCACTCTGTATCTGGCTCATATGAATTCATGGTGTTGTTTACTGTAAACCTATGTGAGCTGTGTAGCTGTTGAAAAACTACATTCATTCCTTCATTCACGATAAAATAGGATACTTTTCCGCAGTTATGGGAATTAACAATCTGTGAAGACAACACCAGATATTTAATATTCTGTAGCAGTGTGATTCAGTCTTTAGCAAGTTTTAGGTCTCCACAAGTTGGCTTTATACTGTAGTCAAATTATTGGAAACATTTGTAGATGATTTGCAATTTCTGATAACACAAAGCAGCAGCGTAGTCAGTGGCAGATATGTGGTGAGCATTATGCTAATCGAGATATATTACTTACACATTAAGCGGTTGCCAGGCTGGCCACTGCGCTTTCATTTTGATGACTGTCAGGACGTCATCACCCTGCAGAAGAGAGACAGACAAAGACACAAAAACTCAATCTCAGTACCCCGAAATAACACTTCACTCTTGAACAATCACGCTTCGCGGGCGAATGATTAAACGAGCAAATGGAAGACTTTTTCCATTTCCACACTTAGTCTATAAAAACATTATGTTCAGTGGATAAAGATGCCACGTGTGGTCAAAAAGAGCTGAAAATGCAACTTCAAATAGAGACGAAAAGCACTGGAAAAAATGAGGAACAAAGATTAATTTAAACGTGACAGGGGAAAATGAGGCATGGCCCTGGCTAAAGAGGACCTGTGTTTTCAACGGAAGATGAAAGAGGACAACAAAAATGTGCCAGAATTATGTCTAGAACGCAAAGGACAATCGAGACAAGTTTGGAATTAAAGAAAAGGCGTTTAGTTTCTGCTCCAATACTCAGAGCAAATAAACTGAACCAAGGTAACTTCAGGAAAAGGTTAATATTCAACCTTAACTCACAAGAGCACATACCACAAACTCCTCCTACACGTCTTTCTATGCTCGAGCACAGACACAGGAAGGTGGCCTCAGTTACAAGGCTGCATAAGTCTTTCACAGACACTAAAGCATACCTTGAAAACAGTGTTGAATCACGATGTCACACTGCTGAGCTTCTTCTCTAGTAATTTGTCAGATAATGTACAGATTGGAATACCCTAAAGCTTATTTATACTACCCGGTGCCTTGAAAGGAGATTTCATGGAGCACATAACATACACAATCTGACTGAAATGGAAGAGGATTTCTGTCTGTCCGATTCTCAGAGCCACAGTTTTAGCACAGGTTATACCTAACGAGGTGCCAGCTAATTAGAGTTTTAATGTTAACGTTTTGATAGCCCCATGCAGTGGTTAACTTAATGTTATGGAGGTAATGTTAGCTCGATAATGTCAATGACTAATGTCAGCCTATCCTCTGTGACACCTTCAGAACCAGCTATAACTTGGGCCAGCTGGCATGAATTCATGAATTGTATGAACAATAATGATATAATGCTAAAGATTTCATTCATTCACTATTACGTCTTCAAAATCTTCAGATTTGAATGGCAAAGCTTTTCTTTCAGCGTCTTGTTAATGTGTACCTCCAAATTTTGTGGTCTGGGACTGCTGCTCTGCTTTCTGGACTGGGCTGTCTGTATGTTCATCAGTTTCAACATGTATTTTCACAGTGAGAGAGTGACTCATGGCAGTTTGTTAGGGTTTTAGGAGCAACAACAACAAAGCTTTAATCGTGCAGTAGTTTCATTACAGTTTCCACACACAGTGTGGAATGCTTCCAGTCGCCAGCTTAGAAATAAAGACAAATGTTTTAACTCCATTTATGGAATCTTAAAGCACATGTAGTGCTTTCTATTGGCCACTGCCATTGATGCTAACAGTCATAAGAACTGTAAATGGCCCTGCCCCCCATGCCACTGATGATCCTCCCAAACAGCTACAGAGAATTACACATGGATGTCATTATTTGGTTGAGTAGTAGAAGATGTAAGGAGGTATTTCTAACATGCTACAGTTGTTCTTGTGTTTGTTTAAAAGTAAACAGAACTGAACAAAATCTCAGTACAGGTTTAAAAGCAGTATAGCCCACTAAATGGGGTTATGCACTCAGTATCTGCAGGGAAGATTGCCAGTGGACACCAGTTCAACGTAGAGGCAATGTCAGGAGATCCCATAAAACACCACACACAAACTGAACATGAACATTATATAGTTGCAGTCAAAGGCCACTGCTTCCCTCAGAAACCATCAGAAGACTGTCACAAATGTTCTTTTCACACAGAGCCAAACAGATGAGAATTAATTACTTTTCATTCAGTTTACTGCTTCTCATTAAAAGCAGATATGTAATATACATAATGTGCCTAACTGTTGCAATGATGACAGTTACCCTCCTGTCTCCTGTGGTCAGGAATCTGTTGCTCTGTGTTATTAAATTTCATTGCAGCAAATCTGACAGGCTGATAATAAGTACAGCAGACTAATCCTGTTTTAGATTCAAGAGTGTCACTGAAGGCTGTGCCTGTGCTAAGGATTCAAATATTTTATACTTATGCGTTTTCACACATTTCCACAAAGCGACACAGTACTGCATTCTTGGAGAATATTCACACTTTTGAGTAAACATTTCAGTCAGTACTAAATCATATTTACTGAGGCACTTGCAAAATGAACAATGAATAGCAGATGACAGTTCTAGTCTCGGTTCAGGTTGTCAAGTGCATTTAAATAGTGAAAAAATGTTTGGTTTGCACAAGGAAACATGTTTAGGATTTTGAAGATACTCCAGTTAAGTATAATATATTAGAAGAGCTGTGACAGTAATGTGGCATCTCAAGTTACTGCAGCTAAATATACAGAAAGAGAAAAAGCATGCTTATTTTGCTTTTAACAAACAGATCTGTCTCTTAAATGTGATCTAGGAAGTTTTCAACAAGCAATTTCCCTGGCTGAAGGTGAAAAGAATGGCATTTAGAAATACTGGTCTGATGAGGAATAGAGCTAGCAAATATTGCTGTGAGACCTTTCGAGAAACAGATATCTCACAACCGGCAGCATCCAAGACGTGACAAGGATCACTAGTGAGCGAGCCAAAAAAGACCTTCATCCACAATTTAGTCTTTTGGCAGCCATTTGCAGAACAAATTGAACTGTCAAGATGCGACTCATAACTGCTGAAAAGGACACATTTCATGTTCTGCACCTGCAAACCCAGAAACAACAGAATGCTTTTCTTTCCCTTTATCTCTCTCTATTTCGCCCTCGACCATCCCAAAATAGCTATCCACAAATGACCATATGGGTTTGGGGTTTTTTTTTCGATCGCCCTAGTCCGTGTTTCGGATTTTAAAATGTTGCAACTATGAAACTCTCTAATAGGAATCTTTGTTTCTTCTTTGGGAAGTCTGAACCCCTTCCTCAAAGTGCCAGTAAGTCATGCTGGTCAGGCAGCACTTTTAACAGGGATCAGAGGAGCTGATATGATTGGATGTAATTGATGCTAGCTTCACAAGTTATCAGCAGGCACACTGTGTGCCCCTGGTCATGAAACTATCACATGAGCACTGCAAAATATAGCCCAAAAGCTAGTCAACAACCTGCATTAACTTGACATTTCAAAATGTCTTGGAATCTCCATTGAAGGTGTCCTATATTTTCCCAAATAACACCAACTTCGCTTTTAAAAGTAGAGCATCATGTTTCAGGCTACCATGCTCATTACCTACATCACTCAGCCACTAATCAGGTGTCAAATACAAACATAAGCCCTGAGACATCTCACACAAAGAATACTATATTTGCATTTCAGTGTCGATTCTACATGTAATATGTCTCGATGTAATAAAAATAATCTAAACTGTGTGTAGGAGTAAACCTAAGAGTGAAGAGCACACTTATTACACGTTAAATTTCTGCCAACGTCTTCACTCCAGCATCAACCAAAATCCAAACAGCTGAATTTTCCCTCGGCCTCTGATGCCAGACAATGAAACCTCTCCCTTGTCCTTTGAACTCTCAATGGAATTGCCAATGAACCAGGTAGCTCTTGCCAGCATCTCAACTTTGTTTAGCACAGTGTTTCTCAATTCCGGTCCTCGGGCCCCCCTGCCCTGCATGTTTTAGATATTTCCTGCTCCAGTTCAAATGAGTGGCTCGTTATCAAGCCACTGCAGAGCTTGATGACGAGCCGATCATTTGAATCAGCTGTGGTGGAGGAGGGAAACATCTAAAACATGCAGGGCAGGGGGGCCCAAGGACCGGAATTGAGAAACACTGGTTTAGCAGGACTGGTGGATCAGCTCAGACGCCGTCAGCCACAGTTTAAGACCCTCACTATGGACGAGGAAGCCAGCGAATCACCACAAAGAAAATGCAAGCAAGCAACCGGGACAGGTGTGACCTCAGCACACGGGACACTCCCATCAAGCTGAACCTTTCCAGTGATTTTAACAAACCTCAGTAACTCGCTCACACTTTGCTTGATTGCATTTTGGTCACGAGACTCTTGGATCTATGCTGCCCTGCTCTACATTTAAGCAAATATTAACATTATTGTAATAATTGCCTATTATGATTATTATTACATTATTACATACATCAGCAATTAATTTTTACACTCCCAAAAACACACCATTGAGTGAAATGTTCCCTGACATGTGATTAAAAGAGGGTGCATCGCAGAATCTCACTGCTGGCTCTCTTTCAGTTATAATTGAGTCTTTAGTCTACCGTAGAAAGCCTCTGTAGGATCAATATAGAGGATGTGATCCAATATTTCCCATCATTACTTACTAATTACCTGAAGTCCATCACTTAGTAACTCCCTAGACATTTTGATGGAATGGATAAGTTTTATAATCATTTTGCAGACTTGTCAGTGCAGTGTCTGTAAGCTAGGCTGCCAGAGGCTCATCTGCCCCTCGGTACAAGACAATTCATTTTTTATTTCCTTATAATTGACAGTCAGCAGCATCAAAAATGCATTTTTTTTTATTTAATGCTAATATGTGCTGGTTTGCTTCCCTTCCACGGCTGCATTACATGCCACACAGTTGCAAAGTGATAAACACGGCATAAGATAAAGATGTTTTCATCACTAAAAAAAAAAATATGCAAATCAAGAGCATTACACAAGCAAATAGGCTCCTTCATCACCAAAAGCACAGCTTGCAAACTTCAGCTAGAATATAAATCTTCAGAGTCAGGGACCCTTACACCCTAATGGACTGCTTTTGACTCTAATAGCTCTCTTTGCAACACAAATCCTCAGACAATCCCTCAATCTTTTTCTTAGCACCGTTTGTAGAGAAAACAGCAATGATGTTTACTTTGAGATTTACTCCATTTTACAAGAATCATACTTTTCGCTTTCACATGAGAATAAAATGGATTTAAATAGCTTTAATCAAATGTCCAGAAATGTTTTCAGAAACAAAGAGCAGTCTTGTTTTTAGCTTCCAAACCATGCGTTTGTATTTTACTGACTTCATAAACTACTACAGGAACTGTTGTGCTTTTGGTTTACAAACAGCCATAAAATTCTTCAAACTAATTTGAAACATAGTATCAAAAATATTGTATATCATGATATTTCACAATATTTTTAAATATTGAAAATATTAATAAAAAATAAAAGTAAACATACTGTATGCACAGTGAAAACAGGTGGACAAAGACTATTTTCCAACGAGTCCTAAGAACACTTTCCATTCATTACACAATGCTACAGCATTATGACTTCATCATTTCTGCACAAACCTTTGCCAGAATCTGGATTTCACTTGCCCAGAGTATGTTTCAACATGATTTGTGCAAAGATTTAAATCTGTATGTTTACTTCTCATGTATGCAACTGGAAACTTTTCCACTTCGGACTCAATCTTTTGCTGTGTACATTCATTAAGAGACAAATATTGAAGCATGCTGCCATAAATAAACTCACTTTTACTGCTTCACACAACTGCTGTTAAGTTTAATGACTGGGAGCACAGAGATTTATTGGCTTAATGACAAAATGTGCGACAGATCATTACCTTAGCATGGAATCCCAAGACTGAACTCATTTCTCAATTAACAAGTAGAACTGTGCATGCATCCGTTCACGCAGTTAAGCCATTAGTGCGCCAGACTGAAATGTCAAATTATGGTGACTGACTTTATTGACAGCAAGAGCAAAAGAAAGAAGAAACTCTCTGCCTGTTTTTCAAAAAGTGACAAACAGCCCCGAAGAACAACACACCGACATATGAAAGAAATGTGCCAGGTTTCGCAAAATTACTATGGACCAAAGCATAGACCAGCATGGCATAGCATTAGCATGGACCAAACATAGCACCTTACACAAATCACTGAAGTTTGTAAAATCCGATCTGTTGAAGCTCCTGGCTGCAACAGTTGTCCTGTAACTGTAGATTATGCAAAGAATAACAGGTTTTGCAACTTTGCGTCCCAACAGTTTCATAGTGCAATTCACTTTTACACCACTGTCGTACTGAGGTGATTTACAGCGGCTTTGCCCAGGACTCTGATCTGGATCATATTTTATGGAGAAAATATTTTCTGGTTTTCCATCTGATGTCTTTGAGCTGCTCTGCCTCAACTCTTTGCGATTCAAGGGTGGACCTGATGGACAGATTGCTTTACTTGTTACTAAAGTAACCGCTGCTGCTGCTAACTGTAGCTGCCGTTAGCTAGTTAGCTCAGTTAGCTGTCCACCCTGTGCCTGAAAACTTTCGCTTCCACTGGTTCTTTTCTCAAATCAGTGAATAAAGTTATAAAGTTGTGCTTTTGTACAGTAATCAGAGAGGCCAAGCAAGCTAGTTCTTGCTTCACAATGAAAGAGCCACCATTCAGCCAAGTCAGCCCACACTTTTTTACTGTTTTCTTAAAGTTTGCATTTTTGTCTTATTTTCTTACATGTTTTTAGCACATTAGACCACCATACTTTTCCATTTTCATTGTTAATTGGACAAATTAACTGCCACAATTATTTCTAAATCCACTCCTTAGTGTTTGTCACACGCGTGTCAAAGGCAGGCAGAGAGGGACAGGATTTCAAAGATGGCGTGTAAGTAGACCTGCTGCTCAAATGGAGCGCATATTTAATAATGATGTCTAAAACTGAACCCTATTAGCAGTGTAACTTGTCCCTTACTTCTGCCCACTGCAGTTAGCTTTTCATAGAGACTGTCATTTACCTGCGCTAATTTAATATTGAGGAAAAGCAAATGCAGAATTCTGTTGTGTCCTGGAGGATGGCAGCTCAGGGACAACTACCAGGAACTCATTAGAATGGGCTCAACAAGTGTCCTTTCAATTTATAAGCTTAAGTACAGCAACCCAGTAGTTACTAATAAACCCACATACTGCTTCTCACTGCTTCCACTTCTCAAGGCTCCAATTTCAGCACTTTCTCATTTTAACTGAATTACTATACAACTATTATTATTAACACTGACAACCTTTCATTACCCTGTGTCCCATCAAGCTTCTTCCAAAGCTGCTAGTCAAAAAATAATGCAGATTTATTTCAATCTTGAATAGATGCATTTTGGAAGTTTGCTGCTTTCATCATTTGTGCAGCACCACAAAGTTCACTGAATCAGTGAATACTAATGCATTACATTAACTGATCCCTTTCTCTTGTTGCACTCTATTACCGTTGACAAAAGATTATTTGCACCACAAGTGACTAAGATTTTAACTATCAAAATAAGCTAAAACAAACATTTGTCTATTTTGTCTAAAGGTTTTTTTTTTTTTAACGTCATTCCAATGAGAATCACTATTCTATCTGTTTTTGCAATCAATCATATTGTATGATGCATCATGTTGTGCATCACAATCCCTGTGCCATTAATCGCTGTCAGACCACAGCAGCACACACAAACACATCTGTCCAACTGTGGACAAACACTGGCTCACGTCGCAGTACAAAATGTGACTTATTAAAATACTCTATGCAATAAGACAACATCTGCTCCAAGTCAATTATCTCACCATTGTCCAGCGAAGCAAAGGCCCATTTATCAACGTCAGGCAAGTAATTCACTCCTGAAACTTTTTCCTTTTTCTTTTTTTTTTTTTCTTTTTTTTTTCAAATCCAAAAGAAGCACTTTCATGAACTGGGTGTTGTGTGGCAGCAAATTTTAAGTTGAGTGTATTAATTAATTGATAACCCAAATCTCTACATCGTGTGGCTGAGAACTATGCCACGATGAATTATTACCCAGTCATTATAAAATCTTTCATATTACTGAAGAACGTTGCCAAGTTCAATAAGCAGCATGTTGTTCAGTGGTCACATCAGAGGACTTCAGGCACATTTTCTACATTTATGACTCAACAGAACTTTATAAAACTGCTAAATGTTTGTGCAGCTTTGGATTAAGAACCAACACTTGTACAGTTATTTTCAATATCTGTGAAAATGATACTTCAGAGGATAGTAGTAACTGTAGGTCTGCTTGACAAAAGAACCATAATCAAATATCCTTCTTTAATCTCCATTATGGATAATATTCTAGTCAGGGAGAGGAGGGGGGTCTGTTGTCTTTCAGCAATAAAGACATTTTAATTGTCTATCGTCATCCCCGCGGAGTGTGAGGCTAAAGGGTCGAAACTACACTTTAATGTGAAATATATTCGTAATGATAATAATTCCCAATTTGCTGAAATATTGACGAGTCTAAATTATTTCTACAAATTCTAAGAGATTCTAATCACAACCTGGACGATTCAACAATGAGTGCACAAATAGAATATTAATAAAGGCAGATGAAAATAATTAATCTAAGGGGAAAAAAACAGTCAGGAGAAGCACTTCATGTGCATTCAGCTTCTGAGGAGTGAATCCATTTACACAATGTGGTTCAACTGGTCTGTGAACAGCATGAATACAGAATGCAGCTTTTGAACAAATACAAAGTCCAATCAAAAGTCTTCATAGAGCTCCTAGTTGACTGACGGGGGATCCAGCTGTGGCACCGTCATGAGAAACTGACGTCATTTTAGATGATGGTTCAGAGAGAACTGTCATCTCATTTCTCTAAAAATGGGTTTCCCTGATTTATCTCTCCTCCCATCTTCAAGGACAGTCTAAGTCGGCAGGAAAAGATGGAAATGAGGGAAACATGGATGTCATTAAAGGAACTGGGAATTACTCTGAGTCCATTATTTATTGGCCACATTTAACACTTTTCATCTGAACAGCAAACATGATCATCCTGTAAACCTTTTCAAAAAGACTACAGTTTGGATACTTACATATTTGCAGTTCAGAAAATCATTAGGTGATTAAGTGCATGCTTTTCTTGTAACAACTGGGAAAGATCTCGCCCATCGGCACAATGTGTGAAGCAGCATCCAGACGTTGCAGGAGTTTATGGCAGTTAGTTACGGTCATTTGCCATTTTGTTTAACAGCTGAATGAAAGAGATGACAGAATTTAATGTCATTTAGCCACCAGATTATATTCCAGCTGTCTTGCTGTATCTCAGAAATGCAAAACATGACTGTATTGTGTGTTATGATTCCCATCCCTAACCCTAAGGAATTTTTGTATTATCCCAGCTTCAGGTTGTTTTACTTGTTTGTTTGTTTTTTCTTCTGATTTAATCTTCAAAAATGGTGAAATGAATATACGACTCTGAAGTATGCAGACAAGAACACGTCTGATTTTGCTCTTAACCTTAAATAGTGGCCCTGTGCAGGAAGTGAGCCCACTGTCAGAGGCCTCTGAGCCCCCGAGGCCAAGTTTATCCTGCTGGGGTGGGAATAACCCTGTCGCAGTCCCTTACACTGAGGATATCAGGTATGAAATTGGCTCACGGCGACTTGAGGGTGTAGTCTTTAACTACTGTTCCAGTAGTACCCCATGTAGTGCATGGTTCTCCCATTGGCACAGAAAACCTTAGCAACCCTCAAGTCTTTTCCTTTTCTTCCATCACTAGGACAGCTGTGCATGTGCATGCCCACAGGAACCCCCGTGCTACTGCAGGACACATTTCAGTGCAATTATTTTTACTCTCTCTGCATGCCTCATCTGTAACTCCGCCAGTAATTTCTCCTGCTCATTTACTCACTTAGGACTGACTGGTCTTATTGAGATGCTAGTGGTGAAACTCAAAGTTAGATCTCTGTGACATTTCGAGTCACTTTGACCAAACTGTGATAAGCAGTGCTTTCCCATATATTGAATTTACACAGGTAGCCGACCTGAAAACATTTTGGAATTTTAATGCCATGCAAAATTACTCTGATTGCTTGTGAATGTGATTCCGTTTGGCAGTCACCCCTCAGGTGGCAGATTTCAGAGCCTAGACCACCAAAAATAAACTAAACACTGATACACGTGTTGTTGTGTCTCTGGCGCTGGTCTGGTCTCGGGGAAAAAAAAGGCAATGCAGCTGCAGAATACATTCTTGTCTGTTTGCATGTAAAGCGATATGTGTGTATGCATGTCAGTGTGTGCCGGGTGTCTGTGGGCATGTTGATCTGTGCTGCACCTGAGCCCATTATTGACGGGGCAGCATGATTACATGCCTGCTCATGCATTAATTGGCTTTCAAATGCCAACCTGATCATACAATGTAAGTGATTCTGAACATCTGTGCATGTAAATGTTTGCACACGTGTGTGACAAGAACTGGCACAAGTGCAAAGCACTGTGTATGCTCAGTGATTGCAGTGGAGCACAGAAGGCTGATGGCTGCAGTCAGGCAAATGGGTTCATCTCAATCATATTTTCAGGGTGATTCAATAAGCACAGTTTCTATTAGCCTCTGCAATCTTCACCTAACTATCTGACTCTGTGTGACCCTATGATTTTATTGGTTCAAGTTAATTATGTTTTCATGTTTACAAATAATTAAGATAAAAATTACACAAAGTATGAATAATTGCTGCAGTTGCTGGATGATTCAACCTCAAACTAGACACTAAATGAGCAAGAACCACATTTCATATTATTATGTGAGTTACCAGTTTATCTGGTAAATCTGTTAACCTCATGTAATCCAATACAGTAGCCCTGTAATAAATTTTGTCTTTGTTCATAATGTTCAGATTTAGTTGTATCTGAGCTGTTGGCTGAGCTCCTCTGTATTGGATTATGTTTCAGTTTTGTCCATCCAGTTTACACACCAGAGAGCTGGAACATTAGAATCACCTTTACATCATTAAAACCTGACAACTAGAACATGTTGTTAGCCAAAAATAAGATATTTCAGAACAGAATGACACTAAAACACTGAACAAATGGCAAATATTGATACAAACAATTATTCATCAGTGCTATAAAAGGGCCATTTACAGTATCACCCATTAAAGCCAGACACACAGTGAAGAAAAGGCCCTTTTTGTCCATTTTTCCAGTCACTGGACATAACTCTGAACACCTAGAATTGCTTCAGCAGATCTATCAGTGGAAATCAGTACCTACTGTGCCAGAAAGCTCCCTTTTGCGAATACAGTATGTGTAAATGTACAGGGACTACTGATGGAGGGAATGTGATGCTAGAAAAGACGAGAGCATGCCATCATATCACAGCTTCAAGTGTTAAAAGAAATATGATTTGCTCTGTGAAGATGGCTCTCTGTGGGATGAAGCGTATCCCAGTTTTATGTTACATTGCATTTTGGCTTGCTTGTTATGAGTTCTTTTGGATGCAGCAACCTGGTACAAGGAAGAATAAAGAGGTCCTTAAAAGAAATGTGACTAATAATTCTTATTCCTTCCCACTACACTAGTGTATTTTAATCTGCCTCTGGTTTGATGCCAAGTAGGGAAGCAGGCAGGATGGCTGCCTGGCTATCACATGCATTCAAAAAATGACTTGTATAAATGTCTATAAATGTCACACATCTCGTAATTTCTCACTTCTTGATATGTGTGCGTAAATGTGTTTTGCCTATATCCACTATATCAGCTGTAGCAAAAGGACATGTGAGAAATGAACAATTTGTGATGTGCACTGTAGCCTCACTGAAGGCTTTGACAGGATTTATTTCTGCAAGCTCACAATTCCAGGAACAATTTTTTCAGTGACTTCAAATGTATTGGTACATGAACACCTCCTGTGGCTCAGGAGGTACAGCGGCCGTCCACTTATCAGAAGGCTGGTGGCTCGATCCCTGGCCTCAGCTGTCTTGAAGTATCCTTGGGTAAGATGCTGAACCCCAAATTGCCATTGTATGAATGTGTGTGTGTGTGTGTGTGTGTGTGTGTGTGTGTGTGTGTGTGTGTGTGTGTGTGTGAATGGGCGAATGCACACTTGTGTTGTAAAAAGCCCTCTGAGTGGTCATCACACTAGGAAAACACTATACAGATACAGTCCATTATGTTACCATTACATTTTCCAGCATACAGATAGAAAGATATGATACCAACCATCTCAAACATATTGAAATCAACACTGCAACAATAAGAAACAACAGATACTACTGCACAGTACTGTACAATATGTAAGAAGTACAGTAGGTACATTCCTTTAATAGTTTAGTATCTATTAAAATGTCGTCAAAAATGTCTGACAACGTCACAACTTTAAACTTTTTTTTCTCTCTCTTCAAACTTCCCATCAGTCAATCCACAATTCTGGAGACTGTCTGTCAGATACACTGCAAATTTACAAGCTCTGAATCTGACAGTGAGGGACACTGGAAGTTTAAATAAGACAGCATAGACAGACACAGGAAAAGGGTGAACTATTGAAGAAACGAGTGCCTTAGGCACGCATGCTTTTGTCTTCTTAGAAAGTCATTAGTGTCACAAGTGTAGGACGATCATTGGAATTGCTGAACACAGTGTTTCCCCCTGTAGAAACAGCTTGGGAGTCATTCAGAATTACAGTATTAAACTCCATATTTCTATTCCCATATAAATGCATTTTAGTTCAGTGCATGGGTGAGATGATGATAGAGCCATCCTCCCTGACGAAGCATATGTACCTGGGAGATCAGAATGTATCTAAGGTGAAAATAGTACTAAGTTTTATTTACCACGAGAGAAAACATGGGCCTGCAGAGGAACGGATCCATCTTAAAGCTTCAAGGTAAAAATCAAAAGGACATGACAGGAGGAAGGAGGGCATACACTGCACATCATATGAGTATCTATTCAGTAATACAGTCATCTACATGCACATGAAAATGCTCTTGCTGGGAGTTTTGAAGATGACAGGACTTAAATTAAACGTAACCCCCTCGTCTTATGCATTGCGAGGAGGGATTATAACAGTGCTGTATAAAATAGCTTTAGTGAGCATACTTGCATATAAATTCTGGGAAAACAATTCCTTCAAAGACAAGTCAAAACACTTGTCTTAGTCGAAACACTTGTTGTCTGTACAACATTAATTACATGTTGTACATGTTGTACATGTGCATTGCATCTTTTTAAGCTCACCGTAAGACTCCTCTCCAACAGCCATATCAGACACTGGTCCCTATGCAGCTCTGTATATATGGTTACATACTGTATGTCCAATAGGACTTTAGACAATAGAAATGAAGACAGAGCATGCACATTAAAGGTACAATTAAGGTATGAGGCCAAAAAAGAGGAATAAAAGCTCAGCATAAGAGCAAGGACTCATAAAATATTACACACTTCTGACAATGAACATCATATGAACAAGCAGGCTTTGAGGCTGTTTTTACAAAGGTACAGCCACAGAAAAGGCTCCGCACAAGCTGGAGAAGGGAGATCTCATTCCCAATATCAGTGTGAAGGCAAAGTAGGAATGACTGCATGTCAGGACTAAGTAATTCTGTATTTATAAATCACTCTGTAAACACTCATCAAATGCATAATTGATGTATGTGTCACTTCTGTCTACAACTACACATTGACAAAGCCGTCATTTGCAAAAGGTAAAATGTTATGATTGCAAGTCATGAAAAATAAGGTTTTTATTCAACTTTAACTGCTTGCCAGTGTCTCTCCATCTAGATTGCCTGAAAAAATATTGAGTCGCTTATTATTGAACTACTTTATTCATCTGAATTTATTATATAAATGTAAACCAAAGCGAAGACTAAATCTATCTAACCCCCTAGTATGCAGGAAGTTCACAGGAAAAATTCAAACTATATCTTAACTAAAAACCTAATAGACTAAGAACACGCTGGGCCTCAAGGCTCCCAGTAGGAGACAGTCAGAGAATGGACGGGCTTCTTTCCCACCTGCCTCGAAGCTTAGGCTAATAGGTTACTGAGCATCAGTGTGCTGTATATGCAAAGATCCTGCTTGTAGGTAGCTTCTGTGCATTCTACCTGGGATGTTTTTCAGTTATTATTATTTTTTATAGATTTGCTCACTCAAACAAACTGGCTCATGTAGTGGAAAAAAATATTGTGAAAAGCTCAGTGGAATCATTTCCAGAACAGAAAACTGCTTGTATCATTAGAGAAGACACATCATGCAGGGCAGATGACATACTCGCTCATCTTGGAGGGAAACGATTCATATTGCATGAATAATTTCCATCTAGTTCTGACAAGCGCAGTGAACCTACATTTGCAATGCTTGATTTAGCATTTGTAATTCCCTGTTAGGCAAGAAACAGCATTTAAACTGGCATCATTGCGAATAAGAAATGGTTAGGAACAGAGTCACAGTGTTAAGATGGTTTAATATTGCCTGCATACTCCACTGACAATTGTGATGATTTGATATGAACATGGGCGGCAAGGCAGCCATACAGTGGTCTATGTGCTGAATGAACAATCAAAAACCTGCTATAATCAATCTAGCACCTTAAACCTGCGCTGTTTTAGTTTTGAGTTTAATACAACATTTATCTTATGATATTCATTTGTTTAAGAAAACACTTAAAATACACACATCTCAATTGAGTCTGGGACAAAAGTCATGAGTACAGATTTGGTTGTAGAAGGGTAACATTGCTTATACATTTAGTGGAGTCTGGGGAAAATCAAGGCTATCATTTGATATTCGTATCCCATTTATAAAACACAGTGGGGCACCACCACTAGATAAATAGTAGCCAGCTGTTTAAATTCAGTCAATGGAATCTGAGCCACATTGAATCAAAAAAAATATTAACAGTTGCAAGATCCTTACTGGACCCAGCTGATAAACACCTGGAAACACATACTGCATACAGTATTAATTCCCATTTTCTTTTGGTGATTTTCAAACAGCCAATCCTCTTCCATACACGAGTCTTTCAAGCACGTGTCCTCTCCCCATTATTCTCTGTGCTCTGCACGGATGATTAAAACATGACTCGGGACAGACACCAGACCATTGAATTTGCAGCTGATTTAGCACTGGTTGTACAAAACAACAATAAAACCAGTTATGGATGACCCAGTCCTTCTCGCTCTTGTGTGAAAGCAAGATTCTGAACACCAAGACTAAATAACTGGTCATAGGTTTCAGATCCAAAAAACAACCGGATTTTGGAGCACTAATAAATTGACCAAGAATACAAAAGCAGATGGACAACACACTGAAGTCCATCAAATACTGTTTTTATGAGGATTCTCAAGAGCTTTGCAGATACAACACCATAGTAAAGACCTTTTCACAAAAGAAAGAGCAAACTTATCAAAACACAGACTATTGCCAGCAAAAGCTCAAACATTTGTTCCCAATATCATACAGCTTTCAGAACACCACACTGCACCACTAGAGAAGGAAATCATTGCTGATCCATCTCAACCCCTCCACAGTGAATACACCATCCTGCCCTCAGGCTGCCACTACCAGCTCTCACTGTTGAAAAACAAAAAGAGCTGTCAAATCATTTAGTCCTACAAGTATCCACCTGTTAAACAGTGAATAATCAATGGGCTGCTGAGCAAATGAAAGGCATTGTACTGACTTCTGTGTTTTGTGTGATTTTATGTTTTTTGTTTGACTGCTTTACACTGTACGTTGTTCACTTTAATCACTTACTGTTTAATGCTAACGTGCATGGAAGGCCAATAGCCTGAGGACCAAAGACAGATCTATTGTGATTTTAAGCAAACTGTATGACATCAGGGTCCACACCACTGTCATAACTGTGGGCACATTTGGGCGCGCGTGTGTGTTTTCGTGTGTGAGCTGGTGGAGCGTTCAAATTTTGAACCGAGACTCTTCAGGGTTGAGTTGTCATTAAACATTGATGATGATGATAATGTTTCCCAGAGCCTTGCTCGATAAAGCAGATGAGGTAGTGCACAGATGATCAAGGTTCACAATGCAAATGCAACGGTATTCACATCTTTCATGCCAACAAAGCCAGTCTGACAGAGAAGTAAAAACCAAGAGGAGACGGCTGTGGAAACTGCTGATGTCATTCACACAGTTTCTGGAGAGAAATTATACTAATGGCCATCCCCAGCTCCTGGTGGCTGTGATGGCTAACAACATGAGGGAGGTAACACCCCTTTACTCACTGCAATAGCAGGAAGACGTCCATGTGAAGCAGTAACAGCTGGAGCTTCTGCCTTTTCAGATCCCTTCGGAATATCAGCCACAGGACATACTCGTATAATCATCATGCTAAAAAGATCATTAGTACTAATTACCATGCAAATACCCCTGTTATTGTCTCACCTCATTAATATTATCACAAAAGCTTAATTCCTCCGAGTGCAGAACTATGCAGATAAGTCATTCATATGCTTTGTCGCCACTATAATACAAAGCAACCTGACACTGAGAACTGTGACATGGCACACTGTGTTGCAGGAGATGAATGAACTCTACTCTGATGCTGAACACAGTTTACACATTTAGAAAGATTCTGCCCAACCTACAGATGGCACAGAACTTCATTCTGTATTTAAACTGGTCAAGCTATTCCCGAGGACACCACAATTATGTGAAATTAAGAGCTGTGAGCCAAAGCTTCACTAAAGGAGCCTTTTCCCTGTGTGCGATAGCAGCCCCTCTGATGTTGTAATCAAAGTTCTGCTCAGGAATCTCTCATCTGTCTGTCCCAGCACGTACTCCAAACTATTAATAGACAAAAATAAATTTCTTCGAAATTCCAATGGGATGCATACTGGCTGTTATCATTGCGTAGTGTAAAGGCTTACACAGCCTTCAGGTGTTAATTAAATCTCCACTGACATCCCCACATCCTGCCCCGCAGAATACGCTGCAGTTCAGATACTGCATAGGTGAAGCCACTTCAGTCACACAAATCATGCTCAAAACCGGACAGGAGGAACATCCTGCAGGCTAGGGAGGAAACGTGGTGACAAGGGAATCGTCCATGCTTAAGGCAGATGAGTTTGTAAGCGCTGACTGCTTCTCTAGAGAGCTGTGAATTGATTTGCTGACTGCGGTTGTCCTCGGTGGCAATCTCTGAGCTTTGCAGCAGAGTCTGGAAGCCTATAGTGCTGCCTGGCACACTCATTCATCAAGCAGCCTGAGCCATCATACAGGCAACTCCAGCAGACCTGAGCCCAGGGCTAGGGGATATTATTAGAGATGAATTGAGGTAACTGCCTTTGATGACCCAGTTCAGGCTGTCTGTCGCTCTCTGAGCTTTTCTTCCATTTTACTAACTTTAATACTTACTTCCAGAATGCTTTCTCTGTAAGGAGGTCAGTGGCCATTGAGGCTAGATGTACTGCACTGCAGAGTGTGTGATGATCCTGAAACTGCCCACCGCTGGTAAGAAAACAAAGTTCTACCAAATCAGGCTCAGCCCTGGAGCTTCAAATTTATTTAACCCAGATATAGTCCATGTGTTTATCATATTCACAACAACAGAGACATCTTATACATACTTATGGAAGCACTACATCACACACAGTTGTGCATCAAAATACATAATTCAGTCTTAAATTCACAAGAGACATTAACTCAGCATTACCTCCAAGGGGGAAAACAAAACCCCGCTACAGGCAAAACATTACTTTGCTGTACTTAGATGTACAGAATGCAAGACCACCGAGACTGTCAGAGCTATGTCTCTTTGCAGAATACATAATGTGTGTGTCCATTTGTCCTAACAGACGATGCATTCAGGAACTTATGGATGTTTGAAACAGAATACATCAACACTTTTGTGTGCCATTGAAGAAATACAGTAGACCCATTTTCAGCAAACAAAATTTCAGCATAAGTCGACATGAAAGTAACAGAAGGTACACAAAAGGCTTGCGGAAAGGATTATGTGTGTCTAAGTGCCCACAGCACTGTTCCCACTAACCTTTACATGCAAGACACATATAACACAGTCTCAAAACACATGCACACCCAGCACTAAGATGGTTTAGATGCTGTAGTCGGCACTGATGCATGAAATGCAGGCCACAGAGCAGTATTTACATCAGATGAGTTAGCTTCACAATACATTGCTACAAGAACCAGCCAGTCTCCCTGCCCTCAAAGTCCATCATCCAGTGTGAAGTCCACCTGAGCTCATAACATAAATGCCATGTTTTTGTCAGTTTTCTCTACAGAAGAATCATATCCACAGAGTAACTATTATTACTGGGTTTTTTTTACACACACACACACACACACACACACACACACACACACACACACAGAGTAATGAGCTTTTTAATGCATTTGAGGCAAAATAATGCAACTTTAGAAATGAAAGATGCAGCACTAAACATAATGGAATAACCAATAACCTGGAATTAGCAAAAGCTGTAGTGGTGAAAAAAACAGTGTTTCTGGATAATAAATTTCTGCTGTCTTCCCAACTCTTATGGAAAGCTAGTTAGCTGATAGCAGCAGATGGTAATAGTGTTGACAATAGACAATCGCAATGTTAGATTGTGCTTACATACTCTGTCACACATCAGACAACAACATCGAGACAAATCTTATGAGGTATGAAACTGTAATGCACCTGTGTTTGATTTGACATGTGTGGACATGTCTGAATGCTCTACCACGTCCTTCACTGTCAATCGCATTCTGTCTCCTTCATCTGTTTGACCCGTCCCTGGGAAGACAGGGTCCAGGTCCCCAACCTATCAAATGATATGGAGATTGCGGTGAATCCTGGGCTTCAGAGCCACGGTCTCATTTACATAGGGACGACATAACAGGCAGAGCCATTGCTGAAAACAGATTTGTCGAGGCCACCTCATGAATAAAAGATGACACCAGTTTATAATGAGGGTTTATTGTATTTAGCTGGTTTTGATCTCACAAAGATATATATATATATAAAAGAAAATCAGAGACATCTCTATTCAATATCCAAAAAAATGAATTCAGGAGAATCGCCACTTCGGCTGCACACAGGTTATAATGTGTGATGCACACACAGAATGTTAACGAACGTAAATGTAGGCTGAATCACAAGGGCTGCACTTCCTAACAGATGGCATGGAAATGAAATGCACTGAGTAATCCTTAGTTTCATCTCTTCACAGTTGAGCAAACATGTGAGAGGCATATGGTCTCATACATAGGTCTGTTTGACCACATTAATACTGAGGAATTTCATATCCACTAAAACTGACGTGGTTCTCTGACCCCTGTCCACACATTGTTCACTTGTTTTATTGTGTGTTTGTGAGCTGCAGCACTTTTGGCACCAACAGCACATTCACACAAACAGATAGTGACACACCAAGCATGGTATCTGCAGTTAACTTCTCAAAAATCAAAAAAAAAAAAAAAACAGATAAACACATGGAACACCACAAGAGATGTATTAATAGCACTGATTAATAACTGATAAAAGGGGGAAAGATTTCCGCCTAGAGGCTACAGATACGATGCTAACTCAAAACATTGCAATGTTTAGCATAAATTTGAATCTTAATTTGCCTGAACTGTGTCATCTCACACTCACAGGAACTGACAAATATTCACAGAAAAGTTCTGGCACATCCAAGTAAAACAAACAAGGCACATGTCTAATCCTTGAATGTTATGATGCACAAACAGGAGGGGCTGGAGCAGCCTTACGTTTTCCCTCCTTTGCCCGCTTCTGCTCTCTTATTCCATTCAGTTCTCTGGACACTGGGATGCCTTCATCAAAGCCACCTCCGGCCAAGATGTCTGAGATTCCAGAATAATCCGGCTTTTATCCCTGTGAGTGTGAATGTGGCCCTGATTCAGCCAGCTGTACTAAGAACCAGTTGAGTCAACATTAAGGGCTGCACACTCACGCACACGCACACAAGTGCATGAATATGACAACACATTATACATATTAACAACAAACACATACCATCATCACCTTCATTATGAAGAAAATAAACAATCCAGTCACATGCCCAAACTATACGCATGTGTGCACTCAAGGCATACACATGCAAATACACAAAACACATAACACATAACTCTACCCCACTGAATTTTAAAATGTGCCAACCTCTTGCTGCACTGCTCGATTTTGGCAATCATAATAACGGTCCTGTGCACCAAGGCAGGCATTAACGTTTTTGAGAGCTTTGTTTTCCCAAGCAGGAATACTTCTGCTGGGCTCATAAAGCTGACTTGACAGGCTGAGAGACATTAAAGTATAATTCCCTCCTAAACTTCTTCTTCTTCTTCTTCTTCTTGTTTTTAACAGACAGCCAATAACATATGGCAGAAAAGCAAAAGCGTGGTATAGCAAGGGAGAAGTGGCCATGGGGAGTTGGCAGTGAATAGCTAGAGAATTTCTGCATGCTCTTACAGCCACTGGGGTTTGGCATGGTGCAGCATGGCTTGGCAAGGTTGAATACAGAGGTGGGCTCAAGACTCCCTGGGAGGATCCTTTATAGCTAATTGCTATCCCACTGTGGCAAACCTGACCTCATGCAGCAGCACTCGCACAGAGAGATACAAAAGGAATACAAGGACAATGACGAATGGTATGCTGAGAGAGAAGAGAGTGATGACGATAACAGAGACAGAAACTGAGGAAGAACCTGTAACTTATGTGTGAATTAACATATCAACATCTTCTGCATTCCACTCTGCTGTGTCCAGAGGGCTGAAGTAGGATTTTGAAGAGAGCTACCTGCTGGAACCATCACTGTGATAACATGGTTTTTCATGCCCCTGAGGTGCAGCATTTAGTGCTTCACTTCAACAAAACTTCAGTCCCACTGGCATATGTATGCACAAAAGGAGAAGCCCGGAAGAGATTAGAGTTGACTGACTAACAACATTCTTTGCATTTATTTTGCATAATAATGTTTACTATTTAAAGACAAATATTATCATGTGTGTTACATTTTGATGGAGAAAATCCAACTAAGCAAAATCACCAAAAATCAACATTTTGCACATAAAAATAACCATTTTTACTGTTTATGAAGTACAACCCTCGCTCCATCCTCGCTTGTGAACGACTGAGCCTTTCCAGGATGCCCCTTTCACACCCATCATGATACTATCACCTGTTACCAATTAACCTGTTTACCTGTGTACAGGTGTTTTTGGAGCATTCTACAACTTTCTTACAAAATCAATGAAGTTGATGAGGTAAAATATTAAATATATACAAATATTGTCTTTGTACCGTTTTCAATTGAGTATACGTCAAAAAGAATTAGCAAATTATCCCGTTCTGTTTTCATGTTTATGTTGTACATAATTACGTGTGTTTTACAGCATTTAACCGCATTAAAATTTACAGATTTCTACTCCTCTGGCAAACATTCAGTGCATGGCCCCCTTTGAGAGTGTTTGATGGTTCAGTTTCCCTTCTCTGTGCTTCATTATATTACAACATGGCTGAGAAAGGGTTTAGCTCAGAGGCACTCAAGAGGAAAAATCTGAACCACTGTAAATCCTAACAGCATTTAAACCCCCCACGACTACACGGCTTGACCCCTTTCAGCAAGCCACTTGTGTGAAGGACGTCATACAATACAGCAGAAAGCTTACTGTATGAGGATCTCACAAACATGTTTCTACAGACATAATCATCTCAAATACAACTGTCATTAGAGTTTGTAAGTGAGTGAGTAATCACGAACTAGCCCCTTTCATGGAAGATAAAAGGGTGTGAATTTCATTGATGTAGCATACATGTTTGCATGCTGCACAGGCCCAGGCACAAGATAATTAGTTGGCCAAGGAATTAATCAAACGGGGGGGGGGTTGAAAGACCTAGTCTGAATGACATCAAGGTGAGGACCAGTTTCATCTCTCATTTGATGAGAGACTGAATCTCAGAGGGACATTACAAAACTTAATGACGCAAGAAAAAAACTCCAGTTGTTCAGCCAGGTCTTGAATGAGGTGTGTGCCAGAGAAAGAAGAAAATTCACAATCGCTCATTATCAAAATGTCACTTCAGTTCAACTTCAACAGTCAATGGTCTGAAAGTACTTCTCCTCAGACAGAATAATAGAAAAAGACAGCAAACAGTAGCAACTGATTGATATCGTGACATAAAATAAGTTCACTTTATCCTGAAACCCCCCAAAATTATCTCTGACGATCAACACAACAGACAGTGGCTCATCTAGCTGAGCATCTACTAAACAGTTACACCATTTCTCAAGACATAAACTCTGTTTAGACTTCTGACTGGACAACGCTACCGCAAGAGGTAATTAAAAGTGTTCCCAAAGACACATGGGGAATGCAGATTTCCATGCAGTCAAAAGTGGTTGTGAAAGTAATTCTCTGTGTACAAAAAGAAACACATATAAACATCTGCTCATTCAGTGAGAGGCAAGGACCCGAAGGATCCTGCATATCTATTATTCTCTACCCACGCTCCTGACTGCAGGCCTCCCACTTACAGAAGGCAGACCTTACTGTTCTCACGACAACTGAACTGCAAAATTATCATTTGAAACCTTGCAAGGTGCACAGAAAGATGAGCAGTAGGAGAAATATTAACAACAAGCTTTTTTCACTCTGTAATACCTGTTGTTCTTTTGCCCATCGTGCAAACTAAATGTGCATGTCAGCTCTACTGCTCCTCGCAGACTGCGAAAGAGCTGTCATCAAGCTGGCAATTTGACCATGATAAAATACAAGCAGCAGTTGGCATTATGATTTGAAAAACTTTCCTGTGAATCTTGCTCAGCAATATCATGCATTTCCTTCTTGTATTCAAAAAGGAATCTAGGGATATCCCAGATGTCACTTACACTATCAATCAAAGTATCATGTACACATGCAACCTTGTAAAACTAAAAAAGATGCCAGACAATATAATAAGGACCACAGCTGTGGCGACAAGTGACATGGATCCGTGTTTCCTATCATTAATCTGTAATGTCTCTTTTTGGCTCCAGTCAGAGTCGTGTTGTCTCTGCTCTGTGGCCCAGCTGTAGCACTCAGGATAATAGAGGATTCCGTCAGCATACTGTGCTATAATGAAAAACACCCCATGCTGCGAGAGGAAATAGGAGATTTCATAATCCGTCTGAGGCCTTGGCCCTGGTCCATGGAGAGAGTCTCATTAAACTTCTCATTAGTGACACATTGAGCTTCTGTAATGACTGAATGCATATACAAATCACCTCAGACATGAAAGGAGGAACAACAACAACAGACCCAGGCTGCATCCCTGTGCTGCCAAGTCCTCTGATAAGAGCATTTGTACTTGGAAAATGGTGCTGTATTGCACATCTGTTGACAGTCTTGACAAATAATTTGTAAAAAAAAAAAAAAAAAAAAAAAAAAGGTCCCCCATTTGATTCTGTCACTCACCTATTTGAACTACTTGAGCACTTTGGCTCAAGAATGATCACCTATTTAACATAATACACATACTAACAGATACAGGGGTACACTAAGCAAATACAGGTTTGATCTGCATCTCAAGCAATTCTCAGACAATTTTATGCTGCTGATTTCAATATGAATTTTTAAAAGGGCAGTAACGGTCACATCTCAGGACCTTTCAGTGTGATGAGTGGTGGTGGTGTCATGATTGCTTGCGTGCAGTGCAGAGGTGCTGAGACTGTGTGGGTGAAGGTTGTGTTTGAAGAGGCTCTGACATACAATCATATTTTTATTACCAGTCAGTGACATGGTGAGAAACGGAATGAGCAGGCCAAGCAGCTGAATGGACAAATTAAATTCAGCAAATTGTCCCTGTCACATCCTACCTCCTCCTTTTAATATATGACAGCCGTCTTTTAAAAGGGAAATTCTAAGAACATACGCACAAAGTAAGATGATCGCGGTCTTTAGCTTTTGCAGTTTAATGAAGCTCCAATTCTAAAGATGCACTTATTCTTAGAGGACAGGCACATGTAAAATTTTTCCACACACATCTGATGAGCAGTAACAGCACAGCACAGCACAGGCTTGTCCAAGCTTGGAAAGGGTGACAATCACACAACTAAAATAAAGCAATCACTCTGAATCGACATGATCAAGATAAAGAGGACTCTGTTTGTGTGTGCACACGTGTTTGCATGGTGTGCATGCCTGTTTGGCTCTGCAAATGAAACTTTGTATGAACACTCTGATTAGTGTACCCCTTCGCTGGAGTAGAGGCTGGCTATGAATATCAATTTTGCATTCATCGCTAGTTGCTCCCCCTGACGCCCCACCTGACACAAAAGAGAATCAGCTTTCTGTGTGTGTCAGCATTTAGCAAGAAGCGCTGCACGGTTCCTTCACCCAGACTCCTTACCTCAAGGACATCGACAGACTCTGTGGGTTGTCTGAGTCGTATAAAAAGTCATTTAAACACAAAAGAGTTTTTAGCTTCCAGATATCACAGCAGCTGTGGACGCAAACCACAAGGAACTTACATGTCATGTGAGACAAAATTACAAGACGAAAGCTCACTGCAATCAACTATTTACACTACGATCATATGTGTGTATGTCCACTTACACCACACATGGGCTACAAACACACAACTTAAGCCATGTGCAGAGTATTGACAAAGGCTGATTATTCACTTGCTTTTTTCAGTTGGTGAATGATAGCATGCAGCTTGCTTATATCACCCTAATCAGGGTTTATATTGATCTCCTGTGTAATCATCACCCTGCAGTCATGTGTCAGCCAATCCCACCTGACTATTGAGTGATTATTCTCAACAACCACAGCTTGGACCAGGTGGTGACATGATGGCGAGTGATGAGAAAAATGCCTCATTTCGTCCTGTTAAATCATTTCACTGAATCTGATAAGGAAAGGATAATTGATTGTATGTCCTGTATATAATGATACTTAACCTACCTACAGAAAGCAGGGTGTCTGGTTAGACATACATGATTGATGGCATGAGTAAATTCATGTTCATATCATGTGCTCCACAAAATGTTAACAGCAAACGCGACAACATTAAACCATACATAACTAAAAAAAACATGATGTTTTTCAGCATGCATAACTGTACCGGTCAATCAAATCTGCTGCCATTTCGCTTTCACCTCTAAGCTCAGAAAAAATTCATCTAATGATCCCAGTCGAGAGATGAGAATAATACAAAAAAAGAAAAAAAAAAAAAGAGTGTGTGCTGTAATAGCAGTGCGAAGGCAGCAATGACACAGAGACCCTATTGCTCACACTATGCTCTCATTATCTGCTGTGACTCCAGGTCTTCAATATTAGCCAACAATAAGCACTCTGCAGGACCATCTGCTCTGCCAGCACGGGTTATTCTCAGAGTGAGAGAGACAGCCATGGAGAAGCGGGAGAGAAGAAAGATTTGCTATTGCTATTTGTGGAAAGAATAAAGAGAAGAGAGGCCAAGGAGGGAGAACATGAACATGAGGCGGGGAAGAGAGGAAATATCTAAAAATTACAACTTAATATGTAAAAATAAGGTGAAAGCTGTGAAAGGCAGTTTAAGCATGAAACCACAGAGACTGTTTCTCAAGGAAGAAGCAGGAGGAGAGTCATCACTCAACCTGATAGGAATCAATAACTAATGAAAATAACAGCAACCTCGTGTAGATGCAAGCTCAGGTGCACCTCTGGAGCATTACGAGGATCGTGTCAACACCCAGAGTCGGACCAATGATGAACTGACAAGCAATAATTTAACATTGAAATCTACCTCTAACCCCTTCCTTTAACGTCCAAACATGGTCCTACAGAGGTACTCCCCCAGATCCTGTGTATTGGTTGACTGGATGCAGTAGATGTAGAGGCAGGCTAAGAATAGCATAGATGCTTGAAGGCACTAATCAATCTGGATAACAATGTCAAAGCAATGCTCTGTCATCCCATACTGAAATCAGGTGGGCTCACCCTGAAACATCCTCTGAGGCCCCAGTGGTGCTATGCACCTCATCTCGTACCAGTTTTAGTTGCAGCAAAATATTCCCAGAAAGAAAGCTGAATATTTGTATCAATAAACTCATTCACTGGTTAAAATACTCTGGCCCTGGTTTGTTTTGGACATGTTGATCTTTTTCCATTCTATCTCATATTCGACATGTACAGCGTGTCAATCAGTGCTGGAATTTCTTACCTTCTGTCTGATCTCCTCCTCCATTTTGACCGGGGAGCCCAGCTCAGCTACCTGTTTAACTCCCTCACTGGAAAAGCCACCGTACTCCCACAGCACATAGTTCTTGGAGTGGGAGGCACCAATGATGGCTGACCAGTGATTGGCTCGACCTGGTGAAATAAAACAATAAAACAGTCCCTTTAGCTGGACATCCCAACTTGCCAAAGTCACCTTTGCAGATCAGGACAAAATTCTATTGATTGACAGACAAATACCTCCTTTGATGCAACATATTCATTGACAGTCATTTGCTTCCGTCCAAAAACACTTCCTTACCTTTGCAAACCACCTACAGTGTATAGAATTAATGACTAACTTAGAGCCAGTGGATGCTCAAGTCTTGCTGTAACCTTCACTGTTTAAGTTTAAGCCACAAGAGGGCATGGAGTGCGGCTGTTCATCCAGTACTGATGGGCTCCCTCTTGATGTTTGCAGGTCATTTTAGGGTATTTGTACTAACTCATTGGGGGCCCTCTGATATGTCTAGATCAAGAGCACAGAAACTAGTTGCCTCATATTCATTTATTATCCCCCCCACTGTCTTATTACTCCCCTGCCTGGTATGTTATTATGCACATGGACTGGAATGAGATCCAACTACATTACCCTCTGAGCACAATGGTGATTTTACAGCGACGTTCAACACAAAGCGTATGCTTGAGTCCTTTGAGTCTTTTGAAGACATAAACAGTTGCTTGCAACAGCTAATTCAAGATGAAAGATAACCATTGTGCCACGTTAGAGAAACATTTACATGAACAACTTCACCATTTATCTGAACACTGTTATACCAGCTACTTAGTCAAGGTGAGGTTCACTCAAAGAGGTCATGGATCTGCCTCTCATCCTTATGCCCTAAATAGAGCCCTTACTCTGCAGTTCTGTAAGTCACCCTTTCTGCCTTCTGCTGGTTCCCAGTGTGAGTCTGAACAAAGATTAATCTCTCTGATAATCTAATCTCTGTGTTCGCAGCATTTCTGTTATAGTACACTATATTGTGGATATTCAAACAGCTCTTCATTGTACAATGGAGGCATGCATAATGTTAATGTAGGACCACTTTCAAATGATTTTTCCTGATTTTTACTTGTACAAAATTGTATTTTAGTGATCTCTCGGCTAAATGCTTGGAAACACAGCTAGAAGGATGACTGTATCCCCAGAATGAAGGATGACTGTATCCCCAGAATGAATATCAGGCCTGTGTGCACAGTGGTGGACTGTCATGGCTGCAGTTTAATAAGTCAGGTAGATGTAGCTCCTTTGCGACCAACACATTTTCCAGTTCTTACATCGTGGGTCTATTGTCAGGGTTTGTTGCAGAGACCCTGACATTTCTTTTCTTTTGTATGACCTTGTTTTACAAGTTCCCACTATTTGCCTTTGATCATTAATACATTATCTATGAATGTAATCTTTCATATGGTTATCGGACATGTCCAGTTACTGATTCTCAAATACTGACTTACCTTTTCGATGAAGTCTGAGTTATGATTTTATGATTAATACAGCATTTTCACTGTATTTGAATGGGTCTGACTGCTGTCACAAAAGCCATCTTCTCCTATTCTTAAATGGTGATGATGATGATGATGACACACCTAATTAAATGAACTATTTAAATTGTACACTCTATTGATTACAGCAAGTATAAAATGTGTAATAGTCAAATTCAGTTATATTCAGCCTTTTGTGTCGTGGCTAACTCACTATGATCTTAAGAGTCAGAGATGTCATAGATGTCTGTTTTTTCTGTTTTCTTTTTCCTATTATTCCCCTGGTGATAGTAAAAGCACACAGTGAGTGCATCAGCCCATGGAGGCTTCACAAAATCACAGTAGAGTATTCCATCTATCTGTCCATCCATCTATGCATCCATTCATCCATCTGTCCATCCATCCATCCATCCATTCATGATGAGGCATAACTTGTCAACAATGGTTAGATAGGCCCAAAGCTGTGGTCTTTACCAGGAAATTAATTTGAGGAAAGTCAACAAATCCAGGAGGTCTTGAATTGAACATATCCATTTGCAACTAATGACCTTCTACGGTACCTGGAATGCCAGATGGCAAAGTCATGACCCACCCTGGTCTGTCTCTGATTGGCTTACCCCGAAATTCTTACCCTCACCCATGTCACTCCTCATGCTGATCTCACTATTTGGGCCTAAACCTAACCAACCAAACCAACAAAGGCAAGAAGTACCAGCCAATCAGTGGCAGAGTAGGGAGGATATTGGGGAAAAAAATGGCATGCAGGCATGGCGAGTGCAACTGGCAATTCAGACATAGCTAACAATATCTGAAGAATTCTTTTTTGTCACTTACACTCAAACGCAGTACGATGTAGTGAAACTCCACATTTAACACGTCCCTGAGGAGCAGTGGGCAGCCACTGCGCCGCACCTGGGGACCTTGGTCAAGGGCACTGGCAGGAGAATTGACCTAAGATATATGTTTTGATGGTGGGGAAAACCCGAGCCCTGGACCAACTCAAGCAAACATGCAAACTCCCCCAAGAGAGGCCCTGGCCCAGCCCGGGATCAAACCCAGAACCTTTTTTGTTTTTGGCATTTTTATGCTATGAATGAACTTAATTTTAATCTTAATTTTGAACAAGCTCTTGTGAAGTGTGAACTTGAACATCGATGATTGGTGCCTTGAATATAGTGAGGACCAGGATGAAAAATAAATCTTTGAGGACAATTTTTTCCATCATTTGATGTTAAAAGGCTTTTCTTCATGTTTTAAGTCTTTGTAAGTACAAAAGCAACTTTATGAAATGATAAGAATGACAGAAACAGAGGATACCTTTTCCTCAACTGACCGGCCTGTCCATCCATTTTTGTCTTATCTGTCAAGATTATTTCAAACACATTAGTTGTTTAATATTTTTGCTGATGGTCCTTTATGAAATTTCAAGTCCATTTGTGCCCCAAGCTTTCATAAGTGTCTGGCCCTCGCAGGCAGGGAGCCACTACCAATAACTAAATAGCTCTGACATTATGGCTCCAGTTAGTTTTATATCCATCATTGGGTTCTTTCACCCAAGGTTGAGGCAGTATTAGTTAACTTCAAAGTTGAGTATAACTTAGAGATTGTCTTGTCCTTTTTAATGCAGTTTTGGTAGGAATTGGTGCATGTGGTCAGTGATGGGGCAGGTTTCCATCTTCAATTTGTGGAAATGTTTTTTATGTGATACAAGGGAGGGAAATATAGCAGTGACATGATGTGTGCTTATAGTGCAAACGTTAATGGCCTGCCACATCTTCACAGGCCTGTGTTAAGAATACGGAGCCTCAAAAGGACATAACTGCCCCCTTTAACCTCTCTCTACAGGTTAAAAGGATGCACTGATCCATGATGTATTCCTGGACCTCAGGGCAAGACAGAGACTTAACAGAGACATTCAACGGACCCCTGATTAAGTGGTGATGTACTTGAGACCAGGTCATCAAGATAGTTGTGCAGCTGATGCAGACAGAGGTAAACTGTGCTTTCGATGTTTGACTTCAACAATGTTGGCCCCAATTTAGGGATTACAGTTGAGTTTCCTGTTTCTATTCAACTAAAACTGTTCCGTGTATTGCCAGATGTCTGTAAGTAAATAGAGATCTTTGGACATGATGTCTAACACAAATGATGCAGAGTTGCAGTGTGGTAGTAGTTCAAAGCATGCAATTGTTTTATGCATTATTTTGTTTTTATTTATAGGGGGCAGTGCACATGAAATAGATTGATTAGACTGCTAAATAACAATATGGATGCTCTGACAGTAGATGGAAGGCAGTTGTTTTGGTGTATATGTTTGGACGTAAACGTATCGCTTCCCTCGAGTGAGAGGAAATTGACTACGATGGAATACTTTTTTATTTGGTCAATAACAGAATGTTAAGCTCTCGTTCTCTCTTTCCCTCTCTCTCTCTCCCACAAATCTAATAAAAATCTTTGTTGACAGCTGGGCCATACACCGTCTCGATATATACTCTGTGTCCGAGCGAGCTGTCGTCGCTTGGGTTGAACAGCCACAAGTTGCTGCATGACTTACAATGGGGACAAAGGGGAGAAAGAAAATAGAACTGCCAAGGTTATCATGTTGGCAGTGTTGGCCTGTTTTACAGTGAATTTTTGGTCTCAGTATGTGTGTCACCAAAATGGTCTACGGCTCCAGCACTTGAAGGACACATGTTAAAAATAGAAGGATGACATGGGACATAGTGGCATATCTCTGGTGCCACAGCACTACTTGCACCAGAAAGGAAAAGTCAGGCAAAGTTTACCTGTAACAAGATTTTTATTTGTTTTTGATTGAAAAGTATCATCAGAACTCAATAAGGACAGATTTATCATGAGCTTACTATACTGTAGTCAGTGAACAATATTGCCCAGTGCAATCCGAGCGGAGTCATAATAACTGGTTACCTAGGATATGACTTTGTGCAAGGAGAAATCCAACTGTAGCATCCTAAGAGTCAGGATGAAACAGAAACCACACAGCTTGCCCTATCCTCTTTTAAATTGATCTATCTGCGAGGTGTGTGTTTGCGCATCTGTGTGAGAGTGAGTCACATACCAACTACTCCCTCCATGAGACAGTAAATTAGGGTTCCTTTCGATCTCAGGGTTTATCTTATTCCACTCTAATCAGTGTATTGATCTGACCAGCGAGAGCCTGATTTAAACAAGGGAGCCAGTGTAATCCTTAAGTCCATTCACATCCTGACAGCGTGACTCAAGGTTATGCACACATCACATTCAACCATACTGTTGCTCACTGCCCACATCACTACTGAAAGCCAGGCACCGGGGCTAAAGCCACCCATGTGTCAGGACATACCCTAGAGTTTTCAGGGCTATGGTACCACAATTGGTATTAAAGGATAAGGCTGCTGATTTTCTGTACTTTTGTTAATGTCAACAAATGCTATTAAAAGACCAAAATCAACAATGTGTTAGTTTCTCAGTATGTTCAGACTCTCTACCAGTCTTCTCTACCCCCTGCCCAATCATTCATATTGAAGACTTAAATCTTTAAAAAAAAAAAAAAAAAAAAAAAAAAAAGGTTCACAAGAATGTATTTCATTTTTTAAAAAAGAATCAATTATTTCCTGAAACAGCTAGGCACTGTAATTTTTCAGCAAAAGTTACTCAAACAGGAGTAAAAAGTGCATTTGTTGGGGACTAATTTTAGCTGCTGATGTGGGGAACTAGTGAGTATTTATGGCAACAGGTTGGCGTATGTGGACTCACATGAAAGTAAACTGCAAGTCCCAGGTTTATCATAATAAAGGGACATGTCAACGAGTAAAATGGGGTTGTTCTTTAGAAAACATGGAATGGAATGGAACAGGCACTGGCGACACAGGAAATACTTATTAGCATGATCTTGTCACTGCTAGTTTAGGACTTTTTATAGGATTCTTTGACAGTAAAAAAAAAAAAAAACAAGACTTATTGTTTAAGTGGCGTGACAAAGGGCAGAGGAGTGTGTGCTTACGTGGATAGTCTTTGGGATGAATCTTCTCTGACCAGTTCCCATAGAAGGTGACTCTGTACTTGGCCGTTCCACAGGCACAGCAGTCGAGCAGAGGTTTATCTGTAGCGTCTCCATACAGGGATTCTGTACAGATAAAAGGGGAGGACAGAGGAGGGAAAAAGAGAGAGAAATACAGAAGACCGTTAGACATACGCATAGAGAGATTGCTCATTAGTATATGGAGCAGATGAGAGAGGTGCCCATCATATAGGAGATGGGTGGTTTAAGAAAGTGAGGAGCCGAGGGGAGGAAGAGACGGGAGAGCATGAGAAAAGGGGAGCATGTGCAACACAGTTCTTTTGATCTGTTGCTCAGTGTGGCATTCAATGTCATGCACAGCCAGGGGTTACACTCATTTACAATCATTCACATGCCAGAGCAACAGGAGAGAGGAAAGTCCCTGCTTCAAAATCAAGAATGAAAGAAAGTAGAGTAAAAGAAGACAGAAAAAAGAGACCATCGGTAGGGAGTGAAATACCAGCAGGGGTATTGAAGGGATAGGAAATTCATGGTAAATAATTTATTCCATGTCAATAAAAGAAGCCAACCTTTCTCACACATTCGCTTGGTGAGTGAGCCTTCATCCTGGAAGTGGATTATCCTCTTCTGCACAATGCTTGCCCTACACAGAGAGAACAAGAAGAGATGGAGGAGGTGTGGAATGAAATTTGTTGGGGATCAGGACCAACTTCAAATGTGGACATAAGGGGCAAAAATATCACAGTGGGAAAACTGGAAAAGCAGGAGAAGCAGTGAGGGTTTTTTTGTTTTTTGTTTTTTCTAAAGAGGACAACAGACAGCGGGACATGAGGAAAATCTTGGCTTTTAAGCTGTGATAGTCTGAACAGTGGATTGTGGCAGATGGAACAGGTGCAGAGTTATTCATAATAATCTTCCTGTTTTTTCAGAAGACTCCTAAAAGCAGGTATCAAAGCCCACAGGGAAATTGCTAAATCAGGCTGTCTTTCTGACGGAGGCATTCAGTGTCTCATACAAAGACCACAGAAAAGAATGCATCAGCATTAAGACACTCACGCACACAGAAATGAGAGGTTGAAAGGCTGAAAAAGAGACAGCAAATGAAAAAGAGACAGCAACCAAGTGCGAAAATTTTGCACTGAAGAAAGTCCCCACTAAACTTCTTAAGGAAAATATTCAGAAATGCACAGACAGTATACAGTTGGTTTATGCACTGTGCCGATAAGAACTGACTGACAGGCCAACAGTAACGCTCCACAAAATGTGAGGCCTGGCAGAGAGGAGCTTCTCTAGATTGAGCTGTCTAAGAGGCTTGTTCCACTGGGTGGTGGGGAACACAGGTCTGAGAGGGGCCTTGACATGTAAATCAGCCACAAACAAACCTTTTCAGAGGCCAGCAGACTTGAGAAAACAACAACAGAAAACATGCCTCCAGGCACCTAACTTCCTCACAAACACCAGCCTTTTACACCAGCCCTGGCTGCAGGAAGGTTTCCATGGGGATAAAACCCAACAATGAGATGCTGGATGGAGGTGCCAGGGTAAGGTCTGATCCAGGTGGGCCCCGTCCAGCTGGACTGTTTGGATACCATTTATGCTGGAGTATCACACCGAGCTGAACTGTGCTGTGCTCTGCTGAGCTGAGCTGATCACAGAACCGGTCCCTCACAGCAAGGAAATACATACAGTGACATGAAGAGAGAAAATGTACATTAACCTCGAACATGAGAGAAATTAAATATCCACCACCTCATGTATAACTCATTTATATGGAAATACACTAATACGAGCCAGTGGTGCAAATGGACCCCCAGACATCTCTCCAAGCTGGCTTTTCAAATACATTAGAAATGATGACTTATTGGTTTGGAGATTTGTGTTTTGACTGTTTTTGCCTGTTTATAACTCATATAACAGTTCTAGACTAATTGTAATTTCTGTTTATAGTAAACAGAACAATGCAAAGAACAATAAAATTTGTGAATGCCAGAAATTCTCTTACGTCACTTGAACACGCCACTTAAGACCAAATGCTGTTGCACGAGTGGTTCTTGCATTATTATGAATGATGATAGATTGGTTTGGGGATATCACATCTCCATGATAACAGGGAAGGATGGGCCTTACTAACATAACACTGCCTATCCTCTTCGCAAGATAAGCTTCATTTACCTTTTCAATGTATACAGTGCGTATGAGAGGAACTGACAGAAAGAAAAATAACCAAAAGATCAAAAGATCAGACATCGACAAAATGGAAGAATATTGTTGCAAAATGTCCTTTTCTAACAAAGATGGTACAGAGACAGGTGTGTCTTCATCGTGAAGGACCGTTTAGGCCATAAATCACACTCGGTCTCATACACAGTACTGCATTGTGATAACACTCTCTTACACTCATCACTATACTCTTCTACACACTGCTATTCACAGCTATACTTACTATAGCTACACTCCCTCACTGTAAGTGACTGAAAATAGACGGTATCTGTGAAACAGAACAATGGTATGCTTACTGCTTGAGAGAAAGACACTATGTGCGATAAAGAATAGTTGTGTGAGAGAACTTGAATGAAATGGTAGAAACAAAAAGGCTTTGATTTCGGGAGGCTTCATGCCACAGACACCTTCCAACTTAAATTACCATTTTAGTTAAAAGCTCTGTTTCAAGCTACTATTGTCTGCCATATGCAATGTCTTTACTTCTCATAGAAAATCACTCTCTCCCACACGTTACCATAATCTCACACACACATAATTATACTCTTTCAGGTACAGTCACACACATTATACTAATTCACACACACACATGCACGCGCACACACATACAAACCATTTCTCTCATGCGCTCTGTTCTTTCAATCTCAAACATCACGTGCATACTAAATATATGTATAGTTGTGTGAGAGAACTTGAATGAAATGGTAAAAACAAAGAGGCTTTGATTTCAGGAGGCTACACGCCACAGCCACCTTCAAACACATCGACTATTGATGTGTATGTGAGATTATGATGATGTGTGAGAGAGCAAGTACGATCTATGGCCAAAACGGCCTATCATAACGTGGACGAAACAATTCAAAGTAAGCGACACCACCGGCACATCTCTAATTGTTCACGCTTTAATTCAATCTCACCCCAATTTCACATATCTCCCTGAGAGAGGGGAGCACACTCTGCCTCACTGCTTGCCCACTTTCCTGGCCTGGCCAGACAATCAAGCAGAGTAATGCTTTATTTAACATCCAATTTAAATTCTATCTCACGTTGCCTGATCCACACCACCACTGATCCCAATCACCCCAAAAGTGCACTGATTTGAATGTGTGTGGGGGTGTGAGAGGGAGCATGTACAGTGTGAGAGCTTAACAAAAAGACAGAAAGAAGAGAGAGTGAGAAAGAGGGAAAAAAAGCAAAAAGAGCGAGATGGATATTGTCTTTCTATGGCTACGTTTCCATTTGCATGCCCAATAGATGTGCAAAAGAAAAGAAATTCTCATATTGTTCTATCTGCTCCTGCCACAACCAAAGATTAAATAATTTCATTTTGTCTAATCTGCCGCTGCTACAAACATAACTTACAAAAAAAGAAACAACTAGGAATCGGCTGCACAAAAGCAAATGCATTTACACTTTACTTCTATGTATCTGCTTGTCTATAGTGTCCTGCTGAAGTCCTCCTTGATCCGTCTTATCATTGTGCTGAAGGAGATAAACAGGGTCTGACAGCGGCACAGGGTTGTGACATTCATCTGATCACAGATACACTGTCTCACTCAGCCCATCAGAACACATCGCACAACGGCAACACATCACATGCCAGAGGGGAGATGACAAATAAATTGCTTCTTACCTACAAATGGAAAGATAGAAGATAGTGGCAACTTCAATGGTAAAACTGCAATATATAGATTATATTTCGATGTGACGTATTCTGACTCTGTGGAACACCCAGGACGAAGCCGACCACGAGGGTTCAGCTGTGACGATAGCTCCTGACTAGATTTCCACTTTTTGTCATCGGGCAGGTCATGTTTGGTTTTATCATCAAGCTCTCTCTAATGAGCAGAATGGAAGCCAATTATTTCCAACCCAATTAGACATGAAGCTAAACATTTAATTAAGAACAAAGTTGGGTGGAAAAACAGACAAAATCCCTCTTTGCTGCAATTTGCTTTGAGGGAATTTTGACAATTAGATCTGATATTGCGTAAAGAACAGTCTGGATAAAAATTAGGGGCACAGATGCCACTTTTCACCAAAATGTTTGCACACCTTATTTTGAACCGGAGCATTTTGACCAAAAATAAATTGGGTCAAAGCCCAAATAGTTGGTGCCCAGCTGGAACCATGAAACAGCAGGTTTTCCTTGACCTGAAGTGTGAACCATGTCATATTATATAGATTGGAAAGAGAGGCTGGAAAAGGTTAGTCTTCGACATCAGTTTATGATTAATAGCTGGTCCATGCTAGTTTTTTGGATAAATATAAATGTCTGTAATAACAGAACAAGTGCTTGCAGGCGATCACTGCGATCCGCCATCTTGCTATTATTGTTGTTTTTCCATTGTGCATTGTGCAACACCGTCCGTTGATATCATATCTTTAATTACAATGGTTCTGCTAAAAACTGGAGAAAATGCAGGCTGGTTTTCTACATAGCACCAAGGATCAAAGAATCCTGA
Source organism: Chaetodon auriga (assembly GCF_051107435.1). Classification (NCBI taxonomy): domain Eukaryota; kingdom Metazoa; phylum Chordata; class Actinopteri; order Chaetodontiformes; family Chaetodontidae; genus Chaetodon; species Chaetodon auriga. The sequence continues at coordinate 16,409,986 of NC_135074.1, read as the reverse complement.
ACTGAACCGGTTAAAGAACCAGAGCTAATATGGTAGAAAAGAGAGGAGATTTACAATGTTTTACATTTAAACAGCATTTAACAGTCATTCATGCAGCATTTCCAATCAAGCAGCAGTAGAAAAGGCCTCATAAATGTCTCATAATGTGGAAAACCAAGCTGAAAAATAGCAATTTCACTTATTTTTCCAAGCTAACATTATGCCTCTAACAAGAATTGAGTTCTGATGACCTGCTAATTTTTAGATACAGCTAGCAAAATACTTTGACTTACTAAGCTCAGAGAAAAACAGATCTCTTATTGAATGTTCGTCTCTCCTCACTCTGTTTTATTAGCAAAGAGCAAAACATTCAAATTCAAGCTTCTTATTTTTAGCTGATGTCACTTTCGCCAATTAAAATGGCCAACGTCACTGTCAGTAGTTAACTGTAGCTAATTACAGAAAAAATCTGCAAGTGTTCCCTGCAAACCGGTGCCTGGACTGCCTGACATCACTCTGTAACACCATGGTGCAACCCTGAACAGACTGTGTGTTTTTATAGTTCAACAAGACTCGAGACGTCAATATTAGGAGAATTTAAACTTCTATTCATATCTATATAGTATTCTAAACTAAATGGCGCTGTTTGGTGTGGCAAGTAGCCTGTGAAAGATGAAAAACTCAGCAGGCAACACCTCTTATTAATAACCCATACAATTTTTAATCAGCACTTCATACTTCAGCTCATTAGCTCACTTTCAGGTTGTGACAACAGGTTGTGAACATTAATGAAAAAGCTGTGGTGTTTAAGATAGAGGATTCCAGATTTAACAGAAAGGTAAAGGAATCAGATTCAATAAGTAGATTCGATACCTCTGACCACACCCAACATCATGACTGCATGTTGTCAGCAAAGTGCTCTGTTCCATCTGTATCCACACCCTGAAACATGTCCGTATCACTGCATGAAGGTGGGAAATTCAACCACTGAAAATCAGCAAAAACACGAGTTTAATATTGCAGGGGTCAGTTACACAACACCCAGGAAAATTTCCACTTGTAGAATACATTTTTACAAAACAAGAGTGGCGTAGCAGCAACAGAGACACGGTGAAGGAGACCTTGGCGAGACTTGATTCCAGCATACAAGAAAGACGAAAATAGCTGGATTCGATGGTAAGACTTTCAAAGTCAGTGCTCTGAGTTCAGGAGTTTGAATCAGCATCCTCGCCTGACCCTGTCATCACGGACCAACCTTAGACGGAACCAAACCACCAAGCTCAGTCTTTCCATCTAAAAGACAGCAACTGCCCATCAATTATACTGCAGCAAACCACCCGGGAAGAGCAAGACTCGTGGGACAACATTCGAGTCACAGGAGCTTTCTAAATGAAACACACACACACACACACACACACACACACACACACACACACCTCTAATTTCATGGCCAGATGTCTTTTTCTTTTCTTTTTTTTTTTAAATAACTGTGATTTTTTAACAGGCAGGCAGACCGACAGGCAGTCACAGAGCTCTCTGGGGATACGAAATGAAATTAAAAACAAACATTTACCCTGCCACGGGTGGTCATGAAATTGTCCTCTCTGTGCTAATCTACAATATTATTTCACATAATCATGTTGTTTCATTCGTTGTATATTTGTTGACTACGCTGACTGTGTGTGTATGTGCCATTGTGTCTCTTGTGTATGATAACACAGCCGCGGTGTACAAGAGTGTCTCTGAACAGCTTTAATATGTACCATCAGTTTTCAGGAGTTGTGCCTCCTCAATGAGACTTTATTAAGACTTTTGTTGTGTTGCAACACAGAGGCGTACAAAAACCTTGTGATCTTTGTGACTGCTAGGTAGGGAGAAGAACAGTTGCAAATACCCACTCCCAGCCTGTAATCATGACTTTCAGAGGCATCTCTTTTGAACTACAGGCTTCTCACCCTCTCCCTCCCCTATTGTCTGCTCCCTGGTATTACATCCATATCTTGGCACTTTCAAGTATTTCTTTCTAGGCTGTACGCTCTGTCACACTTTCAACTTCTTTCCTCTATCCATGTGCTTAACTGAATACAATTCTGCCATCATCCCACTGGTCTCTATGAGGAGAGCAGAAGTGCTGTACAACATGACCTGCTGTGAGAAAACGACGACAACACCGCAGCGAAGATGAAAACAAAGAGGAGACAGATAAAAAGCGAGGAGGAGGGAGCGAGGAGCAGAAAGAAGAGTTGCCCCAGTCTGAGAGAGTGCAAGAAAGCTCAGGCAGGTCATGAAGATACTTCAGGAAGACGAGGACGAGGGAAAGGGAGAACACAGAGACACAGAAAAGGAAAATTCATAACACTCTGTGGCTGTCACATAATAACAGGCATCACTAAGAAATGGAACCTTTTAATCATCTCTTGTAGAGCAGAGATGAAGACCAGGCAGCAGAGAAACTGACTGTGTACGTAAACAGTTAAATAATGCATTGATAAGAAGGCCAATGTTTTCTACCTCCTATATTTCCCCACAGTACTGGATTAATAAATGGATTTCTGCCATGATGTCTCTTCAGCTGCACATGACTGCATGTCTGTATCCAAGCAAGCCCAGAGGGCACACAACAATAGAAATGATTAGTGTCATTCGGCCATATAAAGGTCATGAATAGCTTCTTAAGCCAAGTGGAAATGAAAATTTGATAAAACCTTCTGCATTTAAGTCTGCTTTGCCTGGGGGAAGGGATGTAATGAAACAGAGTTGCTGTACATGTGGACTTGACATACTGTATGCTGGTAGCACAGCTCACAATCCCACTATACACTCACTAAACATTAAATGATTCAATTTCAGCTATAAGTCTTTATGACAGAATTAAATATAAGATGGACAACCAATCTTGGAAAGCACTGACAACTTAAAGAGGATCTAGGTAAAAAGTTGAAACCAAATGCTTAAAGCCATCCTATTACATTACAGTTACCAATGTCACTGTACACTCAGTTGCCAGTTTATTAGGTACACCAAGCTAAAACTGATCTGAACTCAAACGCAACAGTCCTGGAATAAATCCTTACGTCATAAAGTTAGAATTTATCCATCTTTAAATGTACAGTATACTGTGAAACTGGTCCGCAGGAGGTAATTACAAATCAAATCTACCCTGTTTTTGAGACATGATGGGACTTACAGATTGTAGCTTGTATCAATCAAGCAGTGATGCAGGATGAAAAAGCACCTTTTAATAATTCCATAAAAAAAAAGTTGGGACGGTTTGTAAAACATAAATAAACCACACTCAGTTGAAAACAGTACAAAGACAATATATTTAATACTTACCTCATCAACTTCACTGATTTCTGTAAATATCTGCGTATTCTGAATTTGATGCCAGCAACATGTTTCAAAGCAGTTGGAACAGGAGCTACAAAGGACTGGGAAAGCTGAGAAATGCTCCAAGAGCTAGGACGGAGTGAGGATCATCACTTTGTGAAACACGTGGCTGGATAAAGGATATTACTGGAACACTTTGCACAACTGTTCATTTGCAAATGATTTCATGCTGTTTTTATTTATGTTTTACACCAAGTCCCAACTCTTTTGGAATCGAGGCTGTAGAAGGGGGAAGCCCGACTCTCCATATCACCAGACCTCTTATAACATAATGAATGGCAGTTTATCAAGTTCAAGGATTTGTTTATCAGCGTTAATCCTCCACTGGCAGTGTACACTGTATCTCTAAGCATTTGAGCTGAGCACTCTGCTCATCAGTTGCTGTGTACATACTTGAGCGAGACACAGCCGGAGCCACTAGGGGGCGCTGTCCAAAACACCTGGATGCTAGTGCGTCTGCGGGGAGTGCTCTCTGTCACTGCAGGTGGGCAGTTGGTCATAAACTGTGTTTCCTCCTCATCAATTATCTGTAAAGCATGCACACACACATAGACAAAGAGATCAGTGATGAATAAAAATGTCCACATATAAGAGGCAATTAAAACATTCACATGTGATATTATTTATTAGGTATTGGAGCATTTCCCACTAATTTCCTCTCCCACTGTCAGCTCAAGCACCTTTAAACGTAATTAGCAGTTGAAGTTGACATTAATTTCACATTGTCACGACACATCAAGGGATTTACTTCAAAATAAATCAAACAATACACAACCTGGGAGTTGAACAATTATCATGAATGGGATTTATAATAGAAAATGTTAGTCTTCAACCATTTGTGCCTGTCTGCTGTTTAAAGCATCTGACGCCAGCAGCTCCATGTGTTACGCTGAACTGAACAGAATTCTCCCGAAGTACGTTCAGCATCTCCCCAACTGGTCACAAAATAAATCTGAGATGTGATTAACAGGAGACGACAGAGTTAAAACCATTCTGTCACGACAGCATAATGTATATATGCATCTTCATGTTCTCTAATGTTTGGGTTTTTTTGTTTTTGTTTTTTCTTTCTTGTGTAATACTGGATACTTTTCTGTTCTGGTTAAAACAAAACGGAGTGGGAAATTTTCTCCTTGGTGGAAGTGCTTACAAATCATAGATGTGTGCAACGTTTGACTAGGAGTCACAAGTAATTGGGAGTATTTGGCCATAAGCCAAAAAGGTTGGGAGTTACTGAGTCACAATAAGAGAAATAGAACAGCTGATGGTCAGATAGTTGTGACGTTTCCCTCACTCCACTCCATGTGAAAATCTGTCATTGTCAGTGTGTTGCAGGAACAAAAAAATTTGGTTAAGGCATTTGACACCAAACAGCAAAGCAAATAATCCAGTCTAGTGAATGGGTGATACATTGCACACTTTCACTATCACATGGCATCAACCAGCAGCTGAAAGCTTCCTGTCTCAGTAAAAATCAGCAATGATACTGAGTGGATTCACTCGATACTCAAACTGACCACAAATTTAATACCCAGATGTCCAGTCATGATGCTATCACTGTTGGCAGCCATGAAAAAAAAAAAAGACCCCAGAAGGTCAAACTGATGAGTCCACATGTATAGTGTCCTCTCTACTCAGGTGCTCACCTGAGACATGAAGCATCTCACTGCTTTTAACTGGACAGGAAATTAGTAGAGTGGGGTTGCATGAGTGAGCGCAGCCAGCGAGCTAATATTCGCCACCCAGAAACCAAGAATGTGTTTGATACGAAGTGACATCAGGGCAGTAAAGACGGGGAACTTTCTCACTCCATAAAGGTGTCAGCAGAGAATTTCCTTTGTCATGCCATGTTATGAATGAGTTCCCTCTGAAAGTGGATTGAATGTGGATGTGCATGCCTCCGTGTGTGTGTGTGTGTCTGTGTGTGTGTCTGTGTGTGTGTCTGTGTGTGTGTCTGTGTGTGTGTCTGTGTGTGTCTGTGTGTGTGTCCATGAGAGAAGGAGAGATGGAGTGAGAAGGGGAGCCTGGGAGCTGTGTGTATGTGCAGTCTATCTCTGTCTGACAGATTATAACCCCCCCCCATGTTCCCATGGTTTCTAACAGGCATCCTGGGTCGGCCTGACTGGACTACAACACATGTTAAAACCAGTGAAATCTCAAAAACATTTGCAAGCATTTTATCACAAAATGACCTATGATCCATTTCTTCTTGTTCGTGTCTAATTCCAAGTTTTTAGATCATCTACCAACAGACAGACATGAGCGTTGGGAAAAGAGTAACTCATTACTGGAAAAACTGGGTTGTGTTTCTAGGTTTCTGCAAGAACGAATGCATCAAATAATGTGCTGGTCAGACTCAATAACATTCAACATCTATCTAAAATAGCATGAGGACTTGGGAAAAGTCCTTGTGGAATTACGATGTGGAGATGATGCACTCACAATGTCTGTTATGTCTGCGATGATGTCATATGTTGCACTCTGAGTGGCACCGATTTCACCCCTCACGCAGCCACCTAACAATTTGCCTTTTCTTGTTCTATCATCTCACCCTGCTGAGAAGCAATGTCTCGTCACACATCACCAGCATTGCCCGCTGGTTTACGCTCTTGCCAACAAACACACACACACACACACGCACGCACGCACGCACACGGTGGCAGCTGACCTTCCCAGAAAGCTCAATAAAGGTGCTTTTCATCAAGTCGGGAGCTGTCCTGAGACGGCTGGGATGGGGCACACCAGCGGATTTCAAATGAGCTGTATGTTAAATAAAGCCTGACGTCTTCTGTTGCAGCTTCTTTTGTCTTTCTTTTCTCTCAATGCCTGGAGGCTGGCCCACCCAGAGCTCCTTCACAATGGAGGAATAGTGTGTGTATGTGTGTATGTGTGTCTGTGTTTTTTTTTTTTTGTTTTTTTTTAACATAAATGACATAAAACATAAAGGACTAACTGAGCAGGTGATGATAGAGGAGATTTCTCTTCTAACAGCAGTTTATTTTCACTGCGCTGTCACATGGTGTTTGTAACAAGACGGGTGATCATCTGCAGCCATGAAAACAGACCTTCAACTTCTGAAAATCTAGCAGGAGTCTAATCAAAGGCAGGTCCCAGTACTGACACATGCATTCTTTTTACTTTTGATGCCAAAGCCTATGGTCACACATCTGTCTATCACATCTAGCACTCTCTGTCCACTCCACACTCGAGTCTCATCCATGTGTGGAGCAAAGCGACAGAACGTGGCTAAATGATGCAGCGTGCCCCCTCTTTACTCCTGACGTTCAGCGCCTTGTCACACCACGCCACACTCCGCCACATGGCTGAGGAGCACGCTCAAGGCTGGCACTAAATAACGACAGCATGAAATCAATTGCAAGGACAAATAAAAACAGAATAAACCTCGCCAGTGATAACGCTGGGTAATGAGATGTGAGGTGCACACAGGACAAAAATAAAATGTTCCTGTTTTTTATGTCGTCCCATATTCAAGGCTCAGGTTCACTGAGAGTGCCACAGCATGGCAGTAACTGTGATCAAAACAGCCTGAGGGCTGCTGTGCAAACGTCCCCATGTATTGTACTACAGGTTCAATAAAATAATGGGGTTTTATGTGGGAAGCGACTGAAACCGACAGGTTCACAAAAGTCTGAAAAGGGGACCTCCGCACATGCCATTAAACCCATTTAACAACTGCTCCCTGACAATGTCTGCTTTAAAAAAACACAATTTTAAGTTCTGGGCAGGACTGGGAGCATTGGCTTAGGTTAAAACTGGGTGCCTGCATGTATGCCTTGTATTTTCTTGTTAGGAATACACCGTATCATGGTATACTGATTTTACTCTTGTAAATGACACATCAGTATTTCTCAAGTATCTGGGTACTTGATAAAGCTAAAACCAAAACCTAAGTTGCTCACTTCTTTTCAAATGTTTTGAAAACAGGATGTCATCTTGTGCACTGTAAGCTGTATGAATTTCTTGACACTGCATGGGAGGCAGGAGAGCAGAATAAGAACCAGTGAAGAAGAATGAATTTAAAGGTTATGAATCTAATAATACACTTAGGTTTCATACTTCCATTTACAATGTAGTGTTATACTGTGTGTGTGGTGCGATTGCATCTACTGACATTATATTATTCTAAATGTGTAATACTACATGCAGAATAATTTGTTACATTCTAGAAATAAAATAAATGTATAAGGTTTATTGTTGTATTAGAGTACACGACTGTTATCCTCACATACTCCATCAACCAGTCTCTCTCTACCACTTGACTCCTCACACAGCATTATATTTACAAAGGCCTCACATATTTGGCTATTATCACATTTGCGAAACAGCACCAGCTTCCTTGCCTTTTCTCTCTTTCTTTCGCACTCTTGGCCCCTCTCCTTCTCTCCCCGCTTCCCAAAGTACTCCAGCTGGACCCGCCTGTGCAAAATGCTTATTAGCCTCACGACTACACCAACTGTACACTTCCTACATGTGTGAGCTGCATGCCTGCTTGAGCACACACAGCCGCTCAAATTCCACATGCATGTACTTTCATAGCCTGGCAAAGCAATGCTGCATGGAGCTGAGCTTAGAGTAAGCTCTTTTCATATGCTATATCAAGCCTATTACAGGAGGTGAGGTGAGAATAATCACACTTTGACATGTGAAGACAGGAAGGACGTGGAAAGAAAATCTGTAAAGACCCCCATCTACAGCAGGATCTATTTTTTCTCTCTCTTCACACACGTCACGCACAGAGTCCAGAGGAAGGATGGCACTGACATTACGGTGAAGCCATGTGTGGGAAACTGTGCTGGTGTGCTGTCTTTTGTTACAGCTGAGTGCTCAATTAAAATGTGTGATACGAAGGATGGGTATTACAGTGGACAAGTTAATTAATTACCATGTAGCTGCGCTGTGATAATAGAGGGGAAAAACTCACAAACTGTTTGCATGTTTCTGATTGTACAGGCAGTCATAATCATTTGCTGCTACTTTACCTGGAAATTTCCGATGTAGTCCTCGTCCCTGTCTCCTTCTGCACCCTCCTTCAGGGCAATAAGGGTGAACCCTCTGAAGTATGAGGGGCTAGATGCAATTAGAGTCACTGGATGGAAGCAAACAAGAGCAACAACAAGCATCAGCTGACACAGAAAACAGCCGAACTGCAATCCTCGCTCCCAAACACTGGACAAAGTGGGCTTAGTTACATTTGGAAATAATACAATATGTCAAACTCTGGTGGATAGAGGGTAACATATTCTGACACAATTCTACAGATTTTTTTTTTTTTTTTTTTAAATGAACAATCAGACGTTGCACCTGTTCTTGAGGATTTAACTCAGATAACAGTAATTACAATGCTTCAGTCTAAGCCTGGAAGCATTTCAATAAGATGTTTAAGATAGTGTTTTTCATTCATTTTGCAATCCAGCAGAGCATAAAAGAATGTTCATTTACTTTGGGGAAAATTTAATTTCCTGTACTTGACAACTTTATCTACGTGTTGGGAGAAGACGTCTTTCAAAAGACTCATTTCTTTTGTAAGTGACGGCAAAATAATTGAATAAATGTGATTTCCAACTCCGAGCTAATTCAGTTATGCGATTTGAATGATAAGAAAACTATTTATGATCAAATCAGAAAAGAATGAACCAACCGCAGTGCAACATATTGTGGAGACCAGAGCAGCGTGAGCCTTTGAGATTCACACAGAGCAGATGGCACATGCCCATTAGCAGCACCCAATAACTTCCACTCTCGACAAAAGCACTGAAATCAGGGAGTGCTGGCTTTTTAAAAATCTGTTTTAACTATGAAAGAGAATACCAAAATGCATGAAATAGACCGCAGAGGGATCCAGATTTATATAAACCTTTTAAAATTTTGATCATAAAGGAGTTTTAAGGCAGAATGTTTACTCATGGGTGTTCACATTAGGTTTAAAGTAAATTGTCTTCATCCTCGGTATTGAGTTCAATGCCTATTTCTTGACGAAGGATAATCTCTTTACTCACCAAATACAGTTTACTTTAAGGGCATTTACACTTGCGTCGCATGTAAAGTAGACTCTGTGGAAACTTATTTTAAGTTTGCATAGCCTACTGGACGTAGATTAGTGTTTATTTGACATTGCGCACATAGTGCCAATAAGCGCAGTGTGCGTAAATCTCCCGGATAACACCAACCTCTGTATGTGCTCCCTGGCTGATAGCTCTCCGGGTCTCCCTCAACGCGGAGGCGAAACTCGTTGTTGACCTCCTTCCGACTGCTTTGAGCCCGTAATATCCGACTACAATACCCGTCTGACTTCCCGGCTCTCTCGGACGGCTCCTCGGTGAACGCAGACATATTGCACGCTGCGGTGGAGATGAAGCAGAGCAGGAGCATAACGCGTGAATGTCGCCCGGTTGCTGTCATCGTGTAGGTTTCCGACAGCCAAGTTGATGCGCGCAGTAGAAGGGAATAATGTCGTGTGGTGGACGGGGAGAGAAGAAACGTTCAGCTCCCGGTGCACTTCTAAATGAGAGCCCAACTTGCCAACTGCTGAAGTAGACTTCTGTTCTGCTAGGAGGATAGATCCATCCCGGTGCGGATGACAGAGAGAGAGAGAGAGAGCAGGAGGAGGACTGACTGGGATGTGCTGTGCACTCTCGCTCTAGGAGGACTGCACACTGCGTGCCGCTGCTGACACTGAGCAGGATAACAGGGGTCCGAGGAAATGGCCAAGCGAGGCATGAGCGTTGTGTGGCTGTCTCCAAGGCCACAGCTATTTACTAACAGGATAGGAGAAGAATACTCTGAACCAGCAGACTGGGAACAAAGACAAACATTCCTACCAATGAGTGCTGAGAGGAGGCAACACGTTTGACATACTTGGCCTGAACTGTCCGTGTGTGTGTGTGTGTGTGTGTGTGTGCGCGTGTGTGTGCCATCACTCAAGAGCCTGAAGGATGACAGGCGTGCGCACACACACAGACACACAAAGGAATTAAAAAGCATGCCAAATGGTTGTCAGGGTGACTAATTAAACAATAAGTGTTGAAATTCATTGGCTGGTAGCTGAGTGCTTTGCTCTCTATTTTCTTGGTGCACAACGGTTAACTGATTAAATTTCAGCACTGTACGAGCTTCCACTTGATTTAACACATCAGTAAGATCAGACGGGCATACGGGTTGGTAAGGTGAATGCGTTCTAGGCAAATTCCTGCAAAGTGAGGTTTCAAATGTTTGGGACTGAAAGGAAGTGATGTGCTGTCATTATCAGAGCAGCATGGGATGAGATTTCACATCTTTCCAGTACACAAGGGGCCACTCAGAGAATATTGATCCATGTGAGTAACATCTGGAAAGCATATAACCTGAAGGCATCTTGATCCAAATGTCTCTCACATGCTGCTTCAGGCACACATATGCAGCTCATAATTAAGTTGTCATGCAAGCAGTGAGGTGTGGCCTTGCAGATTTACTGCATACACTTACGTATCCTCATTTTGTAGCACTGTGTATGTAGACAGAGAGCAGTTTAAGTCATGTTAGTTGCACGTGTCTTGAGATTCCAGTGTGTTCAGTCAGGCCACCACTGTGGTCCACACTGAAATATCTCAACAACTACTAAATGCATTGCCATGGAATTTAGAACCAATGTTCATGGTCCCCAGAGGATGAAGTCTGCTGGCTTGTGAGTTGTGGTGATCTACTGAGCTTTCCTCCAGCGCCACCAACAGGTTTACATTTGACATTGCATTTAAGTTAAACGTGTGGGTGGCTACTGAAATAGATGTGGTACAGATATATATCTGCCCACACAACTTCTCTCATCTTGGCTTTGATGAGCCCCTGACATTTCCTCTGGTGACATCAAGATGTTCACATTTGTGTTTTTAGTGAAATGTGTCAACAACTATTAGATGGAGTGTCTGGAAATCTGGTACACACATTCATCCCCCCCTCCCCCTCAGAATGAATTGTAATGCCTTTGGTGGTCCCCTGATTTCTCATCCAGCGCCATCACCAGGTCAAATTTTACATTTGTCCAATACTTTGTTTTGTGAACAAACATCTGCAAAACTTGCATTCTGTCTGGTGGGCCAATTTGTGACTTAGTTTGCAAACATGCCAAACTAAGATGACAAACAAGGTAAATATTACACCTGCTAAACATCAGGATGGTCACTGTGAGCATGTTATTGTAGCATGCTGACGTTAGCATTTACTCACAGTGTCAATGGCCTGGCTGTAGACCTTTAGTTTTTTCATAAGACCAAATAATCAGTCTTCAAAATTATAAACCCACAGTTTTAAAAATGATATATGAATTGCAGAACCATCCACCGCTGTTTATGTATTACTCAGTCTCAACTGTGTGTTAATACACAAAGTCGGACAAACTGACCATCAGACGGTTTTAAGACTAGGTCAGATAGTACTACACACAGATAGATTACATTATATCTATTTTTAATGGATACAATTTGGCAGACAATTTCATTAACAGGACACATACAGACCATATATTACTCCTTACACCCAAATGTTCTAAACTACCTGTCTGTCACTTGTGTTAAATTACTCACGGGGTAAGGCCAGTGGGGAGATGTTAATGGAAGACCTCAGATACAAGCAAAAACTAATAGCAGCAGCAATTTATTTGAATTTTATAACACACATCACCCACTGAAAGACCACTCACCTTTAGGCTTTTTTTTTTTTTATCAGAATCATTAAACATGGAGTTCAGCTGCTACTCACGATTGTGACCAAGTGCTCTCCTGTAAACAAAGTGTCCTTTGTGTCCAGATATAATGCAATTTAATAAATGATGAAGGATGTGTGAGTGTTTGAAGGGGCATTTAATCAAGACATTCATGCACATTTGGTCTATTCTTTTTTCATCATAATAACCAATATTGATTTATTGATCGATTTATTCAGCAACTATTAGCTCCTAGGATCAACTATGCGTTGTTTAGCTCAGTAACAGAAGCATGGTGGTTTAGTGGTGGTCTCAAAAGCTGGATTTCACTCAAACTCAACCATTCCCTGCATATATACTTAAAAAGCCTTAAAGATTGAAATTAGCCCCGTTCTGGAAAACATAGAGGGTGTTTGACAAAACCATGGTAGAGAAACCACATGTAGGGGACTAATCACTTTTTAATCTATTCTGTGGTTTGCTTTATTTTGACCTTCTGTGTCTCATTAACAGGCTGAGGAATAAAATATTCATTCCTGATTGCTTATTGCCTCGCTCTCTTGTCACCTTTCTCACCTTCTATTCTGCCTTTTCAACTCTCGCTTCCTCTTTTCTTCCAAAGCATATTGGTTTTGACAGTTGTCCGTTCAGTGCAGGTTTTCCAGTCACTGAAATGATGACACATTACACGACGACAACACGGCACTAGGTGTGAAGCGATAAACTGAAAAGCGTTGATGTAATCCCGCTCCTTTCTTTCTTTGCCTCTTAATCTTACTCAGGAGGTTGGTAACATTTTATCCTTTGTGACATTTTCTTGCAACACTCCCAGTTTATTTTAGTCTTCAAAAGGGTCAGCAAGCATGTAATGAGAAAGTAACAATTTCTGATGGCCGCTGACAAATGGAGAGTGGCTATGGTCTGTGCATCCTCCGCTGGGTTGATGGATGGATGATGGGGAGGAGTGGAAGAGAACCTGGACCGCAGAACGCTACACCAGCAGGTGTCATGAAAGCATTTTGTCTCTCGGCCCTGCTGAGCTGAAGCTGCTCACCACCCTCAGTGCTCGGGTTACGCCCTGCCTTTTTACAAAATATACTGTACATCAGAACAAGATCCTTACATTTCCTTTTACCAATGGAAGTATAAAGCTGAGGGAAAATGTTGACTGCACTCAGCAGAACAGAATTTTCAAAGCCATTTACCTCATGAATTGCATAAGGCCTGGTCACTCCTTTCTAAAAGAAAATAATAACTTAAAGCTCTACATTGTTTTTACCACAGTACAGCTTATATAATACATGTTCATATGTGATGTACCTCTACATTACAAATGCAACAAGAACCATATCATTCTGTATAAAAATAAACAAGAGTCTGCAGCTGCTGAATAGAGATTTTACTCCAAACTTTTTCTTTTTGTATTGCATTACATTTATTATCCTCTGCAGAGATGACAATGTGTCCATGTTGTATTGCTTCACTGTGTTAGAGAAGGAGCTTCTGGCCACAGAAATCTTATTTGAATTCCCAAAACAGTCAATAAAATCTGAGAGGCGAAGTTGAGTGAAATATGAGCTGTCACTCCATCAACAACTATTTGTGAGTTGCCCTTGAGTGTGGCACTTAACCCCCAACAGCTCAGAGCCAACAATAGGAGACTGAGTGTATTGCATGCTATTGTGTCCAGGTACATGTGTGTGTGGCTAGGGATGTGAAAAAACAGCAAAGCTGAAAATAGCCTTGACTTTTAGCTGACTTTTTCTGGACATACATAAGTTATTTAAACATGAGACAGACTACCGTTCTGTTGGGTGAGCAGTAAGTAACTACGATACATGAAAAGTTTGTGCCTTGCTGACATGCTGATAAGAGAGAATTCTTTAAAGAGTGATAAAAAATGCCACTAGCTTTGACCTCACTCACTAGACTTTCCACAGACCACATTTTATTCCCTTCCTCACAAAAACAAAATTTTAAGGATCCAAGTCGTCTGTTAAAAAGTCTTTCTCACTGCTGACACCAGTCTGACAGAACACGTGGCCTGTGGATGTGGTGGTATTAGCACATAAGGTTGTTACTGTTGGTCTAGACACCCACTGTGTGTTTTCCTCTGTTGTGACACCATGGTCTGCTGGTTGCTTCTGAAGTGGGCTCCTCTACTGCCACATCTAAGGGATCAAATCATGAGAACGGTTTCCAACAGGAGTCCTGCAAACCTAGATTTTAATCCCTATTCCCACTGCCTGCTTAAAAAGCTTGTGCTTCCTTTTGGCTTCACTTAAAATAAATTCAGAATTATCTAATTTGCTTTTTATTACCGAGTACAATATAAAACACATTTTATGCTTCAAAGTCTTCCACTTACTTCCTTTCTTGCTGAGAGGTGGTGGAAAGACTGATACCGCTCTGACATCTGTCCATTAAATCTACAGCAAGCAGGTAATTATCTTAGAAAGACTGGAAACAGGGGGAAGAAGCTGACATGGCTCTGTGCAAAAGTAACAAAATCCATCTACCAGCACTCTTTTATCTCATTTATTTAATCTGTACGAAAACTGTAAAAACTGACAATTAGCCGTTTTGGGAGGGTTAGATGCACGGCTATTTATTTGGTCTGAAAAGATGCCAGGTAACCATTGGAGACTCCAGGAAGTTATTGTGCCTGGCCAAGAAACAGTTCCACACGTAGCCCCATGTTAAACGGCAAACAGTCATATTTACACATTTTTTATCAAGACCAATGTTTCCAGTCTTTGTGCTAAGCTAAGCTAACCGGCTGCCAGTGGTATCTTCATGTTTAATGGACAAACATCAGGGTGGAATTAATCTTCTCATCTAATTCACAAATTTCCCAAAATGTTAACCCTTGGGGATGAATAAAAGTATCTCTCTATCCATCTAGCTATTCCTTAAAGCATTCTTCAACTGCTTAATATTAATTTTGCCCTTTAAAACCTCTTAACGTATGTGTAAATTCATACAATATGCGTGCTTTATAACTGCATGTGTGTATGAATGTCCTAGCAAGGATATAATATATATAATATAATATCTATAAACTATTATATCCTCATGAGCAAGATCTCATCCTTACCCACTCTTTCGCCACACACCTCTGAATTTCTCCACTGCACAAGCCTTTGAAAAAATCCCCAGTGCTTTGTTGTTTTCTGAGAGGAATAGAGGTCAACAGGGAAAATCAAATTAGGCTTTCATTTGATCGTGGTGGAACAGGAGAGCCTGCTCATTAAGTAGCCGAGCCCCCCGCTGCCGAGTCATTAAGGCCATATTTGCCATGCAATAGCGCTATATGCACAGAACCTGAGAAGATCTACCATGCTGTTTCCACTTAATTTGAAGGAGAACGAGAAGTGGTTAGAGGATACAGGCAGGAAAGACGGAAGAAAACTTATTTCTTTTCTCTCTCTTCTCCAGTCACTTGTACAGTAGAACAATAATGTTGCAGTAATGTATCGTTTCTACATGTCAGACATATTTCAGATCTGCAGGCTGAAATTTAGGTGTGCAAATGACTGACATGTCCTGAACGTGCATTAATGGTGGTTGATGTATACGTACAACAGGCTCTGATGTCACACAGTACAGCTCAGCAATCTTGGCCTGCAGACAGAGTTAATGTCTTTATTTCAACCCTGGCTTCACGCATCCAGGCCCCCATCTACTGCTTTGGAGGTAATGCATTTTGATGCCCGTCTAAAAGCCTGAGTGAAACATGTGCTGTTGGGAGGCCAGCAATCGTACGGGGCTATCACAAATGATTACAGTCAGCTAGAGGGTGACGGGGATCGCCAGGTGCTGGGGCCTGCTGAGGCATTGCTTATTGAATCCTGTCTTTAGCTCTAAGGAGACCTGGGCCATATCTAAATGGCTTTGAGGAAATTATACACCCTGTCAGAAACTATTATATTTCTGTCTCAGACACAGACTGTCTCAGCCAAAGTTTGCTAGTAGTCTATGAGAAGCAATATATGTTTCGCTGCTGAAGACTGGCTTAGTGAGACATTTCCATGAATGTGTTTGGACAATGACACATAAAATCTGGACAGTACAACCAAAAACAGAGTCTATTAATGGAGAACTCTGATTCTCTCTCTTCACAGGTCAAACATAGACATACTCTCTCAACAACAAAGGCAAATTAGAGAAACCAGACATGGCAGTCACGTTTTCTCAGAGCTGATGTAAGGCGCTATTACAAGCCATGTCACCGCGCTTCACCAGATAGAACCCACTGAATAACCCTGGAATCGGCAAAAGCACTTTTCCAGTTGATGTATACATATTGAGTAATGGCATCTACGTCTGACTGAAAAATAAAATTGTAAACTGTGAATTTAGTTAAGATGACTCAAAGGCACCCTTCTGGAACACAGTGTAAATGAATACGAATCTTTGAGGATATGCAAATAGCGACCATGTGAGGTCATGCTTATGACAGCAGACATTTGGTTTATATCTCTTAGAGGACTGTAGGACACAGTGTCCATATAAAGTTGAAGGCCAAGACATCCAAGTGTGTGGTCTGGTTTAAATGTCACATTAACATCTATGCTGTCTGTGCCATAAGAGCTGTGACATTCTCCAATGCTGGTCTGGGCAACAGACTCTCATCGGCACACCATTCAAAATCTCAGTCCCATTGTATGATGAGTCTGTCAATAGATTACATCATTTCACAATTTATGAAGCTTTCTCATAAAACTAATGGTACTATATGCACTATCATGAGTTCAGGGACGTGATTTTCCACTTGTTTGTGATACTTACTATTTTGTAACCAGTGTTTTCAAAGAGGCTCTGACCTTTTCTCGATCGTAGCCCTCTACTTGCTGCTGACCTTTAGCTAGGAATCTGCGCGCATTAGCTGAAGATACTCTTGTGTTCTCTCTTCTCGAATGTCATGGCCGGAAGCACTTCAGGTCCTGTATCTCTCATCTGAACACATCCCACTGTATTACCAGTCAAATCCATATCACAGCACTAACTAATATAAAAACGGCCTGAAATGAGCTTATAATAGAAAAAATATATATTTGGTAAGTGGTGTGCACATTTTTAACCCAATGTCAATTATGACCCAGTGACATTAATGTATATTTTACCTTCTACATGTTTTATCTTCTAAGTTCCACTTTTTATTACACTTCAAACAACACAACCAGAACATGCAGCATCACTGGTCACATAATGCACACATGTCCTCTATTATGTAACTGGAAAATGACACAAGACAAGGTTAATACTATGCAAAGCCATGGATGTAAAACTGTTTTATCTGTTGGAAAAATGGAGATAATTCTAGTAAATTTAAAGACCTATTTATGCGTATGATGACACTGAAAATCTTTCACCCCATACCCTTCCCTAACAAGCAAGTTCAGTTACTTAAAAGCAATTTGAATTTAAAAACAACCGTATTTGGTTTGATGTCTCAACTTGCAATATAATCTTACTAAGCTTATTAGTGCAGTACTAAAAACATAAAGTGCCAAACAGATTAAAGCTACAAGCCCATAGTTTATTATCATGTAGTTTAGTTACTTTCATGTCTAAAGTGTTGTTTCAAATACGGATCAATCTGAGGCATCACAAGATAGGGGTGAACACAATAACCCTACATGAATATTAGATCTGTGAAGCTGATAATGAGATTGTGTCAGAGAGGAGATGGTTCAACCTTTTTAGGCCATGCTTAATTGGTGGTAACAGGATGGATAATAAGGACAATATAACACAATCAAGCCAAACAACGGGACTGGACTTGAAAGTGAGCGGCTATGGCTCAGGAGGAAGAGCGGTCGTCCACTAATCAGAAGTGGCTTTGGTAGTCGACTTGTAGAAGTGTCCTTGGGCAAGATGTGTGACAGTGTTTGAGTGCGTGAATGGTTAAACATCATAATAAGCAGGTGGCCTATAGCACCATTGTATGAATGTGTATGAGTGACTGCAGACTTGTTTTGTAAACTGCTTTGAGTTGTCGTCAGACTAGAAAAGTGCTATATACATACAGTCCACTTACCATTTCAAAATTATTCAAAAGCTGTGTGTGTGTGTGTGTGTGTGTGTGTGTGTGTGTATATATATATATATATATATATATAGAGAGAGAGAGAGAGAGATAGATAGATATAGATATAGATATATATACACACACACACACACACACACACACACACACACACACCACATCACCAACTACAACATGGTTTCAGCTGAAAACATAAAACTCATTTCAAAACATTTGACATCCCATATTTAACAGAAGAAACGTAGACACAAAGAATATATGGATGTATGCACTGAAGGATGTTAGCAATGCACACTTTTGTTGGTATCATTGCCACTCTAAATGACTGAAATGAAATGAATGAATTTGCAGCAGCTTTTCTAAGAAATATGATGCAATTCCTGACCTCTTGTTAATGTAAAAAAAAAAAAAAAAAACAGGAACGTAGTAAAACAGTTCAAACTCCTGTAAAGAGCAGTACTGAAGTCTTCAAACTTTTAAGTCAGCAGGAGAAATGCACTTGTTTAAATACAAAATTAGCCTACAGAGTTGTAAAAGTTCCTATTGGAGGTAAAGTGAGCAGCAGATGGGAACTTCTCTAGTAGTTGGTTAGCTGCATCACATATAGTCAAAACTCTGTGTAGATATTTGAGCTACCCGGAAAGGTGAATGCACTTGAGAATTTGCCCTGAATGACAACTAGCATAAAAGTTATTGCCTCCAGTGCACCAAACTACCAGCAAATGGTTTGTTACACAGAACCATCTGGGCACTCGTGTGGAAACGGGTTAGAAAAAGGCAGGCTCTTTGAAAAGAACTCATTGTAGGAACCATCTATCACCGTCTATTACAGGCTACCGTAACCCAGTTGGGAGAAGATGGAAGATCTTTCAGTGATTGTTCTTTGCTTTTTCTCTCAAAGAAGAAATACTCTCCAGTTCTGATATAACTGGTGCTATAGCAGCATCTATAATAAAATCTTTAACAGCTGCTGTCGTTACATGTAAACCTCACCTGCCCATGGCTGCCGGTACTTACTCACAGGACACTGATTGGTCCAAACAACTGTCATGCAGCAACAAGCGCATTTGAATCCTGGTAAGATGGATTCTCATGTCATGTGATCTCATAAATCCAGCCGCCTCGCAAGGTAAATTTTCTTCTAATACAAAACAAAAAAACAACTTGAGTTTAATGTATATCATAGTTTTGAATGTGTTATAGATGTGATCACATATACACTCAGACAATGATAATTACTGTGATAACTACTGCTACCTCCTACATATTATTCAACAAAATTGCATCCGAATTGGGTACAAAAATGATATTGTAGATTAGTCATTTGCTACCCAAAGAGTGACAGGCCAGCATCTCATTATACCCTCCACTGCCCTATTAAGTAAGTTAAAGCACCAACATCATTGCTTGAGAAACTCGTATTATGTCTTTGACTGTATGATAGCTCAAAATACGCCATATGAAAAAGGTAACATGGCACTTTTCACAAATGAATATGAAAAAGTCATCAGAACTTTGTTAAATTATGACGGTACATCAATACTTCTTCAGTGACAGATCATGACCTGGAGGTAAAAGGCAGCGATCTTCCTGCTGCCAGTGTGCTTCATCAGAAGCACTTACTGGAAAACTGAATTGTCCTCCCTCCACACCTTTATGACATCCGATAAAGGGGCTATATCCCAGCATGTCTGGAAATTTCTGAAACTGACATCCATACCCACTTCATGCCGTGATTGGCCAGCTGTACAGAGGTCAGAAGCAGCCAGGGTTCAAACTTCTCCCTCAGCTCTCTTTTTCCATTCTTGACACAACTATTTTTTGTCACTTTTCCTGTGAACAACTGAGTGGAGTATGAATGCCCTCGAGACTGTCTGACAACGCGCACCTTTATGTATGTAACCAATTTTAGGTCTCCCACCTATCCATGGTGGATGGCTTTTCACTTTGCCTTCCAGTGTGGCACTTTGAAACAACTTGGCAAAACCCAACTCATAATGTATTTTGATTTCACTTCTCTTTTCTCCCAGTATCTCCCTACGATTAGATCAACAGCTCTGTTGATACCATTTCTCTTGTGCCTCCCCTCTCCATTTGTGAAGTCTGATCTCTGTTTACAGAGAAAACATAGCAAACCAAAGCATACAAACTTTAGGCAAGATGTGCTCCTTGCAGCCATCATCCCAAGTAGAGCCCACCATATCCCATCATATACACTGCATTTTTTTGTTTTTTCAGAAGGATGTACTTAAGTGACGATGATACTGCCAAAGTCTCCATTATCAAGAACAAGCATGCATGCACCAACCCAAAGTGGAGTGAAGTACAAGCACATTTAAAACAATTGAGCTACCTTGGTAAGACAAAGTCGGACCGGTTTGGTCCTCTCTGTCTGTTTGGTCATAGTGTGTATAAGAGCAAGGTTGGAGTCATTGGTTAATCACGTAGGACATTCTACCAGAGTAAGTGCAGGAGACTACTTCTACAGTATCTTCATTCATGGTTACCATATACAGTATACATGAATCTAGAATGGGACCTTTTGAGCATTTTTTAATCTATATACAGTACAAATAACAATAATAGGGAAATGAACCCTTGGTTTTGAGGCAGTTTTGAGATCTTCAGATACTAGCAGTACTGTATGACACGCTGAAAATGTCATGGATGCAGTGAAAATGAGAACACGTTGTAACTGTCACTGACACCTTTTTCAATCATCAGAATAAATTACTGTATGGAAGACATCATAACTCTCAAGTCACTGTGCAGACGGGGTAATTTGGTACATAACAAGTAGTGTTTTTTCATGTTCCTACCACATACAATACAGTGGGACTTTGGAAAAGGTACCAATCAGGAACCTTCTTTGAAGAGTTTGACTGCCTCCAGATACAAAAGCCTGAAATAGTATAAATCACACTCCAGTACCGTACATTGCTGGTTATTCTATGACATCAGACAGAATAATTGGGCTGAATATAAACCTATATTCCCTGCTTTCTTAATGAACCAAATATTCAAGAAATTGTAATACAGCAATCCAGCGGTGGAAAACAGATGGGAAACAGTTTAGTATATAGGACTGACAAATCATATAGTGTAACCATCAGATCATTTCCTATTCATAACACCTGGTTACCCGGGACACCAGACACTAATTTAAGATTGTATCAGCTGATGTGCAAGTTTATGCTTTTTACAGAACATTTGGATGATCTGGAACCACGTTGTAGATGATTTACTCATTAATGTTTCCAGTCGGCAGGGTTGAGTTCACAAATCCCATCCCTCCGACACTGTCCTAAAGGACAGCTTTGATAAACAATTTTTTTCAAAGATGATTATGTGTGAATGTACAATTTACAGTCAAATCTTTAATTGCACAAGAGCTATAGAAAGAATGGTAATCCATGGTAATCCAGATATTTTACTAAAAGTCCAAACTGTCATCATTCTTTGCATCACCAGAGTTTTTGGATGTAACAATATTTCGAATCTCGCGATATTGCGATAGAAATATGGCTCGATGCTGTCATGGAACTGTAACGCTATTTACCGTGACATTACATGGTTATTTACTACCTCTCCTTGTTGCAAATTGTATTGTTTTTGTTTGAACAACAGAGTGCGCAGACGTAATAGTCAAGAGAACAGACTCCCGTCATCCTTTGCGTGCAAGCCAGGGCTGCTAAAAATCAACCCAATTGGAAAATTACGATAAAGTTGCCAAAAACGAAAAAGAGACTGAGGATGCTCCATCTATGTGGCAACAAAAAGGAAACTTACAAACTGAAAACAACTTGTAAATACTGGCAGACGATGATCAGCTACACTACGGGAAACACTGAGAAGCAATTTTGGCACATCGCCACCCAGAGAAGCTCAAACCACAACAACAGAGCTTCAGCCATTTGGAGGCCTGCTTCTCCCTTACAGTCCCAGAGCTGAAGACATAACCAAATGCATTGCTAAATATACAGCCAAAGACTTAAGGCCATTTTTTGTGGTCAACAAGGATGGATTTTGCCATACTTCAGTACTGTATCACGAGACAAAAACTGAATTGACACAGACCCTCAAAGAAGCAGGGTGCATCTCAATAACCACAGAAGGGTGACAGATGGTGACTTCACAAGCTACTCAGATCTATGTTACAGTCACACCTCATGTAATGAGAAGCGAATGGGAAAAGTTTTGTCCGATCACACACTGGACTCAACAAAGCTGAGGTTTTGAAATCTGCTGCTTAGGAGAGGAAGCTCGACACGAAGAACAATGTCAACCACCACAGTATTGCTGTCATTACAGACAATGCACGAAATATGGCTGTAGTGGTGAGAGAGGCCGGATTGTCTACTGAAGTTAATAGGCTTCATATTCTGGGGATGATGACTGTCTGTCAAAAAAAAATCCATGGAAATCCCTTTAGTAGTTGTTGAAATATTTCTATCAGGATCACAGCGGTGGACTGACTAAGGGAAAACTGAAAATATAATGATCCAAGCTCAGCCTAAACAGTCACATGCTGCCTTCGACTTAGAGCAATGAAATCAGCAGAAGCTGATCTTGAGCAGCTCTTGTTGAGCTAATGCAATTTTTCTTGGTCTTACTTCCACATCCATGCTGCTTAAACAACTACAATCATTAATTAAATGGCACAGATGTTCTTTTTTTTTTTTTCTTGTTTCTTTCCTTGGCATGGGTGTTGGCGTGGTAGCTTGTCTGCTAGAGTGTTTGAACACTATGAACCCTCCTGATTCAAACACAGTCCTGTCATGAACCATCTCCAGGCAAAAGAAAGAGGTCTGCTGACCTCAACAGCTCTGAAACTTGTATCTTTGACAGAGAGGACGATCTCCTCACTCGGATGCTTCAACAATGCCAGAAAGTCATAGGTCAAGATGGAGAATATGAAAATGCTTCACAACTTTTAGAATCACTTCCCTCGGTTAATTTATGGGATTTCAAGTTTCAAAGTTTTAGTTTGAAATTTTGTTCTATTATCATATGCATGTCCAAGAGAATACACAAAGATTCAGAATTTTAAAAAAGCACTGCATTCATTTAATGTCATACTTGAACCGATGTTAACAGAGCACATACAGACTTACACAGAGCACTGCACTTCAAAAATCGAGTTCAATAAAACTTAAATATAAAAGACTTCTTCATTCTCTATTTTCCTCTCCTTTTTTTTCTTCACCTAACTTCTTCGCTCATATCCTTTCACATATTTTCTTGCTTCTTTGTCAGTTTGAAATCCAATCTCCTGATTTACTCTCTCATCAATAAGCCTAAAACTACCATTAGAACCTCACATTTCACACTCGAGCCAATCCCAAATCAGCATGCTTGATGTAAACCTAATGTGTTGTTGCCTGCTGCTTCTGTTGCTGATGTCAACATGTAACTACTCCATCCAGATTAATAGTTGAGATAAATAAGCTGGGGGCTCACATTGATGGTATTAACCACTGAAGGAGTCTGCTTCAAACTCTAATTTCTCTTTATTGCTTCCATGTGTAAACTAGTCTGCACTCACACTTGTCTGTGGCTTCTGAATCAAAGGATTTGAAGGAAATATGCTATTGAACACTTTCAAGTGTTGTTTCCACCATTAAATGTGAGTACAATTTCTACACAATGGACTGAAGCATGCCAGTGTATCCTTTCAGAGATTAAAGAAAAGAAGGCATTTCCACCTATAATCCTTATGTATCGGCAATCAGATTTCTCCTATATAGTGGATGTAGTAGACATTAAGCACATCTTACAATGACACATTTCACAGAGCACCCACACTAGTAAATTTCCAATATACATTGCCATAAACATAAAAGCTACGGAGCTATAAGCGCTTTCCGCTCTGAGACGAGCTTACACACATCCATCCACCACCCCTTCCCACACATATACCAACAGACACAGGCTTTCACACCAACCTCCAGGCAATAAACAGATGTATTTCTCTCTAACATGTAAGTTCTATTATGCATGGGGATAGTTCTTCGTCTCAGATATCATCACAACAGCGGGGCATTATCTTCCTCTGTCTCTCCATCACACCATTGACTCCCCCAAATCCCAATACCTTCACATGAAGTCATTTTCCCCAGTCCTTCTTTCCTGATATAATCTCTTCTTGGGGCATTATTCATTTCTACCTAGTGTGTTGGGAGGTTGTTTCAATAGACTGGAGAAAAGAGGTACTTGGTGTGTGTGTGTGTGTGTGTGTGTGTGTGTGTGTGTGTGTGTGTGTGTGTGTGTGTGTGTCTCTGATACTGAACTGCAGTCGGGGTATGAGAAGATGCTCTCTGCAGTGCATTGACAGCCTGGCAGCTTTTCACTTTACCTTTCATTCAAAAACAGATTCAGACTGATGATAATTCAGACAGATTGGCAAACCAGATTAGGGAGTTTGATAAGGAGCAGAAGAACGTTAAAAATGATTATTAACTGAGATATTCAGTTTCTATCAAGCAAAACCCTGAAATTTACAAGTGAAGACCTGCAGAGTGGATGTATGAAAAGTTCCCCTGACATATAAAATGAAATTATTATCTACACAAAGGGACACTTTAAGAGTGAGAGGATGATAGATACAATAAACCTCGACTAAGATTATCACCATCAAGAAAGACAGTACAGCTTATCATACTCTTCCTAATGTGAGGCATTAAAAGACAGACTCTCATAAGTCCCATCACACAGACAGCCCTCTGTGCATGCAATTTGTCCAAGCAAGATACACAGTTTGTTACTAATGAGGAAAAGTCTGGAAGGAAGAATATGAAGCAGAAATCATTATCTGTTTTTCAGCTATTTCCACATCCAGATGTCAGCCAGACTCAGAATGCCAGGGAAACATTTTATGGTCACATGTCCAGGTCAACAGCCATGGCTGGAGGCATTCATTTTTCCAGTTGTTCCACGCATTGATAAAGCTGATATATCGGGAACACTTTGAAGGAATTTCTCAAATTTGGCACAAACATTCACAGGCACTCAAGGATGAACTGATAGTCAACAGGTCGATGTCACTGTGACCACACACAACACATCTTTGACCATAACTCAAGAACTAATATGATAATTATGACAAAATTTCACATAAATGTCTAACAGTATAAAATGATGAAGTGATGACATTTTATATCCAAATGACCAAAGGTCAATGCCACTGTGACATCATAATGTTCTGCAAACCACTTTTCCGATCATTATTCAAAGCCATAAGTCAGGGACAAAAGGGGAGCTTGTGACTGAATTAGTGACACTAATCTATGGTGCTCACCTTGAAATAATGGTTAATGTATAGATTAAGGGTGGAAAGCTTTTTCCTTTCAAGGGCCATTTCAATTTTTCCAACATCCTCTGAGGGCCATTATTGAACACATATCTTGTACTAACCGCTGCAATGACTGAAACTGCTTTTTTTTTTGGGCGTGATGATGATGATGATGCTACTTGCAGCTGGTTTTCCAGGATTGGGTCAGTCAGTCTTAAGCAGAACTGAGTTTTTACTTGAGTTTTTGAAAATAACTGTTTCTGATTTCATGTTGCAGGTTGTCTGGCACATCAGCTGGCTCCACATTAAATGAGGCAGCAAATATGTTCAGTTCCTTTTGTTTACTTTTCATGTCTTGAATCCTCTCATCAAATGCCTGTAGGAGTTTTCACACTCAGCAGCGTATTCAGATGCCATAGCAGGCTTTTGTTTTTGCAGAGTTACCACCTCTTTCCAGGTGCACCTGCCACAGCTTTAATTTTGCTTCAAATGATTTCACATTTCAAAGCAGAGAGCTGAGAAGTGGGCTCTATCCTGGAGTTCAGCTCTGAGAGCTACTTGGTAATGTCCAACATGAAGGCCAAATCACACACTCAATATCAATGAGGTTTTCCCTTCATCTCCATGAATTATTGCAGACAAATTGACCCCAACCCTTCAGCGCAATTTCACTTTGTCTGGTGCTTCACAAATTCTCCGTCTGAATGAGGTTTCAGCGTCTTAGCTATTAGCTCGCTCACCACAAAAGTTGCCATCACTGTCTCTATCAGGATGTGAAAGCTGCTTGCTGGACATTCAAATTCTGCTGAGGAACTTTATCCAAGTGCATTTGTCCTTGTAGCAGATCCAGTTTAGCATGTTTGTAGCTGTAGCAACTCTTGAGATTGGCTTTTTTTCATCACTGCAACTGCGTCCCCACAAACTAACTTAGAAACACAGGCTTGCCTTTTACTTCAACCAAAAAAATAACCGTCAATTTCTCTTGGAAAGTGCAACATTAAGCATCTTCTTTTGTCTTGTTGACAGTCACCATGTTGCACTAACATGATATCAACTATTATGTCCAAGTTTTGTTCAGGGACCACTCGGAAGAACATGTTAGTCTACCATTTAATGTTATTCTCATTAAGCGCTGAAAAAAGGAACTGCTTTTTTTGTATCTGTGAATTGCCTCACAGGCCAGATCACACGATTGGAGGCCGGCCAGTTCCCAAACCCTGGTATAGATCTTCTGTGGTGCCAGGTTGAAGATGTAAAGCTTCTTTGCAGCAACATCCATATCTGAGGTTTTGCTGATGTTGAGCTTCCACTTATTGTCATTACATCATGTGACAAAGCTTTCTATTAGTCCTCTGTATTCCTCTATAAAAATAGTCTCTAAGTGAAAACAGTATGTTTCTCACTTTCGTTTGGCCAGAAAATACACTAAGGTCTAATACCTTTTGTTAATTCCTTTAAAGTCTTCACTACATATAATATATGAGTCTGGACAAACATGAATATAACTGCAACTTGACAGGCATACAACCACAAGGCAGTAATTCTAGTTTTTACTGAATTTATACTGAATCTTTATGGTAGTAAGAGTGATAGAGCGATGAAGAAACTAGGAAAGACAAAGAAAAAGAGGCTGACTTCAGACTAAATTCCTATTCCAGGCATCATTAGTTTGAAATGACTATCCTGGGTATAGATGTGGTTCAGACTGGAGAGAGAATCATATTGTGTGGGATCTGGGGACAACAAGGAAACAAGTGATGAAAAACCTGCGAGATGGCAACAGATGTTAAGAGCAACCTCAATACAGATTTATTTGTTAATACAGTGCAGAGAGTCAGGTTGGGGAGACACAAGAACTGATCCTGATTTAATGAGATTTGTTTCCTTTGCACAGCTAAAATCCCTGAATGGTTCTGACTCTGGCCTTTTTGCCACGTTGGCACAATATATATATTTTTTCATTCAACTTTGAGAAAAAGAAATATGACCACTATTAGAGGGAAATCTGCTCTACTCGTGGCTCACTCGTGGTTTTTTTTTTTTTTTGGTTTTTTTTGTTCTGTTGCACCATGCATCTGCAATGTAAGAGAATAGTGGAAGGTGCTAGAAAGTGGTGCATGCAGAACTTTTTCACAATATACTTGCAGAGATGATAAGTATGCATTGCAATTTTTAACGAGACCACTTATTTGCATCACACATACAGCTTCAAAACAAAAACTTACATAAAAATAGAATGAGTCTGCATGATGGGAGACATTTCTGTTTGGGTTCTAACTGCTCATGCACTGCTGTTTAAAGGATCACTTCACCCAATTTAACAACAAAGATGTTTTTCCATTTGTTGCTTGTGATATCAAGTCATGCAAAATAGTTACTGAATGAACTGAACTGCAGATATTTTGAAAAGGTTACTTTCTTGCAAAGAAGAAATATCAGAGACAGATATCTCACAATCTCAGCAGATAGGACCAAAGCAATCCACATGGCTAGGGGTGAGAGAGAGGACATGTTTATTCTTGATTTGGATGATTTGGTCCTTTAAACTAAGTAAAATATATGTTTCAGATTACACTGAAAGTATGTTGTTAGTTCCCGCAACTGTCATGGCTATTAGGGCAAAGGAGTGAAATACATACTTTACATACAGTCGGGTGGTTTCTGTCAAATTGTTCACTGGCTCTGTAGCATACGATAGGATTAACAAGGTTTGCAATAATTTAAATATATTACCACTGTCAATCTCACATGCATGTGAAGGACGAATCAGGATGCCTGTTGCTTCCCGGTTCTCAGTAGCTCTTTGTTTGAGCCAGGCTTTGGCCAAGAGTTGAGGCCCACTCAGCTCCACAGAGCTCTCCTAAACCTGAATACTAATGAAGAGCTTGTGATCTTAACCTGACTGTGGCTTCAGCTAGGATCAGACAATGTCAAGCAGCGTGCTGGTCTGTGATAGAGACATGCAGAGGGCTGTCTGAGAGTGGGCTATGGAAGATCAGCGGGAGAAATAACGGAGGGCAGAGTTAAGTGATGTGAGCAAGTGGAAAATGTCAGCATGTGATACTATCTTGTCTGTTACTTCTGTTCAATGGTCAGTTTACTTATCGGCACTCCTTTATTCTACTGTTTAATTTAATTATTTTTAACTCAACATGCACTCCAGTGAAGAAGTACTTGATCCTCTATATTTTCTGATAGCCATTAAACCTATGGTTAATTAAACTTCATTTCTTTTTCAATTACAATAGAAGTAAGTGGGAGAGAGGGGAGTTTGGAAAGGGCTAGATATTGAACTGAAAGTGTGTAAGGTTGACTCATCCCCCTGAGACTGGAGGCGTAGGGCTCTGTGGGGAGCATTAGAGATGTATGGTAGTTGGAAACAGAAAAATGGAGGACTATCAGAGATCAGAGGAACCTGAAGTACACTATGAGAAAAAACATCTCCCACTCCTGGTTGAATCTGTGTGTGTTTGTGCATTTGTGTTGCTTAGAAACATGCCAGCATCTCTTTTAGCATGGTCCTTTGACGTGGATGTCGATTGTTGGCCACACTGACTCCCACTCACTCTCACTGCACTCTAGAGTATGCTTTATACTCGGCATATGATTGAGCATATCAAATCTCACTTAAAGATTAGTCCTGGTACTCCACAGCTTGAACAAAAGACAACAGGAACAAATCATAGTATAATTAATAGAGAAACCTCTTAAAATATGGCAGCAAATTCAGCAGTTTTCATTTGAATGAAAGAGTCATGCTACTTTTCTTAGCTATGACTGATTTTATGAGAAAAGCATTTTACACAGGGTAACGGCAATTTCAATATCATTTTTGCAACTCTTCAAATCAGTTATATGCACATATGATTCCCAGTTTTCAATTACAGTTTCAGGTGGCTTATTACCAACTTTCAATTTGAACAAATAAATGCCTCAATAAATTGTGAAATCTTCCAACCAATACATTTTTGCCAAAGCCTTCTCTTTCAGTAACACATTTCATACACAGGCATGCATGCTGAGAAGTCAAAGTCCTTGACACCAGCCAACAGCTGAATAACAAAATGCTGATTTTTTTTTTTCTTGTTCTTGTAACAAATCAGGATTTTTCTGTATATTGAAGTTTGTATAGTCATGGTTACTCTAAAAGCAACATCGATAAGGAAAGGCAAAGACAGCTACAGGAGGAAGCTGGAGGAAAACCGACAGTGGAACAACACTGGAGACATCTGGAGAGGCCACACCAAAGACAGTGGGAGGGGCACAGAAACTGTTCTAGTTTCAAAGACTGTGCACCACAGAGAGCCCAACCACTTCAGGCCAATAGCCTAACTTCTCACCTGATGACCATGGAGAGGATCATTCTCACCCACCTCTGACACCTGGTGAGCAGTGACCTGGACCCCTTACAGTTCACATATCGACCAGGCATTGGTGAGGAAGATGCAGCAATATACCTGCTTCACAGATCTTTTTCTCACCTGGAGAACACTGGGAGCACTGTGAGGGTCATGGTTTTTGACTTCTCCGGTGCTTTCAACACAATCCAGCCATCAGTGCTCAGAGGGGTGCTAGAAGGAGCTGGAGTAGACTGCCTGGCTGTGTGGACCATCAGCTACCTCACAAGGGGTCTCACAAATGTGTGTCTGATGTGGTAGTTTGCAGCACAGGGCCTCCACAGGGTGCAGTGATCTCTCCTTCCCCCTTCACCCCGTATACATCGGAATTCAGACACAACACAGACAGCTGTCATTTCCAGAAGTTCTCTGATGATACAGCCATCGCTGGAGGTGTATCACAGGAGAACAAACTGGAATACAGGGAGGTCATCACCAAATATGTCAAATGGTATGAACTGAACCCTATGGCCAAAGAGCACAGATGTTTGCCATTACGGCATTAAGGCAAGTTAGAAAAAATGTGGTTGTTTTGTAAAGCTTTGTGGTTTAACAGTGTAGAATACGCTCAGCCTGTCGGCGGTAAACATTTATCCATTACTCCTTATCTATAGGAATATATGCTAATACTTGTGTGTACATGGACATTTGTCTTATGCTAATCCTGTGAACCAAAGGCGATAGTGAAGTCCAGTTTCATTTTTGCTCTTATGCCTTAGCCACATTGACACATACAGTGGTAACAGAAACCATTGGTCAGCTTACATTAGTTGTGTTTGTCCCACAAAGTCTCGGCAATATGAACTTCAATTTGTGAGCAGTTATGGGTCTGCAAATGACAGCAAGTCAATTGGGCTTCCATGCGTTCTTGTTGTACTAAATTTCTAGAGAGGATTGTTTGGAACCAACCATATGATCATCTCAATAACAACAATAAATTCTGGCCAACAACTCACTCATAGCACTGCCACAGCCATAGTAGGGATTTGATTGACAGTTACAATTAATGTCAACAAAGTCACTGTCCACATTACTTAGATCAAAGTAAAGTGCTTCATTAGGTTTGTTCATATTTATCAAGCAAGAAAGTGTTTTGCTAATTCAGGTCATTTTATATCCAAGACAGTTGATATTGATATTGAAGCTCCTCAAGACAGCTTTCTGTCCCCTATTCCGTTTTCTTTATACATACTCCCTCTCTGCAGCTTTAGCAGTGATTACAAGCCACTTACCACTGTTATGCAGATGACATACAATTATATATTAATGCTTTATCAGACATTAACAACATCAAAATGCATGTTGTGAATCCTTGAGGTCCAGTAAACGTGCTGAATGCATTTATCTCCGCATAAAACATTTGCAAAGCAGATCTTTTTGGCGCACCACTTTGTTTATGTGTTACCACCACCAACTGGGGATCAGTGGAACTGCATGCCCTCGCTGACAAAATGGGCGTCAGAATAAGCAAACATTGTTGAATAAAGCAGCTAGTCAAAAATCAAGAAATCTGCTGAGACAACTCTTTCCTAATGGCCCTAAAAAAAGGTGATATATATTTTCCACTCGATCTTAAATTGGCTAACTTGCTAAGTATTTTTTAAGAAGAAATGAATTAATTTGAAGTAATTGTAAGTTTTTTGGTCTTTGCTATTTATTGTTTTACGAAGTTGCCATCACGTGATCCAATGGTGCAAATGATACATACAGCATACACATATCCAAATCAAAGTACTTAATGTGGTAACTGAGTCATCTCCATTCAATCCTGTCTCCTAGACATTACATTTATATACAACTGATCTGCAACAGCAAAGACATTTCATTCAACACATAATGCTACCGAGATTATGATTTCTTGTAGTTCTTGTTAATTAATGCATCTAACATGACACAGAAATGTTGATACTGAAGGGATCAGTACAATGTAATTTTTATAAATAATAATAATTAAAATAAATAAATAAACATTGCGTCTGAACATAATCCAGGAAGCAATAAAAAAAAAAAAAAACAGAGAGAACCGCCTGGACCCAAGGCAGCTCATCCAGTGCTGCAGCAAAGAGCTTCATCGGCACAAAAGAGCCACCCAGGGAGGAGACAGAAGCAAGCTGACTACATGTGACAAATGAGCTCTCCATTGCACAGGGCAGTATTAAAATGATCAGCTTTCACCCACCCCCCACTGGGTGCACAGAATATATCAGACATACAGGCACACACGCACGTTTTCCGCCTGAGAATTCGTCTTCAACTACATTAATTGCAAGTCCCCTTATCATACTCCTAGGTTTAATTTGAGGCCCAGTTTTGGCTACAACACTTCCATGGAGAAGGGAGCACCAGTCAGAAGGATCTCATTTTGAGGGTCGAGAAAACAGCACACACACAAAAAAAAGCACAACACACACACACCTTATCCACTCGACAAGGTTTTAAATTATGCATTTACACAAAAAAGTTTTGCTGTCTACATAAGACACAAGATAAATTAAATCCCAATGGAAATGTGGTTTTAATTAGACCAATGTGCTGCATCACTCTCTCTCTCTCTTTCTCATTGTCTCTCAAATAATGTAGCTCATCAGCACTGACAAAATCACTCCCCATCAAACACAGGCAGGGCAGAGCATGTCCTTTGATAATAGTGATGTAATTTTCTGCTGAAGAGTCGTTATCCTCTTCAATCTTTGGGAAAAGGGAGATTGAAGATTGATAACACTACATGTCAAGGCTAGTTACCTCCACATTTAACATACTAGTTAGGCTGGCTCGTATGTTGAATGTGGAGGTACTGCACACAATCGACCAAGTCTTTTGTCCATTCCAGTAGATAAATGGATATAGAAATCTCACATACCAAGTAAAGGGTAAAGGCCATAGCTGTACAATACTGTTAATATTCTTCGGAAGCAATCTATACAGATCTCCACCTGTACAACAACAGAATAAGCTCCTGAAACATCAACTGACAGCTTTATGTGCTCATTATAAGTGCTAGCAGTGAGTATCATGGAAAATCATTAATAATTTCACTCCATAAAAATAAACCTGATGTGATGCAGTTTCACCACATCATCAGAGAAAACAGGTAACATTGTCAAAATATCTAAAATGAGCAGTCAAATTTTTAGAATAAAGTGTATGAACAAAACAGCTGTAGAGGTCATGCAGGGTTTTGATAGAGGACAGCATGCTTCCATTGTCCAGTCAGATAATCACAGTGCAAAGCTCTTTGCAGGCAGTCATTTACTGTTTATAATACCATATGATTTTATAATCAGTGGTAAACAAAGCAAATACTCAACCAGTCAATGAGCTGGCTTCCACACGGTGCATGAGTCCATCATATTAGTGTTTTATTAAACAACATCTGCTGTTCTGACTCTCAGACACTCAGTTCACAATTACTGTCTACCAATTTCAACCAATTTAGATGTTAAAAACCTTAGGCGATCTATGCTGTATTAGTCCTACCTCTCATTTGTATGCAGCTTGAGTCCTTCAACATGGTGAAAGAAATAAAAGACTGTCATTGCCAAAGGCTTCTGAACCTGTCCTGAACTTGCTCCATTTATTAACTCTTAAGTCTGGTCGCGTTATACTTATGAATGGAGACAAGAGGCCAGCCATATTAGACTCAGACATACATATGATTTTGCACATGTACAGACATGTGCACATCAACGCAGTGTTGCTGCAGAACGTGAGGGGAAAGTGTGTGGTGAACTAAAATGAATAATTAGTAAATCTCATTGTTTTAAGTGAGTCAATTAAGTGAAAACTTATTCCAGTGTCATTAAAACACTACAGCACTACTTTTAATCCACATAGATTCAGTGTTTTCTACTGTATGTGTCAGTGTATGCAGTTTCGTCAGTGTCAGTTCTGTATAAAATCACTATGACTGGGACCCCTAAGTGTCCTGCCTTTTAGGTAATGAAATATTAAAAAAATATCCTCAGATATTCGCAGAAAAACAAAAGAGATAAACAAGCCTATGACACTTGCTGAGGGTTTGTGTAGGAGATCACTCTTTTTATTACATCTGCTTTATGCCTCTATTCAAGCTACCATGAATAATTGCACCCACACAATTCTCTACGTGCACAATGTAGTGTGACGTATGTCATATTGTTGACAGTATTTTGCATTCGTATTAGCATTGTCTTTGACCTGGATGCAAGTTATAGGGAATTCAATGCCTGGAGGCCAATTCAATGGTACTGATTAGCTGACAAGAAGTAAACAGACTCGCAGTTCATGTAACGGATAAACGTCACACTACATTACATATTTTGTTTTCATAACTTTGGTCATGACTGCGATCAGTTTTGATATCATTTTACTCACTACCTCTCTCAGTTTTTGTGTCTCAGCATTGGCACTGGCTTTGACCAGGATCTAAGTTTCAAGCAATCTGTCATTAGCATATTAGCATTTACAATCATTAGCATTTTAGCATGAGGAAACATTAGCAAGTATTTTCGTGCTGTATATCGCTTCCATGACTTTCCAAAACCTCTGGACCAAAATGCTGTATAGGCAGTGAATGGGCACACACTCTCCTCATTTGTGATGGGTTCTTGTGAATAATTTAAGGTGAAACTAATTACCTTAAACCAATTCAGTGGATTTACCATGCAACCCATTTAAGAGGGCTAATGAGTTTCAAAGCATGCATTACAAAAACATTCATCAAGACCAAGAAACCTAGCTTGACATCAGTGCTCTCTCCTTTAGCCACCGGACTGATGCATTAAGTTTTAGAATTTTTCCTCCTTTGATTACATTGAAAGCATGGCCAGTACTTGAGGTGAACTGATAAACATTTAACTCTTATGTGAAGTTGAGCTATTTCAGCCAAGACTGATATTTTTCCCTTTGGCGGGTTGACCTTTTTCAAAAATATGACTTGACTGTGAATTCTCTCGAGCTGTGACCCGATATAATTTCACTTTTATCTTAAAGTTATCAGTACTATAGTCCATCCATCAACAACCTTTCATGCTTTCCTCTCATTGAAAAACATGGAAATACACATTTGGTATTGCCAGCATATCCTTTTTTTCCATAAATAAGGCTGATTGATCTTGTAACAATACAAATACATATCACCACACACCCTTTAAAATGGAAAATAACAGAGTTAGAGGAGTAATTGTATCAGACATAAGATGAATTCATTAATTAATTAGAGCATCTCGATCATGGGGGTTTGCTGATGATCATTAACAATATTTCAGTCTTTTATAGACTGCTAGCTCTTATCAGTATCTTGCGAATTATCAGTGAAAACAGGTGGAGCAAAAAGAGGGCTCTCAGTATGTCCAAATTTCTTTTTCATTTCCCTGTAGGAAGTTTGTGTCCTTTGGATCACCTTGGTTAGATAATTTGCTTTTTTCTTCAAAGGCACTTGCCTAACACTTGAGGTGGGTGGTAATGAGAGAAATTACAGGGCTTCATTTAAGGTACTTTTCCCTCTTTAATCTTGTATGTGGAGGCAACTGTGACATTGTGAGGGAATCGATAACCTCTTTGTTGTGGAGGTGAGTTCAATAATGAGATGCAAGAGCATATTTAGTGGAAGACGGACAAGGACTCAGAGACATATTTAGACATTTTCTAATCATTCTACAAAGGTTGATACACCGGATTTCTGACAGTAGGGTGTCAGACTGAATTGACAGTGTACATGTTCCATATATGTATGTGTACTTTATATATTATGTATAATTTAGATTTTTCTTGGTATCTTTTTATAGAAAAATAAGCGCTGCAAATAAAAACATGAATGTAGCAGCTAAAACAAATGGTACTGAATCATAATGAAACTGCATGTTCTTCATAATGAAAAAGTCCTTGGGTTAAAAAAACAAAAACAGTGGTTTCAGTGTGTGTCAAACATCAAGTCTATCTGGAAGGACAAGTGACTACAACTCGATTATCTAACATGCGACGCAAAGCAGGTTCTTGCATCACTTGTTATCACAAAGCATCTTAGTACTAGCTCTGTCCTGCTTGAGTTGACTTGCATTCACATGGAATGATTCTTCAAAGTACTCAAGGATGATAAATTATTCATTGATTTTAGTTTACCATGGCCTGTGACACAGCAGAGCATTTGACTTGGTTGAACATTTTGTACTTAGTGTTAACAGTGCAAACATTCATTGTAAGACATTTCCCGTGTATTTTTAACCAGGATATATCTTAGCTAACAAATCTGTAGTTTCTGCTTCAGGTGCTGAGACAACATGAATGAACACAAACAAATCACAGAGTGAGAAGTAACATAGCATGATGGCTTCAATCAAAACACGGTAACAGTAGGACACCCTTGACTTTGATTGCAAAGACAAAGAGAAAAGACAGCTGCAATGAGAACCTGCCCTGTAGTTCACCTGAGTGATCTCTACCTTCTGTTCTCACATAAATATGTCTCACAATAAAGCTTCGTGCCAGGGCTGCACCAGGTGAGCAGGTGTGTATGGTCCAAATGTAAATGAATGTGTGTGTGACAGAGGAAGAATGCAAATGCTGGAGAAAAACCTAGTCTCACCAGATGATGTCATTTTGGGACATCATGTGAAGCAGGAAACCTGAAAATAGACAAGTGTTGTCATTTCTCAAGCATTCCTTCTCTCTAATTGAACCTATAGGGTGCTTAATGCAGTCTCCACAGCAACATGGCTGGAGTAGACCACTGAATGACACACAGGTCTGCACAGTAATTATGTCTGTAGAATAATGAGAATAAATAGACTTCCTTTCGTAATTATTAAATGACTCAGGATAATTCAGTCATTCTGTGGTTATCTGATAGATCTGGATGTTTTAAGCACAGCGTTTCCTTCAAAAACCACAAGTAAGCATAAGCATAATTAACACAGCAGTCATTAAAAGTATTAAACAAAACAGGACATCCTTAAATTACTTTCACTTACTAGTAAAGTTTTATATCAAATTATTTCTGTGTGCATTTTGGTGGCAGCAGTAGCAGCAGCAGCAGAGTTACTTAGAGTTTCTTTGGAGTACTAAGTGGTCATTACAGAGCCTCATTTTGATGCAAGGTTTGGTGTTCCTGCTGGGTTTGCTGTTGGCAAAGCTCATTCAAACATCAGGAGGGCTGCAGCTGGAGGGAGTGCTGTGTAATAGCCTGTTTGGTTTACATGAATCCATGGGAACAACTTGGCAAAAGAGCTTAACTAGAATCATATACATTACTATTAATAGAGTACCTCGACAGCAAAAGTTTGTGTTCATTTGTATCTTTAAATGTTTTCCTCCATAGATCGTCTAAGGCTACATCTAAAAACATACACTAACTTTGGCTCTGTGTGCCAGTAAACTGGTAATTTAATGACTCGTTTTGTGGCAGACCACTTTTCTCATTAGCCTGTATGTCCTGTAGACTGTGTCTTCAGAGGTATTGACAAAGCCTCTACACAATGAATGTGGTAACATGCAGTGAGGAGAATTATTTTCAATAAACAGCCATACATCACTATCGGCACAGTAGGCCTACAATCAATAATTTGGCTTTGTTGTTGCAAAGTACATTTCTTACATTTTTTAATAACTTTGAAATAACCTTATTGACACATACAATAGTTTATTTTTCACATTTTTGTTCAAGTAATTAAATGAAGGTCCTCAAGCTGAGCGTAAAAAGGTTGGTGAGAGATATTTCTAAAATGCATCTTCTTTATGTCAAATCTGGCAATGCACTGGACAGAAATCATGTGCTGCAGAATTGCAGTTTTTCCTCAGGAAAACTAAAGAGGACTTGTCTGTTGCTGCCTCCTGTTCATAATCAGCACTGCTAAGAACATGTTTATATAATATTACACTGAAATCTATCTTCCAATAATCTCTTTCAATCACAACATGACACAAGGCCACCAAGACCCATTATATCCTGTCAATAGACAATAGACAGAGGTTTGTTGTCACTGCTGTCAACAAAGTAGTGATGGACAGGGTCATGGGAAGAGAGAAAGAGAGCTGGCACCTTCCTCAACAACCATGGCAGAGAAACAGTCATTGTGTCTTATTAACAAGAGAAACTGAGTGTCAGTAAATGTACAACCAGCAGTTACGTTGGTCTGTTGGCCTGTCAAACCAGAACTAGGAGCTGAAAACTTGACAAAACACAGATGTTTTTGCCACGGCCCTCTCTGTATGAGACTGCCAGGAAGCCTTTCAAACACGTTATCAACGTGTGAAACAGCTGCAGTTTGATGGTTTATAGGCACCAAAACTATTTGGTCAGGGTTTAAGAAAAGATTATGATTTGGGTTAAAATAATATAATAAGTCAGTGCTGACCTTTGGTTTAACAGGACACGAACAGAAGTCTCCAGGGTGACTTGCTTTGAGCATCTTCTATTGCCATGGATTGGTTGATATTGGAGTTACTAGGGTACCTTGTGTGTATGAGATGTCAAGGAGCGTGACAACACATTACAGGGACTCGACTGAATTGACTGATTGATTGATTTTTGTTCCTTTTGACTTAAAGATACAACAGTGTAATAGCAGGCCGCTCCGGGACCAGTCAGTGAAAAAATTTTAACTCAAACACAGATGTTCTAGTGCACCTCTTAGCATGCATTTCAAAGCTCATAAAAAGCATATTCACCTCAAAAGAGCTATAACTGTGAACTGCCATCTACAACATCCTTCTTCACCTCTGAGATACTAAATTAGATTCATGAGAAACTGAGTACGGAGGACAAAGCAATTAACGACTCCAGCTGTTCCATGCTAACCAGGGGATCTACGTACTGCATGTCTCAGGTAAATTTGTGGATCACAGCACTGTCATATTGAAAGAACATGATGGTTACTGCCAATCATGCAATGACCTTGAGTCCAGTCAAGAGTAAATGTCAATTTAAAAAGTTTTCTCTGTGATGCCCAGGCAGTTATTCAATACTACAGAATTTCAGGGAAATAATGGTACAGTGTTCTAGTACAAATGCAACGCCCACTAGCATTCCCTCTGGTTTAACAGAGACAGGAAGGATGAAGATAAAAGGAGATATATTGAAATAATGGTCTGAGGCCAGCTTCAATCCTGTCCAGTTTGGTTTAATAACATGTGTCTAAAGCCAAATGTTTATCTTCTGTCTTGAAGTCGTTACTTATGTTATCGGCCACATAATTGCTGCTTGGTTCATTCAAGGAAAAATAGTGAAAAAAATGCCAATTCTCTGATTTCAGAGCTTCAGCTTCTCAAATGAGAGGATTTTGCTGCCTTTAAAGACGTCAGTTTGTGATGGACATTTGGTTCACATTTTTATTCAAATCATATAGACTAAGCAATCAGTCAAAAAAAATAATTGGTGGATTAATTGATAATACACCTTGGTGGCAGCCCTACATCCATTCATTTTCTGCACTGTTCATCCTGTTTCAGGTCACAGGTGGAGCTGATCCCAGCGTACAATGGTACACAAGTCTATTACTGATGGATAAACAAATAGATTCAAAATAACTGGCTTCTATCCATCCAAACTACAATGTGTTTGGACTGCGGGAGAAAACCTGAGCACCAAAAGAAAACCGCAGAGACAACAGAAAAGCAGTTTACTCCTCCCACCACAGAACAGCACATCCTTAAGTAATTCATAAGACTTTTTCCTTGAGCTTCCAGCAGAGCGGTGAAATATCTAAGTTGAATAAAAATGCCTTTTACAGGATTCAGTATATTTATTACCTTGAAAGAAAGAGCTATATCTACTCAGACATTTCATCACCCGTAACCCTGCCAACCATATCTCCACCCAGACAAAAAAAAAAAAACTGTGCAGTCAGTGTAATTGGTGGTCAGCGTCATAATAGACAGGCCTGGCAGAAATCAGGTTAAAAAACAACTTGACCAGCTCCTCTGTGCTTAATCACATGCAACAAGAGTAAAAATGTTGAGAGAAAAAGATATGAATCAATTTATTTTATTTTATTCTATTTTTTTATTCATTTGGTTCATTTCAGTCCATTTAAAAATCTTTTCATAAGGACTTAGAAAGAGTGTGTGCTAAAAAGATCGTAATGTACCGACATTTTTCCTGCTATCGTAGACTGATGAGGAAACATGTGATTACATTTTTATTACAAGCAGAAAATAAATCATTAAAACAGGTACAGTAGTGCAAGAAAATGTCAAAACGAGGCAACCAACCACAGACCATATATAAAAAATGCAGCCAGTTTTGCCAGGCAGCTATTATACAGCATCGCACAGAGACCATGGGACAGGCTGGTGCCTGCTCTCTTGTGTGCATAATTGCAGTCATGTGTTTGAGTGATCACCGACAAATCTCTTTGGAAGGGCAGTGTGATTTATGGTATGCCTTGAATTAGTTAAAATGCCATATGGAAATATGTAAGAGAAAAAGCAGCTTCTCCTGTGTACTGACAGCGTAAATATGTCTCAATCAAAGTAAGGCGTTGTAATAACAATGTTTTAGTGGCTTAACGTCGCTGACCACCTACCCCTACATTAATGGCCAGTTTAAAAAGTGTCATCTATGCACAGAGGAAACTACACACTTCACACCGGACAATGATGGTGGTGGACTGGAAAACTGCTTGGAAGAGAGTAATAAAGCCTTCCATGTAGTTAACTATGCTAAAATGTAGTAAACTGGTAAACTGTGACTGGATTGTTTTTCAATAAAGTACAGTGTGCTGATTTACTGTATGCATCCAATTTCCCATTCAAGGTGAAAAATGTTCAACTTCCCGAAATTAATCTTCATGTCAATTCACAGCCCATTGAGATGCCAATGACTGCTCCACCTCATGCTTCCCATTAAGTCTGAAGGCATCTTTAGACTCATGTACAAGTGTGTGCATGTGTGTGTGCGCACATGCATGTGTGAATTAATTTGTGCATCAGTAAAAACTGTGCCATGGTCACAACTTAAAGTACTCCACACGCAGCAGCTTAGGCTCAATCTGACATCTCACTATTTAGGACCATATGCTCCCACAGTGGCTGAGGGGGACTTTAAAACAGTTTGTTGTCCCTGGATGGAAAGTGACAGCACATAAAGAGCTGGCACCAGGATGCAGAGGATGATTAAAGGGCAATGACATTTAATAGGCAGTCCTCAAGAGCTCCACAAGGACACAGCAGTGTCCTCCCATTCCTCTGATACAACGGTGTACAACAAATCTCTCATATCTACATCCCTCCCTCTCTACATTACTCGGCAACGTCAGTTTGTTTGAGTGTAAGATATGGGCTTGTCAGTATTCACCAGCAAGGGTGGTGCTGTGATAGAACTGCAATTTCCAAGCTGCAGGCTCTCGTGAAATTAGAAATCATCCCTCCCCCTATGGAAGGAGGCCTATTGTACGAATCACTGGCTCACTGAACCTGGGCTAACTGAGATGCTCCTGCAGTGAGAGAGAACAGACACCTCACAACTATTCAGAGAGGAGGAACACTGTTAAGCTCAGATACCTTTCACAGACAGAAAAGGAGAAAAGACAGGAAAGAATCTGTG
This sequence comes from Chaetodon auriga, assembly GCF_051107435.1. NCBI lineage: Eukaryota > Metazoa > Chordata > Actinopteri > Chaetodontiformes > Chaetodontidae > Chaetodon > Chaetodon auriga. The sequence goes on along the minus strand of NC_135074.1, from coordinate 16,368,664 downwards.
AGCCTCTCCCTCCCTCTTCCTCTTTAAGGACGGTGGACTTGTGGGTAACCTGTGCATATGATGGAGTCCATAGAGTGTTTGCTGCGAGAAGTGAGTCTCCTGGTGTGTGAGAGAAGTACCGGCACACTGCTGCAGCCACAGAAAGGTGCTTGTTAGTAGGAGTGATTAAGTTTCTTTGGCCGGCCATTAAGTGTCTAGTTAAGCTCACAATGCAGCATAATAGCTACTGAAAGACCGTTATTGTGTTCACTGCCATAGAAGAGAAATAAAAAGTCCCACGTCATGAAACGTCATTGTTACTGTGTTGGTCCATACTGTGAAAAGCTAGTTACCAGCTATGAGTCAGGCTAAAGTAAATGAAAGCAGCCTAAACCAGAGGAGGAAATATCATGATATGAAGGTGAGACAGTTGTTGGAAATTAGTTTTAGCCGGCCGATTCTAAATTCGATACCAGCCACCATTTTGTTGTCACACTTTTTTCTGGAACTAACTTTTGTGAAAGGCTTGTCTTGTTTTAAGAAAACAAAAATAACTAATACACCTTTTTCCCATAAAAAGTATTAACTTAATATCAATTAACATATGGTTCTCTGTTTTTAATTCTCCCTCCCACTGGGGAGAATCTCTCTCTTGTTAATGCTAAGTATTAACACATGAATAATCAGAACCACTCATGCATAACAATGAGTTCAACCTTTCCACAGTTTGGTGTAGCACGTCGACCTATTTTTAATGTCCCTCCCCATCCAGGCTGTGATTGGTCGGTTCACGAAAAGTGACTTTGGCGAGCTTTCACTTTATGAGAAGTTGAACATTTTGCTTTCAACACAAGGCACCAGATATAGATGAATATCCTGCTAGCCAAACCTTGCTTATCTTATCCTTATTGTCTTCTGTCTTACAGCTGCAAAACCTTGACTAACAGTTTGAACTCGTATCGCTGGGATCAATGGGCTGCTCCCTCTGCTCTCTCTCCTCTCTGCGACCAGTGCCTTCAGGCTCACTGCACTCAGATGTTTCACTGGTAATGGCAGTAAAGGAGAGCAATGGGCAAAAGCTGGATTTGTCCCGGTGCTCCTGATGGCCAGCCTGACTATGTGCCTGATGACTGAATTGACATTTTCACAGAAGGATTCAACTGATTGATAATGCCCCCTCTATTTAAACGGCATCATGGTTGAAAGGTTGATCAAATTCACTCGCCACTTCATAAATTCACCCACGTTTGGCTGGTGGCCAGTGCTAATTTCCAAGCCCGGGTGTGACCACAAAGTGTGCAGTGCTGAAAAGAAATCTCATAAAAATACTCAATTCAAGACTAACAGACTAATCCGTGCTTTGAGTTCCAAACAAACTGACTCTGCAGGCAGAAGATTGGTTATCAAAACTTTAAAATGACTCTCGTGGTTGCTGGTAATATACCGTCACTCATCTTTTTTTGACCTCCAACAACATGAGTGAAAGGCCAAAGAAGGTCAGAGGTGTGGAGGGTCGGTCGACTGGAAGCGTGGGGGGTATTTTTCAAGTTCAAACTGGTGGCAGCAGAGTGCTTTTCAATACATATTCAAGGCTGATCATAAGGCAGTATGATCTGACACTGTTTATACATACAGTTTTTGTTTTAGATCTATACAGTATCAGATCTTAGCTCTTAGCTTTATTGAACATTTGTGCTTCTGAAAACAGAAAGAAAATGCTTGACTTCAGTAAATGTATTCTGAGACAGGAATCCGCGGTTTTGAATACATTTTTACCATTTTACATTCAGTCCAGCTCCTGCATTCATAAGGGATGAGAATATTACATATAATGCACTGTGCATTTTAATTCGTACAACTATAAACAAATACAAGATATTCTGAAATACACAGCATAGTATGCAGAACAAGTCTCTGATATGGCGTTCACTATAAAGAGCATGCACAAATTATACACAAACACAGATAATACCTCTCTAGAGTATTTACTCTACTAATTACTAAAGTAGTACCAGTCTGTCAGACCTTTGGTTTTGGTAAATGTTAAAAAGTACTCAAAAAAAGTAAACTAAAACCTTGAAAACGGCTGATATCTGTGCTGTGTCCTTGAAAAGGCAGAACTAATCAGGCTCACATTCTGACAACCCTGAAATGTCAGGTGTTCTCAGGTACTATTTCTTTTGGGCTTTTATGTCTTTGTGAAAAAATACAAAGTGTTTTGAAGGAGCAACAGCACTGGTAATGCGTGGTGTATTAATTAAAAACAGCAGTGGCGGATATCACATTATGCATAGCTATTTTTTCAATAAATCTAATAACCAGAATGAGAAATCAACACTCCAGGGTTGCAAAAGGTTGAGAGCCAGTACATTTATGATGGACAGGAAAGGCTCACTGTACTGTGCTCTTCAACTCTTCAACATTCGTCCATTTGCCGTGTGTTTGTGGTTCATTGGCTTTTCCTTATCTATATTTTTTAACACTCAACATCAATAGTGCTGTGTTTTTTCAATGCACCTCACCTACACTATACGATAGACAAATGTATTAGTCACCACCCTGTTCGTTTCAGTTCAGAGCACCTGCAGAGCAGCCACCTTAGCCACACTAAACTCCTATATCAGCTACATTAGTCTCATATTTTACCTCCAAGTCTCACATTTGAATGCTTCTGTTTCTCATCTGCGATGTGAAAACATCAGATTTCCACACAATTCAAGCCCAGCACGGAGCATCTCTCCTGCTGCTGCTGCTGCTGACAGCTGAGCACTCAGGCTGACAGTGGACTCTGGAAACTCACATTGGACATCAGTGAAGGAGGTTGTTTCAGCATCTGGTTCAAAAATAGTCAGCGTCGCGATGCCCTCAGTTTCCATTAACCTTCTCTACATCCATCACAGTTAGTTTTGTGGCGAGGTCATTTTGACACAAGACTCTGTAAAGTTTACAGCCTGCCATGCTGTGACTCCTGCTAAAGAAAAAGTGCAGTGATTCGAGTGAAAAAATGTAAGTCAACTCAGGGTATTCTCAACTAATAATTCATCTTTTAGGGGGTGGTTCACTCACAACATGGCTAAACCATATCTTATGCTATAAAAAATGAAAACCTCCAATCACTCCTCTTCAAAATTACAAGTATAACTCACAGTCGTATTGCACCGTGTGAAAGTTCCCACTTTTCTCTTTAGTCTATTTTACTCCATCATGATTTAAAAATGTAATTTTAAAATAACACTGTTGTCACAGAATCTCTCTAGTTGGGACAGGGTTGGGAAAATGTCTGAAACCCTTTGTATTGCTTCTTGTGATGTCAGCTTAACCATTTGATTATTCTCTCTGCGTTTCTCTGTTTCTCTTGTTTCTCCTCAATCAGTTCACCCTTTAAGTGTATGTTTTTGGCTTGTCTGACTCAGGAGGCTTTTTTGTTGTCTGTCCTCTGATATTGCTGATGAATCCGGGTTAACTAAATGACAGCCTCAATCAGCAGTTTCGGGCCCAAACAATCATCACAAACAGCGGATTGAAGGTTCTTTTAGACCTTGTGAAGACTGCTTGCATTTAATTCCCCTCATCATGAAAAGCACAGCTGCTGGCCTGTTTCTGACTGACTGGACTTGCCATGTAACTTTAGTTTACTAATGCCAATACATCTGAGGCAATTAAGTAAGTAATTTGAAGGCATGATTTAGTCACTCAAAAGAACAAATTATTAAAGTGTGGAACTGAATTTCAATAATTTAAGGGAAGGAATTATTGATACCTGAGACTCTGTGGGGAAGACACAGCACCACTGGAACTAATTTGATTAGAAAATAGCCATGCACAGAATAGGCAGCTAAACACCATTATGACTCTCTGCAGAAGGCTGCAGAGGAAGCTCCATTCATACATCCTTAATGGCCACATGCCTTGCAGCCAAAGACCAAGATTAACTGTCACCTTTTTCCTTTTTTTTAATCAGGGAAAGGTCTACACAACTTATTTCAGGAAGTGTCATCTCACATGTAGTGGTGGTCTACACAAGTAATAGGGAGAAGGATGTCCAAAGGTGGAGAGGGTTGAAGGGTTGCTAAGCAGTGAAAGTTGGGAGTGACGGTGCCATGTCAGATGTAGACACGAGGTCAGAGTTCATTAACTATCTCCCCCTTCTAATGAAGCTTTTTCCAGCTGAGGGATTTTAGCAATCTCTGCAGTAATGGCAGTGCAGCATGAGGAGTCAGGAGCCGAGGAGCACAAAGGCAAAGTCACCCTTCACAGAAAGCAGACAGATTGGGTCAGCGTCAACGTCACCCTTTAAAAAGCAGCAGGGAGGAACTATGCACATCTGATTGAATCTGGCCAATTATTTCAAAATCATTCCTGCCAGAGACATCTATGAGCTAATTAAAAAAATACTGGGGGTTCAGAAAGTTTCTGAAAATACCTGTTTCTCTGACTAACTGGAGTCACAGGATCAACAAAACAGACCTACAGTTCTGGAAAATCTAAAATTAGAGCTCTTAATGATTCACATGCCAGACGAAAAGTACATCCAGTGGATGACAAATGATCAGAGGGTTGACTTACATCCCCTGGAAGTCTGTTTTTTGATGTCTATGAGTTTAACTTTAACTCATTCCAAAAAAGACAATGCTATTGAAAATTAAGATTCCACTAAAATTCCTGTTTACATGCAGCTGTGCATACTCTGACAAACGCAGCCTCCCTTTCATTTGTTCAATCACAATCGAGCAAAGGTCGGTGCTGCGATATCTGGGTACATTCAACAACCTGCTGAATCCAAGTTCTTCATCGTGTTAAAAAGTCGGTGTGTTTCTCCTTCCAACCAGAAACTTTTCTTTTCTGCACATAACATAATACTAATAATAATATACTAATAATAGTAGATTAGTACAGTATAGTAATACTATTAGCAGTAGTATATTAAAATAAGATAAAGATAAGGGAAAATTTGCAGTGTTACAGCAGCAAAGTGTGCAGGTCAACATCGTCACTGTTTGTTGTGGTCTGAGGTGTAACAGACTTTCAACCAGGCGGCAGTGAAACTTGTTGGTGTTAAGTTACATTTCTAAACATTAAATTTTATAGGTATTTGTCATGATGGCCATGTTATCAACCTGTTCAAATGTCTTTTGCATTTTCCATTTGGTTTATATGAATTATTTTTCAGTTTAGTTCATAAACAGCAATTTTAAACTTGAGTTTAAAACTTGATGAATTGTTGTGCTGAATTGAGTGAGCATGTTTCCACGACTGCTGCTCCTCCCATGGGCGCTGCCTTTAATGTCTGTTCAACATGACAACAGTAATTCATGTGCCTGTTAATGTGCTAAACAGACATGTGGCAGACACACATAAAGCCGGTGCTGTGTGTAACGTGTACCATGATCAGCCGACAGTCAAAATAATTACTTCAGTCCATCAACTTGCTCATTGGTTTCTTGTTGAGCTTAAGGCCTCAGCTGCTGTGGTGCACATATGGGCTGAATGCATTGCAATTCCTCTGTCACCTGCACCGCAGTACCTTGCATCCACAACCATGTGTATTTGTTTTTATGGGATGTCTTGATTTTGTCAGTATCATTTCCATGGCCTCCTTGATTACATTAGCATACAAAAGAAGCACCCCTACCACTGTGGCATCTGGACTTCAAACAGCAAAAACAGACTGAACTACAGTCTTTTTAATGGTATTATTGTCTGCATGAGACGCACACTTAGGCTCACTATGAAAATAACATGAATTTAAATCTCGTTTCCACCAGTTTTAAAAAAATAACTCACAAGGACAAGCTGGGACATTATGGCTGCCTAGTCAGGTATGAACTTTTGGTGACTTTGCTCAGCGTCAGGGATTAATGCCACCCTACCGAGCTGAATAAGTGCCCATTTACCCAGAGAGGAGAGAGGCAGGACTGAGAGCAATAACCTAAATAGTGCTTGTTTTGCAATTCTGTGTGAACCCTAAATCCCTGCAACAAAATAAGGGAAGAAAGGAGCAAAACAAAATAGAAAGCGACTGAATAATGTCTTCTATCTCTCGTTCCCTCCATAGGAGTCATGCCTGCAAGTACTACCATGTCTGGTTGTGTGTACTGTGATTTACGGAGCCGTGGCAGAGATCCATTAGCAATGAAACAACACACCCTCTATCCAGGAAGTGATTTATGTATTCAATAAGCTGCTCTGGCTTTCATTCCCTCCTTCCCCTCATTTCACTTCCTTGTACTCGACAGCAGCAGTAAGAAAAGCCATTGCATGGGAAGTGGAATCTGCCAGGCTAAGTGTCTTCGGTAGGTGAGAATACAACTGTACTATGAACCTGCTGTAATGGCACTTTGCTGTGGCTGCTTTGCATCTGTAACACACTGTATGTCTATAAAAACCTGCACATAAAAAAACAGTTGTTCAGCAATGCTGAATTGTTGCTAAAAGGTTCTAAACTGTAAACATTTAGGGTACTTTCACACCTGTGGTTTAGTTCTTCTGGTGAGTACTGACTATCGCTCTGCAGAGAAACACAGAGAGGCGTTCTCTGCCCACTTAGCAATAGACATCATTGCAACATTGAACCTATGCTTTAGCTCTGATATAGACCAGGATTTATTGGCTGTGTATAGCCTAGTTTTAGACCGTATTTTCAAAACATCATTACATCTTTAAAAAAAGCATACAATCCTGTAAATAGTTAACACTGCACACCCCAGCATTTACTATATAACTGTTTATTTTACACATAAACACCGCATCAGCTGAGAGCAGAACGGTAGCATACGCGATCAAGTTCAAAGTTCAGTCTAACTTGTTTAATACACCTCTGAGCTGTTGCTTCAGACAAAGGGTAGCTGGTAGCTGAGTGCTGAAGTCAAGATCATTACTGGTCAGTATGTATAAGCATAAATCAAATGGGAGATTTAGTTCATGCGTTTCAAAAACACCAGCTATCATGTATCAGGAATATCTGAACTGGATTTAGGGGATTTTTGTCAGGTGTATTAACACCAAAAAACATTCACTCACTCAGTTCTTTATCTTCTTTATCTATCTTATCTTCATATCCCTGCTTATTTTCTTGTTTATCCTTTATCTGTTTACTTTATTACCAACTGTCAGGCGTTTGCAGTATGTATATGTGCATTTCAGATTACTTTACATGATTCTGAGCAAGCTCTACTGGTGCGGAGCTCCTGCTCTTGTGTGGCTGGAGCTGCCTTGGGCAACCATTTTGTAGCCCTGCTGTATCAGACAGTCCACTACTGAGACGTCTGTAGTTGCCCCTGCTCTTTCATGTACTGAGAAGGAACAAAGATGGCGTAAACCTGAAACACTGGTAAGTATATTACAGTAATATCTATTACAGTGTTTAAGTGCAGTTAAGACTGTTTATTGATAACCTCTACTATACAGGGAGTGAAGGCTGGACCTGTGGATGCCATGGTGGTAATAAAACCAAGAGTAAAGCTTTGTTAAATCTTTGTATGTGACAAGAATGAAATGTTCTTGAAAATGAATGAAGTAGATTGCAACCAGAAAACAACATGATTCTGAGCACCTGCAGCCTTAATCTACCTCATTCATTTTGCAACAAAAAAAAAAAAACAGGGAACGCTTGGCGCCATTGTCACTTGCTACTGTGTCAGTTTTGATTGTTTCAGTCAAGGCTACGTCGTTAACAACAAGCCTCCTCGACACACAACTCAATGGAAGCACAGGTAACAAATACAAAATGCAAGTTGTGTTTTTTGGGTGACTTTCATACACACACAGTGCGGACAAAGAAAGTCTACAGAGCAGACATGTCCAGGGAGAGAGAGACAGAAAGAGGTGTGAAGAGGCAAGTTGATGTGTGTTCAGAGAGAGACCAGAGTGTGTGTGTGTGTGTGTGTGTGTGTGTGTGTGTGTGTGAAGGGAAGGGCAGATTAAAGTAGTTTCTGAGTAAACACTACAATAAGGTGAATTAAGTAGAATTAAAATGATGAAATACGAAATCAGTTATTGTGACAGGCCTAATGGTTTTGGCGCTACATGGACGCAATTTCAGGTGACTGAAAGTGAGTGATGCAGCACTTTACTGGACATCACGTGTTCATTTATCTGCTCAGGTGTCACAAAGGCGTCACCAAGTAATAACTGATTATGAGCTTCATAGTCCAGATTGTAATTTGATATCACAGTATAAAAATGAAGCACAGGTAATGATGAGGCGTCGTTCATCTTAATATTATAGGTGTTTAGTGACTGTTTGGTCACTATGTTTCACTTATTTTCAAATGAGGAGCAGCCAAAATAAACACTCATCCTTTGTAACTCATTTCATCGTCTGAATGCATCAGGGGAAAATCCCTGCAGTCTCATGCAAAGGCCCATTCATGTTACCATGGTTACCAACTCATTTGCAAAAATACATACGTCACTTATCCAGTTACTGTTGTAAGATTACTTTCTCAACAGTTTACAGCCCAAGTATGGGCATAGTTCACCTTTAGTTACTATCAGAAATCCCTGTGGTTGGTCTACTGTGTTTCAAGACCACAAACCCAGACTCACGTTTTCAGGCAGTCTTCAACCAGATTCCAGCGTTCAACTGACAGCGTCCAACACCAATCTAAAGGCACCAAACCAAACGGTTAAACACGCTCAAGTTCATTTGAACTAAACCAAATAGGTTAGTTATAAAAGCACCCTTACAGTAAATGGAGGTCATAAAGCAGAGAATCTCATAACAAGATGGTAATGTTCATTAATTAAAGCAGCAGTAGGTAAGATGGAGAAGAGAGCAGACTTAGCCTGAAAATTTGAACCAGCACTTCCACGTCACTCCCCCTCCCTCTCTGCAGCACCCATGTCTTGCCTCCAAGCCCCTCCTCCCTGCGGTGTCTGCGCAGCTGCCGTGACAACCAGTAACGTTAGCCTTAGCATCGGAAACAAGCTAACTCTGCCCAGCTGCTACATCGCAGTTGCTAACACACCCTACGTGCTGCGGAGTGTTACTGTAACAATCGCTATATTAGCTTTATGGTTACTTGTTGTCTTAGCCGTATATGCTGTTGTTGCAGCGGCGGTATGGGCAGTTTCTCCTTTGCGGGTGGCTGTTGCTCCGCCATAGCTTTCACTAGCCTCCTGACGCCGCTCACAGAGCTGTTTGACTGAGCGGCAGCTGGCAGCATGAGAGGAGGGAGGGGGCGGTTCACAGCGTGTGTGAGTAGTGATTGACAGATGTCAGACACTCCCTCAGACACTCCTCTGGCTCTGATTGGTTGTTCTGTGTCGGGCGCGGTGGTTTCTTGTAAATCGCAGTAGGAGCAGTAGGTGGGACCAATGGAGCCGTTTTTTTTTCACAGATTACATGTTTCATGTACTGCTGTCTGGCCATAGGGACAGTTTTAGCAAATATGACAAAAAATGACTTTTATACAAGTTACCTACAGCAGCTTTAAGGTTGAAAATCCTTTTTATTCTTTATAATCTGATAAAGTACTCTGTTTTTATTTAGTCTACCATTTAAAATCATGGAAGAATTGTCGAGGCTGCAACAGAAATAGCGATGATAAAACTAAAATTAGCTATGTGACAGTGCCAGCAGGGAAAATTACACTGAAAGCAGGCAGATGAGGGAGAAGGGTAAAGGACAAGAGGAGGAGTCTTGAAGGAGAACTGGAGAAGAGATGAGGGAGTGCATAAGAAGAGGCAAGTGAGGACCAAACAGCCAAATCCTGCTGACTACTCCGCTTTCAAACAGCTGGGTATGGAAACTCACAGCAGTCCTTAACATACGGTATCACTGAGCAATTAATCTACAGAGGGAAAGTATGGGAAGGGCAACAGAGAGAGGGAAAAAGAGGTGGCAGAAGGGGTCAAGAAAGTAAGAAATCAGCAGAAATGGTTTGAGGAAGAAAGAAAGCTGCTTTCAGTAACACCCATTAATTTCCCCTAAGACAGGTGTTGGGGATATTAATCCAAATAAAAGAGCTAAGCTTTGCCAGCTTCTCTGCTCCTGATCCAGCCAAAGCTTTGCATATCCCATACAGCCAAAGATGTTTTCAATTAGAACTGAGACAGAGTTGTAATTTAAAGACCAAGTTACAAAGGAGGAACCCAGCCTGCTATTCACCACAAAATAGCTTCCAACCTTGTTCTAAATTTAGTCCCAAATTGTACCTCACTGGTCTATGATTTTTAGATCTGTGCCTAATCTTATTTCTAAATAGAGACACTAATTCTAGCCATTAATTTTGAAGATTTCAAAAAAAACTAATTCTCCTCTCCATTATTATTTGCACTCTGGCCAACTGGTTAAAATCCCAGAGCGGGGACAAGTTTTAAAGAGACAAAGTAAATGATGGAGAATAGTATAGATCAGGGAACTGAATTAAAGGCCCATAACATTATAGCTGCACCAGTAGGCGCTTTATAACACATCTGAACCCACATGACACAGCTGTTTCACTCTGTACTGGGCCAAATCAGACACTTGAGGCACTCATCCCAAAGCTAGCATGGGAGAATGGTCTTAAATGGTTTTCCAGAGTTTGCATTTGCGAAGAATTACACGTTTGGTGGCTTCACCTCAGCAGCTGTTTGAAAGAACAAGGGGAGACTGAAGCAATACTGGTTTAGTCCATTCTTTCTGTCTGCTGTGATAGAGTGCTTGATTGTGAGATTGCACACCTGTGCATATTTAACAGCTAATCAGCTTCCTTTCAGTTCTTTGTTTGAGCTGAAAATTTGACATTTTTTCTTGGATTGGACATGTTCCTTGGTGGTCACAGCCATTTCAGCCAGTTGCCAACAAAATTAAGGTAAGTTAACGGCAAGCCTGCTCGTTTACCAGCGCACCTGTCTTTAGGCAAAACTGATTCATACACAAGAAAGTGAATAAATGATTCCTTATTGTCTGAACTTCTAAGAACTGGCTTAATATAATGTATGTTAGTATGTTAGTGGAGGACACACACACACAATGGATGGGCAAATACAAATGTGAACTGTGGCTTGATAAAAAGTATATGAAAATGAATAATGGTTATTTATCATTGCTGTTGGCTTAAAGTCAGATTCTCCAGCTGTAACACGTTTCCTCTGAATCATGCCACACCTCAATAGAGGTGGCTAGTGTTGAGTCCTTATAGCTCGGCTAGCTATGGACACCAAAACAGAAAATCTCAGAGGAAAACAGAGAATTTAATAAATGTATGAGCAGATTTTGTTTGCTTTCACCAGATTTCCTTAAAACACTCAAGGGGCCGCTCTTTTCTCTCTATCCGTCCTGATGCAAAAATTGCATTCCGCTACCACACGTATTCATTTAAACATCTGGCTCCTGTGTGTTTGCTCTTACTTAAGTATGCAATAGAAAATGTTCCAGTACTCTCATGGAGGGCAATGAGGTGTTTTTGATAGCTGACCTGAGTGCAATAGGATTAGGATCAGAAACAAATCAGGCTTTAAGCATCAGTTCTTTATCCCTTACCCTTGTGGTATCGACTCGTGCAGATAGTTTTGGTTTTGGTTTTTAGATATCAACTGAAGGGGCCTCTGCAGCCAAACCCACTGCAATTTAAATAAATGTAAGATCAGTCGTGGTGCTCATATGTCAAATGTGAATAACTATCATCATTAACTGTTTGCTATCGTTTTCTATTTCTGACAGTGAAAACTATGTTGAGCAATAAGGATCAATAATATTCAATCAGTATTATTCAGACATTACCCTCTCCAGCCTCAGTAAACTGGGTTCATGAGAAATTCTCAGAGAAATGTTAAAGTGCTAAATTGTCTACTGTCCTGTCCTCAAGCAATAATGTAGCCAACACTGAGTGAGTCCATCCCTTCACTTGGAGAGAGCCCCCTTTAGTTACCGAACTCCTTTAAATGAAAGTCAGAGATTTTTTTCACAGACAGTATAACAAACAAATTGGTGGGTGAAGATTGGTTAGTTCAAGTTCAGTACGTGATTTCGTATTGGAGATTCAACAGTAAAAAAGCTACTGTGGCCAAATGAACGAGTACAATTACAATTACAATTAGTCATTTGGCAGACACTTTTATCCAATGCGACGATGTATTCACACACCAATGGCGCAGCATTGGGGGCAGTTTTGGGGTTCAGTATCTTGCCCAAGGATACTTCAGCATGTGGACTGCTGAGGCCAGGGTTCGACCCACGGACCTCCTGATCGGTGGACGACTGCGCTACCTCCTGAACCACAGCTGTCCCTTATACTACTTAGTATATGTGGCTTATAAACTAAGTACTTAAGGAAGCAACTGAAAAAATGACTGTTCTGAGTTTCACGCATGCAGAGCCTTCTATGTGCATAATCAGAGCATGAATATCTAGCTTTGACTGTGTACAATAGGTTGTATCTGCATACTGAATGTGTTGAGCATTTGTTGAGGAAAAATCCTCCAGCTGACTGTCTTTCTTCAGTATGTGGCACAGAGGTGGTGCTATATGTGCATGGTTAAGTATCTTGGACAGCCCCTAGTGTCTTCAAACAGGCACTGCAACACATGTGAGGGGGAAGACTGAATAGGACATGCAGTTGTCCTACTACTGCGCAGTAATGCTAGTACTGAGAACCTCCACAAAGTTTTACACTCACAGTCCAGGTCCGAGCAGCGGTCTGATTATTTTTTGAGGAGGTGGACTGGAATTTGCTGTGATACACCGACCGAAGTAGGCAGAGAAATAATCAATAGAATTACATGAAATAGGCTGAACCACACAGAGCTGCTGTTATGAAAACCCTAAAGGTTTGTCTATTTAGAGCTCAACTGCACTGACACAGAAAAAGTTGCACAGCTTTATTTACTGTACATGCATGACTCATCTGAACTGGAGCATCTGTTGCAGAGGCACGACAGGCGATAAGATAATTTTAATGTTCTATTCCGCTGTGTAGTTCAGAGGCACCTCAGTTAATGAGACTCAGTCTGTCTGGTTTTGAGTCTGACTTTCAATGCACCACCCACTGAGTTCACATATTAAAATTGCACCACTGGGGAAAGTTCAGTCAGCGGAAAACAATGTGTCATTTGCACCCATGTGAAATGATACGGATAGAAGGAGAAAATGTTATCGTTTGGGATAACCATAGTCATTAGATCATTTAACAGTGAAGTAATTTTAATTTATCATTTGTCTCATCAAGACCTTCTGACTCACACTAATGCCAGAGAATCTGTGATTACGCTTCATTTCACCAGTCTTTTCCAGTTCCCCAGGCTTCCCAGCAACACCTCAGTCTGAACCCAGTTTGAGCGTGACGTGAAAGTGCATGTATGCCCCTGATTATCGGAGTATGGAGAATCACTTTCAGTGTCCACTCAGTTACTTTCAAGGCGGTTTTCCTCCCTTGACCTGTCCTTGCACTGACCATTGTGGTAATTATCTAATCTGTGTGCTGACGTCTCCTCAAGAAGGCTGAACTATAATTACTTTAAGAAGCCTTTATTAGAGATAATGGACCTTCAGCGTTAGATCACATCTAATTACAGCTGCCAAATTAGGCTCTAATATCTACACTCAACCTGCGAGAGTTTTACAAGTGTTGTACAAGTCGACGAATTAAAATGGGGACTTATCATAAGGAGAGCGATATAAATGAAGCACAACAGTATAAATGTGTATACAAGCAGAGAAGCATAATCTTGAATGCTGTAACACTAACGTATAAATTCCCTTTTTTCCGAAACTCTCCCTAATCTTATTTGATGATTAATACTTTTAGGGTGCAACATGCCCATCATACACATTTGGACACAAACACACTGCTAAACAACACGGAACTGACTTGCAAATGGATGCTTATTTTGATGTATAGAAATGGCAACCAGAGTACTTAAAGATATACAGTACAGTCAGGGTTCATAGTATTTTTACTGCTAATTATTACTTCAGTCACCCTCACCATCAACTTGCCATGTACTAGTAGCAAATTATCAAGGTCATGAGTTACTTTCTTACAACAATTTATTTTTGAACAGAAGATTAATTACACAGGCAAATGTGAAAACAGTAACAGATATACACCGCCTCAAAGGAGTCCAAACCATAGTTAGTGCATGTGCAAAAATCTTAAAATTTGCTGTAACCAAAGGCTAGAAACATTACCTCTGATGTATATAATTTTCTATACATTAGCCCCATGACTGCACAGGCTTAACTCCAATTGGATGACTTCACTGTCTACCCACGGCAAACAGAACACAGCAATATGTAAGTCAACCGTTGCTGGAACACCTTTCAATGTAATGCATTTCGATACAGCGCCATGACAGACTTAAGCCTCACAAATACACACAGCTGAATCAACAACACTCTGACAGGATGTCATCAAAACTTGAACAGTACAGGCTTCAAGAAGGTAGTATTTATAGCAAGGTTCGTGCATTAAACTTTATCGCACAGTATTGACTAGTGTTCCTGTTATTTTGTCCACCCCATGTGACATTTAATGCAAGGCTGTATTCCCAGTGAATGCACAGCCTTCTGTCTCTGGAAGGAAATCAAATTAGTGATGCTCTGACTTGGCTAATTTGCCATTTAGATAAAGATATGCTTCTTTCACTGAGAGAGAACATTTGTTTGCATGGTTTTAGGCTGAGCCCTGGTGGCAAAAAGGCTGAACTACAGATTCACGCACGCACACACAGACACACATGCATAAACACTACTTGCCAAACCCGAAGCTTGGTGTCAGTTTTCACCCTAAAATTTAATGATTTACATTACGGGGACTTGCGTTTTGTCCCCACAAGTAAGGTGAGTCTCCACAATGTGACTGTGTCAACAGATTCATGTCTCCTTGACGTGAGTAATACATGTTTTTCTTCTAATTTGATCTTGTGGAAAAAACATCTCCTCTAGGCTAAATTGTCTGCTGCAAGTTGAACGTTGAAATAAAAATAAGTACACACAACTGAGATTTTACCTTGTCATTTTATCGTAATGGAATTTCTTCATGTGGGAGTAGGAATTCATTAAAATATCCAGCAAACCTATTGAAGCATCTGGGTATTACAATGTTTAATTTTGGAGGTGGCTCATGGATATTTCTCACATTTGGTAAGTAGAATTACTCCCACTGCATTTTATGCAGCCTCCCTGGAAAAATTGTTCTCATGAAAGTGCATAAAGAAATTCAAGAAAAATACCTATGAACCAGTTACCTCGCAGGCGATTCTACCTCCAAGGTTCACCAAATTCAGTAAAATGATTCACTTACCAGTGGGACCTTACACAAAGATCCAGTGACAGAGCAGGCGCAAGCTGAAGGTTAGCAGCAGGAACTCAGTTGACATGTGGCCGGTTGGTCCACATCCTCGGACAAACAGGGCACTGTTCAAATGGCAGCATCAACATCCTCATACACAATAGATGTCCTCTTTGGAAGAGTCCTTCCAAGCCCAGGCCCTGGCAAAATGTCAGTTATGGGTAAATAAAGAATACACATGTAGAAACACTGTGAATATGTCTCTCAAATTGATTAGAACTGTTAACAGTAACCATGTATTGGATGCAATATTATAGCAATATTAAATGCAATATCATATCTGGCTTGACATTCACATGGTTCCCTGCAGCTCAGCTGTCAAACAAATAGGATACTGGTGTCTAAAGTAAACAGGATGGGTGTATTCTCTCAAGTCAAAATTATACAACAGGTTTTTTTTTTTTTTTACACTAGTACCTGTCAGCAGCTACGGCACATCAGTCACATCAGGATGGTATCTTGAGTCATTATCGTACATGCCATGTCAAGCTGTTCTGATGGGTATTGAGCTTCCTGATGGCAGCTCGCTTGTGTCGCAGGTGTCACTTTTATTTAGGGGCCTGAGTTGCTGTACACAGGAAAGAAAAAGTGCATGCACACATTATGCTTTCTGTATGTTGACGTGTTAGGCAGCAGCAGATATGTCACTTGTCAGAACAAAACTTGTCTTGCTTGAGATGACACGTGTTGCAGGCCAAGTGGAGCAGTTTGGGTCTGAACACTCATGATGGCTGTCTCGGTCTGTTTGGCACACCTGACATGCAATCTCTCTCTCTCTTGATTCTCAGAGTACCAGTATGCTAAATTAACTGACAACAGTCTTCACAGATGCCATAATGTTCAAGTCATTTGATCAAAGTCTCTCTTCGCTGCTGCTCTCTATGTCTGGCTTGTATCTTCTGAGAACCTACACACAAAACAAGTCTATCTGGACAAGAGTTCTGTGTGCGTCTGTAGCTACAATTAAGGAACAACAGTTACTGTGTGTCAAGTTAGTGCCATGAAACAAGGTTAGCACTTTTCTAGTAGATCATTTAGAACTGACTTAATTCAACATTACTAGGCTACTTCTTGTGATTTATCAAATTCAACATGTTCGTAACAGTAGAACTTTAGAACTTCTCACCTGTGAAATGTATTCCCTGTTGCTTGGTTTTGGCATTTCTTTTGTCAAAGAGCAGCACAACAGTCCCATATTTTCTACTGTTTGAAGGGTCAGACCTCTGGAGCACCATGACAGGATCAGAGACACATGTCACATGCCCAACAGGTTGTAATATCCAAGATGGCGGAGGTCTTCTTCCTCACTGACCTACTCAAACACTCCTCAGCTGCACTGTGCCCGCTGCTGCCACAGGTGGCTGGACATGAGATTACAACAGTCAGTGCCTGAAGAAGGAACAGGTAAGGAATTTTCTGTCATAACTTATTTGAAGGTATAATTAGTGTAATGGACTGTGAACCCTGTTGTGACTTTGTTGTAATGTGCCATCAAGAACTGCTTCAGCTCTCTTGATATTGCTTATCGGGAAAAATTACACACAGAAGAGGTATTGAAGACACGGATTGATGATTGATTCATCTGATAAAATCTTTTATTTGATTTTAATCATGTAGACTAATATTTCTTTCATTCGCCATCTGTCTCAAGGTCTCTATCAAATCAATCTCTGAGGAACATCAAATATAACAAGATCAAGCAGATGAAAAGGAAATGAGAAAAACAGTCAGGAAGACAAAAAGACATTGATTTTTTAACAGATTTAGCTCACTTCATATTTCATTTTATAGAATTAAAACTTGCCATGTTCCTAAACCAAAAAAACAGCTAAATCCCTTTTATTTCATATCGCTAAGTTTTCCAGCATGAGAATGTGGAAAGGTGTTCACTTCCGGTATACACAAAAATGGTTTCACTGTATTTAGTACAGTTCTTAAGACATTAAGTGCTCCTCTGAATTATGGGTAAAAGGAAACTCGGGAAAACAACCAACAACAGAGTTCTTGTTGAGTTTAAGACATACAGTATTTCCTTATACCTACTTACACACCAACAGGCATGAGTATAAAAGAAGAGAGGGAGGGTTTGCTCAAAAGTCAGAATGCAAAAAGGTTAAATTCATCCCGGACTGCTGTCACATAAATACTGTTCTACAAAAGTAAATATTGATTTAAAGGCATTTTCACTCATAGCAGTCTTTCATACGTCACAACTGGCCACTTTCTTATGACAGCATTGATTTTAATAATCAGCAAAGCATTCCATGTGATTTGCAATAACACAGTAAAATTAGGTAATCTATGCCATCTGGATGTTTATGCAAACATGTTGCAGCACATCTGCAACTGGCTTACCTGCACTCATCTGCAGTCAGTCTCACTTCCTATTCCCAAGCAGTTCATCATAACCTATCAACGGCTTTTATGCCACAGTGAAATGAGAGTATGAGGCTTTTTCCGAGACAGATGAATTCATTTCATGTGTGCAATGATTTAATGACTGTTGTTTCATGGGACTTTTATGGAATAGTTCCTTGTTTTGTTTTGGGCACGGCCTGCACTGTCTGATTTCAAAACCGGACAAAATAAACTAGAAAAGCTGATGACGACGGTCTGTGCAGTGATTCAGATAAAATAAGTTCAGCTTCAAGATAAAGCATGTCATAAAAAAGGTTTATTTGGATCCTTGGATGCCCCGATCTTACGTTAAATACAGAGTTGACCTCTGTACTTCCTGTCACTGCTGGAATAATTCTGGCATGCACGTGTGTAGTTTATTCCAGTAACGATCAGAAGACTTGGTTTTGTTTAAAATGTACTATAAGCACATTTTTATCAATGAACTGTATTCTGCCCAGAACTTTATTTTGTTAAGCTTGTTATGTTGCTCTATCAAACACTCTGTAGCTGACTTAAAATGTAATAAGATTGATGACGTGAAGCAGCAGTTTTTAAATTATATGATTATGAAATCAGCTTTTTAAGGTAAATGTCTACCTCTGCACCATAACAAACTGGATGATTCCAGGTACACTGATGTTCCACACTGATATGTTCACACTGAGCACAGTGCTTCTGAAACAGCTTTTTGGGAAACAACCGTGCTCTGTGCTGTACTGTGCACTCATATTCACAACGTTACACAAAGACATTGGGGTTTGTGCATTTAGAACTACTTAGAGCTGATGTACAGTAGAACCTCTCATCAGGTCAATAGTTTACATGAACTTTGTATTTTATTCATGAATTGCACCTATTGGGACCATTAAAATGTCTTAAGGCCAGTAAACAAACAAAGGACTCCCCTTCTTTCTAGTTTAACTTTACAAGAAACGGTGTCACGTCTTCCAGCAGCAAAGAGAATTATTTTGTGACAAAGGTTTTGGGGTTGTATGTTCACTGAATCGTCAGCACGTCTTAAAACCACTGGGCGTGGTATAAAACTGCCACTCTTATGTCCATCCGCCTGCAAATATGAATTCACTTAACTTTTTGTATTTGGGTTGTGGTTTCTTGTTGTTTTCTTCAAGAAAAGAGAAACTTGTAGTTAAGTCAAAGTTCATAGTTTTAAGTATTTAACAACTGTTACAACACAGTACTATAATAACCACCCATTACTGTTATGTCTACTAATGTCAACCAAGTCAGTGTACTGTAAGTTGAGCACCCAAACAAATATTGGATAAAGGATAAATGCTTCCCCTCTATTCAGATATGTAAAGGCAAACATTTCCATCCATAGGTTGCATCATCATAGAGACTGCTCAAGCTTTAATGCTCAGTTGGTTTCAACTTAAAAGGCAGATACACACAGCATTTAGTCCATTTTTTAATTAACGGGAACTACAATTTAAATTCCTAAAAATGATTAACAAACCAAGGGCAGTCAGTGTGTGTTGTTATTGTTACGGACTTCATGTGACACTGTGATGTGTACCTTGATATGGTATGGATGTTTGAATGGCCTGACATTGATGTAGAAGCTAATGGCCTATCGAAGGAGATAAGATACATGATGTCCTAATACTGTACATGCTCGTATACACTGTGGTTTATACTTAACCATCTGACAGGAAGTATTTGGTCCTCTCAGTTCAAACAACAATGCTACCATTTCTCTCCTCTCAATTGATGCTGATTCACAAAAATGTCTAATCCTGGAAAAAAAAAAATTACATTTTCCATATTTAGCATATCCTATTGACATATCTACATAGAAGTGATGCATGTTACTTACTTGGGACATCATCAATAGAGAATGGCATTTTTTCTTAAAAAACAAAAAAAAAACCCCAAAACATAACGTTGTCTGTTCCTTTAAGTCAGGAGCTGCAAAACACCAATGGCATGTGAAAAGAAATCAGTGGGTAAAGAAGATCGGTCCATTTTACAGTACAAACATCAAAAATCAGTCCAAAGGAGTACCATTGTGTGCCTCTGTTGAAGACCAATGCACGGTTACCCATCTCCTGCACGAAAGAGGGCAGAATTAAAACTAGAACTCAAACACGTCGTTCTGCTTCTTCGCCAGCTTGGCCACCTCCTGCCGGATAGCCTGCACGAGTGCAGAGGTGGAGAGGCTGCTCAGGGGCATGCTGTCCATGTCCTTCACCACCTGGGGCAGGCTTTGCTGGGAACCTGTGCTAGGGGCAGTGGGCGGCTGCTCCAGTGCCTGGTTATACTGCAGGGGCAGCCTGGTGGGGCTCCCCTGTGGGTAGCGAGGATGAGGAAAAGCCTCAACATACCCAGGCAGGGGCAACTGGAAAACAGGATAGACATGAAATCAGTAAAACAGTAACTTCATATCATTACTACCCACGAAAATAATGGCTGCCAATCAGACAATTAGAAGGATACAGTATATGCGACACTTTTTTATTTTGCTGAGTGAACATTTTCTCTTGCACCACTATTTTAGAAAGACTTAAATGAGTGATAGGGGAAAATATACACAACTATATCTGGGAAAATCATTAGAAATAAACCAAAATAACAGGGAAAGTAATGTGTGGAGTGTGGAGATCTACTGCACAACTATATGATGCTGAAATGGATTTTGGTTCAAACAGTGTTTGAACTCCAAAATGGACTACTTTTGTGTACTGAATAGAAAATCTTCATAAGTGTCAGATTTACACCACAAGAAATGAAAAAAAAGAAAAAGAAAAAATAAGTAAAATAGGTGTTCATTTAGGAAATGTTCTCAACTACCCCGGTATTTTGTTGTGTCCACTCAACGGCAGCCAAAAATTCAGATCAGCAAATGGTTTCTAAATGACACTGGTTCTGCAAAAAGACACTGCGTGAAGGCATCTGGTTGAAACAGGCAGACAGACAGGGAAGAAAAACAGAGCATTCCATACAAACAAGGAGAGTCCTGTGCAGGGGAGGGGAGGGAGGGTCACAGGGGTTACAACAGATCTGACAGGACGAATGGAACCCGCCTTATTTCAATGAAAATCAGAGGAGAGAGTAGGAGGATGTTTTCAGTCCTTTTCAAGGGTAGATAGGGACATGAGCATAAAAAGACTTTTTGAATCATTGTTGGTGCCATTGTGTGATGGCCTGCAAAAAAACAATGTTTTTATATAGACTTCACCCACACAGATGTGTTTCCCTACTAATCTCCCGTTTGTGTTTTGAGGGTTTATAGCATTTCAGCTGCTGTAGCTCACTGTCTGCCTCTGGAGGGTGACGTTATGAGACATCCTGACAATCAGGGGGTGAGGGCGGGGTATTTAAGCTCACTACAACAATTAGAGCATTCGTTTTGACAGTTTGACTTGTCTGTATTCAATTATTATGTATACACATAAGCCAGGACACTGGGCTTGTGTAGTGTCAGTAAGAGTCTAAAATAATACTCACTGATTGAGTCTCAACTTATAACTACTCCACTAACAAGAGAGAGATTCTTCTGTTGGACATTAATTCTGTAAGAAAGTCAAACGTCTGATTATAAGGACAAAGCGCTGCTGGGGTACTGGGAAAAATGCTTGAAACCTGAGACTGTCCTATTTTAGTCATCACATCTGGTCATGTTACTCTACCACTACAAAATGCTCAGTTTTCTTTTTTTTTTTTGATTATTTTTTTAGTCAGATTGGGTGCTTACTAAGCAAACAAAATGGTATTCCTTACAGAGTCTGCCCACTGTGGGGGCACATCCTCAGGTTCAGGTGGATAGGACATCCAGGAGGGACTGTGGTAGGAGGTGGGTGGTGTGGAGACAAAGTATTCTGAGTAGCCGGGCCTGGTGGCTGGGATGGCGTACACGGCTGTTATTGGGTTTCCTACACAGGAGAAGAGACTGACATTCACTGAACAAAGCACATCATGGGTCACTTTGGCAAGGTCAACTCCTCGTATGCTTACCTGAGTAGTTGGACACAGGCTGCTCTGCAGTAATAGATGGAAGTGCTGCTCTAGTAGTTGGCGCATATGGGTTGTTGTCATGTTGACTCTGCATTTCAGTGACAGATGTCTCTGAGCTCCTTCCCTTAGGCCCCAAGTCAGAAGTGGAACTACGTTGGATGGAGATTGGAGAGAAAAAAAACAAGAGTCACTGAAGTACTTGACCAGTACCACTAGATGGCAGACACACTCCATGTGGAAAAGTGAGTACCTCATTAATATTCTTGCCTACTCCCATTGCACTAGTTCAATATTCAAATTTATACAAGCCCTAAAATCACCCTGGCCACAGCACATTACCTAGTGAATATCTAGTCCCTGAATATGAATTTGAATGTGAATAAATGTGGAATATCTGATGGACTTTGGGATGCTGGTCACATTGTGTGGATGTCTGTGTCTGCCTGCATCTTCATGTGTGTGTGAGAGACTTATTCAGCCTTACCGTCTCAAGGAAGTCCCAGGAGGAGGTCCAGTGCGAGGCGGCAAAGGGGGAGGAGAACCCATGGCCATCTCAGGGAGCTGGGTGAAGTGAAAGGCCTTAAACAGATAGTGAAAGGCTTTTAAGGTTACGTAAACTCAATCGCGGTTCTTAAGAGAGGGCAAAGAATGTCATCCCACTTACCGGTTTGGGCAGGCTGCACTGATACACATCTGCACCATAAGATGGTACCCACTGCAAGCCCCCCCGTCCACAGCTCATAGTACCCGGGGCGCTGGTCACCACATCTGCGTAGGGGAGGGGAGGCGGCGCCTGGCTGTAGTGGTCAGGAGGAGGGTGGTGATGGGAGTGCCTTCCGGATGTGGACTGGCCCCCTGAAGCCAGGCTGAATGCCTCCTCCAGCAGCAGGTGCATCTGCTGTCGCACTTCATCAATGGACGGCTGTGAGCTCAGAGTGGATGTCTCCGAGTGGCCTTTCAAGCCCCGGCCATACACGTATCCCCGCGGCCCCATTAAACGGTCAACATTCGTCTCCTCAATCAACTCGGGCTCAGTCTGAAACATATTGAAACACGATCACAGGAGAGAGTGAGGCGCTGCTGTGAACTCAACACACTTAGACTCGCTAACACAGAGAAACAGTGTAAGCTGAGCTGGCAAAATGTGCGAGGGAGCTGACTGTTAAGCAAACGGCGTTCTAAACAACACGGAAGCTGTCATACATACAAGAATAAAAGGAGACGTGAAACTAAGTAAAGCTTCCTGTAGTTTCATGGTGATGGCTTGTGTGGGTGAAGCTGCAGCACCCGCCACCTGGAGAGGCATGTTCTGATTTACACCTGGATCAAGTATTAGGAAATGAAACCTCCCCTCAATGAATTAGCGGGATATTAACAGGTACAACCTGAGAAAGCTGGAAAATTACAACTTCTATAAAGTCTCCTGTCATTCTCTCAGTGGGTTGTTGACAAGCTGCTGACTGAGCTAGAAAAGGCTGTCAAATGTTACTCGGTTTCTGATGCTCGTCAGCTGGAGGAGTAGGATCCAGCGGTGTTACTGCATGGTCGCAGTGGGTTCAGCAGCAGAACCAGGCACTTTGTTTCAGTGAGTGCTTACCTGCACTTTTCTGTACATCAACAATAGCTGGACACTGCTATTTTGTATCTATTTTGCTTTTTCTTTCCCACACCGTATATGATCTAACCATCATCCTGGCTCTTTATCTTAATTATTCGCCTGCTACCTCACTCTCTCCTTTCCATGTTATTTCCCTCCATCTTTTTCGTACCCTCTACTCATTCTCCCTCTCTCAGCCTCTGTTATCTATGCAGTCCTTACACTCAGTGATAGATGAATACGAGTCAAGGCTGCCCTACTTCCTGTGTGAATAGAGAGTAGCCACAGGAGACCTAGCGTAGTGCACCTCATAAATCAGCCCCCCCTGCAACACGGAACGGCAGAGACTTGCATCTGCAGTGATGGTGCCTGCAGCTACACTAGTCCCATTGTAATCAACAGGGCCAGGAAAAGGGACTGTGTAGCTTGTACTGGCTATTGTGCCATATTTTTAACAGAGCTGGACAGTTGGCGACTCTGAGTTTAGCCACAGATGTACAAACCGAAGAACTACTGTTTCTCTGGAAAATCTCAATTTGTAGAGCTTGTCGAGAGTCTTGTGTGATATAATTCTCAAGTTTGTCATGTTCAGACCTGTGGCATTTTGCTCATGGCAGCACTGTGTCATCCCAAGAGACTGATATATCTAAATCAGAAGCACAAGGCTATTTTCCCTCCAGACATTTAACTTTCAATAGTAAGAAAAGCATCTATATATATAATATGTAACATTATATAATGACATTTATTTTCCATCTAAGTGTCCCAGTAAGCCATGCCAGTGAACCAGCACATCTGTACCACAGTCAGTTCCACCTGTGTTCACTCCTGCTGTGTCTGGTCAAAATGGCAGGCAGGTCAGTGGCAGTTCAGTGAAATACTTCTACCATTGCTCATATTTTTTACAAAAGGACAGCTCAGAATGAAAACACTTTTCAGGAATGGTCTGCTCCATTACTCTTGGGAGCTCACATGCTAGTATTCATGGGAGAAAGAGCCGCATACTGAGCAATAATGGAACAATAAAAGAGTGGAGGCATACACCAGCCATCCTGAGATGCATTACGTATCAAAACGACAGGACCTTATAAATCTTCACCCTTAATTATGAATGAGCCACCTCTTCTTTCAACTTGCTGGTACACTTGAAACAACAACTGAGTAGAATATGTCTTATTTCTAGCTCACTAGTTGTGTCTTAAATGGGGCAATACAGCACAGATGAGCTCTGATTGATAAGAATCTTTCTATTTTTCCATTTTATCTTGCTGCACTGAAAACCGTGACAATGGCTTTTTTACACATATTTTCAATTTATCATGTAGATTCGGTAACAAGCACAAAACCATACAAATGAACAAACATTTATACATCTGCAGCACATCATTAATGCATATAAAAAGTAAAAACTGTATCTTGTTTTGAGGCAGGGGTCAGTGGGTGATGACATGTGACTCATGACATGTGACTCACATCGTAGCCGCTGTTGCGAATGCCTTTCCTGGGTCTCTCCCTCATAACAAGCAGGTCCATCTCTGTTCCTCCAGGACTGGGACTACTCAGACTCTGTCTGCTGCGATAGGCCGTCTGCCCTACCTGCGAGTGCCTGCCAATTTGAGCAAAGAGTGGATTTAGTACAAATCAGATATGGGGTATGGCTGTTGTTAATTGAAATCCTTTCAATTCAGCTTTCTCACTTTCAGCCATGGTTTCAGAGTGCCTTTGGGGAAAGGTGGGTGGGATGTGGAGGTGGTGGGGAACACAGTAGGGGAATGTATGTGATTCCCTTTTAAAAGGGTACATAAAGTTGCAGTACAGACCAAATAGATGCGGCATGTTAGGATATCTCATAAGGACATCAAGTAAAAGAGCTGAATCAGGACTGAGGATATCCTTGAGGTGTTGCACAGCAAAATGCAGTACTGAAAGCAACTAGCAAAACTGATAGCTGATGAGCCACACAGTAGTTTTAACAGTAAATAGCTGCTAAAATCCTTATTTGGCTCAACGTGGTGGGATATTAAAACAGCAGGTCTATTCAACCGTTCGCTAAGTCAACACACGAGCTAAAATTCAAATGTTGCTTTCCACTATGGAGGCTAGAATGATGTAATCTTACAGTAATCTCATGTAAAAAGGATGTTTCCCCCCTTGCTGTGAGTCTGTCAGAACCAAAGACCCTGTCCATCTTTATGTGCATCTGTAAAGCAGACGCAGCAGGACAGAACCAGTGTAGTGGACTGTCCGACACCCTGCCAATCCTCTTATCTCCATGAGGGAAGCTCAGGACTTGGATCAAACTAATCAGACAGGCCTGATGGATCGCTCACTGCCTACTAAGACAGGATAATGACGACATTAGAGGAGACAGTTTTAGTTATTTATAAGCTAATTGGGCAAGGCAGATATCAGCAGGAACGGATAACTGGCCCAATCAACCAATAGGAAATGCCACGTCACCTGCGCCACGCTCCAACTGTATCCTCACACCCTTAAGTAAGCATGGATTTTCTTTTCTGTTTACACTCAGCCAAACCCAGGTTCCACTTGCTTTCCCACTCTCCCCTCACCTCCTGTGAGACTTGACATAAGTGGAACCTCGCTCATCATCAGGCTCCAGTGGTCTGCCATGCTCACCGGCTGCCCTCTCATGGCCGTGCCGCTGCCTCTGCGCCAGGGCCCGACCGCTGCTGCTGCCGTCGGTGGAGGGGAAGTCATAATAGCCCTTCCTCTTAGCCTTCAGCCTCAGCTTGTTCCTGTAGTGCTCAATGTCTGACTTCTGCTTCAGAGCCAAGTTCACCTGCAGAGAGGAAAGGGCGCGGGGGTGCAAAGAGACGCAGGGAGATGAGAATGCAAACACACACGAGGTTCTCCTTGCTGTGTGTGGTACGACTGCTTTGTCTTAAAATGCATGTGTGGATGAAAGATCAGTGGGTTCATGAGAATAATAAACTCTGAAAATGAATGGCGCATCATATTACTGGACCAATTGTTCTCAGCTCTTTGATCTCATGATAAAAGTCGGTCCATCGTTCAGGTTCTCTGGGGAATAACATTTGGATGAGTTTACAATATATCTAAGTACAGTGCTGCAAGAAAATGCCCCTTTTGAGTGTTAACAACTAAGTTTTTTAACACCTGATCATATTCTGATGTCATCATCAGAGGTCCGAGCTTCATCACATGAAATCAAACAAGGCCGTAAATCATGTAACTAATTTTAAAGGACACTGTAAATTCTCTCCCATGAAAAAAAAAAATCTATTATATTGGACATAACTGATGTCAGAATGGAGCACCTTTCTAAGCCTCTTTGGTTTGGTTTGGTTTCAAATCTCAAGATCTCTGTATTAATTAATATTCAAGTTTAGATAAGCAGTTAGGGAATTACAGTTAGTTCTTATCTATTTAACATTTAAAATGTCAGCTAATCTGCTTCATCACGACTGCATGGTTGTGGTTTAATCAAGTCTGATTGACAGGTCTGGCAACACAAGTAAACAACTCCACACACGTCATTACATTTTGATTCAAATGTCGCCCTCTTCCCATTCCTGTAAAATGTGCCTAAAATGATCTTCCAAGGCATACCCAAAGCTGTTATTGAACCACTTGGTGTACATGCATGGTTTCGGTCTCTTCTGAAATGTGACACTCGGACGTTTTATTCCCAGCAGTCAGAATCACTGCAAATGCTACTGGCAATGAGTGATACAAGTAACACACTGAAGTAGGTTTCTATTTTGCAAATAGATGCTTGCAGATGACTATCTGGGACTTATTATCTGCCAAACACAATGGAACCACAGCATGAAGCCTTACCCGAGTCCAAGTTCAATAAAAACTGATACTTGGATTTTACATACTTTTCTTCTAATAGTATGTCCCGGCATTCTCCAAAATTGGAAATTGACTATATATTTATATATATATCTTTATATTGAGGCCATTTACTATATCTATCATTTCGAACCCTGTGTAATATTTGCACTGAATTCCTCGATTTGGCTGTAAATTACCCACTGAAGCTGCAGATCAACATTTTTTAATTTTCATTGGCACTACAAAGTGCCAGCCATCTGCACAATCAGTCGAAACTTGCTCGATCTTTACACAAAAAAAGAGAATGAAGCACTTGTTGGCTATTATCGGCTGTGAACATGACATGGAAGATCATATTTGGTCAAGTGAGATGTCAATCGAAAGGTTAGAGTGCATTAAATGTTTTACTGGATTTGATTGTCCGGACCTTTGCCAACGCAACCAGACTGTTTTTGTGGTATTGATTAGTGGATTACGATGACACTTCATCTGTGAGTGGCCTCAATTTCATATTCGGTTGTTTGTTTTGTTGTTGCCATTGATTGTATCTGCTGTCGTAATTATATCCTGAAATGTTTGCATCAATCGAATCACGAGAATCGTATCTTTCCAATGATGTATGACTTGAATACAAAGTTAAACTTAGCATTTGTGTCCATGGTTGGGCAGACCATTTAACACTCTGAAGGCCTGAGGGCAAAGATGGCTTTTCTTTGTCTTTTTGCCTTTATATGCAGCAAAGGGCTCTGGGCTGGAATCGAACCTGGACAAAAGACAAAGCCTTAGTGTATTGGGCACACATTCTGTCAAGTGAGCTATTGGACGCCCGGCAAGGATGATCTTGACACCAAGTTTTTGCTAGCTGAGGACTGTACACTGTGACCCAGTGAGAAAACACAAACACTGTTGAGGAATGTGTTGTGTGAGATAACCAAAACCGTTCCAACTTTGGCCTTTTCATGTCTGCGTTCGTGCATCTTTTAAGTCTGTTAGCTCAGAATGGATGTGTGCACGTGCATCACCTCTCCATTGACGATAGCTGAGTCCTGGTTGCGGTCAGAGGATGCAGGGTGTGAGTAGTTGGGCTGAGCCGCCATGGGCTTTATGGATATGAGCTGCAGGGAGCCAGAGGAGGTGTCATATGGATCTGAAGAACAGAGAGGGAGTTCACTCACAAAGAGACTACAAATACCTCTAATCATTACATTGTCAGTCAAAGGGCAGCAGACTGTCACACTCCCTCTTTGTCTCTCTCTCTCTCTCTTTCTCTCTCTCCTTCTCTCTCTCAGGCTGACACTGTGGGATTATGTCAAACATCACTCGTCTGTGTCAGCAAATGAAGTGGTGGACGGAGACAATAGATCACAAAGATAGCACTGGCTTCAAAGGTTGTGCCAATGCATCTCT
This sequence comes from Chaetodon auriga, assembly GCF_051107435.1. Classification (NCBI taxonomy): domain Eukaryota; kingdom Metazoa; phylum Chordata; class Actinopteri; order Chaetodontiformes; family Chaetodontidae; genus Chaetodon; species Chaetodon auriga. The sequence continues at coordinate 16,340,206 of NC_135074.1, read as the reverse complement.
GTGATAGATGAAAGAAACTAACTTTGCACTTTCATTTCTTATCTGACATCAGACAAACTGGATTCAATTCTACTTTCCCTTAACTCAGCTGATGAATTATTCAAATCCAGCCATTAAGAAAATCATAATCTAGCCAGCTTGATCCAATTTACAAGCAGAGTATGTGAATTTGATTAATTTGACTCACGCCCACCACATGTGGAACACTTAGCTTCAGTGGATGAGAATAGCACATCGAATAGTTCAACGTCTTTTACTTGCTCTCCATCTTGGAAGAAACTGAGATGCGTGTGACTTCCTATGGTCTTTCTGCATTTTTGCATTAGTGAATGTGTGCCTGTATGTGTTTCTGCCAGTCTGTCACACAGCATCCACTAGTCTGACAAACTGTATCATGTCAGCAGAGTGTCTGCCTCATGCATATTCATCGGGTCCATCTCTGCTTATTGCTGAGTGGCTACCTTTCTGCCTTAAAAAAAAAAAAAAAAAAAAAAAAAAAGCTGCAGTGGCAGTGGGTAACCTGTGCACATGAGAAACAGGACACTGGGAAAGTGTTCCACGCAGGAAAGAATGGGAAAAGATTGTTGGCATTTGTGACATGCCTGACCTTGTCTGCAGCAGAGCTGTAGAATACATTATTTGTATTTGCATCAGTGTGTGACTCTCACCGTCCCTCTTGCGCGTCTCCTCCTTTGTCAGTTTCTGCTGTGCTGTGACTTTCAGCGCTGTCAAGCCCCTGCCGGAATTCAGCTTCTCTGATTCGTTGCTGATGACGGAACCGTCCTCACTCGGCAACTTGCTGCAAGTAACCATAGCAACAGGAAAGGCGGTGAGCTCTCCGGAAGCTGGGCTCACAGCCAGGTTATGTCATCCCTCCCTTTAACAGCCTCACCTTCCTCTCTCCATCTCTCTAGCTTGAGTCCAGTAAACATGATGTATTACTATTGTTCTTTTGTGTTCATCATTAAAACCATCACTACACACTGCCTGTTTTGTATGTTTTGTACATTATTCTGCACATTTCCATTAATGAAGTCTCTACCTCTTGTGGATTGTGGATGCTTAAGTATGTACTGTGAGTGTTTCGAAATCAGTGCGCTAGCCATCCAGAGTGAAGCAAGACTGCTTCTGCAATTAATTGGACAAACAATTGCTTTATCCAATTCTTGTTTCGCTAGCTTCAAAAGCTGTAGTGTAGTTGGAATTAGAGCTGATCAAGCAGCAGCTCAGAGGTCCACGAGGCTGACAGTGACATCAAAGCACCGTGGTCTATCCCCTAATTGTCTGGTAAAAATGATAACGGCTAACGAGAGACAGAGGAACAGTGGCTGCCCTCCCCGCTCTCGTCGAGGCAGTGCTGCAGAGAGCCGGCGCCACGCAGCAGTCACAGGCTCTACAAAGATGTGGAATGTGTGATAATTAATTGAGGTGTACATTTACATATGTTTACAATGGCTATTTGAGAGGGTCGTACGTTTGATCCTGTGTAGGTGTTGAGAGGCTTACAGTTGCGTGACCTAAGAACAACTGACTTCAGGGAGGGCAGGCATGCGTGCATGTTTTTACATTTCTTTATTCAACATGCGTACCAGCATCCTGGCTCTGAATTCATAATGCTACTATTATACTATCTAAGTCTTTTGAAATTAAATAATAACTTTTAAAAATGTAACCTCACAGCATCATCTCACAAGTTTCTCTTTGTCTGGCAGGGCTCAACAGGCATTTTGGGACAGATGTCATTTCAAACAGGCGGCACAACAGGTGAGTGACAGGTTTCACCCTCACTCAGATGTCAGCTGTGAAACATGAACCTACACATGACTGAATGAATGAATGAACACGAATGAACACAGCATTCGCTCACATGTCAATGGTGCTGATATGATGAGTTAAAATCATGCAGGCTGCTTTTCCTAGCTAGCCACTGATTTAGCGGCTGGAAAAGCATGTGATACAGACAAGTAGTACAGAAACACAGTACTGAGATGTTTTTTCCCCCATTCCAGGCAAAATATATATCTACAAATGTACTTTATTAACAATCTGGAGAAAGATCTGAAAATGAAAACTGAGATGTAGGATAACTTTATGTGGCTAATAAAAGTCAATCATGCTATAGCTGGTTGAAAACCGGATAAACGCTGCTGAACATTGTTGATGACTAAAAATGTAAAAACTTTTGCGGCCTCAGATGTCTCCAAAATCATTACAGCAGGACCTCCAAACTACAGATTCCCTATTCTGTTACATACATTTCCTTTGACATTTCATTATCCTGCATGGCCTTGAAAAATTACACCCTTTTGTACTCCTTGCTTAAATAATTTAACTTGATTGAACATGGCAATTCATTTCTGAAACAGTACCACAAACTGTCAGATGGAAAGTGGTCAATTTCACCTGCCCATACAGAGAACTCTGCTAATGACTGCCCATCACTCAGCATCAGGGTAGAATGAGGACAGACAATGGGGCTGGAGGGATCTTTGTGTTTTATCGTCCTGCCTCTCTCCATGTGACCCTGGAGCTTTCTGACAGAGCAGTGGTGCAATTCTTGAGATAGCACGCACATACTGTAAGCAAAAGTGCTACTCTGGTTGCCTTCAGTCTCCATAGGAGAAATAAACCTTAAACTATTTCTGAATAAACTGAGATGATTCATCTGATTATCATCTGTGTGAGGGTGCAACATATTTCCTTCTAACATGTGAGCATGTTAACCGTGACAAAGAGAGCTCAAGCTGATCAAAGAGAGAACAATGATACCAGGTTAGAAAATCAATACTGTGCTTATTTACATTCAAATGTCTGCAGCGACCTCGTTAGCCACCTGAGCAGCTCTTTATTGGTGCGAATGTCGGTGAGACAGGCTCGCCAGCTTCCATTTTCTGAGAGGAATACAAACGTGACCACACCACAGGTCCTCCCAGTTACTGAATGTTGGCTTAAATAGATGATAGCTCACGCTACGTAGGCTAGTTAAAAACGAGAAAAAAAACATCTTGTATCAGTGCTCATAGGATATACAGTTTGAAGTTCTACAGTTCACACACAATGGAGAAGCCATTATTGATCAATGCAGGAAACTGATCCATTTTCATCTGAGTAGCTTTTGACATCCTTTGCCATTAATTTGCTGATCAAGTCGCGGTCACAGTCAACAGGTGTCTGTGTTCTATGTGGAGATGCTGTGGGAGTCATTGTGCACAGTGGGACAGGTTTGGAAGTCTCATGGCAAACCGGATGGCCTTAATAATGTCTTTACCTCTGCCTTTATAATGGGCTTCATATGAGCAGCTGCTGGCCGTCTCTCTAACGACGTCACTCAAATGAACCAGACGCCAGTTTTCAAATTCTCCGTAACTATCCTGTGAGAAAACGGCTTTTTCTTTTCTTGAGATAACAAGATAAATCAACCTGTTATCACAAGAGAACGAGCTTTGTTATCTCAAGAAAACAAAATAATTAACTAGGGATCTCAAGATAACAGCTTAACTTGCAATTATCCAAAGAAAAGTAGGTATGTGATTAAAAAACAGTCATAAGCTTGGCCAATGTTTTAAATTTACATTTGGGAGTTGTTTGACGTGGATTTGTAGACAAACACATCTGTCTTTGACTGTCTCTGCTATAGCTTTTGTGTCATTGATGGTTTTGCAAAGACAGTGATGAATCTTTTTTATTTAAACTGCCTTAAAAAAAACAGACTTTAATTCAATGTGATATTATTGTTATTGATGTTATTATCATTGATAATAATCATGCACATGGATTAGTGTTATCTCCAAATGAAAATACAACACATCCTCTGTTAGACTGAATATCAATAAGGTGTAGTGAAACTTTATTTGAAGGCCAACATCACCTACACACTCAGGATTTTGTCTTATTATAATAGCAGTGTTGTTTTCTTCAATCTCCAGTTAAGTCTTTTGTGCCTGAAAACACGAAAACTGTCTCAAGATGTGGTTAAGTTAGGATATTTTGACTTTTTTGATGACACATTACAGCAGAGGAGGTCACTACGTGTAGGCATATATGATACCTTTTGTGTTTGTCAGCGGTGAGGCTTTTCTTATTGGCCGTTCCGTCCTGTTGCAGGGCCTTTTCTAGTGACAGTGGTGTGTCCCGAATTTGGAGGGACATCACTAAGGTATCCTGACTGACAGGCAGGGTCTCCTCATCCCCTCCCTGTTGGCCCAGGTGCTGCTTGGCATAATCAAAACCCTGGACTGGCTAATGGAGAGAGACAAAAGAGACAGCTTTAGTAAGACTGAGTTCCTTTCACATACCTGTAGTCATAAAGAGTAATCATTGACATGAGGAACAGGGAGATATTCATTAGTCAATCAGAAGTGCCACGCACACAGACATCTACAAAAAAAAACCCCGAAAGTGTATCTTGAAGAGATGTCCAGAGGATTTAAGGAACAGAACTGGGATTACTGCGCCGCTGTGCCTTGAAATAGATAAGCACAGATTTAACTGAGGCCCTTTTTCATCCTCTTCCAAATTCGTGTCAAATAAATGACTCACAGTGGGCGGTGACGAGATGAGATCTGCAGACTTTCACGGAAATACAGTACTGAAGTTAAACATTAGAGCATATTAGAGGATGAGAGGGAGGTGGATTTGTGGTGTTTTACCAAACACTGGATGTCCACAAGCTTATAGAGAAGGTTGAGGCTAAAAGGGTAATACACACATGCGCGCACACACACACAGACACGCACACACACACTGAAATATTTAGGACTACTCTCACCACAGAGTCATACATTGTCAGACACACATCACTGCCCAAGCCATTGTGCAAAATCAATGCATGATACTCTCCTGACTGCAGAACATACTGTACAGCCTCTCATTTGCTATAGCATATACACACACACACACACATACACACACACACACACACACACACACACAAACACAAACATGCACAGACACACACATGCACAGACATATAGAGAAAGAGTAAAGATTTTCTTCGGATCTGGTGTTCTCACTAACTAAAAGTGCCACTGTAGGAAACTCTAACAAGGGTTTATGATAAAAGTGTTTGGCTTGCAGACAGTGAAAGTAAAACAGAAGACGTGCAGGAGTCACTCGATCTTTGAGCATTTTAAGAATTTTTCCTTGGTTACTTATTAGAAAGAGCTGGCTACAGTATATTCTCTGCTGTGAATGTGAATGGTTGTAAGAAGCGACCCAGTAAGATTTCATATCATGATGGAATTGGGCTTTTTCATGTTTTTTACATAATGAGACATTGCAGGCCTTAGGTTTCGTGTAATAATATCTGCTCTGAAAGGAGCAATGAAGTGACGTTCACTGTTTAATATGGAAGATTTTATTACTTTCTCTCTTATGAAATTCCATAAATAAAGAAGTGGGATGTGCTGAGTGTTGCTGTCCATTCGTCTACAGAGACATTTTGCAGTGATAAGAACCGCTGAGCAGAACAGACAACAGGCATGGAGGTAGAGAGATAACTTTGATTAGAACATTGTAACACCATTGATGCAACAATAATGGAAACAGTTTTCAATCTTCTCTACACAAAACAAACAAGTGTCAGTACACACACACACACACACACACACACACACACACACACACACACACTCTTTCTGGTAGAAAAACACATCTCCATAATAATCATTCTCTGTAAAGCTTAGTCTTTCAAATTTGCCATCTGGAGACTGCTATAAGCAGAACAGGCAATAGCAGCCTTTCATCCAAGAAAATCTCACTGTGAAAGGTTTGTTTCTTCAAGTGCTGTTGCAGCATTCATTCTCATCAGCACAGCAAGATTTATTGAAATATACCATAGGTGACGGCTGCCCAGAATCCCATTCAAATCCCACTTTTGGCACTGTTGAGGCCTGAAGATGAAAACCCAGATCGGTAATGAGAGGAAATAAAGAGAGGCAGATACCTGGTGATAATAGCCCACGTCTCTCCGATACGCCATCTGACAACAAGAGAAGATGTTTTAAACAGTGTATGCTGCTCACGGTTCAAGACTGACTAGGATTCTAGTGATGCATGAAAAGAGGTTGTACAGATGGCGTAATGCAGATAATACAGAATACAATACAAAAAAAACTCTGTTACGCAGTCTGCATACACAGTCATCCTCATCACTCACTGACACATATTGTACCACATAGTCTGCAAACCGAAGCTAAAAAGCCACAAACACCTGCTCTAGGGCTGCAGCCGATGATTATTTTCGCTAAAGCGTCATCTGCTGATTAGTTTCTCAATCGATCATTTTGTTTCATTATAATTCACAAGGTGACGTCTTATTTTGTCCGACTAACTGTCAAAAACCCAAACGTGGTTCAGATTATCACATCTAACCGAGAAGAGCAGCAAATCATTGCATTTGAGAAGCTTGAGATAATGAACCAATTATCAAAATCGAGCTGGAACGAGTCTTCTGTTTACTTAAACACATACAGACAGACACATACTGCAGAGAGGAAGACAGATACCTTAGCTCGAGGATTGAGGTTGCCGATGGCATCAGCTTTAAAGTCATTTTTATTCTTCCTGCACAACACAGCTGTGATGATGATAATAATGAGCGTTACTACGCCGATGGGGGCCAGCACTGCAGCAATTATCCAAAGGTTATTAGGAGGGTTCTTGACCACAGCTAAAAAAAAAAGAAAAAGAAAAGCACTTTTTCACCATCATCACTTCCTTACATGCATCCAAACTATAACTATAAAGAGAAAATGATAACAATCCATTGATGGTTCACTGGAAGCATACACTGCTTACTTTTGCTGTTAAAACATGCAGAAGCATCCGTCACACCCACGCTAAATGACACTGCTCAACCTTAGAGACAGTGTGCCTGATTCAGCTGTTGTAGGCAACAATCTATAAAAGAATGCAGCATGCTCCCTCTCTCTTCCTCCCCCCTCTCCTGACCAGCTCTGCCTCCCCTTCTCTCCCCTTCTCCCTTTCTCTTGAGCAGCACTGCAGCCCAAACAAACACTGTCCTGCCCGGAGCATTTCAGAGAAATTAGAGAGCAAAACGCTTTCTCAACCTTTTCTTCTACTGCCCTCAACCCAGCACTAGCTCTTCTTTCTAAACTCAGCATGAGTCATGTGTTTTGGTTTGCATGTCTAGTCTGGCAGTGTTTCTGTCTATTTGCCTACTTGTCAAATGCTCGAGGGACGCTGTGCTTACGTTCTGCTTGCAGCTGGACAAAGTAGCCCAGGGTGAGCGCCATGGTCTGAGAATCCACTGTGTTCAGGACCTTGGCAGCTGACGTGCCCGACAGAGGGACGCCCTTGTGCTGGACGTAGTAGGTCATCTCTGCCGGATTCTTCAACCCGGCCACCCTACGAATGTTCACCATCTGATTGGAAAAAGAAAAGGGACTACACGTTACCTCAAACTACAGTATGCTCAGTATTGACGAAGTACAACCACACATTTAGGCATCGAGTCTCACGAGAGGAAAAACCATATGGACGGAAGAGAACACTTGTTTAGTAAAACATTGAACCCCTGGCTTGTTTTGTGGAGCAATTAGCAGATGATAAGGTGAGAAAATCCCTAATTACCAAGGGCTGACCACAAGTAATCATGCAAGTGTGTGCAGAAGTGTGTATCAAAGCGTGGATCTCATAAAATATTCATAGTGTAAGATATACGCCAACAAAACTGTTGGATTAATGCTTTCATTGGCCATCTGAGTAACAAGAACTTCAGAATAAGAATCTGAAGTGATTTATGATCTAAAATGCTCTCTGACTCTGTTTGTTCTTGCAGAGTAAGTCAGACGCGGCCCTCCCTGTGGGCTGCCATGCCAGTCTCTTACCTGGACAGTGTAGCTGCCTACAGCAGTGGCTCGTCTGAAACGAGTGCCCTGCTGCCCTGCCAACACAAACAGCTCTGCCAGCCGCTGCTCCATTAGACTGGCAAAGCTTTGGTACTGTCCCTCCAGGCTGGCGTTATCCACGTCCTGGATCACTGCAAATGTAGACGAAAAGTAGGAGGATGGCCAGATGGTTGTTAAGAGAGAAAATAAATTGTTGGCAAGGAAAGAGAGTAGCATAAAGAAAGAAGGGACAGAGGCCAAATTAGAAATGTGCCTGAGCGTGTGTGTGTGTGTGTGTGTGTGTGTGTGTGTGTGTGTGTGAGACGAAAAAAGATTTCAATAAGACCTATGCAGGATTCCCAGGCTGTAAGGGCCCTATGGGAAGCTTGTGTTGCTCTGTGTCTGATGGATATGCAATTTGACAAGTTGTTATAAGCCATAAAAACTTGTTAAACTAAAGAAAATCAGGGCTGTGCTTCCTGGAAGCTTGTTTTAGAGTCCCCTAGTGGTCAAACATCACCTAACGCAGCTTAAATCCGGTCCATTTTATCAACAGTTGAAAAGCAATGATCCTGGTTGTACATCTTGTTCAGTGTGAGTAAATCTCATTATCAAGGGAGTGATCTTGAACTGACTCGGCCTCTCATCGCAGTAAGTGGAGGGTTAAGAGCTACACAGCCTGATCTGAAAGACCCATCCATTATACAGTATAGCAGTGATGGTGCCCTTGAACACTGCAAGATATTCATGCTGCTCAGTGGATGTAGTCATTCACTTGATTATAAACATAAGAAGATGTGTAATGTCCTTCACTTTCCATGATTTTAGCATCATGAAGTAGTAAATGAAGAAAACTGTCAAGTGTGTTCCATCAGAGATTCATAAGCAGATAGCGTGAAAGTTCCACCTGATGACGATTTTTTTTAAAATTAGGAAATAACATGATATAAAACTAAGATGTCCATACCTGTGATAACCCAGAAGTCTCTGGTAGCGATGGAGGTGTTCAGATTGTGGTACTCTATTGCTGCAAAGGCATAAAAACAGAATCATTTCCGCCTCTCAGCATCAGCATTAAAAGGTGAAGATGCATGGTTAAAAAAAAAATACCCCTGCAAACTGTGCTAAGCTAACGCCAAAGAATCACATATTTTCACCACATTTCATTCCAATAAGCCCTTTAAAATTTTAAGCTGTGTGCCACCATAGAGTGGCAGCCTTTCGACTGGTCAGCAAAATCAATGTTCAGTCTAGAGAAATACACAAACAACAATCATTCATTGTCACTACTGCAACTGTTTTCATTGTAACAAGTGGTGGTCCCGCCAGTCGGGCGTTTGTTTTTTGAGGCACCAGAGCTTATAAACCTGTGCCAAATGTACAAAAAAAACCTCTGAAACTTCTTGTGAAGCAGGGGAACAGTTTACAGTTTGGTGCATTTTGTGTGGTTGAAATCTCAGTTTCAAGCCTCGTTATCGCTGCATGTCAGACAAATACAGAAGCAAGGAGAGCTTTCAGCTGCCTGAGCTCTGGTTGTCTCTGTGTTCTGTTACATCTATTTCCTGCCTGATTAAGCTCTTGTGCTGGAGGCTGGTGCAGTGTTTGGGGGAATGCTGTATCACTGGCCTGTGAAAGCAGACTCGCTACAGAAATGTACACTCAGGCATGACAGGAGAGAGGGGTGTGGGGGGAGGGAGGGGTGAGAGGAACAGTAAGGGCTGTAGCATTGTTAATGGATAAGGCTGCAGGCCTGTCAGCAGAATCACTCCAATATTGTCTATAAGTCGTGGAATATTAATCGGCAAGGAGGTTTCACACGAGCCTCTGCTGTTGTGTGATGAGAGCTTGGGGCATTCAAACTGAAGAGCATTTATAAGTCATTCCAAGCAGTGACAGAAAGCTGTTATTAAAATATCATTTCATATTTTACATCAGCGCTCGGGTTACATTTTCAACAATTGCTATGGTCCAAAAAGAGACATTCTGCAAACAGCTCCACTCATATTCCACCTGAGAGAGACTGTTGAAGAGCAGAGGGGGAGTAAAGCTGTCCAGCCTACACAGGCACCACAGGAATGACAGAGCACTCGGTGCTACAAACGGCCACTTCGGAGTGGTGTGAGATCCCAGGCCTTTTCTGTCAGAGCAGAGCCTGAGGTGGTCTGAGAATCCCCCACTGTTAATTATTTACCACGGTAATTGCCTTTGAAGTGAGGAGGCAGCCGCTGCCAGCATATGCTCACACCTCCTGTGAACAGTGTAATATCACTAATGGCGAGGCAACAAAACAAACACAGCAAAATCACTGTCACACACTCTCTCGTTCTTCCTCTTATGCCCCTGTCGTACTGGGTGTTTCACCGTGTCAGTTTCTGCTCCCTTGGAGCCTCTTCTTGCTATTTAGTTGTCTTCCTGTCTTTCTCTGCTCCCCAACTGAATCATCCTGTCCGTGGGTAGCTTCATTTTCGAACTTAATTCAACCCCAACGCAGAATGAGTTTTAACTCAATACTCACAAGCAGAAATCCTATTCATCTTGATTTAAACAGTGTGTAAACCAAAACTGCTACCTACCCTCAGCGACACTGATGCTGCATCCCAGCTCAGCTGCAGAGACTGCAACTAGATTTAAAGGATGCAACCTGGACACTTGTTTATGTTCATTTACTCATAATCAGACCAGAGGCCTTCTGTATATACAGTTCAGAAATGTAACAGTCGTTTTCCCTATTTGGATGAAACAAATTAATTTTGTGTCTTATCTGCATCATCTATGGCCCTCTGTATCCCATAATCCACTACAGGCTGGTTTATGGTGTAATTTCACATTGAGGCTGTTCGCATTAACTCATAAAATATTACATGACCATGGTCATGTGTACAGTAAATACAAATCTGGACAAATGACAAGGGTAAATAATTGAGGCCAAGCATTAAGTCCAATGTTTGGTCTCATTTGCAGCCTTGAGACCCATTTGTCTCTAACACCAGGTCTCAGGGTGGTCTAGATGGGTCACAGGATGGTTTAGATATCTAAATGAGGAGGGAGGGAGTACAGTTTCAGCCTCCCTTTCAAGTTCTGCCTAGGATACAACAGCCCCCGTTTTTCTTTCCATACAGGCAGATATTATCTAACATACTCCATACTTCAACAGCTAAATCTGCTAAATATAGTCCGGCCAGGTACACTCTGGGAGGCTAGAGAAGATTCATAGCTCATTTGGGTTCAGCAAAGGAGAAGAGAAAAGAAAAAAGTGCTTTCACGATTGTGCTCAGCTCGATGGCTTAGGCAATACATAAGCCCTTTAGCATAAATCCTGGCTCAAGCATCAGCTCTGCTGTGATCCTGAGCATGATCTTGAATAGCCAAAGCTTGGTCTTGTCAAACTGACCAAGAAGTCTGGAGAAATTCAAGCAATGCAGCTATCTTAGAAACCATTCAAATTAAGCCAGGGAGACTTATTTCTGCTCTAACAGTAAACCTGACCAGAGGAGCAGGCATGGGCCTCCTCAGATCTACAGACAATCCAATGGCTGCTTTTGGATTTCCAACATCTCCTTGATCCAGAGATTCTCCAGACCCCCTTAAGTTTGATAAAACAGAGGTTTGGTTACAGACAACTGCATTATACAAGACACTGAGGCCCCTTTCACACATATAACCTGTAACACCAAATCTACACAGGAGGTGTAGCGTGACCAGCATGTAAGCAGAAGAGCAGATCAGCTGTCTGTCAGTGTCTACACAGGATGCGTTCAGGAACAATATTGAGCACAGGTCACCTGTATTTTGGTAGAGTTGTGAGCCCAACACAGAATCACTGCAGTCAGGCACACAATGAAGCTTAAAAATACACGTTTCACTCGTGTTATACACACTGTGTAGAAACCTGTAATGATTAAAATCTGTTGAAATGCCTCCTCTGTAGACAAGAAGACAGAAGACTGCAAGACAGAAGACTGCAAGACTTCTGAACAAGATTGTCTACCCTGCTCGTGCTATTAGCTACTATGCATATAAGTTTCAAGTAAAATGCATCACAAGCTGACTTCAGGGTACATGCTGCGAGATGTCACTTGTTATTGCTTTAGAACAATGGCAAGAGGCTCTGATTTGTGGCAGACTTTGACCCTGACACTGAACATTTCCAGGGAATATCTGGATAAAACTGTGTGTATGAAAGGATCTTAACTCCCTGCATCAGCGGCAGCAGCCCAGTTCTTTTGCTGAACCTATATTCTGAATTTACAGTAGACGAGGTCAAGCACAACAATGTATCTCTTCTTCAGGGATCAATAAAGTACCATAAAAATGATGTCTCATTATATCTGCATCTGCCATATCTCCCTCCACTGAGCAGTTTACATTTCATTCCCCAGTTACACTGGGGATGGAAACAAGGCTGCACACTGGGACCCCACTAGGATTGCTGTTTAGGCTCCTACTGATTCCCTGCCACTCTTCGTTTGTTTTTCTCTGAGCACAGCTCTAACACAGATGGAGCGCTAGGCTGAGTATGCCCTCAAAGGAGGCTAAGATGAAAGGCATGGGCTTAGTTGTGTCTTTGCATCAACTATCTTTAAGTGACTCCATCATTAAAAAACAACTGTCATCGTAAAACATCAAAACAGTCACAAACATCCAATTACTGAGAAACTGGACATCAGTTTAACAACTGCATTCCTGCATTCATCCATTGCCCAGATAGACTTTCTAAGCTTCATGTGAATGCTGAAATAAATCAACTGCAGTTTCTAGGTTGGAATGGATCTTGATTTCTACTACTGTAGTCAATCAATCTATCAGTTCCTTTGTCCAAAGGTCTAGATCCAAAGATGGGAGACAAGCATGCTTTGTGAGATGCAGCCTGACAGACCAGGACCTCTTGCAGGCTTCAGCACAAGGCAAAAACTAGGTGAGTCTAATTTGTATTTGGAGAAGAAGCCATTCCCAAGAGAACATGAGTTACTTCTGGTGTCTCCCCCTGTAAGGAGTATTCAATTACTCCTGCCTAACAGACCTATTTCTGAATGCAAATTGTAACTTACGCTCAGCAATGATAAGTGGTGGATAGAAGAGGAAGTAGCCCACCAGCTCAGCTGACAGCTGACCAAGGAGGTTTGAGGCAGTGGTGCCATTAAGGAAGACAGTCCCATTCCTCACAGTGTAGACCAATGACACAGCAGGAGAGGCTGCTGCCTGGGAGACACTCAGCATCTGGGGAAAAAAAAAAAAATACATGAGTGCACGCTCAGAGTAAGAGGAGGACACAGAAAAATATTTATGTATGTATAATCATGTGAAATGCTTGGGATTACATTACTGTAGTGTGCAAATCTACAAGACTAGCACAAATCTGGTTGAATAAAATGGCACAGTAGAGATGACAAACATCAAATAAGCAATTATTGTCTTGGATCAACAAATATGAAAATCATCCAGAAGCATTACAGCTAGGAAGCTGGCAAGGCATGAAAGAGTGCAAAAATATTATAGCATTTCATCCATGCATAACCATTAAATTAGCTTTAATATAGTGTGCACTTTCATGTGGCGGCTCATTAAAGTTAATACAAACATTGCCTCCCTAAACATTATTAATTTGCATCTCAGAAGCAGCTCTTGTTTAAAAGGCAAAGCCTGATACACTAAGGACAATTTTGCACAAATTGAATCTGTTTGTAGCTTCCAAATAACCTAAACCACATGGTAATATTCATGTGTAACGGGACAAAACTGTTGAAGTTACACGTATTCTAATATGCTGCAAACAATACTTAATATACTCGAGTCTAAACCATATATCTTAACTGCTGTTTGGGTTGCTGGATGGTTCTGTATACGTGACATGTATCTGAGTCTGACTGCATTATGTTAAAAAAAAAAAAAATCACAGTACCTGCACAGAGAGTCTGCTGTTGGTGTTGAGCACTTTAGCCTGCGCTTCAGAAAACACCTTCTCAAGCCTCTGTTCCATCATCTGAGAGAAGCGACAGGACCGAGGATCATCACCTGCTCCCACAAACTGCAGCACTGGAACATAAACACAGAATGAGCTCACAAAGCTGTGCGCTGGCAGAGCTATTGTTCTTCATGATGCTACAGCACTGTGCCTTTGGTCTCTCTGGCAGTGCATATATTGGGAACACTGAGATGATATATAATATTTGAGCTGTTATGTATCTAAATTCCTAAACTGTAATGTGGTATCACAATATTTATTTTAGTTTAGTTAGAAATCAGTCCAGCGCACATTTACAGCAGGAACATATATGTATATGCAAATCTAAATCTAAATCTAACTTTGTTTTTTCATCCTGACTGAACACCATCTGACCTGTTTTCAACTGGAATCCAGTGGCTGGGCTGATTCTCCATAATGCAACTGGGAGGGGCAGGGCTGTTACCATGGGGAGGTATTGTCGCAGGTCTGCAATCAGCTTATCGCGGCCATAGGAGTCCAAGCTTTCCATCACTACGGAGGGAGAGTAAACACTGTCCCCTCCGGTCACGTGATAAGCCACTGTCATGTTGGGAGAACCAAATACTGTCTCCACCTGAGAGGGGAAGGTAGAGAAGACAATTAGTCTGAAGAACCATATTGGCAGTTTTTATTATGTTTTAGCCCATTAATTGCACAATGCTTATACCTGAGTGGCCGACCCAATAATGTCTGTTTTCACTTAACCAGTGAACTACAGCCTACCTGAAAATCAAGCTACTGTAGGTTCGAAAGTTCAAATTATTCTTCTGGAAAAGCTCCCATTCTAACCAAACTACGCAGATTACCAAGACACAGGAAATAAATACTCACAAAATAAAACCGTAGATAAATCAGCATAAAACTACAGTAAACTCCATAATGACAATACAAAAGAAGAGTAAGATTAATATAAAGCCTCAGTTTATGTCCTCCTTACACAGTTCTGAGTCAACTGCCCTATCTGTGGTGGTGGATAAAAAGCTCCTTCATCACTGTGTTGTAAGAACTGTGTACATTCAGTGTTACCATAAACCTGCTATTTGCAGCACTGCAGCTTGATTTGCATCATTGCTCATAACACAACCACTAGCATTAACATGATGGCTGCCTCGGTGTAAACAGCATGATAAAGTCTCAGATAGCTGTCAGATTTCGTCTTGAGGATTCTGTCGTGCTGCCTGCCACTTTCTAAATGCTATCACAAGGTTTGAGAGTGATTTTCCTCCTTTCAGATAGAGACCGTTTTTTACCCATTTTAGTACAGTATGAAAATCACTTGCAGACACTTGAATATTGCTTGAAAGGCAGTATTGTGTGCTAAATGTGGTGAAAAGCAGGGACTGATTTGAAAGGTCTTTACCAATACGCCATTCAAGATTTTGACATGCTACTGTAGGAAAAGCACCGGCATAAATGACAAAACGAATGATGGCCGAACTGCATTTAGCTGCTTCAGCTTCAGTGCCTCGCTGTGTCAAGCCTCGCCTGAGACGGACAATCTCCAGAGTTGGTCCAAAGCACGGCAACCTGCCTCCAAGCAGGATGCGACAACCCCACTTCTCCCCCTTAAACAAGTGTGAGCTGACTCAACTCACGTCTGTGCAGGAGACCAAAGAGAAAGACGTTTTTAAAAGTCTCTGTGTGTTCACCTCTCAGAACTTTGTAGCTTCTAACTGAATCTCTGTGGTTTGAAGTCTAGTTTCTCCCCTGTGTCCCCCTTTGCACTTTCAGATATCTGCTTTATTTTACTCCTTCATCATGTTCGCTTTCAGCTGTATAGGAGTCGTTCTACGTGACTGCTGATGAAAAACCTGATTTTGCTGCTTCACATTCAACGTTTTTAAATAACAAAATAATGGAGGCTTTTATTGTGTTCATCACCTAATTAGTGGAGCTTTGTTAGCAGCAATTCTTCAATAAAAGCAAGTCTACTAATACTGGAGGGGAGAACAGTACAAGCAGAAACAGCCAGATGTTGGATGAAGGGCTGCAAACAACAGGCTCTCACTGGCCCTACGCAAACAGCACACCTCTAACACTCGCAGCAAAAATAACGGGGGACTTTTATTTTGAAGAATTTACGAATGTAGGAAATTAAATGTGTTTATCCACAGCCGCTCCTTTGACCACCAGTCACAGCCATGAATCAGCCCGTTGCTTTTAAACTTCGTCTGCTGTGAAAAAGCCCAGTCTGTTTTGTTTGAGTTGAGTTTAAGTCATGTATTTTCATACCATAGCCTACTGAAAGGAAAAGAAACCATCCACTGCATAGAAGCCAGAGTAGGAAATCAATGGAAAATTGTGCCCATGCTTTGAAAAATGGTCAAATGATGTAAAATATTCACAGTTAATTGGCAAAAAGACATTCAGGGTATGTTTTTCTAGGCAGGATCAGAAGATAGTGTCAATCAGTCATATTAGCAAGTGAGCTGAATGACAAGATCTTGAGCTGTATTGGATTGATGGAGCACTTAAGAGTGTATTCCAACCACTCGCTAATAAAAGCATGTGTACCAGGAGAGAGAGTGATTATGAAGTACAGACATGTGGAGAGAACCTGCAGGGACTGACGGGCTGCTGGGAAGAGAGTAAAGATGAGCGAGATGTGGGGGAGACTGTTAAACAGGGAGTCTGGGACAAAGAGGCTTATGTTCCTTCACTTCTAACCCAAGAGACCAGGTTTCACTGCGTCCTCGTTCACACAGAAACACAGGTGAAATCTGTGTGTGTGCGTTGTAACTCATGGCACGTAAATACATCCATGTGTTTGTCAGTAGGCGTTTGACTTTTCGGTGAACTGTACATGGATGGAAACCGGACAGGAAATGATGACAGATGTGGCGAAACTAGGTGTGCGTGTGAAGGAGAGGTGAAACCATTCAGGTTCGTTATCAAACCCCATCTGAAAGCCTGTGCTGACAAGATCCCCTGGCCGAAACACTGAGAGCCAGGAGTCTCTGTAGCTGAGAGCCACCACTCTGCCTCCTCACAATTCAGCTTTGTTATGAGCTCCATGAAAAGAGCCCTTTATTATCACTTCATCCTCACAGGCTTCACTCATGTAGAGGTGTTATTAAGAGATTGCATTTCCAGAAAGCCAGAGATTGGTAACACACCCACTAACTTTATCTCAAAGGGTGCGAAAGACAAGTCAGTCAACAGATTAACCTAACAGATCTCAGCCGTTTTCCAAAAGTTTCAAGTCACTGGAGAGGCCTGAGCACAAGACACAAACATAGTTAACTTTTATCTTTTTCAAAGGTGCCAAATGTTTTTCTCATCTTGTGGTTCAGTTCATTTAGTCTATTTCTCATCATCTTTTCAGCATCAGCACGGCACATTGCTCTCCTCCCAACCATTTATAACCTATAATTAAACACAGAAGCGATTTCCCTTGCCAACAGCTTGCTTCCCATTGGATGAGAGAGCAGTGCTGCTAAAAGGAACCCAAGCAATGTTAAAATGGGTGACAGGAGTGCACCGAAGCAAGACACCTCCTGAGACTCCACAGAGAGAGAGAGAGAGAGTGAACATGTGAGAGGACTGACCTTCACATGGGCAGGACGAACACACAGGCCTCTCTCTCAATTATCTGATCCTTCCACATCGAGAAATACAACACGCCGAGACATTTCACAGGATTGCAGGCATACAAGTAAACACGCACGCACGCACACGCGGAAACATGCAGACACAGATGTACTTAACACTTGCCCAAAATTGCAACACTCTAAAAGCACTTCAACCCACTGGAGACTAGGAGGAGACTTTTTTTTTTTAACAACCAAATTTAATTCTAGCCATTATGCTTTTTTTCACATGTTCAGTGTATGCAAAGAACACTGCTTTACCAGCTAGCAAACATCGCTCCCAGAGGAACTCTTTATCCCTTTGTTTTACACAAAAGCGCACATTTTGACTCAAACACGCATTTCTACTTCTCGCCTCTCATAGCCAAGAGGTGCTCCTGATGCAAAGTCATACCACGCTGAGGTATTAGAGGCTTACTGGAGAGAGAGAATGGTTTTGGCACAATGGGAACCATGATTGGTTCCACACATGGCTAATCCACAGACATAGAGATTGTGGGCGCACTGGATCTGTTTGGGTCATTATTGCAGGGGAAAATGATGGGATTGGTTTCCTCCTGAGCCTTTTGTTAAACCAAATCTGGTGTCTCCACTGCTCTGCTAAGACTACCTTTTGGTGAAGTGTGGATGGATTCTGTAGACTCTCTGGTTGTCAGTAAAAAGCCTGTCTCTCTTTTAAATATAAGGAAATTGGAGCAAAAGTTCTCATCCACAGCACTGCCACAGTCCTAATCTACATCTTGTTTTAGTGTTGGTACAGTTACTCAAATATGTGACATCACCCGCTGCCTTCTGGGACACATTCAGTCAACCTAATTTCTATATTAGTCCTCATCTCTTCTCACATAGCCTACATGAGGGTCCTTGGTATAAGTGCCTAATTCACTGCATATTTCTGGTGAGGGCACAAACCATTCACTGTTCATCAGTGTTAGAAGATGGTTTGATTATTTAGTCAGAGTCCAAGACCGAGCGAGAGTTTGGGTCTGCAGAACAAGCAGCTGTCAGTCAATGTGTCGTAATCACAAACTGCTTCACAGGAATGAATGTCTATGATATACTTCACATAATATGCAGAATACAAGCTTCAAATAAACATGTTCATTAAAGTCAGACAGGCTGGGATAGCAATAAATTTGAATACCTTTTACTTCACTCAATATTCAACTTTTCCGACAGTGTAATGAATCAAAGTCTCAGCATCAGAGCACTGGCAGAACTTTGAACACTTCCCAAACAAGGCTAACAAAAACTCTTTCTTTCTTTCTGAATTGTATTTTTGCATTCATCTGGATCCTAAGCCTTCTCTAAGTCACAGCTGCTCAACCTGTGTCTGTGTACTGATGCTGGCTGATACTGTAGAGATCAAAATATCAGTGTGGGTTTCACATACTGACCAGTAAGAAGAGAAAATTCTCTGCATATAAACCAAGTATGCTACTCTAAATCTGCCCTTAGGTTAAGATTCTGCTAAGAGTCGCATCAGTGACATTATCAGTATCAGAGAAACTGTGCACCCTTCTTACATGAACCGCTACCACTTTTTAACTAGTGGTGCTGCAGAGCAATGTTTTTGCTTGTTGTTGATATCACATGCACAGGGAGACAAATGCATGTTCACGTGCGCACATGTGATGTGATACACAGTCCTATCAACAGTTTCGCATTGTTCCACTGATGGACAATTGGTGGCGGTAATGTATCAAGAAATGCAACAACAAATGTAGCAACAAAGGCAAGAAGATGATAAGCAAGCAAACATGGTAAACCATACAGGTTTCAGATTCTTCCAAAAATTGGTTTACAACATGTTTCATAAGAAAGGTGATGCATTCAAGGGCCTCAAGGATGAACACAGTGTGTTTTAATGAGAACCAGAGAATGTACAAGAAATTTCGCTTGTTTAAAAAAAGACTGCACGGGATATATTTGACTCTAGATGGATAAATGAATGTTAAATATACTATAACAGCTACGTTTGTTGATTAATCAACTGTAACTGAGAGGAGTCTGACCTGCGCCTGGGCTGAACTATCATTCAGAGCTTTTCGGAGGCCCTGACTTAGTCCCCTTCGCAGGTTCTGCCTTTGAATGCTGTCCAGCCTGTTTCTTCTCACATAGATGGAAACAACTGAGAAAGATATGGAGACAGACAGACAGACAAAAAGAAGAAACAAAGACAGACACCAGACCAAACATGTTAGATAAATAACACCACTTCTCTTTTTTTAAAACTGAGGCAAAAACACTGCTTACCTGTTTTCACCCACAATCTCTCTGTGATGTTGCACTGCTGCGGTGGAGCCTCTGTGGTGGTGGTGAAAGGGGAAATAAAGACGGTGGTACCCCCCCTGGAAAGGCTTGTCCTGGGGACAGGTGGCGTGAACGTTCTCCTGCTGGTTTGAGTCCTGATGGTTGTAATGGTCGTCGTTCTCCTGGTCACAGGTGTGGGCTGTGGTGTGCTAGCGGTGGCAGACTGTGTGCTTGCGGTGGTGACTCTTGGGGAAGACGTGGTAGTGGTGGGGTTAGTTTTGGTGGTTGAAGCTGCAGTTGTGGTGGTGAGCTTGACAGAGGCTGTTGTGGTGTCCTCTCGGGGGGGCAGAGGTGATACCTGAGACGTCCTCTCAGTGGGCCCAGCAGAAAGGGTAATTCTGACCGATTGAGAGGGGGCTAGACTGGCCACTTTTTCTTTGGGGAAAGTGAGCGCAACTGCTTTGGATGTTCCAGCGGTTAACTCCGTCCCAGTCTCTGCAAGGACAACAAACGTCTCGGTCACTTCCTCTGAATCTACTGATAAGGTCAGATTTGGTGATAAAGATGGAAATGTGGCTTTCATAGACACAGGTGATGATGCAGTGCCTGGGTACATGGTTGGTTTGATTGACAATCTGGTGGCAGAATGTAATGTTGATGATGATGATGATGATGATGATGACAAAGACGATGATGTTGAAGCTTTAGAAGTAGGGGGTTTCGTGTGTAAGGAGGACAACTGAGAACTTTTGATGCCACCATATAACAGTAGTGAAGTCTCTGAAGACGATGGCGATGTATGAAATGAAGAAGACGATGGCACCAGCTCTGTTGGTAGGGTTAACCCCCTCAGTTTCAAAGCAGTTGTGTTATTGTCAGAGTGAGAGAAACTGAGTGCAGGGTTGTTTGAAAGTGTGACAGCAGTATCAAATGCAGATTCAAGAGAGTCAGCATCTGCCAGAGGGAGGCTGGGCTTGCTCTTATACATCAATTCAAGAGAAGAAGCTTGTGAAGATGCTACAGAGTCAGTAGTTGTGTGTGAGAGGGGCAGAAAACCATCTGAACCCCGCGATGATGGAGCAGCAGTGTTTACAGTGACTGCTTGCTGTACAGTGGCATCCACAGCAGATCTGAGATTAGCTGGGGACACGTTCAGACTCTGTTCTTTATCTCCTGGTGTGCCTTTAACATATGTAAAAGATGGATGTTCTCCAGCAGTTGGATAAAGAGAATGTGGATCACTGGCGACTACAGTTGGATCAGTTGAATTCAATATATGCACATTACGCTCTTGTCCGCCTTCCAGATTTGGATGTTCATACGATGGTCCATCTGCTTGTAAATTAGAATTTGCCCTATCAGAGCCAATAGATGTATTGTCTAATTTAGAGGCAGCGCTTTGAAAAGACACAGGCTTGCTGGTTCTCCACTTTGTATACGGTGCCATTATTTTTGTGCCAAAGCTGAAAATAGCACTAAATGTCTCACTGCTGTTTTGTCCATCAATGGAGGAAGTGGTTGCAGCAGAGGAGGCAGTAGAGGGAATGCTTGTTTGTGCGCCTAAATAAAAATTAGATTTATCGCTTCTTACACTGGTGATTGATGCCGGAGAGTGAGAAGTGGAGTTTGTCCTTGCTGTTAGGGTGATTTCTGACCAGGAGGAGGGAGCAGACTGCTCATAATGGCCCATGAGTGTCACATCGTCTTTATGAGAAAGACTTTTAAGAGTTTCTAATGCAGCATCAAAAGGTGCTGAAGAAAAAGGTAATCCAGTGGATGATGCTTTGCCAGAATCTTCAGAGCCTTTATTCAACACAAAGAAATCTTTTGTAGTCATGAAAGATGGAGACTGTGCTGTGAACTGCCCTGATGGAACACCCCTCTTGTTAAACGCAGTGTCTCTGATTAGAGTTGACTCTTCATTTCTATCAAATAAAGGAGAAGCTGAACTCTTTGCAGCACGACTGTGGAAGCTCTCAGCAAGCATCTTTCCATATGTCACATGAACATCAGAGGCTGGTGATGTTTTACTATTTCCTGCACTTATTTCTACCTCTAAAGTTGAAGGTATGCTGTGATGGGCTCTCTCGGATGTTATGATATGATGCGGGATTTCAGCCGAGGACACTGTCTGGTGAGATTTGTTAGGAGGTTGAGTTAGACCAGATGTTGTATAAAGCTTGTGGGGAAATGCAAGTAAAGATCTTGTTTGAAATGGTCTTTGTGAGGGGGTAGTACTGGATGATAATGAGGCTTTGGCTTGGTCTGCAAAATTAATTTCACTATTGGCAGACAGACCAGTGTTACGTTCAGTGTTGTTGTGCCTGAGAAAAGAGGGCAGTAAGTATGTAGGACGAGTGGGACGTGAAAGATTTTCGTACATGGTTTTATAGGTTGCTGGCAACGCTGAACCAGAAAGAGACATTGTCTTACTGTTACTCATTTTTGGCATCGACCATCCTGTAGGCTCCTGAGTTATGCCTTTGGGAGACCCTGTTTGTGTTAAAAAGGCTTGAACGTTTAAGACTCGATTACTTGGCAAATGAAGTGAATCTGACTCTGATGTGGAGGAGGTTGTGCCTGAGCTGGTGATTGAGCTGAAGATGGAACCAGCAGTGGACTCTGGCCTTGGCTGCCCGTGTGAAAGTGACTTACTCAGGTGGGTTTGAGCGGAAAGAGATTGGAGCTCTGCTTCTGCTATCTCTCCCTGGTTGTAATTTATATTGATGGCAGTAACTCTGGGGTTGCCGTGACCTGCTGCCATGAGTAAATCATCAGGATTAGATGCATGCTCTAAGGACACCATGCCAGAGTGGATAGGTGTTAGCTTAGCGAATGCAGTTTCAGAGAGAGATGTTTCACCTGGTGGGGTCTGGGAGGAAACCGTAAAAAATGACTGTGTGGGTCTGAACTTCATTGTTGGTGATACAGTTGGATTTACAACCTGTGAACTGAGAGGCGACAGGATTGCATCTCCAGCACTTTGGTGACCAAAAGTCTGACTACTAACGGCTGTCTTGCTTTCCTTCTCCACATATGTCGTTTGATTTAACATCTGCTGTGTGACATGACTAGAAACTGAATAGCCTTTGGGATGGGCAGAGTGCAGAGCTGATGTGGGATTTTGTAAAGCTCCCTGCTGCCTTTGAACAGCTCGACTCTCTTGATTGGTGGGAAATGAGGTGCTAATTTGAAGATTATTGGCCGATACTGAGCTCATACCGAGGTTCTGGGTTTGAGTGGGTCTGTATGAAATGTTTAAAAGATTTTGTTCGTGGTTAGGAGTAGAATATGATGTATATGTGCTAGGTGCTGGCATCTTGATTACTTGTGTTCTTGCACTTCTTATGTATGTTCCAGTCACTCCATGGATTTTATCCGCTGGTGAGTGTAATGAGTGTTTTGTCACTTTATTGCTCTTTCCAATGCTGGTTTCACTTGGAAAATGGGGGGGTTTGGTTGTTATTTTTAGCAGTCCCTGTGTAGCCGCTGTTAGGCCAATAACTGAATGAGTGGTGGGTTGTGTAGTTGTTAGACTGTCGGTCCAACCCTGAGACCCTGCTGGTGATAATGTTGCTGTCGTCTGAGGGGCAGGGCTGGATGCGATCCTTTGCCTTTGAGATGAAGCAGCAGCATTGTTCATCCACCCAGCAGAAGATGGTTGAGACAATACAGATGCTATGGCCGATAGCACAGAGGTGGATGGAGCTGATGGAGACACTGATGATGATAATGAAGAAGATGATACTGTCAATGATGAAAACGATGACACATCCCTGTTTCCATCCATAAAGGACACATGAGATGGCCTAGTGACAGGCGATGCCATGGTAACAGCCTGGGGTGGTGTGGTGCGTTGGTGAGACGTGTTGGAAGTCAGACCTGAGCTGGCGGCGAGGATCCTGTCTCCCATAGACGACGATGAGGAGGACATCTCTGAGCCCTGGCTGGAACTATGTGAAGGCCATTGGGTGGTGTGGGTCTCGTCCCTGGTGATAGTCGGCGAGGTTCTACTTTGATCAATGCTCACCTGATGTTTGACAGTTCCTGCCATGACAGTTAAGACAGAAGAAAAGGCAGGCTGCCCTGACAAACCCTCCCCCTCAGAATCTGAGTCGCCATCTGGATGGACAACTGAGAAAGGCACCTCCTCTGCCACTGACAGCTCAGCCAATGGATGAGCAGGAGCAGCTGCGGCTGCAGGGTTGCTTTGTAAAGAAGAGCCGGAGGCATCATAGGTAGGCTTTTCTGTTAACAGAAAAGAAAATGAAAAGACAGATTAATAATGTAACCACAGCAGCATAGGCCTACTTTTAATGCTGAAGTTATATTTAACTCTATTTCAGGTGAGTCCACTGAAATGCTGTAACAAATGGCCTCGTCAATGGTTTGTAGACCATTTACTAATCTCTTATAGAGCAGTTATGAGACAACATTTGAGTTGCCAGGTTGTGATTAAAGTCGGACCAGCACTGCATTTCTAGAGGTTGACATCAGTAATGATATTTGGGAGTTTTAAAAAATAAAATAGAAATACATAAGCAAACAGTTTTAATGTGGTTACTTATCAGCCGACATATACACTGATATCTGCAAAAAAGCTAACATTGCTAATTGTGATAAACCCCCTCTGAGTGTTGTTTATCTTTTCAATTTGGTAAGGATGCAGCTATAAATGTAAGAAATCCCTTCATCAATACCCATCATACCTGAGCCTGCAGCTGTGAATGTTAATGAATTGTTAATAAATGAGTTTTGGTTCAGATTCTCTGCAGCTGTTTTCTAGGAAGCAAGTCAAATAACAGTTGGAGGGTCTTCCTAGGAGCAATTCAGAAGTGAAGAGAAGGTGTCATTCTAGGTTTTTTGTTGTTGTTTTTGTTGTTTTTGTTTTCTTAATGTGGTTCCCCAAAGCCTGCTCTTATTGACAGCTTAGAACTGATCTATGAAGCATTAGTCAAAGATTTATCTAACCCATCATAAAGGGTGTTTCATTAGAAAGTGGTACCAAGTTCCTGCTGTCTATAAGCCAAAAACTGTATAAACTGACATGTTGAGGGTCTGTCCTATTAACTGGTAGCATGAAAAATCTGATTGCCTAAGCAGTGTGCACATTCATTCAGCCCGCATGTCAGCATGGAATTACCCTCTCTAGACATGACAGATGAAGGCATTACGAAGAGCCAGGTATGCCACCCCACCAACTAAGAGACCTGGTTCAACCTGTACACATTTACAGATACCTGAGCTGACAGGATCAAATCTGACGGTGTTAGATAAGCTGTCAAACGTATAATAAATAATGAATTCACTTTCAAGTATGAGTTTTTAATTGACTGCTGAGCAGTAATCACTTTAACCTCCAGTATGTGCCAAGGTGAAAACACATCATAAATACTACTCACACACCAGGTTTGGTGTAAACACATCTTTCTAATAGCCACAGACAGTACACCAAGGGCAGACACTTATGTATTCCCAAAGGAGAGAAAAAGAGACAGTCTTCAAAGTGGAACAAATAGAATTATTCAAGAGATTGCAGCTGTGTGCACAAGTATAGCTAAGATAATGCTGCTTCTAAAAACACACAATGGACTCATGTTACAGTGTTTCGCACCGTTGCAGAAATGATGCCTCAGTAAAAGGCAGAAAGAGAGAGAGAGAGAGAGAGAGAGAGAGAGAGAGAGAGAGGTTTACATTACAGGAACTATCATGAAGATGCTGGAGGGGATTAATGCACCAACACGGCTGACATGGAGTTGTCTCTCATCCATTGCTGCCCCGTCCTCTCCTTTTATTCTCCGCACATCCTCGACACATCCATATAGGGGTTCTTTTATCCATTTATAAAGCTTTGCAGTCCTGTCACACCTCCCACCCCCTCAGCATGTTTCCCCTGCTGAAGTGCATCCAGCTAGCACTCACATACAACTCCTTCAGTGTCAAGAGAAACTGAGTAGAAGGGCAAACGTCTACATGGGTTGCAAAGGGATACTAGATTTTCATAAATCAGTAATTTTTCCGCCTACTGTTGTCCAGTTTCGCTTAAATGAATGCATGCTTTGAACATAAACTGTAAAATTCAGGGAATTGTCCAGCGCATACTGTGGAAATTACTGAGGCCCTTGAGTGCATGCTTTCTGAATTACACACATGATGATTAGCCTAAGGCACTGTGTACTCACACAGCTGGCACTGTAAAGCTATCTGAAAACAGTTTTTCTGTCTTTAGATATTTGCCAACCATTAAATGAGCACTGCACTAGGATTTAATATCTACAAATTCAGTAAAAATTCCAGGTCGCTAATTCCTAATGTATTATTAAATGTCACCAGCATCCCAGAGAAGTGGCACAATGATTTTTTAAATTTGTTTTCAGAGGAATAAATCTCTGAATTTCATTAACTGCCATTATTAATTTCTTTAAAACAGTTCCTTCATGCTGTATAAATGATCCCACTTAATTCCTTTTCTTCAATGAATCACTAATGTGTTAAAATGTGATTAGTGAAATTGCAACACCGCAATTCTTAATCCATTCTTAAAAAAACGGCGGAATAAAACAAAGAGTGGGAAGAAGGGAAATGTATTTCTGTATTCACAAAAGAAAACCGAGATAAGAAGGGTATGCGTCCTGCTTCAAGGCCGCTAAAAGGTCAATCAGTCAAACCACTCGGTTTTCAGAGTGAGAGAGAACTTCCTGGCCCCCTCCCTCCCCTGCATAGCAAGCCCACTGACAACGAGAATTTGGGTGCGCGGGGCGGAGGCCAGTCCG
The DNA here is from genome assembly GCF_051107435.1 of Chaetodon auriga. Lineage (NCBI taxonomy): Eukaryota > Metazoa > Chordata > Actinopteri > Chaetodontiformes > Chaetodontidae > Chaetodon > Chaetodon auriga. Next base: position 16,313,757 of record NC_135074.1, on the reverse strand, counting down.
AGCGGAGGTGTGGGTTCCACCTGTGGTTTGCCACCTGCTCCGACAGCACTGAGCATATGGGACGATTTTAACCGTGGACGAGAGAGGACAAGATGCACATAAATGCTCATTGTGACAGAGTCAGAGAGTGATAAGGAAAAAGAACGCAGACCCACCAAGACCAGCAGCTGGGTAAAAAAAACAAAGGGGTACCAGAAGGAGAAAATGATTGAATTTGCACTGAAGTGTCTGCAGCCTGCAAGCCCGACGGTTTTCCCACAACAGTAATTTATCTTAATGATTCCTCCTCCCTTCAGCCTTGAAAGCAGATAACAGATGATGCCACATTACTACAAGTACTACTTAACTCTGTAAGAGTTGGTGGTTTTAAGTCAACTTGATATTGCATAGAAGTGGACAATTTCGATAATTGTTTTTTGTCATTCATCAAGCAGATTTTCATGCTCCTGGGCTCCTGGTGAGACAAAGAAAGGAATTTTAAGACGTTGCCTCGGCTCATGGAAAGTTGTGATGTGCATTTTTTTTTGTCAATTCTGACATTTTAAAGGCTGAAAAATCAAAGTATCATGAAAATAATTATTAGTTACTGCTGTGTGAGTTCAGTAAAAGCTTCCATTCATAGTATGTCATTTCTGCTGCTATGGCAGAAATCAAAGCAATAAGAGAGGACATAGTTTGATGCTGTTGTGAGGCAGCATGGGATCATGGGAGTTGTTGTCCTCATAGGTAAACAAACACCAGTGCCGATGATGTGACTCAGACACAGAGATGTTCACGACGAGGTAAGGTATTAAAGTTTTATTTAGTTACATTTAGCCTCATTCATCGATTTCCTCCCTTCCCCTCTGCTGTTTCCCATGTTTCCACTAACAGACAGCCAAATGAAACGCACTGTTACCCCTGAACGAAATGATTTCTCTGGGTCTGAACATTTTGGATAATGTAACTACACAACTCACTATATACATAATAAAGGTCGAGACATTTTTGACATTTTAAAAGGAAAATGTTACAAAATAACCTTTAACAAACCAACATTTTCTATGCTGACACAGGAAAGCTGCATATGATGTCAGGCGGTGTGGAATGAGAAATTCTTTCTACTTTAGAGCCACTGTAAAATAAAAGGGGGAAACTGATTGTTAATGGGGTCAAATAACAATGAGATGATAACCTCCAGTGAGACACTGATATCCAAGCATGTGATGAATAAAATGTTAAATGTTACACTTCTTTAGTCGAGACACAGCTCCATGATCCTGACTCGTCCTTAAAACCTTCCGCACACACGAAGCACAGACCTCATTTCCACACTCATTTTTTTTGCCCCTCTGCAGCCAGCACTATCTTTAAGCTACCAGGACACAGACATGACACTGCTCCACTCATATTATACACTGCTTCTCCTTTTGCTTTCAGCGGTTTTTGTTCTCTTCCGTGTGGAAAATGGTAAACAAGAGAGTATAATTCAATAGTGAGGTGGACAGAAGCCTCGGAGCAGAGAAACAAATTCAAGGAGCCTGGTCAACTGCCTCTGAAGACGTCCCTCCTATGCTGTGGCTGTTTATGGCTGCATATACAACTGCTTAGAGCTGTTGTTGTTGTACCAAAATTAAAAATAAGAGCTTTAGCGAGGTGGCAGTCTGGAAGTAGAGCATTTTGATTGAATAACGCTATTTTAACATATGTATCCCACATACCCTCTGTGTAGTTTTTGTCTGTGTGTGGAGGCAGCATGTCTGTGCAGGGCTGGAGGAGGAGGGTGGCAACTGATGCCAAGCACTGCTGAGGTGACAGTATGGATGGGAGGCAGGATGTCACACACAGCACTATGCTTTTTTAATGTTTTTTCAGAGGGTGCAAACAGCACAGCAGGCTGAGACACGCATCAGCTGTCTGGAACACAGCCCAGCAGACACTTAACCCCGCAACCACGCAGAGACGTGTACATGGTATTAAAAGAGATGTACTCTCAGTCAGTCACTCATTTATTACTCCTGACAAGGAGGTTACAGTATATGCTTTTGGTCCTGCTTGACTGTTTCCAAGAAGACCAAGAAACATATCATTAGTCTGTGGCCTGATTCCAGGGATTGTTTAAAGCCAGACGGCAATTTGTGAAAGAAGAGACAAGAAACTCTTCTTCATACAAATGAATAAATGGATTCATAAGTAAAATAACTCACTCTGCCTCAGTTCAACACACTCTGCTGTTTGCTGCTAAAGCCCTACTTACAGTGGTGGATGAAGAATTGAGATCCTTCACTTAAGTAAAAATTCCTAATACCACACATGTAAAAGTCCTGCATTGAAATGTGTACTTTAGCAAAAGTATGGAAGTATAATCAGAAAAATGTACTTGTATTGAAAGTAAAAGTATTCAATGTAGAGAAATGTCCCCTGTGACTGTTTTACTATAATATGTCAGATCTGTTATTAATGCAAAAGCAGAAGTGGTTAATTTGAACCATTTTGCAGAGGCCTGAAACTAATCATTATTTTCATTATGGGTTAATCTGCAGATTATTTTCTTAATTATTCGACTGTTTCATTTGTAAAAAATCAGTAGTAAGCCCAAAGTGACACGTTCACAATGCTTTTTCATGCAGCCAACGGTCCAAACCTTGAAATTTTGAAAAAATTAATTACAATTATTTAACACAAGAAATAAGAAACTACTAAATGATTATCAAAATAGTTGCAAATGAATTTCTCGTCAATCCATTGATCTACAACTTGCTTCAGTTCTACTTTAAATATTTTCAAATGTTTTCTGTGCAAAAATCTTAATTTGTGAACTAAGTGATGACTAAAGCTGTCAAATGTAGTGAAGTAAGAAGTACAATAATAAAAGTAAGAAAGTAAAGTAAGACGGTAACATGAAAAGAAATTACTCAAGCAAAGTACATGTACTTTAGTAGTACTTGAGTAAATGTATTTAGTTACATTCCACTGCTGTCTACATGTGGTATGACCAGTAGCTGATGGTGGCTAATGTTAGCTAATATTGCTAACAATAATGTTATCCACTGCTGACTCGTTGGACTTTTATATACTTGTTCTGGTGTTACACTTGATGTCAGTACTGATGATAATCTTGTAATTGTCATTTGTTGCCACCGTGGGTGCTGTTCAGCAAACGTTACACAGATTCGATTTTAAGTATTTCTTAACATTGCAATACAGGGTATTTATTATCGGTGAGAGTGAACTTGGCACACATCCCCGATTCACAGGACCGTCTTTCACTTTGTGTATTTTGCAGATCCAAAGTCAGATTTCTAAAAAGTGTTTTATTACCTAAAAAAAATTAACACATTTCAGATGGTGCAGCCTGGAGCATGAATGCCTGCCATGCTGCTGAGTCATTTCTAGTTAAGAAATCTTTTTGTTTTGTTGCTATGATTTAAAGTGCACGTCTAGCAACTGCCACATCAACACTTGTTTACGTTTGGAACGTTTTTATCAATTGTTTTGAGAATGCAGCAGCCCTCTGACACCAGTAATCTCTCCCTTTTCATTGATAAAATGATAGAAGACATATACTTGAAGGAAAAAACAGCTTTGGGCAATACAATGACTCAAGGGAGGCTGAGCACACTCTCAAAACCTATTTTTCTCTGTCCTGCTCTGTATCTTGCTCTCTCTCTCTCTCTCTCTCTCTCTCTCCCTCTCTCTCTCGCTCCAAATAAAAGTCAGCCTTTCCAGTGACGCTGAGGCTCCTCGTCTTTTTCAGCCTGACATGTCGACACACTGACTTCTGTCCTGATGCTGCTCAGGACGCTGTAGTCATGGCTCATGTTGTTGCACTCTGTCCATTCCTATTACTGCTCACAGAGCCTGTTTTCCACCGTCCTTGTCCCTGAGCTCGAGCTTGACTCATTTAGGATTAAGCAATATAATGATATGTGAGAGATTTGTCAACTGGTAGTCAGACACTGAACACTGACTGGTAATTAAATCATAACTGGTACACTGTACTGGCTGAATAGGCCGACACTACATTCATTTCTTCGTGTATCTGCAACTCTCTATACACAGGATACATTACAATAATGTTTCTATCGAGTGTCTCTTTCCGCTGCAGGCTCAGTTAAACACACCTGAGAGCCATTATTCAGGGCTTTCAGCAAGCTCTTTAGAAAAAGTGGCAGGGGCCACATTCCCTCCACTCTCACATGAGCGATCGTATCTGCTGCCTTAAACCCTTTTGGTGAAAGTGGACAAACAGCAGCCAAACTTCAGGGTCTAATTATGTAAATTCAGAAATTAAAGTGCGGCAACAATTCAGTGAATAAAGGATATGGACACAGTTCTGCTGAGCGGAATGAATTATTCCAGAACCAAAAAAAAATCTTTGGATTTGATGTGAATATATTCAACATTTTTACAAGGCTTCTGTATTATGTTAATGATCTTTATCTGCACAAAAGGGTTCCAAAATATGGTAACAAGTACATTTGATATGCACAGAGATACTGTAAAGTCCCTCAAAGTGGAACCAAACGTGCTGACCAAAGAATGAACAGAGCTTCCACATCCGTGTCTCCCTCAGCCGTTACAGCCTACATGAGAAAAGAATAACAATTAATCTGCTAAATGAACGACGGCCTGTACCTCAAATATCACTCAAAAATATGCTTATAATTAAGCCACATTTGTTAAATGTTGTCCCCCCCCAGCTGACTGCACTGTCCAAGTGCTGCCTTGTTAAGTGCTGACTATGGTGCAAGCTGTGGTGAGACTAATACTGAGGTCCCTAAAATAAACGATCACATTAACAACCATTATATCAGCAGTGAAGAGTTGGAACAGTCTAAATGATGTAAAAGCACGAACGACCTTTAGAATCAGTCAAATGGCTTGACTTTTTTTTAGCAGATATTCTTGAACAGACACTGCAGTCACCGCAGAAAACCTTCAAGACTCTGAAAATAAAACTCTTTAGCTGGTTTCAAATAACATTTCTAGCACTGAGGGGACTAAATAAATTTAGTATGTATTTTTTAGCTTTGATGAAAGATCTTCTGAGGAAGTTCAGACTTTCTGGGAGTGTAATGGCTGAGTGGCCAATTCAATATTAATATTAGACAGACGGCACGTTAGCATCAGAGCAGAGCAGTGAAATAAAATGCAGCGCTGTCTTGAACTTGGAGGAGTGATTTCTGTGCTGATTGCTGAGGAGTTCAATACGCTTAACCCTTCATACTGCAGTGTACTGTGGTGCTGAAGACTACACTGAGGTCTACACCTTATAACTTTGAGGAAAAAAACCACACTGCATAAGACTCAGGTCAAAAGGCACTAATGTTGATTAACATGTATAAAATAAAATGCTTATTAATTCATAAGGAGGATTAATGGATCAAGAGAGATGATTCCAACTTCAGCAGCTTCAGATAAACTGCATAAACCTGCATTTCTGCAACTTCACCTGTTCATTTGCATCATTTTACTTGCAGAGAATAACTAAAGGAGAGCCTATAACTATTCCCAAACCTCATGTCAAGATGTTTTTATCTTTTATTTCCTCAAATCTAAAATGTAATGGTCAACATGCTTGTTTGCTTTCAAGCGTATTTAAGGTGGAAAAGCGAATGTTCCACAGACATTTTTCACAGCGGGTATTTTGACTTGTCATACTAAGAAAAGCACAGGTGGAAGTAATAACATTAGCGATGGCTCAGCTCCATTAAGAATCCCAGCAGCCAGCCTGATTGATAGCAGGGGCCTGAGCAGGCTCACCTAAATGGAATGCACTCATTATTTACGTTATTAATTACACCTGTGTGTGTTTTCCTGCAATGACTTAAAAAGGTCTCCATCAAGATAAAGTTGCTCCTGTGGAAAACAGAACATTATTTCTTGGATTAGAAGCAAAATTTAATATTTAGGGGAGGAACTGGGTGCATTTTATCCCAAAACAACGCTCTGAACGCGCTGATCATTACAGATTCATGGTATATAAAAATGTAAGAATATTTTCAGGGTGAAATATTCCTTTGATGCGTGCAGCGATCAGATGAACCTCGCTGGGGCAGACAGCATGACTGGAAGTCAGACTGCTCAGTAGGGTACCGCAGGCAATCACAGTTCCATTAAAACCACCAAAAGTAAGTCATCTTTCACTTCAGCATCATGCCCAGAGGCAGCTCTGGCCTGTGAACTGCCACGGTTGAAAGCAGAGAGAGTACGAGAGGTAGAGATAAAAGCAAAGGTAAATACATGTACTGTCTTTCCACAGAGGCATCATACCAATGAAATATAATGATTGTATCTACGTTTCTTTACAAGAGATCGTTTTAATCTCAAATGTTTCATCACTCCGGTTGTACAAACACAGTACAGACTGAAAAACATATAACAATTATATATCTTGTAAATATATTTCAATGATTAGGTTTGTGACATTATGTCCACATTGTGTGTGAACAAAGCTCCAACCCAGATCCTGAGACACAAATCATCTGAAACATTCAGAGACTCTTCAAATAAGGACTTCTTGTCCTGGATTAACCTCATACACACACACATACATAGAGACAAGGGGCTGTATCACACTCGAGCTCATGGCCGTCTCCTGGGGTCATGCATATCGGAGCAGGCAGGGGACGACTGTAGGAGTTTAGCTGCATGCTGGGGCTGTGATGGGCCGTGGGATTACAGTACAAAAGCCATTTGACGTGGCAGGCTGTGGGTGTGAAATGACAGGTAGGGGTCAGGATAAGGCACCAGATAGTGACGCAGCAGCTGATGGAGGTGTGTCCTCGGTTAAGGTGAAGGTCTCATCCTGAGTTATGTATTTTCTCTACTTAATCTTGAGCATATAAATTGAAAAATTGAATGACACACACCACCAAAGGTTCGCCGTGGAGCTTTTGACCTCTAGTACAGCCATGGAGGTGTTTTTCTATGGGCAGGTCCCCACTGCATCCATCGTGCACATGCACAAGGACGCACATGCACAGTCCAAGGGATTCACACCATTCTGCTGATCTGCAGGTGGCGGTAACACGCATAAAAATACAGCAATATGCCAGCAAAGGAGGTGAAAAAAGGAGGGGGAAAAATTCATGGATGTTAGCAATTCTGGATTTTAAATACTTAAAAAAAATCAGCTTTGCAAATGTTTTCTGAAGAAAATGAATTCATCATTCTCCCCTCATTCTTCATTTCAAATAACTGAAGAATACACACTGTGCGCTGTGGTCAGTAACACTGAATTTAAGCATAGTTTTAGTTTGTTTGCAAGAAAATTCACCTTTAAACTGAATGAAAAAGGAGCAGATCTCCTCTATAGTTTAAAATTAGTGAGCATTTGCTGCCATTAAGGTTGACGTTGTTTGACACCGATCAGCACTATCAGGGACATTTTACGTGCAGTAGCTGTTTCAGTGTTGAGTCATGATGTATGACTACATACTCAACCTGAATGTGAAAAGATTAGACATAGAAAATCATGGGCCTCTTTTCAGAAAGTGGAGCTAGATCAGTAGGCAGGTGGGAGAGGTTCACTTTCATATGCATTGCTTATCATGGCTGGGTCTACCCTGGCTCTTTAGGTAAGACTCTGTAACAGTCATGCAATAATGCAGAACTACAAGTGAACCATCAGTAAAAGAGATAAGTAATTTGTCCTTGCAGACTGACCTCAGTGAAGGGTTGAGGGCTGCAGTCTGCTATCTGAAAAAGCAATACATCACAGGGAGGCTAGGTGAAGTAAAGGCTTGGTCACCTGTGACAGTCTGAGAAAAAAATAGACTCCACGAGAGCACTCTGGTGTCACTGTTGGGGAGATCACATGGCTTTGCCTCTGACTTTCTAATTGGGCCCTCAGAGAGACTTCAGAGAGAGTCAAAGCTCATCCTGCTAAGTGACAGACTTATATGTCCTGTGCTAACCCCCTGCGCAAATGTGAGCTCTTAGTATTCCCATCGCAATGCACCTCAAGGTACAGTGCACAGTTTTTAGATTTTTATCATCAAATAGTAAATTGTGTTGCTTTCTGTCATTAATGCTGCAACCTGTTGCCCTTCCTTGGCATTCCTCTTCCTCGCCTGCTTTGAAGAGCATGAAGAAAGGTAAGAGCTTCTAACAATGCATAATAAGCAATGAATAAACATCAGCAGTTTACGACCGTTTAGTCTGTGCACGTGGAACACACATTTGCTGTCTTCCTGTTCTGTTCAGTAGATTTCCTGCAAACATCCAACCACGGAGAACCTCTGAATGGTCTCATTTGTTTCTGGTAATAATACTAATTAACACAAATAATTTTTTTTTGTTAAGTTATTCATGCTGAATTTCTACACGTGGCATCTTGCACCTCTAGCTATTGACATCAGTGTCATTAAGGCAAAATGTGCATTTACTCTACAAGGTGAATAAAGTGACTCTGATTCTGTCACAGCGATACATAATTCATGCCTACCATGTCAAACCAAATTGCCTCTGGAGTCTATTAACATGAACATGATGCGAAAGAGGATTGCAAGGCTCTTCAGTGACATAACAAAGACATATTGCACCTATTTGCTGCACTAACCATTAAAACGAAACCTTCCTGCACTTGACCTTCATCGTACATGCAGGGTGGTGAGCAGCTCAACCAAATGATGATTTTTACTTACATGTTGTTTTACATGATTAGTTATCACATGCCTAGAACCTTGAATTCATTCAATATCACACATTAGTGAAAACAAATAGTCAAAATGATATTTTCTCCTGGCAGATGACCCCCTGTGATTATCAAATGAGCCCCTCAGATGACCCCAACCCCCCGACCGGGGATCACCACAGTATGGCACTGAGCAGGCACATTGGCTCTGAGCGTATTTATTGGCTACGGACTGGTGCTGCAGAGGTTAGCCGAGGCACGAGGAGGATGGAAGGAAAAGGACAATGAGGGATAACAAGGTGGGATAAGCCTGTTAAGCTTCCAGGATCCCCTCTAAAATCCACACTTGAGTCAAGCACAAGAATGTCAAAATGTTTGTAATACAATCACAATGCTCTATAATCTGGGGTCACTACAAGCAGCAGGCCACAAATTAAGTTGTTCATGTTTAACCCACTGACAGTATTTGGATTTTTTTCGGATTCAGACAGATTTTGTTACTTAGAGTTAGATGTGGAGGTGTTTCACCTGCTGCTTCTCTGACTTTCACTGATTGAAGATGAAAGGTAGGTCAAGCTGAAATGAGCAAATAATTCAACAATACAGTAGAGGCCATGTTTTGTTTACTTCGTGTTGTGTAGGTATGTGGATCTTTCAAAAGACATGTGATCAAACATAATTTTTGGACAATTTTGACAGGCCTAACTAGCTCCATCTGTGGATATAAAGAGCTCATTCTAAGGTAACAAAGACACGATTCTTATGTTCAGGTGGTGATATACTAAAGAAAACAGAATTGTGAATACTATATTTAACCTCTGCTAATAGATCCCCCTAAATCCTGCACACTGGTCCTTTAAGTATGTCTCTGGGAAATTGTGATTTTATAATATTTCATAGACTACTCAGTAAAACAACTTGCATATCATGAAAATAATCACAAATTCTTGCTCATCCATCTCTGGAGGGGCCCACGCTGGGAGCCACTATTCAATAACACGACCGCTGGTTGTGTTTTGCAAGTGTTGGTGAGTCAGTGACAAACATTAAATAGGAAATTTCATGCAGTGCGATGCAGTTCAACACAAGGCTGTAATGTGCTCTCGTCACTGAAATGTTTCCCGCACATCAAAAAGCAGAGCTGCTTCTCTTGTGACCAGAAGAAGAAATGCCAAATAACAGTTTACACAACACCTCCTTTTTTGGCTGCATTAGAAGACACGGCGAACACGAGCGGAGGAAATCGTACGGGTGCAGGTTGCAGGTGAGAATGAAAACACGACTTCGGCTGCATTATGCATTTTAACACAGCCGAACACCGAGTCAAACTGACAACGCTGCTCATGCATCACATCACAGCGATCGTACATTCAACCTTGACGCTGCACACAGTCAAAGCAAACACAGAGATCCCACCTCCTCCAGCAGGCAGCATGATGGATGAGCTCTCACACAACGGCCTCGGCTGCATCCTCAGCTCACCGCAACGCCACAGGGCCAGCGGCTGTGTCACGCTCTCACGGTGGCCATATAAGATCCTGCTGTCACGTCTTTAATGAGTCCGTGTGCTTCTTTTGCAGATATTTACACTAGGGAAGAGCTCTGTAGATCCGATAGGTTTAAAGAGCCATTCCAGTGTTTTTTAATTACTACAAATATACTTAACATTACTGCTAACTATTTCCAATCATGCTGCAGTGTTTCACAGTTTTTTATTAGCTTAGCACCGGTTTTATTAAATTCCTTATGTGTGCTCTTAGGCCTGCTGTCCGTGAAGCTCTTTTGTACAGTGGAGTTGTAATTTCTCACTGACGTAATGATTCATCTTCATTTCTGTTCTTTCCTGCATTTTGAAAAGTGTGGAGATACGCAATGAAATGATTTAAGAGTAATTATGTAACGCTCTGTCTGCTGAGTGAACAAACAAACATCTAATTAAGGAAGTTAATTATGAGAGTGTTTGAGAAAACAAAGAGCACTTGGAGGGCATTTTCAAAGTTCACAGATACGTCAAATTTAAAAGCATGAAACTTGGCTTTTCAAAGGCCATCTTATGTAAGTGAACGAGGGATTTAGATTAGAGAGTCTTTGTTTGAAAGCAGCACCAGAGGTGAGACCTGACAGTAAATAAAGGGCCGAATACTCAGCGGAGGGTGAAAACAGATTTTGTTCCTAACATCCCAACAAAACACTTCACGGTAATGACAAGAGCAAAATCAGTGGAGAACACATTCCAGACTGCTTTGGGAGAGGTTGCACAAAAAAAGGGTCTTGAATGGTGATATTGTTTTTTAATATACTTGAGTGGGATCACTGCGCGATCCATGTGTATCCTGACATTATAACAGCTGGTGAGCTGTGCCTGTTGTGGCATTATGGACAGAGATCACTTCAGTTTGAGGTCCTGTGCTTTAAGGAGAACGTATCATTTATACAGTCATGTGTTCACAAAGTGGTGAACCTCACTCCATCCTCACTTGTGAACGACTGAGCCTTTCCAGGATGCTCCTTTCATACCCAATCATGATACTCTCACCTGTTACCAATGAACCTGTTTACCTGTGGAATGTTCCAAACAGGTGTTTTTGGAGCATTCCACTCCTTTCCCAGTCTTCTGATGCTCCTGTCCCAACTTGTTTGAAACACGTTGCTATATATTCACAAAAATCAACGAGGCTGATGAGGTAAAACATTAAATTTACTGTCTTTGCGCTGGGGTTGTTTCTCTATGATTTTTTGCAGTTGGTCAAACAGAAAAAAAGAGGCGCCTGATCTCAAAGGCTTTAAAATGAACAAATAAGTTCATATCACTCAGGGTAGTACGTATGAGAAACATCCTCCCAAAATAAACATACAGTCAAAGCTCCACTTCTTTTGAAGCACAGGGTTGAAAAGGGAGTCCTCACACCTCCTCTGAGCTCCTCAGGTTTGTGTGGGTCAACCAGAACTCTAAGCCAACACAGAGTCTCAAAATTATCAAGTATAATGGATTTAATATATTATTGAATGTTTTCCTCCTTCACTTTGTCAGATGCAGCGTTCAGAGACTATTACTGAAAATGCTTAATGCACAGAACAGAGCGTATTTATCAAAATACTAAAAAGCTTGTCTATTTCAAAGCATTTCACTGATTCTGCTGGACACCATTCAAGATGTGATAAACAGAGTTCAGACAAGTCCATCTGCTACGAGAATGTCTTCTTTTAATTCAGATTGTTTTTGGCAGAAAATTCATAACTGAATACAACGCTGACCAGTCCTCATTTAGATTTTTGATCAAGATTATCTGTCCGCTCACAGTGGCCCGCTGTAGTGCTGCAGATTTATTTCAGTTGGGTTTAATGGCGGACAGACAGATACTATTAAGAGGATGGACAGCCCCACGGGAGCCATCTTTTCAGGAATGGTTCATCCAGCAAGGCAAGGTGGCCTCCTTTGAGAAGGTTTCTTTCAGGATGAGAATAGGAGGCCTCATTAGATATCAAGATGGGGACAGTTTTTCTGATGTGCATCTGTGCTGTCACATGAATGAAAGTATAATTATGTAATAATTATAAAAGAGGTAAGACTGTACATGTATTGTAAATGTATTGTGTTCTGGGGAGTGGAAATAAGTGGATTTTGTAATGTTTGATTTTCCTGTCATCGTGTCTTTTCCCTGAGCTCTCATTCTCTCTCTTTTGGTGTACAATTTATTGCTGCTCCACTTGTTGTCTGTTCCACAGTGAGTGAAGGTTTTCCTCCATAAGTTTTAACCTCTTACACCAAAGAGTGTCTGTCTGTTCATAATTATCAGCCCTGCGTTACACGTCTTCCTCCTCTTTACTTACAGACTCTTGAATGGAAAATTCTGTCATTCCCCTAATTTGAACTTGTGCACATGCCCATCCCTCACCATGACAACGTTAACTTAATGGGTGCCATCCATGACTCGTAATGACGTCCACTGTCAAGGAGAGGCCTGTCTCCAAGGAGACGATATCATTACTGAGGTGTATGTACACCATAAGGTACCATGATCTAATCCTACGCACACACTCTTGACCTTCACAGGTCTGCACTGCATTTCGCTGATACTGCACGGTGCGTTAAAACTGTTAATTTGGTTTGTTTGGTTGGTTGGTGGATGAAAAACAGAGACATTCATTGCTGCAATTGAGTTACAGGGCTGTAGGTCTCCTGTGCAATAGATCAGGTGTGTTTCAGATTCAAAGATATTCACTGGATATTAAGAAGCATCTAATAATGTAGCTGCCTGATTTAAAAACATTTAATATTGACAAAAAAGTAGCGTTCCCTCTCTGCAGCAGGTTACAAAGTGCTGAGAGTGGCAAGTTGTGACACGGGCACAGCTACACACAAGCTGGGACAATCTCTGAGGACAGACTAATAAGATACCCATGAAGGATGAAGGGAAACAAACTCTGAAGCCCACATAGACATTCGCTACAGATGCCTATGAGCTGGAGCATGTGCAGAGGCCTTGTTTGTGTGTCTGTGCGTGTATGCGAAGGGTTCGTTCTCCAGAGGCAGTGGAGCTACACACTCGGATTATCCCAGTAATGAATTGGCCTATGGGGAACAGCTCGTCTCATTTTAAGACTTAAGGGGTGACTTCAGAGCACTAAAGCAGGAGCATAAATCAAGCAAATGCTACGTGGTATGGATTTATGAATGTGCATAAAAGTGAGTGCATTTCAAGAAGTGTTGTGTGTGTGTGTGTGTGTGTGTGTGTGTGTGTGTGTGTGGCTGCAGGAAAATTTACCCCTAATTAAAAGAAAAAACAAAAAAAAAAAAAACAGTGCCATCCGTGACTTAAGATGGATGACAGATTTTAAGGTTTTTTCTTCACATGGCTCCAGTTTAATACATTCAAATTTCAACATTTCATGTCCCACAACACAACCTGCTTTCATTTGTGCAAGTCATTCGAATTACCTCCAAATGTGATGAGCATGAGCACTAAAACTATAAATATCTATAATCTGTCAGGAGAACATTTTTAAAGTCCTATGACAGCTGATTACTGATTAATAAGATAGGCTTCTAAAACTGTTGAACATTTCCTTTAATGCTCCCTGAGTACGGCTTACTCTTGACGCTCCGCTGACGCTGTCATCGTCCTCAGTCTCAACCTGCTTCACTAAAGTTAGAAATCAGAGCAGAAAGCCCCTGAATCTGTGATGTCACTGGGATTTAAAGTCAAAGGCTCCTCCGTGGGAGTGAGTGGGATGCTGATTTTTCAGTGATATACCACAAACGACCTCTCTCTGCCGTGGGCTGGGGATGCTGCATGGGGTCACTTCATGACTTCATGGGCTGAATAGCTTGTGAGCAATATCTAAGACTGATGCTCTATATAAAATACTATTTCTCCTCATAGTATTACTATATAGCAGTACACTGTAATGTATTGTAACTGTAATGATAAAATGGATGGTCAGTGCAGCGAATTATGCATTAAATCTGAAAAAGTCATTACATGTTAATGTATGTATGTTAAAAAAAAGTTAACAGCTAACATTTTTAGTTTTCATTATAATTTGTTGGAGTTATTGAGAATTTTGCAAAACAGTAACATTAACACATTCTGCACATACCATCGTAATGCGATCCTATTGTTAGTCGACAGATAGACCAGACGAGCCCCAATTTCAACACAATCCAATTAGAGCACAAAGATGACATACATTTACATGACAATATGAGATGAGGTTTATGGTCATGGGAATCTCTCAGAGAGAAAAAGGGGTCACGGACCAATAATGTACCATTCATTGGTCATTTTCTAAAACAATATCAACTCAAATGAATGCAGGAATGTGAGCGAGGTTGCTCGCAAGAAACCCCACGAGGAATTAATACGAACTAACTCGAAAGCTTTACGCAGTGTTTCAGCTTTTTCTAAGCTATTTTAGCCTCATATCTCTGTTCCATGAAATCAATAATACTTTCCTAAATCTCTATTATAATTAAATCCTTGCTGACAAAAGACTCATCATAACCCGCGAAAGAAAGCTGCTAGCATGCTAAGCTGGTGCAGCCCAAAACAGAGCGGGAAGAGTGCATACTGGACCCCAATGGGACGATAATGTTATTTCATGTCTGCTATATTTGTAAGTAGGCAGCTGTTTGCTAGCATGTTAGCCATAAACCGTTATAGATGAACATGTGTTTGTGAGCTTGTTGTTATTCTGCCCTCTAGTGGCCACAAACCAAAGCATCTTAGCTTTCGGTACGAGAGCTGCACATTGTGTTGCAGACAAAAATAATAAATTGGATTCACTGGGTAGCTCGCGTTTCGTGCTCGTGCGCGCTGTGTGAGTGTGTGCATGCACGCTGTGCTAGCTGCTACGCGTGCAACGTTTTGAAGGCTCAGTGTTATGAATGTGTTTGTATGTGTCAGTGATCTCACGCTCGCCTCCTCCAGCGGTTCAAAGGGATTAGCTGAAATGCCACAGTCTACAGAGGCATCTGTGTGAAAAAGCAAAGCCTACAGCTACACTTAGCATTCCACTTAGCATTTCCATTTCTGACAATAGTAGACAAAAACTAAATATGATGCCATGACAGTGACACCATTAAATGTGACTGATGACCCCGTCTGTGCAGAGGCGAATCCCCACCACCCCTCTCTCTCTCTCTCTCTCAGTCCTTCTCTCTTGCTCATTTATGCACACCACACTAAATCCTGGTCTGATCCAGCCTCGTTCACTTCTGCTAAAAATCATCTTAAATTTTTAACGTCCATGTCTTTCACTTCCCCATGAATTCGCTCGGAGCTACAGAGAATGACCACTTGATCAAACATGACAAAAAACACCAGTCATGGCACCATCTGTGGCTCCCAAGAGTTGCATCTACAGGATAATTTATGCAGCCACATTCCATAAATCACACTTTAAACACAATGTTAAAGAACTTTTAAAGGCCCTCCTATACTCCCACGGTTATCCTACACAGGTGATTTAATCTGTTTTGGCTGATTAGGTAACTGGGGGTTGAAGGCAGTCTAACCTTCACACCCACTTCACGCTGATTGGCCTGTTAGAGCACACGAGCGTAACCTCTCTCTCTCAGATAGAGAGAGGCGGTTCACGACCCAAAACTCTGATCAAACTGTCAAACTGGGCAGTGCTACCCACCAGCCGTAGTGTTGTCGTCTGGTGTGGCGTAGTTCATTCTGGTGGGTGTAGGTTTTCTAACTTTTGAGCAAAAGAGAGTACCACAGGCCTTTTCCTCTGTTCTCTCTGCTCATGTAGCACCAATTTAAAGAATAATTGCGTCTTTCTACTGCACAGACAGCCCAGTTTTACTAAAAAGATCACCTTTCCAGTGGTGAAATACTCAATTCACCAACCTACATTTTCAGCTCAGAGTTCTTGAAAGATAAGTTTCCACCTTAGTTCTGAATATCTTCCTTCAAACTGGAATAAACTTTAAGTCGTTTACTATGTTTGCATTTTGATATATTTGTTTAAAGGTTTTATTCTGAAGGGTGACACAAGCAGATTTACATTTCCAAACAGACAGATAGAATTCTTACAATCAAAAACTCCCCTGCCTCTATCTCTTGGTACCTCAGTCAGCTAAATTTGAGAGATTCAGTAGATGCAAAACAAGTTGTTATATATTCATCCTCGAAGATGGTGGCCATCTTCCAAATTATTTAAAATTGCACGTTCCTAAATTTCCCAGAGAATCGTCCCTCTCACCCTGCTTTTTTTCTGCGGTCGCATGTGATGCTGTGTGATGAACGGTGGCCTTGTGCGGAGCAGTGTGCTGGCGTATTATACTGTGTGTCCCAATAAATCAGGCAGCCTGCTGTCCTTCCTCAAGCAGCAGCAGCAGAGCCAAGCCTTTATCCGCCATCAACCTGCACCAAACCGCCAAAGCACAGGGAGACGGACAAAAAGAACAGTGAGGCACAAAGGTACGGAGAGATACTGGAGGGAAACATGGAGATAGCTCATAAAACACACACACACACACACACACACACACACACACACACACACACACACACAATATTCCCTGATTGCACTAAACTGTACAAGGGATAATGCGAGGCAGATGGTCCAAGATACTAATTAGAAGCCTGTTTGCCTTTCTGAGCCTTATCTATGTGTTGTAGCAGTGCTGCCTGCTTTGTTTAGAGCGGTGAAGGAGAAAACACTGCAAACCTTTTCACTTTCTTTAAGGTGTGACAGAAAAAAGAGCCCTGTGAGTAAATCATTGCAGAATGAATCTGCCTTTACTCTCAGAATGATTGCCAGCACTAATATATTTTTAATTACTTCATAACACTCTCATTCTGCCCTTTTAGCATTTTGATTTCTGGCACTCGAGTTCTTGCATAATGTTGAGCAGATCTCACACAGTCTCCCTGTCAAAACATCGGCGTCACATGCAAAAAGAAACAGATGGAGAACTGTGAGTAGAAAATAAACAATGCTGTCTTTTTTAGAAAAATCATCACTGCTTTTGTAAACTTCTTCTTCACTGTGACAAATTTGCACGATGGAGTACAAATCAAATGAAAGGCACCAGCTGAAGCCCCGACTAAAGAGATACCATCTATCTTGACCACACATGTGCACATACATCTCGAGCTCTGCTGACATGCTTACCCACAAGATAATTAACTGTTGGCAGTTTATCACTGCAACGAGGTGAAACGGGGGAATAAGCAGGGGAATCATGTCCTCTGTGTGCTCCCAAAAACCCCGAGCTCATGCAGACAGGTCATCAGACCAAGGGTGAGTCATAGTTGCTGTTTTTGAAAAACCAATTCCTGGAAGTTACTCTGACATTAACCATCGTGACAGCTCTCAAAAGGCTAATCGAGACAGAGGGAAAGAAAACTGCAAGATACTGAAGCCCACAAAAAAAAAAAGAAAAGCCACAAAGTGCAGAGAACGCTGTGATGCGCAGCGGCCTGGTCACCTGACGCACATGTTCGCAGTCACTTCACAGGTAAAAGACTGCACTGCAAATAGCAAATGGCTTTGAGTCTTACTGTCATGTGTCCTTTCATTGAATTCCTAAGCAGAAAGTGATGACTGGCAATATCTCAGGGATAGCATCTCATACAGCAAGGTCTGTGAGGTTAACCCCTGTCAAAAGCCAGCTGTCAGCACTCATAAGCAACGGGCGGCTTGTGTAGTAGGAGTAAACAGAGCTGACGTCAGAGGAAAGTCATTTGATTGCGGAGGGACCAAAGATGCCTTTGCTTAGCTCGCTCTTCTGCGCGTCCTCGTGCTGCTGCCAAGCACAATTTCACCAGCTGTGTTAATAAGGAAGCAATGAACCAGACGAGAGATCCTGCAGTTAATTAAAGATCAATGTAAGCGCATGAAAAGGCGTCATCTTTGCAGCCACATTACCCAGGATCCCCTCACTGCACTGTCCTCTGCTCCCCTGGCTGCTGAAGGGTTTGAGGTTACTGTTGGGCAAAAAATTGGCATTCCCATAGAAAACACGAGGAAGCTGTGAGCTCACAGCATGTTTTTCATTCACTAAATCTTACACACACACACACACAGAGTTTGACCGATCCTGGATTTTTGAGGCCGATACTGATATCGATCGAACTAAAATGGAAGGAATCTCTGTCTGTCTGTCTCTCCTTTGATTTTCTCGACAACTGTTCATCCGATCGATTTCACATTTGGCGACAGTATTTCGGAAGACCCAAGAAAGTGCAGTATTGAGTGTGGAGTAGTTTAGATGAGTGCTTTGCGAGAAAGCTGAGGAACAATGCACTGCAGAGCCGGAGAACCCCTGCGGTTCTTGACATACACATGCGCAAGTTTAAACAACAGTCTGTGACTACATCATACCCAGAGCCGTGTGGACAGAGGGTTAGGGGTGACTCACTCTATCAATGGTGCTGGTTATACCTGAGTTTGAATCTCCTGTACAGCGGTTAACTTAAGCTGACACGAGCTAGCTGTAATGCCCTCAGAAGCTGGGTAGCTTCAGCATGAATTCATGAGTTTTAACAATAGCAATGACACAGCGGTAAAGATGTCATTCATTCACTGTTACGTCTGGATGAAAAACTTTTTTTTGACTGACATTTTTGATACCTGAAACGTCCATATTGCTCATTCATGTGTGCAGCATGTCTTTGGCCTACATTCATTCAGTTCCATGTCATTTAGCAAAGATGCAGTAATGACAGTGATAATTATTGTTAATAATAACTTAGATGTGGCTCAATTTTCAGGAACACCTCAATAAACTGCCCTCAGTAAACTGGTGGTGTATTGTAATATTACAGTATTGTTCCTAAAGTTTCAAAAAGGGAAAAACTGTGGTGCATGTGTACGTGTGAAACTGTTGCGTCTCAAAGTGCGGGGCCTCTCCGGCTCTAGAGGTTGATGATATTGACAAAGCTGCGAGCAGCAATACTGGACGCTGAGCCATCGGCCAGATGTGTTTTAAACAGGTAATGTACTAGTGTTTAAAAAAAGTACTTACTGGTGGACAAACTCTGCAATGTCTTGTTACTTACTTGCCAAAATACACTGATACTGATGTATCTGCAATAAGCTAATATTGGCTAATACATGAGCCCGGCCCATTTATCAGTCAAGGTCTAGTGTTTAGTAGTTCAGCCACTGTGCATCAGCAGCCAACGTGACATTGAAAGTCAGTGCCAGACTGTATTTTAACGAATTTGTGTTGAGATATAAAGGAGGTGGAGTGTACACTGCAACTATTTCATGCATTATTTATCATTTATGATTTAATGTCTCATGGTAATCATACTGTGTGATTTTGCTAAGACTGTGAATGCTGATTGATCTGTAATAGTGTTACTGAATAATACACAAATCCAATTTTTCTCTCCCAATATGGATTCTGATACCTCAACTCGGGCTATCTGCCAATACTGAGCATTAATCCACTGCTCTCTCTCTTTTCTTTTGTTAAATTAAAATCTGTACAGCTCACTCACTGGATTCACTTTCGACGAAAGGTAATATGAGGCCAGGCATTAATGCGAAACCGAAAACTGAATCTGTTTTCTGCTGTCACTGCATGAATGTAACTGATGGAGAAAACACCGAACTTTATAATGGAATTGACAAAGAAACTGTTTTTAATGCAGACTGGTCACATCATAGCTGACGCCTGATCTGCTTAATAAGGCCAGCTTCAGCGGCAGGCCTGCACATCAGAATCAGTTCACACCTGATTCAACAACACCATTAAAAATCCATTAGGAAACATATAAAAGTTCACTGACCCATGCACACTGATGGGAGGAATCATCTGCTCAGTAAAAGATCCTTGCTTTGTTTTGGTTGTGTTGAAGGTAATACATTGAGTTGGCTCTTTAATGACAATGTTTTTTGTTCAGCACGGCAGCTCAGACAGACACAATGGGACGTTTCTATTATGTAAATGTTATGTCTTTTTGAATTTGTGGAACTTCACATAATGATCCGTCATGGGAATGTGCTGCATGTTTTTGCTGTCTAGTGTCTTGTGAGTCCGTGTGCTCGCAGGAGATAGTGCATCCTCCATTTTTCAAACCAGTAACACTACTAAAAGACAGCAGAGTCAACCAGTCACTAGGTATAAAAGACCACACAATCCAGCATTCATTCTCCATGAACCAGTTCTACACAAAAGGCTCCAGTCCAGGTGCAGTTTCTGGATGTAGGTGAAATAATGGTATGCCTCTTTCACCCAATATGTATTGTGTGGCTCGGGTACTGCTCATGTGTTTAAGAATGGATGTGCTGACTGTGAGAAGCAAGAGGTGGAGGTGGGAGGGAGGAGGAGGGGACTCTGCTACTGTAGCAGTGCATCAGCAGAGGTGAGACTACAGCTGCCACATCACACTTTGCAGACTGGATAGAGGTGATGGAGCTACCATGAGATACACACACTTAACACACTCACAAAAAACATTTTGTTTAGTTGTTTCCATCTGAGGTTACAAAAGAGTGTCTCCAAAAGGTGATGCAGCCAAATCAGTGCACATGCAGAGACTGTCTTTTGCAGTGAAGCCTTTTCTTCGAGTGTTTGCGGTCTGAAGGGCAGCTATGTCGGCCAACCTTACCCCAGCTGCCTCTCACGCCGCCAGAGACAAACAAACCTACAGTGGGCTACAGTATGTGTGTCATTAGTGCTGACCCAGATGCTCTGAAACACTGACAGTCCTGTGACTACGCTGCATTCCCGCAATAACTCCCTTAAGCTCATTGGCAGACAATGCCAACGTTTAATAACCCCTGTCATGGAAATGCAAGCCAAAATGAGCTGCCAGTTGCAGAGCAAAGGGGATGTGAGGTTGAGACAAAGTTGAGGCTGGGATAGCTCATAATGGTGAGCTGCAGAGGAGAAACAGGGGTTCGAGGTCTATGCAGTGCAACCTGATCAGAGAGACAAAAGAGTGGGCTTCAGGCTCAGGTGGAAAGAGTATAGGTGAGAGAGAGTTACATCACATGAAGCAAACCCTGCGCAGCACCATCTCTCACATCATGTCAGTGCGGTCAGTGAGGGAATTCATCCTGAATAACGGCCGTTTGGACAAATTCCCCGACTGCGCAAATTCCAATGCAATAACAGCCCTGTGCATGTCACAGCATATGCAAACAGCTTATAGGTGCATGGATCACAGATAGTTTAGTTTTTTCTTCCCTAAAAAAAAATATGATACAGCAAGCTATTCAGCCGACCACCTCTCCATCCGTACAGCCCGTGATTCATGCACCCAGCAGCAATGAATGCGCGGACTACAAAGCGCTGCCCGCGTGAAACAAAAGATCCATTTTCCACCCAGTATGTTAGATGTCACTCGCAGCCTAGATGTGACAAGACAGGTTAATGCAACACATCAGCATGGGTTTCCCCGGACCGGATAGCTCGGCGGTGTGCTTACCCTCTGCGGCCACAGCGCACCGGACAAGAAGTAAAAGCGTTCCCACAGACAGCAGACAGTTTGCAAGCATCCCCGCTGCTCCGGCTCGCCACCTGGTCCTCAAACACCTCCCCTCTCCTCCGGCATCCGTCCTTTGCGGCGAGGACCCACCGGGTTCCGCTCCGCCGGCTCCCACCACTTTGGGGTGACCTGTCTGCCCACTCCTCAGACTGGGAGCCATATCCAGTGGACAAGTTGCTGAAGTTTCGGTCGTAAATAATACATTGGATCAATCCTCGTGTGTTATCGGGAAGCACAGCGGTCCCGCGGTCTCGTCGTGTGTCCAGGGTTGGAGGGTGGAGGGGGGGGTGTAGGGGGTGGGGGTGAAGCGGCGTTGAAGGGAAATTAACAAATGCGCCCTATCGCTCCGCTCCGCTCGGTCCACCCATCAGCACCGTGTGGCGCAGGGCGGCGCGCACACTTCTCCAAAGGCTTGACATGGAGCCGCTGGCGGTAGACTGCCTCGCACACACCTGCTCCAAATGGATGGCAGACGCTCGGTGTTCTCGCGTGACGTTTAAGCACAAATGTCAGGATGTGGAAGCGGGTGGGTGGTGAATTTAAAGTGCAACACCACCCCTGGTCAAAGTGCGCAAAATTAGCCTCTCTGCTGTTAATTGTCGGGAGAAAGTCAAAGGCAGCAGCCCGCAGGACGACCTCTGGTGGGTGAACGAGAGCGCACAGATCTCCATATGAAGCACGATTTCAGCCTCGTTCACACACGCCGTGGGTTCATAGTCTAAAGGGTGACCTGATAGTTTCTCCGTACAACCATTAACAGGTATTTTCAGTCTGTACTCAGGTTTATCCCGATGCCTCAAAATCTTGAGCGTGTAGATACAATCACGGCTGTTGTACCGCCTCATCTCCACCAGGTGTCAGCACACACCCAGAAAAACACTAATGAAACCTGTGGACGATGAGTCGAGACAGGAGCTCCAAGGTAATTTAGAGTCAGACAAAACACGTGACAAGAATTCACCTCAAAGACCCTTTGCTTTGTAAAATAAAGCAAAGTTTATTGTATTGTTTTAAATTGAAAACAATAGTGGCAGAATTTATTTTGTAATATCAAGGCTTTTATATTAATCACAAGGTCCATTCAGTATGAGTTCATTAACCGTTATGATGGAATTGTGCCATGAAATGTTATTTTACTGTGAACTTTCAATCTTTGTCCATGTTTGCAACAGAAATGCATTATTTGATAATGAATCCAAAAAAATATATATTTTATCAGGCAAAAATACCAAAAATTCTCTGATTCCAGTTTCTCAAATATGGGGATCTGCTACTTTTATTTAGTTAAGTATCAGTTAAAATTGACTGTCTTCTTCTTCTACCAAGACTTTAAAAACCACTGGAGGATCACGTCAGAGTTATGAACCAGCATGATTTGAGAAAGAAAAGCACCTAAATGTATAAAACAGGGAAAAAACAGACCAAGACAAAACGAGCTGCATCAATAGATTTTTTTTAATTCAAAGTGAATCTTAACAATAATACACCATAAAGTCTTATTTTGACACTCACCAAAAGAGTCACCTGGAAAACCCGCTTAATGTGACAAAGTAGAGAAGGCTTGGTCACACCTAAATCACTGAGAACTAGAGAGGAAACACTATCGCAAACTGTAAATAGACATCACATCCATAGAGTTAGTTTTCCCAGTCCTCATACTGTAAATATTGCACAGTGCAATTGCTACATGGCAAACTAGTGTAGCACAAAATTTAAAAAAAAAAGAAAAAAAGAAAAAAAAAAAGAGCAAATGAAACAAAAACAAAGCCACAAAAAAATCTACAGGTATTAAAACAGTAACAGTTCAGATTTCATAATCAAGTCTATTTGATGAGCAATCTAAACAGATGATTCCATAACTTGCAGTGTGAATTAACTCTGAAATTTATACAGATGACCAGAAAACTGAAAACAAGAGCTCGAGTAAAACAGACCTCATCAAATCAAATCAAAGAGTTACACAGTAGCACATTTAGACCAATACAGACCCTGAATTAACATCTCTAAAGGATAATACCGCAGCAGAGGATTTCTCTTCTGATATCAAAGTCAGAACTTTAATAGTAGTAATTCTACAAACGACTGTTTTATCTGTCAAATGTCACATGAATCCTCAAAAAAAGGGGGGGAAAAAAAGTTAAACCAAGGTGTCAATCGTGTGGAAAATTAAAAAAAACAGTTTAAAGATTTCTCTCCTCTTGCATCCATTCTTTAACTAACGTGTATGGGAGAGTTATGCAGGCGCATTGCTGGTGAATACCTTTGGAGGAATTAAAACACAGATTACATTTCACATGCTTCTTATTGGGGAACTATTTCAAGCACTAATCTGCCAAGTGCATGCCTTGCCGTCATGGGCTTTCTTTCCCAAAATGATACTGGAGTATGATTAGTGAAGCATACGGGCGAGAAAAAAAAAAAAAAAAAGCCATCAAAAAACATACAACCATATCAACGTCAATGTTTAAACGTGGAGCGTTACACTCGTGACTGACTGTGCAGAGAAAACACAATAATCTCCTCGACAGAGCACTTCCAGAACACAGAACAAACATCCGGATAAGGCCATTCCTGGCTCCTCTGGTTTTTAACACGCCGGTGTTGTCAACCGCGCTCTGGCTACACTCTGCTCAGCCTTAACTCCTGCACGATGGACAAGCTGCTCTGAGCAGACAGCGTCGAGGCAGACAAAGTGAAGCAACTTAGGTGCACATGCAAGGTAATGTAAAGCATGGAGATTATCTAAGAACACTTGGTGGTGCAATGACCGCACAATGTAAAGTATTGCATCTGCTGTTCAGCCAGAGTGACTATCCATAGATTGAGTGTCATATCATTCAAAGTGTATGTGTGTGTGTGTGTGTGTGTGTGTGTTATATTGGTGTGTTATCACAGAAGTCCCTGGAATGACACTGTGATGGAGTCCTAGTTTGTGGGGTTTTTTCATGTGGCCGTTAAAAGACTGTCTACACGGTAATGGACTGTTATTGGATTCTATGCCTTCCTCCTCAAATAAACGGTGAGGAATCACCATCTCGACTTCTCACTTTCTGAATCTCAAGGCACATACGCAGTGCTGCTCACACTGTCTCAATTCCAGTAAGGAACATGCAACAATGGCCACAGTTTTGCATTGACAAAACATTGTTTCAATATGAGACACTCATAAAGGGGAGAGCGATACGAACACAAGGCAGTCTAGAATATCAAACTGTGAAACTGATATTCAAGCCAGATAGAACATTGAACAGTTAAAAGGTTGCAATAAATATTCGTTCAAATCAATTCAACAGTAAAACAAGCTGTAAAACATTCTTTTGGAACAGAAACATTGGGCTAAATTTATTTTTGGACACACAGTCGAATCATCCAAACCCTTACAAGCCTAACTACCTGTATGAGTGCTTAGTGGCGAGTGTGTTTGTGTGTAATTGGTGGAAACGTTACTGTAAGTTTTTCCAATGAAAGCGATGGATTTTTTTTTTTTTTTTTTTTTTTCTCTTTCTGACATCTCACAGTGCTCCTGTAACATACCAAAGAGTACTGGTAGTATACTACAATGAAAAAGTTAAATCAATCCTGCAAGCTACAGCTTTCCATGTGTACAAAACGTCAATATGAAAACATACAAAAAAAAAAAAAATTAAGTTACATCGATACATCATTTATATGCAGTGATGAGCCTGAAAGGTTAATTAGGATAAAATACTGATGCAAAAACACACACCCCGAGAAACAACAAATGCAACTAATGTTCATCATCAGCAATACAGTAGTTACAATGACACTCCAAATATGAACGCAAAACACAAAAATCAAAACCACTTCTATTTCAGATAATTAGGGACCTATACAAAAATAGCAACGCTAGGTTTTAACTCAGAGAAATCACCTAATTTCACAGCTATTGAAGTGGCAATCATCATATAGCAGCTTATCTATGATACATTCAAGAAGAAATGATACGACTTATTAATTGCCCAATAAGCTAGACAAAACCTCGGCCATTTTTTAAATACAATTTTTTTGTTTGTTTTCATTTAACCCCATTCTACAACTACAGTATAACTGAGGTCTATGCAAACAGAATAGCTACCTTGCTCAGGAAATGAATTACAGTCTTTGGTGCTGCACAAGCAACTTCATTTGAAAACAAAAGACAAAAAATGTACACACATAACTAGTAAAATGAACAGAGAAAATGCACACACAGCATATCTACATACATATATATATTTATATATATATTGACTGGTGCTACCATCATATATATATATATATACACACACATATGTATGTATATATCCTCCCTGACGGAATGTATAAAATAAGCAGTTGACACTGATAAGCCTTAAGCCTTTAACAAATGGTATAATGTAAAGGGAAAAGTTAACTTTGTCACACATGCATAAATGAGAGAATTGCACACAATTAACTCACACCTTATCAAGCATCTGTACTAAATAGTCTAGCTCTATAATATATGTCCATATATGTGTGTTTATCAAATACTGCATGGTTTGCTCAGGCTTAGAAGATTCCATACCATGAATTAATTTGCATTTTTTCCTTACCTAATCAAAGCCATGCCCACCACACTTCTAAACATCTAAGAAACAAAGTGAAAACACTCAAAATGAAATACGAAGACGAAAAAGAAAAATAATCAACGACTAATTAGATTGTATTGCAGTTTCATCAAACAGTACAAATACTGTTCGTAATAAGAGTTTCACTAAATACAAAGTGATTATCAAATATTAAGCAATACTCAGTACTTGCACTTTGTACACTAGTTCATTCGGGAAAAGGGAGAATGAAAGAAAAAGAAAATGAACAGTTTTTAATGAAACAGTAAGCATTCGCAACAGCAAAGCATGCTGTTCTTCTTGAAAGAACAGAAAAGTAACTCACTACACACTGAAATATACACTGACTCCAAAAGATAAGCACCGCTATTCGCGATACATCACATCAATGCAGGCTATGCATGGACATATACACATGTGCATATATATACTCACACATAGGATGCATCAACTGATTGGAATTTCAAGTGCTGCAGTCCAGTACATTAATATTCATGTATATAGTCATATATAAGTAGTAACATTAACAACCTCAAATATGTAAGGCACTATGGCTGGGGACAGTTATACAATGCAGCGAGTCTTGTGACACGAACAATAAGAGCAACGTCTATGCATCTTTCCGTTTACATTTTTGCTCATGCAAGACCACATGCAGCGTGAGGAACAACCCTATTTAAATCGGTTAATTGACTTGACATTGCTAACACCAAAAGACACCGAAAAGGTACAAATACTTCAAACGCAGTACAACATACACCGTGGACAACATGTGCATCTGTCGATCTAGAGCTAGAGTAGAGACTGGGATGGCTTTACAAATATGAATGTGTCTTGCACACGTAAGAAGGCAATATAGAAAAATAGCTGGGATCAGGGGTGCAAAGTCCTAACTATTCAACACCACCCCAATTATTTACCTGTTTTGAGGAGTATTCGTAGAAGATCCAATGCAAAGATATATCAAATGTGCAAAACACATTAAGTGTGAGTTTTACTACTCATTCATTCTTTCATTCAGTCATTCATACATTATTTCCTTCTTAATTTTTGCCCAAATCATCTCCACCATTGGAAATCTTTTTTTTTTTCTTTTTTTTTAAAGCTTGAAGTTCAATTACACCCAAGTCTACATGATTGAAAAAATAGCTTGCTTTCTCTGTGGTTGTGCCATGGTTTTGGAAATGAAAACCATGTTTGTGGTTTAAGATAGAATTCGCCCTGCTCACTTAGCCCTCAGGTGGTATGAAGGGTACCTGGGCAGCCATGCTCAGATGTAAGGGTACTGGTTTATTTTGGTGGGGCTGAGGGGGAAACTGGCGTAGGCAGGCGAGGCAATGTAAGAGTGCGGGGGAAAGAGTGGCTTGAATTGGCCCTGGGGGTGCAAGGTGGGGGAGGGCAGCAGCCGGGGGTTGATGCCCACTGTGACCTGATGCACGATGCCCGCCGGGTGGGAGATGCTGTAGGTGGGCTGGAGGACAGGGCGGGAGGCTACAGGGGAAGCCAG
This sequence comes from Chaetodon auriga, assembly GCF_051107435.1. Lineage (NCBI taxonomy): Eukaryota > Metazoa > Chordata > Actinopteri > Chaetodontiformes > Chaetodontidae > Chaetodon > Chaetodon auriga. Next base: position 16,286,079 of record NC_135074.1, on the reverse strand, counting down.
GAGGTGGGCCACGGGTGCAGCCGTGACCAGAGGACCAGAAGGGGGGTAGGACAGTAAGGTGGGCTGGGTGTGCGGGTGGCCCCCAAGGTGGGGGTGGGCCCCCGTGGTGTGGTTTGGGCTGCTGTGGGACAGGGTGAATGTGTGCCCATGCATGGTGGGAGGGATATAGGCTTGCGGCCTCCGGTGGGCAAAGTTGCCGTTCCATTCCTGATGGCAGGAACCGAAATGCTGCACCTGAGAGGGAGAAGAAGAATATCTGACTGATCAGACTCGACGTTTTCATTCAGTTTGTCTTTCTTTTACAAGCCACTAGATGCTGCTGTTTTCACATCTTTACTGTGTCTCTCACCAATCATGAACAATCCTGACATCCACCTCCTCATCTGTGTTCAAACTTACAATGTTCTTTTCTTTGTCTTAATGGCAATGCAGTAAAGCTGGCAGTATTACAGTAAAATGCCTTCACATTTGAAGACATGTGGAAATGTTCACCCACCAACTGTGAGTAATCTTGAGCACAGCTGATAGATTTGTTAGTAACAAAAGCTACTGTGGCAGATAAATTAAGTCTCATTTACAGTATGAAGTGTGCTCTTGGCGGCTGCTCTGCTATGAAAAGGAAATATTTGCAATTCAAATGCTCTGCGCTCTTTATCATTCAAATGCACAGTGTGGTCACAACCACTTTAGTCATTTGAGAAACTGGAGCTTTCTGGTACTTTTTGGTTTTGGTACTTATTGACTTTCAAGGGACAGATGCAGGATTCAGTGACTTAGCATGACAATGTTATAACATGGGACTTTCCACAAGCAAACAACTGTGTTTACTGGGACACCACGTCCACACCAGCCTTTCATAGTGATTAAACCTCGCTCGTAGCGGGGGAGTGCTTTTATCCCTGCAATCTCTTTTCTTGTGAAGATGAAACATATTTTGCCATCTTCAATAATCACAAATTCTCTGACCATACAAATGCTTATGCTGCATATTCTGCTTGACTGATGGGGCTGAATGTCCCTCTGCAGCCAGCAGCCCTGTGTGTTTATGTGCTGTTCACATGTACACGTGACTGCTTGTGCTCACCTGCCCAAAGCCTATGGGCTGCTGTTGCTGGGGCTGGAATGCAGGGGTGATCTTCTGCGGCCTGTTGAGGAGGGGAGTGGAGTGGTGATGCTGTCGCCCAGGAATGCCTCGCCCTTTGGACTGGCATGAAGACTCTAAGACTGAGGTGGGAGGTCATGTAAAGAGAGAGATGGACAAACAGAGGTGGAGAGGACATATGTTAATGCAGATAACTTGGTGTCCTGCTATCAATAGCACAAATTAAATAACAGACAAAAACAGATGCAACCAGAGATTGGACCCCACTACAACCGCAGAAATGGCAACATTTATGTCAGGATGTTTTGTAGGCTTGTCAGCTGCGTCTCATCAGTTCCAAACCTTTAAATATAGTGGCATCTGTCCTCTGAATATGATCTAGGTGATTATAAATAGATGTGTTTGGGGGAATCTGGGAGGAGTTGGTAACTAAGCTTGTTCATAGAGCTTTTAGTGGGGTCAGACCATCAGCTATAAATACACCCGGCAGCGCTAGAATAGCAAGCTGTGCCCTTTTATGTGGGGCTTTGGTTGCAATAGTATGAGGGTTGGGGAGGGAGAAGACTGATGATTCTGTCTGATTTTCTCTGAGGATTTAAAGTTAAACCCCCAGCCTATGACCTATGGAGAGGTAGTTCTTAAATGAATGACAGAGACTGTGACGTCCCACTGACCACAGCTGTTACGAAGCCTACATACAGCATGCGTAACTCCTTTTTAACAACTGAAAGAAACATTCATCAAACATTCATTTGTATATGACAGCCAGTATGTTCTCTGGTTGACATGCATGTTTGGAATATTTTATTCAGGATGTTAAACACTTTAGGGGAATTAGGCATGTCTTATAAAGCTTTAAGAAGTGCAAATACACACAGACACATGGGCTCAGATACAGTCTGGAGCCAGAGTAAGGAGTGTTGACAGCAAACAAATATCCACTCCAGAGATCAGAGTAGATACGTCAGGGCACGTCACTCATAATCACCTGTGAGAACCTCTGTGGCCTACAAAAACAGCGTAATCCCAGGCCATGTGACCTGCGGAGCAGACAGCAGCAGTGGTGACTGGATCTTTGAGCTACCATGACCCACTCATGCACTGGCTGGTTGACTGAGTGGATAACACATCAGTGTGTACTTCTGACACAGTGTGCAGAGGTAAAGGCGTCCTGTCACCTGCTTCATTCATATGATGATTTAGAGAGACTAAATAGAGACTAAAATTTGTGCTTTGTTATATACTTAACACCTTGTACAGGGCCCTATGAAATCCAGATTCTATATTATTTTGCACAACTTCCACTATATTCCATGTTTTACACTGGTTTTATTATCAAATTCTGTGATAGCGTCTGTGACATAGAGCCCTATACGTCACCTCACAGTCAGACACTCGACTGTGACTGTGTTCGACTTGTGTATCATATTTCCAGTTCTACCTGTGTTGCCTGGCGTTTCACTGATGATAGCAGGGTTGTTGTTGTTCTGCACCCTCATTGGAGGCACCACAACAGTACGAACAGTTGGCTTGCTGGGCTCTGTCTCTGGAGCAACGCACGCCACACGGGGCTCGCAGTTCTGATTGCTGCCAGCGATGAAGCGTCGCTCTGCAAAGGGACTGTTGCTGTGTCCAGAGGTGTCTGAGGCAGGCGAGCTGTCCACCGTGTCACAACCGCTCTCCTGTTCGTCGTCTGACATACTGCGAAAGGGCAACCAAAGAGTTAGAGATACCGCTTTTGTTTCTGTAGAGCAGCTAATGGAGACACGAGAAAAACATCTGAAAGAGATCTTGTTTGAATCAGTTGCATTGATACCTGTTGGGGTGTTTGCAGGGTGAGGTGCTGGACTGGGCTGAGGCTGAAGAGCTGGTGCTGAGTGTACTGTCTGGACTGCTGAGTGAGCAGACTCTCTCCATACTGACAGTGCTCTGACACGCCTCACAATCTGCACTACCCTTACACCTGTGTGCAGAGAGACCAATGAAATGAGGCCCAAATGTTTTAGAACCAATTTAGAGATACAGGATAGTTAGACAGAACCCGGTGGTCAGTACTCACTCGCCCATCGAGTGTCTTTGTGCTCTTTCCTCTTCGTCGCTGCTGATACTGATGACGCTGACGGTTGGGCTGGCGAGGTCAGAGATCACCATGGCCTGCCGCTGCTCCTGCGAAATTGAAAGCTCCTCACAATCTGGCTCCACTTTACAGCAGTTCTCCTCATCATCCTCCTCCACCTGCTCGGTTCCTTGCTCTTCTCCATCAGTTCGCCCTGCCTCTGGGCACCTGGCCGCCTCCTCTTCTACCTCCTGCACATTCTTTGCTATATCGGCCATCTTTGGGGACTGGCATGCTAAATTTTGGATGTTTGTGTTTTGGGAGAAGTTGCTGCCCCTATTGAAAAAAAAAATAAGTCACTTTCAGGGTGAGAGAACACCTTTCAGGATATGAATATCTGTTTTATGTGTTTTAGTTTGGAGAGGCAAAACCAACATGCCCTATGTACCTGTTTGCACAAGGCTTGGCTCTCTTGTTGGCAGCTGGCTGTGGCCACACCACATGTGCAATGCCTATGTTGATTGGCTGGTGGGTGGACATGGTCATTTGGTTGGTTAAGAATGGCTGAGGATGTGCAATCATGGAGCTGTAATGATTACCATGGGGACGCACTTTCCTGCATTAAGAAAACAGAACATTGCAAATTGAGCCAAGAGCCTTTAGCACCATTACTGACAAAATGGTCTGTCTCTGGTCCCAAAGGACATGTATGACTCATCGATCATTAGCATTCAGGGGAGCAAGTGTGCTGTATCAGAGCAGTACAGCCATTCCCAAGGGTGTGCGCATAGCAACACAAAGGTAATACAGCACTAATAAATACTGCTTTCTATAATAAAACAATATATTGTAACTATAAGGAGCATATACACAGAAAAGACACAGTTAGTGTATCAAAAAGATATTGTGCTGCAACCCCCCTGAAACAGACAAAGAAAATGCTTACCCCCAGTCACCCATTCTCTGTGAGCCCGCCACAGTGTCAGACGCCAAAGTGGTTGGTGGTGGGGGCACCGATGTCACCTGCTGCCAGGCGGGCACCAAGATCTGCTGTGCACGGTTGGACCAGGCCTGTTGAAGTACAGACAAGCAAAGCAGTTACATCCAGTGACTGTCCTCTCAGTGTTGGTTTCATCAGCTTGCAGATCAAAAACATTTCACTGATCTATGCTTACTGATGGACCAGACATTTCCCTCCATCTCAGCATATGATCTCTGACCTCTATTGCCATCATTCCCATTCTTGCTACACCCTTACCTGTGTGATGACTCCAGGTCTGATTTGTATAGGCTGGATGGGTGTTGCTTGAGTGACCAGAGGCACAGAAGCCTCCATTCGAACAGAGTAGCCTGCTGGTTTAGCGGTGTTGGTGGGGATTCCTGCAGGGACAATGGACAGGAAAATGTTTGACTTTGAGATATTAGTCTAACCACCAGAACAAGAGAACTAAAGATGTACACATCCTACCTTGGATGGTTGGGGGACACAGAATGAGTGCCTGCTGAAATGAATCGTTGCATCCAAACTGGCCACTTCCTGTCTGCAGTGGTATTCTGGGGTGCATCACTGATGGGGCTGATGGCGCTAACCCCTAACAAAAAAAAGAAAGAAAGAGAGAAAAAGGAATATGACTGGACTTTTCTGTCTTATCAGAATGGTCAACAGTAGCATTAACTAGCCAGTAGATGGCGACATCGCTGTCAGGAGCAGTCTGTTTTTCAGACAGGGCCCAGGAGAGATATCAGGGTTAGTCAGGTAACTTTGGGCATATCGCTGGTGTTTCAGAAGTGAGATGGTTGCTCACTTCGCTGGTAGATCACCATTGTAACTACAACACATGGCTAACCCACTTCAGAAGAAGTTCAAGGTACTGAATCAAAAAGTATTCAAGGCCCACTTGCTTACGAATCAACAACCTGCAAAAATGAAGTCACCACCCTTTCAGAATTCCAGTAGGCAAAGAACATGATTTAAAGTGCATTGATCAATACTTTCATCTCATTAAATTTCTGTTTTTGCTCTGCTGATCAGTTGATCAGCAAATCTTGGGCTGATCTTCATGAGACCAATTTAATTAAGGTTACATTTTCTTCAAAGCAAGATAACTTAAAGGTCGTCAAACAGTGTTGAACATACTCTTTGAGACAAGCTTGAGCAATAAACAAAGAACAGTCAAGCATGTGCCTCTGCTTCACTGCTCACGCTGCTCTCGTGCCTGGCTATAATCACATTTATCGAATAAAGAGAACTAGGCTTATATTGTTCTGCTGTCGCTCCCGCATGTAGCCCGACCCCCGCACACATGATAGTAAACACAAAGCAGCCTTTCAGATGAAAATACTAAAAAAGCCACAACATTTTCCTGTAAAATTCTCCCGAACAAGAAACACTGACCATTTACCATCCTCCTCCACAGAAACAGAGGCTATTGCTGAGCATTTTTGTTGTGCAAGGAATGTGAAGTTTCAATGCTGAATAGTAATGAGAGAACCTTCTGATTTCATCCTGATGAAACACATATCTAGACACCATTATAGTGTCTTACAAGTAATGTTTGGTCATCTTTTCATGTTTTATCCTCTGTATAATGGCTTTTGAGATGTTTTGCATTACAAAGATCCAACGTGAAAAAAAAAGGTCAGCTCCTGTTTTCTCCTCAGCAACAACACTGATTTGCACTGTTGCCATGACCTCAGAAACATGACGTGATTTTGTTGCCATGACAGCAGTGCTGAGACGCAGCAAGATGGGCCAGTCAGCATACATGAAGCTAATAACGGCGAGGAAATTGTCTTCATGATCGGTCTTCACAGCAGCAGATGAACAGAACACACTGCATGTCAGTTTCCCAGACCATCTGTGATTATTCCATCACTCACATGTTGTGATGTTTTGTTTTGTTTTTTCAATTCTCCTTTCAGGAAACAAAAAGGTAAAGCACGTAGTTACAACTACAATTCCAAAAGAGTATAAAAGTGTGAAAAGGAAATAAAAACTGATTACAATCATTTCCAAACAAACTGTGTTTACCAACAACAGGTTTATGAAGTGTTCCTGTGCTCATTGATTAATATTTATCCAATCACATGTTCACAAAGTGGTGAACCTTGCTCCATCCTCGCTTGTGAACGACTGAGTCTTTCCAGGATGCCTCTTTCATACCCAATCGTGATACTATCACCTGTTACCAATGAGCCTGTTTACCTGTGGAATGTTCCAAACAGGTGTTTTTATGATCACACTCTGTTCTGTTTTTGTTTTACACAGCATCTCAACTTCTTTTTAAACTTATTAGCTGGTTGGTTCTTTTGTTTTAATTCCTGCATGATTGATGATTACAGCGTGTAAATGTAATAAAACTCCCTCTGTACACTGACAGACATGGCAGTTCATGAGGCATACACATCCTGAGCGACTTACTTGAGTGTGGACACCTGTCATCTTGCTGAATGGGTGGTTGATGGAGGCAGCAGTAGTTGTGGTCACAGGTCTGACAAAAGGACCTTTATTTCTGTTGGCCGCCTCATACGCACTGGGACGAGCCCAGCAAACATCCATGATATGGAAACATGACTTCACACTACAGGCAGAGGAGTGACATGGAGAGTTACGTAGGAAGATCAAAATGACGACATGTCTGACAATCTGAGGCAAAAAGGACTCACTGGTTGCTATGGGGGAAGTCGAGCAGGTGTTGCATTGTCACAAAGGGGTGGCTGAGAGCTTCGGCGGGGGCAATCCTCTCTTCTGCATCGATCAACAACATCTTCTTCAGCAGGCCCACAAACTCTCTACGGTCTGCCTTCTCTGCTAGCAAGTCACTTCCTTCCAGATTCATCACCAAGTTCACCTGGATTACAAACATTTTACTGTTAAAACAACTGGTCAAAATAACGGTTCAAATCCAGAGTAACGTATTCAAAGAAAAGAGTCATGTGAAATGAGAACTGTTACATTAAGGTACACTCTTTGTATTATGAATCAATGGATTTTTTTAATATGTCACACATTTCCTAAGAATGATACAACAGTTAGTCATGAAGATGAACTTGTAAGAATCTCCTCTGACTTACAGAAGTACAGCCCTGAAAAAGCACTAATAGCTGTTTGGGGAATTTCCACCTGTGGTCTGTCTCTACAGTGATAGTGAGTGAAACCTGAACTTCGATTTTAGAAAATTTGGGTGTAGCATTTTACTGAAGGGAAGTCAAGCGTAGAGGCGCTCTTTTCCAAGTAATAAGCCGCGCGTGCTCTGCTCTGCTTGTACAGCATGTACTTCCTCTGGTAAAGATCTAGTCGCCGACATCTTCTAAACATCTGATGTTGTGGTCCGAGCAGCTCAACGTACGTGCGCTATGTCATCCAAACAGCTGAAGATGTACTTCCTTGCTTCCTTTGATTTCATTCCCGTCTCGGTCTCATGCTCATCTGTTGACTACAGAAAAAGAATGGATTTAGTGGGGACATAAAAACTGAATTCAGTGAAGTAGTTGCTGTTCTCATTTTGTTATGATTTTAATAGTTTATGTTCCAATAAACTACTTCAAGCTGATTAAAAAAAACCTGCATAATCACATCTTACATTCCAAAGTAGAGAAGCATGTTGGGCACCGATGACTCAAAATGTACTGCCTCTGTGAGTAAAGTGGAACTCCCAGCTGATTCACGGTGTGTGAGGCAAAGTGACTCGCAGACTGAGAGTATGTATAATGTTTTCTCTGACTTAATCTTGAACAAGACTTTATCTTAACAGTTAGTCCTTCTGTGCATGCTTTGGCTCATTTCTGGAAAGCCACCGTTGCACCTATATTAGGTTGGAGCAGACCTACCATTTTTACCACTGGCCTTTAGTGAAGCAAAGCAAAGGTAGAGGTCGGTCGTTTTGAATAGGTGGTAATAAGCAAATTTACAATGATTTTCAGGTGTGTAAATGCTCCTCACCTTTAGTCTCCATGCTGCATACGGTGAGTCAGACTCTCTGCAAAAGAACCGTGCTGTCTTTGTCCCTGCATTCAACAAATGTTCTCCTGGCAAACCTTGTGTCTGAGAAATGTAGCGAATCTGTTGGACATCAGGAGGGAAGGGAGGGAGAAAGGAGAATATGAACAGAAGAAGAAATAAATCTTGCTGTGAAAGAAAAAGACAATTCTCAGTGGTTAAAGGTTGACTATAAAAGCTCTAATGCTCTTTTATATTAAACTATCAAGGTTTATCTTCATTCTAAACATATCACATCAGCAGTGACGGCTGTTATTGTTAATTTATCCATCATCCGCAGTCTGTCCAAAACCAACACATCAACAGAGCTTCTTACACTGACACATTCTTTTAGGTACTAATAATTTACAAGGTCAGTCACAGAGATGTCACTCTATCAAGTCCCTCATAGTTTGAGTTACTGTGTGGATATATACAGTTCATAGAAGGGACAGCTGCAGAGACCATGAACATGACACATTCCTGAGAAATGGCTAGACCCAAATAAGACCCCTGTACCGAGTGCAGCTTGTGTTTATGATCTCTGGAAGGTGTCAGGGTCTTTTCATGTATACTCTGATAACAAGGTTCCTATGGTCTCAATGCCAGTGCTTTGCTGCATAATGATGCTTGTCAGTGAGATGCTGCGTAGCAAGAGAGCCACACAGGTTTGTAAGAGGAGACCATTGAGAAGCCTGGCTGACGTCAATCACACCCAAGTGTAAAGGACAAGAACCATTAGAGATTCAGCGCTGCTGGGAAGCTAAGAGAGAGCAAAGAGCCACACATTTGGAGAACAGTCAGGATCATGAAGAAGTGTGAGTTTGTGAGTGAGTTCCATGAGGCACCTCACATCTAAAAGTGAACTACAGAGGCTGAAAATGTTTTTGTTGGAAGCACCTCGTGTTGCTCGTTATGTTGCCCTCCCTGGCCAATGTGGCTGTGTGGGTGGCATCTATGTCTATATCACGAGATTTAGATGTGACAGTGGAGATCCACTTGTTTATATCAAGACATACTAACATCCAAGTAATAAAATGCACTGTGTCCCTGACCATTTCTCCTTTTTAGAGTTGCTTTCCTTTAGTCATATTCCCATGACATGCTGATTTACGTCAACCAAAATCAAATTTTCCGTCTTTCATCTCATTCATGACTATTCATAACATAGCCAAGGATTACTGAAACTACCATTTTCAACAAATTTAACTGTGGAAGTACACTAAATTCCTCTCCTTTCGTGTCCATAATAAAGCTGCGTTGTAGTTCAGCAACATCACGTAAACAGCAACAGACATAAAAACACAACACAGTCAGTGTGTGTGGGTGGGAAAATTCTTGTGACGGGAAAACCCTTATTTTTCCTGGAAGACGTGTCTGCAGAGATCTCACAAACCAGTGAGATCACTGGTGCAAAGCTACTGCTTCACTAAATAACTATCTAGCGAGCCTGGGGCTGTTGTAGAGCAGACAGGAAGCACAGGCAGCATTTATTTGACGGCAGTCCATAAGAACAATACAGACTATGCAAGACGCATTTCAATGATATCCTCTCCACAATAAATAAAAGTACATCTCATCTTAGGATAATGTACCCACACCCTCATGCCTACTCGCTGTACAATGAATCTCTTCCACATTTGACATTGGGGTACAATTTGTACCATCTTCTAGAACAGTCCTTTCGGGACTTTAACCTCTACTAACCCACATCCTTTCTGCTTCTAGTGACCCTGCCTACATCCTCTTATTCTTACAGATCCTCCAGGTTGCTGGCTGGGCTGAGCACCAAAGAAAAGAAAAAAACAAAATCAGCAAGCACACATTAGTTTGTTCTCTGCAATAGCGTGCACTGACCCTCATGGTTGTACCACTTTCATGGTGCCTCAGACAACACGAGACTGAGCGTTTAAAGAAAACACAAAGAAAGATAAAACAAACATATGGGGAAGGGAGTCATATCCAAGACTAGAGCTCCAGGGCTAATCTTAGACGCTCATAATGAGACACTGGCTGAATCGTGAGGTTTGTCACATCAAAGAGGTGAGCAGCCTCTTGCTTCACCAGTGAAGTAAAAGATGGTGCAACTGTGGGATGAGGTAAGAAGAGAGGAGAGGAAGAGGGGAGGAAGGGAGGAGGAGGAGCCAGAGTTATAAATATAATATGCTGTGAGGCATGGAACAAGACCCCTTGCAGAAAGATAAGAAGAAAAGGGGGAAGACGGGGGTGGCAGCGGCTCAGTCAGCTCCAGCCAGATGACTCTGTGGCCCCTGAATGACACTTCATAGCAGCAGTCACCTGCCTAGCTGTTTACTGACATACAGTCAATTGGTTATTTATTTTAGGTGATAAAAATTTAGAAGCTTTTTATTGTCAAGTTCCGCGCACAGGGAGTTAAAATTTATAATCATCCGTGTCTTCAACCTTCAACCTTCACTGTCTGTTCACCAACCATCAGAGAAGTTTAAGTTTGTGTAATGAATGACAATAATATTTGATATAATATTAATTGTCAGTGTATGCATCATACTTTAACCTTCCAGAAAGCACCAGAAACCAAAGTAATTTTTTTTTTTTTTTTTTTTTTTTTGTCCAATGCTCTTGCACTTGCTGGTTTTCCCATTTACTGGGTAATTCCATGACCAAATGGACAACTCTGCATGTCAGTGGGCAGGCTTGGCCAAGAGAGACAGTGTTTCCTATGTGGGGTAGGTGTTCAGTCACAGAAGAAAAAAAAATCGTAGCGATTCTGTCTATTTCTCAAAGGCACAGGGACAAGAAGAGGGATACTCAAGGATGCATTTCCAACTTACTACAAAACCATTCTGCTAAAAACGGGGCAGGATGGTAAGTTCAGTCATTCAGCAGACAGCAGACAGTAACATGAGTGGTGCAAAATTCAACAACCTGAAATCAAAAGTGATGACCCTCTGCAACAATTCCAGTGTTTACACTATATTTCAATTCAAATCCAGTCACCGATTTACATACAGTAGGTTCTGATCTCTATCTGATACACACCACATTCCACAGGTTCCTTCTCACCTGTTATCTAGCTTTTTATTTTGTCTCTCATGCTTCCTATTTATGCCAACTTTATCCCATCTACCGTCATCATCCCGTCAGCTCCAAGCAGTCCCTTGCTAAATCGAGGAGGCTCCCCCCAGCTATCTCTAAAGCAGCTTTGTGACATGCTGACTGGCTCCAGCAAAAACAGATTCATCATATTTAGACTGGTGGTGCAGCACTCCAGTAAAATCTCTTTCGGAGGTGTTGGGTTATCTCTCCTGTCTCAGTCCTGGGGAGAGTGAAAAATGATGCCGGGCCATAAAAACACTTTGGTATGAATGCAATGTGCAGTGGGGCTGAGTGCTGCTTGGGACAGAGCAGGATATGACTGAGGCTCTGTTGGCAGGCTTTGACTAGATAGGGCTCTGGGGCAGGAGGAAGCAGCTCAGTATAAGTCCAGATCAGTCTAGTCCTGGGAAGATACTGTCAGGGCTCCACTGGGAGGGGCAGACATCCAACAGCTCCTAATAGACATACCATCAATCACAAGAACATGCCTTTCTGCTCACTGTCACAGATGCCAGCTGATACAATCCTCAGGATAGGTACGTCAACAAGGAGGCAGTAAATACTGCACTAATTTGGTACTGTAAGGCACTTGAGCCCTCAGTCTCTTCCTCCATTCAGACAATGCATCACAGACTTTCTTTCCATGTGTAATCATACACAAAAGATTCTTTGCCTGAACCTCAAAAGTTTCCTATCCCTCCTATCCTTGCCATCCTCCTACAGAAAATCCTGTCAGTACCACTAAGAGGGCATTAGGCCTAGATCTCACACTGATTAAAATAACAGATTTTCCTGTACACGCAGCGATAATGTTGCATTCTTGTCCTCGCTTCAGGCCATCTGTCCTTAACTCTGTTGCTAAATGCTCCTGTCTGCCTTTTAAGCCTCTGTCAACACGTCTTTTGGGAGATTTAGATTAAAGTGGCTATGGATCACATATCCAGTAAACTTAAACGGTGGGAGCCATGTCTGAGTCAGTAACCTGGAGGCAAGCCTATAATAGAAAGTTTCATTGAATACAAACTCAAAAACAAACACACTGAACCCACTCCTCTGTGGGTGCCTTGATTGGAAATCATAGGGGATAACGGAAAAAGTAGAAGAAAACGAAGAAAAGAGGGACAAAGAGGAGAACAGGAAAATAACTGGTTGGATGGAAACAGAGGGTGTAACGCTACCTAGACAGCCACATGGGCAGTGTTAGGATGAGTGGAAGGGTGGGGGGGTAGGGGCTTGAACTATGGGAGGAACGACTGCAGAGAGGGTAAACCTTTCCATGTGGAGATGGTGCAGAAAGGAGAGATTGAGTCATAGAATTTGAAAGTAGAAAACAGAGATGCTGGAATAAGAAAGAAGAGGAAAGGGGAAAGAGGGGAGAAATTTCCCCCAGAAAAATAATGAGCCAAGAGCCAATGGCAGCTAAAAAGTGAGTGGTGAGAAGATGGTTGTTTACCTGGTCATACTCCAGGGCCCCGGGGTATAGGGGCCAGCCCAGAAAAAGTTCAGCTATCACACAGCCTAGGGACCACATGTCTATGGCTTCACAAAACGGCAATCCCAAAATAATCTCTGGAGCCCTGTGAACAGAGAAAACACACATCTATTAGTCTAAGGTCACACAACGATAACATGTAATGTTAAAACATGAAATGATGACATGCTAATGCTGCATATAAATATAAACTTATAAAGCATCCACTAAACAATGAAAATGTCAGTGAGATAACAGTGTTAGAAATAAGCTTTTTCTTCCACCAGCCAAAGTGGTTGTGCATTCTAAATTTTCAATTCAAAATTCTGAATACTCACCATTTTGTAATTGTACTTTGTGTGTAACTAACTGTTGAGTAACGTTTGTCGATGCCTGAGTCAACCAGTCAAGTTGCATTTGCATCAATTTCTGTCCAGACTCTTAAAATACATGCAGAGAAGACTTTGAAGGAAATTAATAAAAGGTACAAGTGTATTTTTTGGTGAAATAAAAGTTATCACTATATTGACATGCAAGATTCCAATGGATAACTTCCACTATTCCATAGACTTTTACAGAAGAGAACAGAGAACTGAGAGAGAACTTCGTCACTTGATGCAACCCTGGAGATAGCAGATAAGAACATAAAGTTCTTTAATACATAATATGAAGAACTTATCTTTCATTACCAATCTGCTCCGGAAAACAGATTTGTGTGTTGTAGCTCTCAAATTTTTGACATGTAATGCATTTAATTGTTTACATAAAAGCTACACAGTCTGTGGAGCTTTTTGGCTCCGTAGACTGACAGACTTGAGCAATTAAATATCCATTATTATTAATGTCATGGAATTCCTGTTGATGGCCAGTCAGATGGGAATGTGTGATCCACGTGTAACCGGGCCAAGTGACTTGTAAGCCAGTGTTGTGTGTGCACTTGAGTCGCCGACCATCAGGAGGCTGAGTCAGTGGGTTAGCAGGTCAGCCAGGCCGGGATCAGACCTTCAACAGGCTGACGCAGGCCTGTCAGCACCAATACAGGTAAGACATGCTGACAACTGTCAAGAACTCTGTGTTTAGGACACACCACAAAGCCTGTAAACTGTGCACTGACAGCATGATGTAGGCTGAGCTCTTTTCTCTGATACAAGTCTTTCAGTGCAAAAAAGGCGTCCAAGCTCAAGATCAACAACGCGCTTTGTCTATTTACCAGGATACACACTCATTCAACAAGTCAGGACACTGGCTTTGAGGAAGAGTGACAATAAGATGATGTAAAAAAATAATGATGATGTAAACTGGCTAAAATGATAAGGAATATATGTTGAAATTAATTTCCTAACATCCCTTATTTTATGCAACTACAGGGAGGGGAGATAATTTAATGTTATCATTTGTTTCCATCTAAATTTTACCTATATTAAAATCTAAAATGACTTTAGAGGGAAACTTGAGTGACCGAGGGATATCATTTCACTTCCGTTCAGCATATATACAAGATAAACCCTGTACAAAACATTTACCAACACGAAAAAATCCAGAGGATTGAAATAATCTAAAGAACGATAAGGATGGGATTCCAACACAATTAGCTCCAGTGACATCCTAAGATTGTGTCTCAGACAGCTGGACATACCATCTAAGGCAATCCGGCTCTTTCATACTGAACGCATCTACAGGGATCCAGCAAACTACAACTCCATGACGTCTTTAAAACCATATGGGACTGACTGGTGTCGGACATATGGCTAGCAACAGCAAACTTAAGACCTGCTAAAATAAGTTTTAGACAAATTTATCACATGGTCAAAACAAATGGCCGCAACAGCTGGTGCAATAAGCAACATAGCATCAGAAAACCAACCAGGCAGTTAAGCCAGCGATTTCAGCCTCACAGGCATGTCCTATTTATAAGGAACAAGTTTTCCCTAGAGGAGTCAGAGAGAGATGCTACATATCAACAGAACCATACATTCATCAGGACACAAGGCTAATATAAGGATACACAGTAAGGGTGATCAGTACATTTGAGCAGCACTATGAGGCATCTTCAGGCTGGACTACCCTGTAACTAGAAACTCACCCCGTGCAACAACCAATACACAAGCCCATCAACAGCTCCTATTCAACTTCTGAGCTACAACTTACCAGCTGTCAATTCAAGATGTGTTGGACAAGAGCTTCTGCACTCGCCTCAATCTGCTTTTATTAACAACTCTTCCATATTTCTTGCAAACAATAGTTAATATGACAAAACAATCCATGATTAAGGCCTTGTCACAGATACAGTATTCTACCCATGTGGCACATGTTAGCAAGGGGGGCTGCCCATTTAATCTCTTACAGCCTATAAAACATTTTTAAGATTGCCTTGGGCTGCCTCCAAAATCTAACAGCCTGGAAGAAACACATCAAACAAAAATAACGACGCCAGCTTAGGTAGTCACAAAATCAAAACCTGAAACAGCTGTATTTTCAGGAAAATAATTAAGGGGATAGAACCTTCAGGGGCCACCTTCTGTTCAGCCTTGCCCTTTGTTTATTATTTTGTCAGATTCCACAAAAGATTATGCAAAGTGCTTCTGGGTACACAGAAGACACAGAAGAAGATGTGATTTTCTTTATATCCTTTTGTTCTTACCTTTCCCTGCTGAAGGCACAATAGCAGTGCAACATGTAAAATCACAGAGTGAAATAAAGAGAGCCAAATAGAAAACAGGTTTCTCTCCTTTGGTTTTGGGGGGTAGAGAATGAGTGGATGTTGCCATGGTTGCACCGCTCTGTCCTAATCAACGCAACTCAAGCCTCACCGCCCTCCTGTGAAACCAAATCTATTTTCCATCCTTAGGATATGACGTACAAGCTGAGGGGCCATTGAATGCAAGATGAGCAGAAGCCTCGTGACTGTTCACTAACACGTGCAAGAGCTTCAGAGGAAACACACAGGTTCAACAAAAAGAGGAGCAAGGTGATGGGCCAGTATCCTGCCTTTTGCCAAGTGTTTGTATAGACTACTGCTCCATGAAGCACTTAACAGGAATAAGTGGTTATGGGCAAAGAACGAAAGAGTGTACCTGAACAAGAACAAACTCCTAGGTGACAGCAAAATACATGTGGGCAATACCTTTACATTAGGGATGTCAACAAATATTCTGAATTGGAATACAAACTTCAACAGTAAAAAAAGAAAAAAATCCAGACATTTGATTTTGAAAATTATAATTCCATTCCACCATGGGGGGTGGGGATGAGATGTCAAGCTGACACGAGCAAATAAAACAGTACAGGACTTATTCTATGTGCTTATTTTGTAATATGTTGCTATGCACTTCTTTTAATAAACATGTTTATGTGGAAATAGTATACGAGTAGTATGACTCATTGTATGGGTTTGCCATCATGGGCATAATGTGCAAAAATGGATGTTCATATGGTTCAAACCTGTCTGTGGTTTTTATAGGACGCATAATCGTACATCACGTCTGGACAATTTTGACAGCCCTACTGTACACAAGCACCTTTTCGATAAATTGTGGGATAAAATAAGGTTTAAAATGCAGACAAAACTGCAATTATCATATTCAATGACCTGATGCCGCATAGCTACACCTACACAGGCAGCGAGTCATCCACAACAAACTTGAGTTTTATGGCTAAGCAAAACATGTGGGTACAGTTTCCACAGATACAGAATGGCTCAATATGGAGGCAAAGTAACGGCAAGTGGTGTACATAGTGCATGACTGTTTGATCTAAAATGAACAAAATAATAATACTGTACTGCATATTTGATGAGATGGAGTAAATTATGAACATGATGGATGTTTGCCTGTGCACGCTATATATCCGGTTTATTATGGACTTCTCTCTCCTCTCTCTCAAATTTAGTTATCTTATGCAACAACTAGGTGTGCATTAACATCATTAAGTTTTTACCATCCATTAAAGCCATTCAATCTGCCTCTAATGTGCTGCAAACACATTAATCAGCCACAACAGTAAAACCACTGGCAGTTGACCAACACTGATCACCTCATTACAATGTAATGTTATGCTGTGAAACCTTGGGTCCTGAAATCATGTGGATGCCACCCTGACACGCACCACCCAAACATTGCTGTAGACCAAGTACACCCTCCCCAGTGACAGCGGCCTCCCCCAGCAGGACAATGCACCCAAAGATTTCAAGGTGTTGACCTGGCCCCCAGATTCCCCTGATCCCCTGACAGAACATCTGCGGTGCATGCTGGAACCAGTCCAATGCAAGGAAGCCCCACCTTGCGACCCACAGGACCCGAAGGATCTGCCACCAATGTCCTGGTGCCAGACACCACAGGACACTCTCAGGATGGGTCACAACTATTTTGGTGACACAAGGGAGGCCTACACAATGTTAGGCAGGTGGTATTAAAGTGCCTGATGGCTGTCTATCGTTGCACAAAAGCTGAACATGTTTTTTTCAGTTACAAGACAAAAGGCTGCATATCAGGTCTGCTGACTGTTACTACTGTGCAGTTCAAAGGTTGAAAATGAATGACTGGGTGAGACATGAGCTGTCTACAATATCACTGTGTTCAAAGGTTTCCATACAGCCTCGTGTGTTGGTGAAAAACACCTCCAGAGGAAGTGGAGGGGAAAAAAGAGACACATCTTCAAAGAGCATTCCTCGCCTCCGAGCAGCATTGTCAGAAGCTCTTTTCAAAACATTTCTCAGTTCACAGCTCGCTTATAGTTTCAACCTTTCCATCACTGTATACCAAAGATTTTACAGATGCTCATTAAGTTGAAATTAGTAAAAGGGATCTCGTAAATACGTTTTTTAACAACTTGTGCATTTAATGATTTAATTTAATAGATTTAGACTGGCAGTGCAAGATGTAACGTTTGGCTTTAGTGAGGTCACTACAGAAAAAGGCCTGACTGAGAATAACAAACTCTGCATTGGCTGCTGGCTTGTCTGTAATGGAAACCATCACTAACAAACCCTAATGCATAATGCTGAGCACAGCAGTACAACAGCACAACAGCAGGCCCAGCATGGGCACACCACTGTGCCAAGTGTAACAGCCCCACACTGCAGGTATGATATTCAGCAACAATCACAATATAAAACCCAAACAGGCAGGAGCAATGGTAAGATTTGCCTTTTTTTTTTCTCCTCATAGCCTGAGGCTTCCACTACATTTTACTGGTCGTGGATGTGCTCTGACCAATGACAACAAGTATTTCCCTGGTCAACAAGTTCAGCAGTTTGCTCCTTCACCTCAAACAGCTGCTTCCCTTCCTCCATCCATCTCGTCTTTTCCTCCCTCTTGGTTTGTCACACAAAGAGGCTGAGACACAAGGCAATGTTATGTTACTGGAACCAACACAAACATAATGCATGGCAAGATTCCAAAACACACAGTGAACGTGTGCATTAAACCGCTGACCCAGAGATTCAGAAGAACTCAAACATCTGAAGTAAGTTGGGTCTACTATCCTGATATCTTTTATCAGGACATGGATAGACATTCTCTCATTCACTCATTCTCACTAATATTTAGCAATTTTGAGGTTATGAAGTTCTGCTGAGTTCTAGTGTGTTTCCAGTGGCTTTGGAAAATTGGGAATATGCTTTCATAAGAATTGAACTTAAAAAAAAAACTAAAAAAAATAGAGGGGCAAGTACGTCAATAGTCCTCCAAAGGTTGCCAGATTTGCTTTATTTGACTGATGGCTGCAGTGGTGCTTGGCTTGCAGGCTAGCATGTAACACAACATGTAATAATGAAAATTTTGAAGTTGTTGAAAACTTTTAACTTTTGACAATCGCCAAGTGTTCCCTTTGTTTACATTTGTGGCAAGCTACCCCAGACATACCTCCATACTGTACTCTGTACTGCACAGACACAAAATTGATAATAATAATAATAATATTCTTCTGTCTGTGTTCTTACAACTGTGGGTAAGAACAAACAAGCATATTTCCCAAAGTATCAGTGTTACTTGGATACAGTATGAAATCTGGTAAGTGTTTTTTATTTTTTTATTTTTTTTTTTCCCCTCAGATGTATCTTATTTTTATCTCACCTGAAAAAAAAACATGGCAGACATGAGTCTTGTTCTCTGCAAGAAGGGCCATGGCAGAGCAGAGAAATTATCTGAACTTCTATTTCTTATTCATGACCATTATTTCATACTCCAGAAATAGTCCTCTGATCCTCCCTGCTCTGTCCTCACAGGGATGAACCAAGTGTAAAGTGGCACCCTACCAGCTCACACAGAGGGCAGCAAATAAGGGTGGACACACATAGGGAGGGGGTCATTGTCCTTGCATGCTTACGCAGGCCTTTCAGTAAGCTCGTTCTGGTAAATAAACTCATTTGGGCTACACCAGTTGGCAGAAGCTCACCCACAAAGACAAACTGACAACATGGTGACTCCATGATGGAAGAATGGAGCTTTAGTAAACGCTTCTTCCAGGAACTGTAATTCCACACACTCTCAGAGCATTCTGCATTATTCAGTGGAACAGAGAGGCAGTGTAGCAAAGACAGATAACACTTGCACTCTGATCTACCCAGACCTTAGATTAAGGATACAAGGCCTTAGACACGTTTTACAGATGTTAACCTTTCAGTGTACAGACATAGAGCCAGTGTTAAAGGTCTGTATTCTAGTTCAGGAGGACTGAGCTTCTGCTTAGTGTTTTCAGTTTTCAGAATCAGAATCAGCTGTATCAGATGTGTGCCTGCACATACAAGGAATTTCTTTTATTCATTGCTCTCAATGAACTTAGGCAGGAATAAACATAACAGCTAAGAACAAGGACAGCAAACCTAAACAAATAAAGGTAAAGAATACACAGGATTATTATGTACACAAGTATGTAAAAAAATGTGCATATATATATATATATATATATATATATATATATATATATATATATATATATATATATATATATATATATATATATAAAAAGCTCCAATGAGTAACAATATGAATAAAATGTCAACATACCAATCAAGTGGAAACAATACGGAGCAAAAAATACATGTTGAATGGTTATACATGGAATGAATGATGATGTACAGCGTAAGCATATATACGCTATACAGTATATACAGAGTGCAGGATTTATATTGACACTGACAGTGCATAATGATAACAACCACTGCGTCCGGGCTTCGAACAAGGTAACAAGAACCTTTGCCTGAGGGTAATTCAAATGTACAGGGGGTAATTTTAGAAAACAAACAAATAAAACAGATAAAAACTTGTTTCAAGCACACTTATCTGGAACTTCCTTGACAGATTTCAAGTTAACTTAAAATACTTGTTTTCAATCTCTCAACGTTTACAAGAACACACTGCAAAAGGAGCAACGTATCAACAATTCACAGCCTTGACAACAACATATATTTGCTTCTAGATCAAAACTGCATGGCCTTAGTGATGAAGGGTGCAATTTTCAAGGTTAAGTCCAGGAAAGTTTCCCCCAGAAGCCATCCACGTATGAAGAAAACAACAAAAACAATGAAAACAACAACAACAGCAACAAAGACCCACAGACTTTCTGGAATACAAAGCTGATCTTGGAATTTGAAGCACTTTCTGTAGTTGTCGTTTCCTCTGTTATTATGTTTAAACTGTTTGTTAAACTACCATCTCAGACAGGCATGCCAGAAAAGCAAGCATTGTTATGAACCACTATGATCAAACAGACTACGTTACTGAACTGTAGCTGCCCACTGTGGTACCAGCATTAACACCGTGGCATTACTGAAACAATAACTGTACCATAACACACTGGCAAAAGCCTATAGTCAAGTGTTCACTCAGTTAAGTTTGCACACATTTAATGTTATGGAACAACATATGTGCAGTTTTACAGGAGGGTAGCCAAAATGCTCTCTCATAAAGACATTTTTTAACTGCTCTGGTAAAGGCAGCCGCTTTTGTTATTCATACCAGTGACGACATACCATATAACCCCAATTTAAAATATCTACTGTTTTACCTCATGAACTTCATTGATTTTTGTAAATATATGGTTATTCTGAATTTTGATGCCAGCAACACATTTCAAACAAGTTGGGACAGGAGCATCAAAAGACTGGGAAAGTTGTGGAATGCTCCAACAACTTGCGTTTGGAACATTCCACAGGTAGACAGGTTCATTGGTAGGGTGATAGTATCATGATTGGGTATGAAAGGGGGATCTTTGAAAGGCTCAGTCATTCACAAGCGAGGATGGAGAGAGGTTCAACGTTTTGTGAACACATGATTTTATAAAGGATATTACTGCGTGGGCTCAGGAACAATTCATAAAACTGTTGTCGGTAAACACAGTTCCTTTGTGAATGACTGCGTTCTGTTTTTTACATTTTACACAGCGTCCCAACTTTTTAGGGACTGGAGTTATATTAAGACAATGTGACCTTTGGCACAACACCAGCAAAGTAATTTGTTGCTGGAAATATGAAGCAGTGTATGTCATAGGACCACGATGATGGCTGTGTGACACAAATTGGCACAACAAAGAGTCGGACTGAAGTGATAAGCAATGAGCCTTTAGCATGTGAGCACAAGCTTGAGTAAAGTATTCATGTAAACCTTAAGAGAGTTATTTCCATCTTAAATTTAAGATGAGGTTCAAAAGAATGAGAAGCCCTAAGACGAAAATCAACTGACTTCACACAACATCAAAGTGGACTGAAAAGCCCATTTTCATATTCTGTTAATAAAATACAAGATGTTGCAAAAAAAAAAAAAAAAAGGGGGTATCATGAGAACTAACCTAACTGGGTGCCCACAAGTTCCCCTACATATAAAACACATTTCTAAGACTGTCAGGGGTATAACGTCCTAATTGTGTAAAAATGCCAGACCTACAGTTCTTTTTAGGAAAACATTAATCTTGAACTCTCGGTCCAAATATTCCATGTGTGGATAGGAGAATGAACTACAGATTGTGGTTTACATACAGGTACCGGTCCACTGTAGAGTAGACCTTTCAATTACATCTATGCTGAACTGGTGCATAGGAACACACACAAGATGTTTCCTGTGATATTGCTACTGCATGTCTAATGCAATACATGTTTAATATATTGTAAAATTTAAAGTAAATGAAAAAATGAAAGGACACTCCACATGCACCATCTACATTCAAATAATTTACAATTCTGTCTGCAAAGGCCTAGTCACGTTTAATCTTGATAAAGGAGTTAGGAGCAGTGGGAAGGGCCCTGATCTGATGCTGTGATCTGGCTCATAGGGAAGCAGCAATTCAGCAATGTGACTGGGAGTTTATAGATTTAGTGCTATGAAATGTTGTCAGTATGCTTTCAATTGACAGAAACATCCTACTTCCATAACTTGTTTTCAAAATAACACACACTAAGAAACAATGGAAAATTGAACAACAAAAACTAAACCAGAAGCTTAATAAAGGAAATACAAGTAGGAATGCTCCAACTAAACTGACTGTGCAAACCGGGGTGGCAAATTATGAGGGCCATGGGCCAAATACTTGTAAATTTTGGAAGCTGTTGGCGTATCTGTTAAACTTATTGGTTTGAGTGGCTGATAGATTTGAGCTGTCCACCAGTCACTATAGATTAGTGGCAAACAAATATTGAGTACTGCCTACATAACCAAAAACACAAACACAAATGGACATATGAAAATCAAAGCAGCTGACGTTAGAACTGATTGACCTTGAACAAGTAAGTGAGAGCTCTCTAGTATTTCAAGCTG
Source organism: Chaetodon auriga (assembly GCF_051107435.1). Lineage (NCBI taxonomy): Eukaryota > Metazoa > Chordata > Actinopteri > Chaetodontiformes > Chaetodontidae > Chaetodon > Chaetodon auriga. The sequence continues at coordinate 16,263,648 of NC_135074.1, read as the reverse complement.
TCCTTATTTCATTCTGGCTGCCTATGTGCATCACCATCTATAGAAGTCAAAGCCCACTGGCCAGCGTCCCATGAGCTATTTTAAGCAACCCTTCACTCTTACCCTCAGCAACGCTGTTGCCTCACAGTATGCTTTGCATACTCCTGTCTGCCAGGGGGTCCAAACTACAGCTTTTACAAAGCATTTATAGAACTGTCCTCCATCTGTGAGTAGCTGAACGTGCAAGGAAAAGTGAAGCACACATTTTTACTGACCCTGCTTCTCTGACACAAATCAATTAATGCTGGTGTAAATGATTTTTTACCAGACAGACCTTTTTATCATTCTGTACTCACAAGTCAACAATGTTACTGATGTATATTGTATCAAAATACACCACCATGCAAGACCTGTGAGGAACTGCTGCTGACCAGTTGACAGAACTGACAAACAGAGTTGAAGCAGCTGCACTGTTTGTTCATTCACCCCCACCCCCACCCCCATTTCTATTTTGAGCAACTTCCTGAAACAAAGTAGTACATTTAAATCAATACAACAATAATCACAAAAACCATGAACTGATTCATGTGTGGGATGAAAAGACAATGCAATAATTATGTGGCACTGACAAGTATTTTTTCCACTGCTTCCATAAAACTATGGCTGACGAATGGGTGAAAGCAAGTATTGTCTGTGCACGCCAGTCAAGGAGAAAATCTACACTAAATGCAAATACAGACAGACATCAAATCATCCATTTGCATCTATTTTCATCAACAGTATTTTAATTCCCTGTGGAGCATACTGCCTCACTGGCTCACTGTGCAGGCAGTGGCAATTATTCAAATGCCATGTAAATGTCTTTCATTAAAACAGCCTACCACTGACCTGAATGTGGTTCATAAATCCTGCTCACTTCTTCCCTGGATCAGAAACCAAGGTTTAAGACTAAAAAAGCACTAACAATCAGCACCACAAAATCAACTGAATACATCTCCCCATTAGAGAGAGCGAGAGAGAGCGAGAGAGAGCGAGAGAGAGAGAGAGAACACTAACAAGAACTCATCACTTCCACAAACTCTCACAAGTGCAACCACAACCACATCAGCAAATGCAAGATGCAAGTCCTTTCATGACATCGTGTCTGTATGCATGGATTTGGATATTCTCCTGGAAAAGATGACAGAACTATGTCTGCTTCTGGCCAAGCATTGCAAACAAGGAGGAGTGTTGCCCAAATGTGAGAGTAGTCTCTGTCAGACCCACTTATTCAGTGTGTTTGAGACGCTGTCCTGCAGAAGATCCATTAGATAAAAAGTAGTGCAATTTTGTGTACATCAAATGTATTGATATTCATGAAATTTTCAATATTTTCTTGTTGAATTGATGAAATCGTATTCATCCACCACGTGATTAGACACTCTTTCTGATGACAAAATGTGCTTTAATCATAAAACACATCATTCAAAAGATAAAAAAAGGAATCTGGAAAAAATGTTAACAGATTTCACAGGGCCCCACTGTATGTACGCTGGCTAAATACTGACTGTCACAATTCATTCCTTGTGCCTTGTGAAAGGTTCAAGGATGGTTTAAAGATGCTGTAGCAAGTGAGTCAGTTATGATATGACTTGGTTGAATCACTACCTCTAATTAAAAGACTGTGCACCAGCTGCCTAGGTTTGACATCAAATGATTTAACAACCATTAGTCATGCCGCCTGTGCACATAGAATACATTGCCATGATGAGATGAAAATCCTAGTAGAATTAACAATGTCAAGCACTGGGTGGCAAGAAGCATCCCTATTCACACAAAGTTGACTAGATAGACTCTGTGGGACCAATGAAATGTCATGCGGCTGTATTATTTGGTTTAACTGGGAAGACACAAATAAAATCACGTCATCATATCAGAAGACAGTGCAGCTCAACAAAAAACAACAAGTTTGTACCAACTGTCTGCATCTCCACATCTATTTACTTTTCCAAAACAATGAACTCTTTATGAAACATACACAAACAGATAAATGCATGGATACTTTACATACAAATCCCCATGTAAATTAATGCCATAATATAGCAAAATGGCTTACACTATATCTTATCATTTCAGAGTCTTCATGCAAACCAGGGAAATGTACAAATCAAACAGTGAACTGGGTCACTCCTGCCTCTTATGCAACAGTTGATACCATTTCAGGCCTGTTTTTCTAATCAAACCGAAGCATTCATAACATCATGCCAAAGGTACTTAGTCCAGCCAGTTTTCCTAGGGCACATCCAACAACATCAGAAAAACAGGCGTCCTTCCAACATAAACATTAGGTACTGTACATACTGCCATGTCATGCCTGTAACACCATACTTGTGTTTGGAATGGCATTCAGTAAATTCTCTCCCACCCTGAATCTAACTGTTCACACTTTGTATTAGGGTCAAATATTTGCGCATCTGTTTTTCTTCTATCATAACATAATTTGTGTAAATCCTTTCAACTCCTAAAGCTAAAGGAGTTTCATCCTGAATGCAAATACAATCAGATAACTGATTAATCATTTGCTTTTTTCTTATTGTTTTGAATTCTTACAGGATACTTTCCCAGGCAGGAGGGACATGAACAGTCAGTCTGTATCTGCAAGTAAGGGTCACATTTTTTCAGAGTCTGTGGTATGTGGCTCCTAAATAGGCAGGATGTTGTGCAGTATGGGAGACATTTCCTTTTTTTGCGAGAGGAAGGACATTTTTGTAACCTGACTACGGCGGTCGAGACAGCAACAGACGCTGAAATTATCTGAAATGCACTGAACTCAAACTTGTTTTGTTAAAAATTGTTAAAAATGTTTCTTCTTTTTTGTACTCACCTATAGTACCGAGACTGGAGGTACGTGGAGCACACTGCTTTGGACACATGGCTAGCTGAGCCAAAGTCTATCACCTTCACCCTATAGGGCTGCCTCACTGGGTCCACCAGCATTATGTTCTCCGGCTTGAGGTCTGCATGAATCAGACCCATGCTCTTCAGCTTTTTCAGTGCTGTAGCTACCTGCTGCAGCACAGGTCTGATCACTTTCAGGGGCAGCGGGCTGAACTTATTCTGCTTCAGGAAATCGTACAGGTTCTGCTCAAGCATCTCAAACACCAGGCAGGTGTGGCTGCGGTGCTGGAAGCATTCAAAGGCTCGCACCAGGTTGTGCTCATCTGCATTCTCCCCACTCAAACGAGCAAGGATGCCGACTTCGATCTGACCCTGCCGTGCATATGAGGGGTGGTTCTTCAGGATCTTCACAGCCACTACCTCACCTGTGCCCCTTTTCCAGCACTTCACAACCTGGCCAAACGTGCCACGTCCCAAGAAATCCAGCACTTCATAAGTATTCTTCATGGAACACAGAACTTCATGCTGTACTACCTGATAATCCCCATCCCCTCCTCCCGTTCCCCCTGCTGCACCTACAACACCCTGTTTGGAGGGCCCGCCGCCAGCTCCCACGGCTGCAGGCGCAGTCATGGTTGCGTTCCCCACATTCGTCGTTTGCAACATGGCAGGCAACATTGACAGTTCCTCCACAATCTGCATGGTGCTCCCTCGGTTATCCAGCTCTTCACTTTTACGTTTCAGTCCACATCGCTGAGAGCTGTCAGCTGAGTTCAAACCTCCACAGTTCTCTTCTCTGTCGCCCTCCTCCTCTCCACCTCCCTCACCTCCTCCACTGCAGCCCTCTCCCCTTCCCCCTCCTCCTGCCCCTGTTGCTCCACTGCTGCCCCCACTTGCTGTATCTGTCTGCTGCTGCTCTTTGCCCTGCAAGTGGACAACCCCTGCGTCCTGTTGCTGCTGGGCCGCAGCTGGGCCTGGTCCTGGTCCTCCTCCTCCTCCTCCTCCTCCTCCTCCTCCTCCCCTTTTACCGGGCTGTTGCCTCTGTATGCCACGTACCACCACCGTCTGCACTGGGTACTCTTGTCCTCCACGCACTTTCACACCCACTGCCAAGTCTCGGCGCAGAAATGAGTGGGCTTGTTTTGTTGGGTGCACAATGCCAAGGGTTCTGCTGTTCAGATAAGTCCGCGGGTGTGCCCTCTCATGGTACACACAGCTGCTGGGCTCAACTTTGAGTTTCTTCACACTGCTAAAGGCACTTGTCTGGGTTTGATAAATGTGTGGTGGGTAGACCAAGACCTGTGAGGCCATACCTACAGAGAAAGAGAATAAAGCAATAGGTCATTAGCTTGCATCCTCAAACTTGCAGGTTAGATAAAATGGTGCCATTTCATATAAACTATGCTAAAGAAAGGTGGAAAGTGCTGTGCAGCACAGTCATACTTAACTTATATGTTAAGCAACATATTGTGAAATACAAAAAATAATAACAAAGGTTATATCATCAGTTGAAAAACCAAAGCCCACATCACCCAGAGTGTTTGCTTAAGGTCGAGGGCAAGTTTAAGTTAGTCCAAAACAACTGACAGACACAATCAATCTCATTTTGTTGTTTTAATTACTCCTACTTGATGACATCACAACTAGTAGTGCCCCACAAACATTTGTTCACCCGTCACCCCAACCACATACGCCAAACGGATCAGGTCAAAATAACATGTTGTAGTGGAGTGCTTGAGAACACCTTCGCCATTCTACCCTATCCACTGCAATCCCACCAACACCTCCACACAGTAGATGACTAACTTCTCAAAGGTTTGCCTGACCTTTTCCTGCCATTTCCATGCATCCTACTGTGGGTCTCTAGGCAACCAATAGAGAGGGAGCGAGGATAAGAGACAGACAAAGAGAGAAAAATAAAGTCACAAAGCATCATCGGACCCACATTTTCAATTACCTAAGACATGGTTTATTTGTCCCTCTCCCTCCACCAAGCGTGTGTGTGTGTGTGTGTGTGTGTGTGTGTGTGTTTGAGGGAGAATAACGTACTTCATGCTCATGGAGACCATCATATCTTGCTGAAATACTCAAAAACTCATTTATGTGCAACAGAAAAAGAGGAATGAAGTAAAATAACAAGTTTCATGATCCTGAGCATCTTCAAAATCTGGCACAGTGACCTTATCAGACACTGTCTTGTGTGCCACACAAGAACCTATGACCTATTTTCATCATGGGGCACATTCAATGAGATACAAGGAGCTTGTCCCCAAAGATTTCCATACTTTCATTAACAGTGCATTTACACAACCATCTTTACCTACATACAAAACAAATTAGATTAGAATCTTAATCATATGTGCTCTGTATAAAAAAAGCTAGTCATACTAGTGCCAACATCATTTTTAATGTCTAATTTCTCCAAATCATTCAAAGAAGATGCATTTCTTAAAATCTAAAACAGACACACAGGTGAGTTTTCAGCTGTTAGTGCCTCTGTAGAGTACCCTAACATAAATACCCTTGATGGAAAACACACTTGTGTTGTGATAACACCAACGCTGTGAGCCACCCCTTTGACTCTATTCTGAGCAGCAAGATAAGGTCAACCTATTTCCTTCACAGCACTTTGCTCAATCACACCCTGTGTTACTTTACTTTGTTTGGTGGCACTGTTTACGATCTTCTCTGTTAGTAACAATTTATCAAATTAACCCGAGCAGGGCTCAAAAGAGTGACCATTTTGGTCATGAATGAAAACAAAACTGGAAGTGCTCCATGGGGAAACTGAAATTGGCCACACTGGCACACTAACAAGTAAGTGTCCTGGCTGTCCAGTCTTAAAACCAATCACAGTGTCACAAACGTCTTTATTCTAAAGTACATCCCATACAGCTAAAATTGATTTGCAATGGCGTTCACTAGACTGCTAGTTTACATGTTCTAATTATCATGTTATGGCAGCTGGCTGGACTGTATGTTATCCCTGTGTCAGCATTGGTTTCCACAGTCCAAACATGTGGAGGTGGGATGAATTGGAGACTGTGAGTCTGTGGTTCCCCATTGGTGGTACGAGTTACCAAACTCCATTCGTTCAGCAGAGTACCTCTCGATCTTTAGAAAAAAAACTAAAGCTCAAGCTCTTTACTGAACACCTTTATTCAAAAAAATAAAATAAAACTCTCTATTCACTCTATGCACTCGATGCACTTCGTAGCACCTATGTCCAACTGGACCAGAAATTTGCATTAGGGATCATTTCCTGTGATTATGAAAATCTCATATGTACATCTCTTTGGATAAAAGCATCTGCCAAATGACAAATTGTAATTGTAATTGTAAATTACCTGAAGATGTGTGTGAATATCTTGCCTGTCTTTGTCTGTCTTCACGTGTAAGCATGAAACAGGCAGTACTTCACCTCTCGTGTGTGCTAGGATTTGCTTAATTGTTGCAGGGGGGAAGTAGCTAGCACAACCACTATATATTTACAGCATGTTGTCTGTAATTTAGAGCCCTGTGATGGACTCTGTTATTCATTACAGCCAGCACGTGTAGAATTTCAGAATTTATGACTTATGAACTACGAACTATGAGTCCTAAATGGGAGTATCAAAAAACCAAAAGACACTGAGGCAGGTAACAAGCACACTGTATGCATTGCAGTATTACAACACTCTTTCCTGCTTTGATCTATAAGGTAGTATGCAGATATGAGAGAGAAACAGCGTGGTATATGTAGCTATGTTGTGGACCATATGGATCAACAGTGGAGTCAATTATGCTGCAGCAGTGGCGTGGGAAGTTTGAATGTTTTATGATTTGACTTTTTGTTTTTGTTGTGACTCTGGGTCACTTTTAGAATCAATCGTGGGCATTATAGAAACGTTTAGGACTGACCCAATACAAACCATCTGCACATGCTTCACAAATGTGCACTCACACTCACAAACCTCTGCAATTACATAACTGCGGCCAGCCATGTGCCTCTCAAAGTTTTAAACATCACCGTCTGTGACCATGCCAACATAGATAGGCTCACTGTTGGTGACATATCTATGATACCCACCCCCTGCGCATTTTTAAAGATGAGAGGGAAAAATCAGCAGAAAACAACACACAAAGGTGAAACAGTGACCGCAAAAGTTTAAAGACAGTAGAGAGGAAGCATGCATTACATTACTGGCATGATGTGTATGTATATATTAACTGTTGCAGAGTGTCCACTGGGAGCATGCTGATTTCTTCACAAAGGTCCCAGGCATGGGCAGCACTCAGTAGATCAAAAGCGCATAAGAAACAGCCAAGCCTACTGAAAAACACTCAAAGTGCAGACTCTGCAGCCAGAGACCAGTCTAGGGACACACTGTATCTGTCACCTTAGTAACAATCATGTCCAAACCAAGTGAACACCACAATAGTCGATAAGAAATTATTTTTTCATGTTTCACCAACCATTCCATAACCTATGTATTTCTAAAGTCGTGGAAAGAGATAGACATTATAACACACAGAGATGCAAGAACTGCACTGCATCTTTAAGTATGTTCTTGCTAATACTGATTGGATATCTGAGATTGCTGGGCATTTATTTAACTTGCCTCATGTTTTCTCATGTTTGTCTGTTATATAGCAATGCTATATTCAATATTACAGAGCTATGGCCAAGTATTTCTTTAAGACTTCCAAATGATATACTACATTTGTACTGTGACTTTTGTCTTATTGCCTGGGGAATGGAGATGTTAATTGACTGATCTGGAGATGGAGAGCATGCTGTCTGGTGCCGGAATCCCTAGACAGAGGGATTCTGCACTTGGACCACTCCCACGAACTGAGCAATCGAGACATTGAGATTTGGATATCAACTTAGTGTAATACAACCCTCAAATTAAATTTAAAACTAAACTAAACGTGGGCATCAGTTAACGTCCCTGGCCAAATAAATACAATCATTAAATGGTCAGGAGAATTCTGTCACAAGGATGTGAAGCAGACAGACTTTGTTGTTTCAAATGCAAAAAAATGGCAGCTGCTGCTATTATTACCATCTGAAGCCAGATACTCCCTTGGTCAGCCATGAGGCTACTCCTGTGGCATCACATTACTTTCAAGGCTGTAGAACCTTTCCAGCAACCTTGAGCTGCTAAGTAATTGCTCACAGCTGAACTTCTGACCCTGGCTCAATCAAAATTAAATTGTCAAGAAACAAACACTACACACCTGTCCACAATGAACAAATGGTACAGACTGACAAAAGTGTCTCAAGACATAGAAATAACAGTAACAGGTGAGAGGACGAACAGGTGATGGCAGTCACACCATGTCGTAAGGGAAAAACAAACACAAAACAAAGTAATCTTTCCCACCCCATTTTTTCACCCCTTAGGAAACAAATAAATTAATGCATTAATCTAATCTGCAGTTAACGGTTATGTTTCCACTTCAATGTCGTCTTTATTTAAAAGACAATATACAAAATTATATGCATCAGTGCGTTTTCATGAACTACTGTTAGGTGAATATTCACCTGAATGTCATATCTATTCTTGACTTTTTGTGCTATCTGGCAAAGCAAAGGGGCAGCTAAATGTTGAGTATTGGTGAAACACTAATGATTTATTCAAAATAGAGGCAGCTGAATATGGCACCTCAACTTCACTGGTTATCCCTAAGCGTTCTGTCCATCATTAATAGTCTTAGGTGGGAAGCATAACAACCCAAACCCAGACCAGTGTGCCATATACCGCAGATCAGTCAGGAACTGAAGAAACTATTCATGGCTATGTGGCTTTACTTCACAGCTAAAAGCGAAACCCAGAGGTGCTGTGATCAGTGGAGCTTAGACTCTGAAACATGTGAGCTATAAATGTTTGGCATGCTACAGCATATCAAAACAGACGCATTAAGCGTTCACACACTTGTGGGACAACGTCATCATTCTGTTAGGTAGCGCCGCTTTCTGTACAAAAAGCAAATAGAATATTGAGAATCATGTAAAATACAAAAAATGTTTAAGTCCAAATGAATAGCAAAAACAAAAGTTAGCAAACCTTATCAAAATAAACATGGACCTTACAACCTTATTATGCTACTGGAGCACAGCATAGCAGCAAGCATAAGCATTAGCCCAGTTAGTTACACAAATTTGATCCAATCCTGATGAAAAATTCTGAAAAAAATGGGAATTATGATTCATTCTACTCAGAGCAGGATTTTATACCTTATTTCTCAGGGACACAATTTTTTATGCAAAAATATTTACTGTAATCCATACTGTCCTCATGCAGACAGTACAAGTTATGTGACTATCAGCAACACAGACAGCCCATATGCAACTGCATTAAACACTTAATCCATCTAGGTCCATTACCTACTTTTTAGAATACTTTTGTAAAATCTTTCTCTCTGTGTTGTAGTAAATTGTAAATTTTAAATAACGCATTGCACACCTGTAGCCAGGTGCAACATGAGCCCCAAACCATAGAGGACAAATTCAGTTGGAAGGGAGACTGCTTTCACAAAGTCTGACTCTCGCAAACTTTTTTTTTTTTTTTTTTGTAGCTTAACATGAATAACAGTGGCTGGTAGGCTTTGAGTGACATATGTCTAGCTGGTGAACAAAGCCATATCTTTGGCTATTTTAAGCAATAAGCGAGAGTCTCCACAATCATTTTAAGACTTCAACTGTGAATGTTTGAGTGGTCAGAGACAAGGATTTTCTGCAGAAGCATATGATGTGCTGTAGGATTGGGGTCTGGGAATACATTCTACTGTATATTTTCTTCCCAGTTTAAAGAATAAACTCACTTTGACTACTCACGATTTAAATTTTATCCATCCAATGTGACACAGAGCATGTTTGGTTATTTATGCAAGAATGCAATGAGGTCTTCTTGGCTACTGCTCAGTTCAGATGAGGATACCAAACGCAGACTGTTACAGTGGAAATGAAAGCCCCTACTTTAGACCCTCTCCTCTTCCTGCTGTTGCCATCCCTTGAGCGTTAAGCAGGGCTTGCTGTCTTAACTCACAGTCTCACAACCTCCCTACACACTGTGGTGCTTTGCCTCTGTCTTGTGAACATGATCTTCTATGCCCATTAGATAAAAAGGCCCTCTATTTTCTCAAGCATGTGACCACATGCTATTTCGACTGTGAACTTATGACTATCACTTAGAAGTATTCGCCTTGTTAGATTAGCTCCTGTGCACAGGCAGTGCATTTGACTGTTATGATGAAGAACTAGTGAATGCCATTCACGAGGACCACAAGAGTACCAGTGAGTCTACTCTCAATATGATTACACTTAGCACACAATATGAGCAATTGTATTTCTGAAATCACAAATTTTACCTCTACTCAATAATGGTCACGGCATTTATATGAATGCCTACACTGACCGTGTGGGCACATGATGACATCACTCCCTTATCATCATAGCACTCTTCAATATAATATAAAAGCACTGTCAGCTTCTGTACAAGTTGTAAATATAAATGAAAACTGGACACAGATTAAGAAGACAGAGGCCTTGTCATCCTCCATAATGGTCTTTCTTGGTTTCTGATCGGAAAATGTGAAAAATACTAGATGTTTTCCAGATGTCCAGTGGAAGAACTCAAAGTTCAGATGCCTGAAGAGTATGTAGTTTAAGTTTCACTAATAGACAAATGCATAAATACAGAATTTAAAAAGTAAAACCGTTTCTAAGCAATGGATAAACGTGAAAAGACTCTACACACCTGTAAATCACTGACTGTTTTGTTTTCTCTCAGAAATTAAGTCATGCATTTTGTATTCAAGTCTATCACCTCTTTCAAAAATGTATTAACAGCTATCACCAAGCTGCACATACTGAAATACTACACGCAACAACAAGCACTTACATTGATTAGCAAAACATTGATCATAGAGCCATACATACTACTACATTTCTCATTAAATCAGCAAGCTGTTTTACTTGAAACCAGATATTCTTTCCTCAGCAGTTTATGCACAAAAGCTTCTACCTTGCTATTTAAATCCAGGGCTCTGACCAGATCACTGGCTGCTTATAGGTAATTATATACTGTGTGCTGAAACAGATGTTTACTTCTTGGGATACTGGACTTTCTCCACCCATCACTTTTGTGATTCATACAAGTTACCTCACATCTTCTTGTCATGGTACTCTCCCCATAAACTCTCAATCACTCTGTTTTGTTTTTCTGCCTCAAGTCTGTGGGCACACCTCAAGATGACATCACTTGGAAACCAGTCTTTAAGTTGGCCACAATGTAATACAGATGACCGGCTGCCCCTAGTATTGCAAATCAGTGCAGCATAACATGAAATGACAACATGTTGCTAAGTTGTACTACCTCCCCATCACCATTAACAACCAATATTTCGCACTAAAAGCAATTACTACAGGAAAAAAAAACTGTTTACACATTATTTACTGGCCACCCTGTGTACGGACTTTCTTCTGGCATTACTGGTATCATTATCACCCACAACCTTCCTTTGGTGGCCTTGTTACTGATAAGCTGATGAATGTGGCACATGTACAGCAGACAGGAGTATCTCTGCCAAGTCGAATCACACAAACATAGCAGTACTGTGGAGCACTATAGTGATGGTGTTGTCTCAAAAGGTTCACAGTATTCACAGAATCTGGCTGATGGCAACTTCACTACCATACATATTTTAAGAAACAGTATGTGTAAAACTTGAATACTACCTAAAGAGCTTTTGGATATTTATAATATTAAGTAACATGGACCAAATCTGAGTAAACATTAGATGATAGTCTTTTTGGTACTATTTGTATAAAATAGTCTTCAATACAATCAAAGAAAATTAAAAGCAAAAACTGAAGTGATCTTTGGTGGAGTAACAACTGCAACTACAAAAAGGGAAGCTATGATGAATTACACTTTTTGGACCACACTAAGGAGCTATGTCTGCTGCATCAGCCAAACCAGCAAAAACAAAAAACTTCCACCCAGTATCTGCTGTACCACTGGAATTTTTCAGCTTAGCATAGAAAAGCAAAACAAAGTTTCAGGGCAACAAAAGAAGAAGTACTACTATCTTAGAGGCCAGGGAAAGTACAAAAACTACAGCATCACAGCGTGAGTCTTTAATTTCTCTTTCCAGTCTCACAATAACTGACGTTTTGGTTCCCTGCCACAGAAAAAGCTGGTGGCACAAACAGTCTTGCCTACAATCATAGAGGATACTTTCATTTTGCTGATACACAGTAAGAGATCAACTATTCACCCCATACCTCATCTTGAAGTTGAAACCACCACCAGAAGACCTGACACGTTATTGCAACCACGCTTAATATGACTACCTTGACAGTAATTACAAAGTTGGATTTTGGACCTCTTATCTTCCACTGTGTGATGATGGTGGAGAGAAAATGGCTTTTTTTATGGCTGTGTTGGTCTGAAAATGTGACCCAGGCCACTCAGTTTTCTACCCTGCAAGGTGTTAACTGGGTAACGTAACCATGCAGGATTCAGCACGCAGTTCTGATATAAACACAAGAAAAACTCATTTAAGAGTGGCCGAGGTCCTGTAAATACCGCATTATAAATGTGTTCACAGTTCAATGTTTACAGTTTTCGTAACTGCAGATTGGTAACGTTGGCAGGTGATATTACTGGCCAACTTGTACATTTTGACGTCTAACGCTATTAACTTGCTCCTGGCTATCTCATAACTATGGCTAAGCGTTAACATCATCTTACAGTGTTTTGCTCGGTGAACTGAGTCACTTCGGATGCCATCCTGTTCGCTAACACACATGAAATAACAACGTTACACTACTCACAGGTGAGGTCACTCGGTCTGTGTTGTCCATGTAGGGTATGATAACGGTAAAATAATCTCCTGACGCTAACGGTAGTTAGTTCGTAAGTCTAATGATCTAAGTAAAGCAGCAAAGAAATCAACGGGTCTCCGTTTCCACAGTGAAACAACAAACTTTGCTTTGTCTATGACACTCGTGTTCACAATTATCACCAACGTCACCGACACCGCTGTCTGGCAAGGACAATTAAAATAAGTCGCTACTAGAAAATTCATTAGCGCAAAGTGTTGACAGAGCTAGCTGCGTACGATGCTAATGTTGAAACCTTAAACAGCCAAAACCTTGCTAGCTAAGTTTGTAGCTAAGTTATGACTTGATATTAACGTTACGTCACAATTATAGTGTCGTTCCAAATGTTAAACTAAATAAATATCAACACTGACAGCCTTCACTTCGCCACTTACCTTCACATAGAGTCACTATAAGTATCATCCAGGGCTTCTCTGAACATGTTATGGACTTATAAATCCATACCATGCACAGTTCGCCTGCATTGCTGCCATCTTGTCCTAGACGACAGGAAGGGAGAGCTCGCTCTCGGTAACGACACCATCTCCCACATTTTAAACATTGAATAACTCCTGCATATGAGCGTCCAGAAACACCACGCCGAGCCCAGGTTGTAGTTACGCAGTTCAAATTCGTCGCCTTCCTCGCTGGGCAAAGTAGCCCATCTCTGAAAGGGTGTCGTTACCCCGACTAGACGCGCGGTTCAGCGGCCCTGCCAGCCTCTAACATGTCCCTTTTCTCTAGCAACTGCAAGCAAATGTTTGTGAACTGACGGCATTGGCCAGACCAGAGTAGTCAATCAACGAGCAGATAAAGTCACCAAGATTCAGGATTGAGAGAACACAGAGCAGAACAATAAAGTACAATACAACAGATTAATATTGGACAAAATATCATAATAAGAACATCCCAGTATGTTGTAAACGTTTGGTGAGAAGACATACATCGTGCATATATCTATATAACCTCAGTTTATTTATATTTGTTATTACAATTTTTGCCCGCATACATCACAGTACAGCCTACATATACTACTACTTTACACGCTGTTTAATAAACATACAGATAGTGTATATATATGATTATTAATGCACTGTCTAAAATCCTGCTCTTACCTATCAATAACCTATCACCATTGCTGTTAGAGATTTTTTCTGTATTGTATTTTATTTAGTTGGGTGACTCCATTTATCAGTTTCTAAAATGTGTTTCCGATAGGATATTTAACGATGCAGTAGAAGCACATGATGATGACAACCAATAATAATTCATTTCCTTACTTCTTTAGCCAAGTGTCAGCAACAGAGTGTTCTTAAAGCAATTAGTGGGGGAGCACAATCTCTGCTCAGACAGTCAGGAGGCACCCAGCTGACAAAGTAAGCTGTTCATAAGCCCCCACTGTCTGAGAAGACCAGCTGCAATCTAATCCACCAAAAGGCATTTGTCTTTCCCAGTCCCCACCCCAATTACAGACAACAACCCACTAGACCTGATCAGATGGAAAGCAGGTGTGAACGCCCCTTGTCTAACCTGGTGAATCATGCACAAACACAGCTGGAGTAGCAACAGGGGAAGCAAAGTAGGCCACACATGCAGGAGACCCCTATATTCCTTTATCTTATGACGGAAAGTGCACTAATATCCCAAAAAAGCACACCAATGTGACATCATCCAAACATCCTTAGATTTTCCTTTTCTTTTCTCCAACTCATTCTCAATCCCGCTCAGAGGAGTGTAAAAACATTTGCTGTTTACTTGGTGTCACGGCACTACAACTATGAGATCTTGTGACATGAGTGTTTATAGCTGAGGAAAAAAGTTCACTTGTGATCAAATGACTGCTCTGTGGTCTTTTGCTCTGGTCTGTCTCGAGTTGTTGGCCAGGAACACACAAGCGCGCGCATAGGGTGGCTATCATTTGTCTCCCCCTACTGGCCAGCAAGGTGGCCAGCATCGTGCTGTATGCAACGAGCCTTTGTTGTGTTATTACTGATTGATGTGTTTGTGATTTTAGTCGCAATAATAAAATTGTGTTGGGTCCTACATACATACATATACCTTACGAATAGGAGGTTAATGTTAATTGTATTTCTAATGGTCACTGCGAGAAGCCACCTATAGGCCAAAATGATAAACTTGGTTTGCAGTTGAGAATGAGTCACCTGAAGCGCCTACTTGTAATGCATAGACATTATGCACTGTTTTTACACAGTGCGTTTACTTATTTTTTATGTTACCGATATCTTTTGAGTACGTTTGAATAAGATGAACATAGGGCAAAGAAGTGCTGTACATAAGATAGAATAATAAAACATAGAGGACACATCCTTTATATCTTTTATATCCTTAGAAAAATCATCATATGAGGCTGATTTGTAATAAGTAACTCCAGTTGTTGTTTACCATTGCAACATGTACTATAATTTGCGCTGTCACCGTACACATTAAAAGCGTTTCAGCCGAATAAGTTTGTGGATATTGCCATTTTATTTCGAAGGATTCGTGCCGGAAGTACTATTGTTGTTGCTACTGGCGGAGCGGAACACAGCTTCCACGCCATTTTGAGATGTTGGGCAGCAACTGAAAAGCTAGGCAGTTCCTCGAGGGGAATGTGATCGACCGTATTGAAGCTATGCCGATGACTTAGTCGTTTTTAAAATTGCCATCACGTTATTATTTGAACGTTGATCCCATTGATATAACATTTCTAACCTAGGTTACTCCTCCAGCCATGTCCACCGAGGGAACAGCCGACCAGGTCAGTTAGCTAACGCTACATGCAGTTCTGTTGAGGAACAAGCTAACCCTAACTGAAACGTTAGCATAATTCGACTATTGTGTTATTCTTGGGTAATGTTAACACGTAAATTTTGCTATAATAACATTACATGCATGGCACCGTGACTTTGTTTAAGTTAGTATTAGCTAGCATTGACCATTGCGTAGGCAGTAATCATATGTAGGAGTTTGGCGTAAAGCTGCAAGTTTAGCCCGCCGTACGCCATATTGACTGTAGTATCGTCGCTGCTAGTTGACCAATTTTAACGCGCTGAGCTAACTTAGCATAACTTGTAACTTACAACTACTTTCATGTTAGACAGCGTTACTGATACTGCCCTTTACACGGTGTTGGTATGGATGCTTGTCAACGGCGCCAGCTACAAAGACCTAGCTAGTTAGTGGGAAAACGGTGTTTAATATGTAAAGTTTGATTTAGCTACTTAAGAAATAGCCGCAAGGCCGATGTTCTTTATCGATGTAACACATACTGCAGGGGCGTGGCCAAGAAGTCAATCAATCTGTTTATCAATATTTAACCCATCCATAGATAATACAGATAATAATCCTCAGTATTAGCATTATGTTGGCCCATCACTACGCCAAAAGTTTGTTCAGTATTGTAACCCTCTGTCCTTTGCCATTTGTGTTGTCTTGCAGGCTGCGGCAGAGTATATTCCGGAAAAGGTGAAGAAGGCAGAGAAGAAGTTGGAAGAAAACCCATATGACCTTGACGCGTGGAGCATTCTGATTCGAGAAGCACAGGTTTAGTGACACAGAGTTGCATTACTGGGGTTAAGTAAATTGGGGAATCGGGTGGCGGGGATAGCGGGTTAGGGGTTATGCACTGTTAAAATACAAAGCACTTCATCTTTTTTTCCTCAAGATTGCTTCTGCATATGTTAACTAGTGTGGAATGTAAATGCATTCTCCTCCTTTAGAACCAACCCATAGATAAAGCAAGGAAGACATATGAGCGACTTGTCACACAGTTCCCAAGTTCTGGCCGATTCTGGAAACTGTTCATTGAAGCTGAGGTTAATACTTTTTCTTTTCTTTAGTGTGCATGGCTGGGAGTTTTTCTAACATGATCAACAACGTGATTTTCACACAAACAAAATGTCTTCAATGTTTAAAGTCACAATTCTTGTTCTGAATCACCGGGCCTGATTACTTTCTTTATGTTTAGCATCACAAGAGTAAGGAGTAAAGACATTTTGACTGTGTAGAGCATCAACCTGCCTAAGAATATCCTGCACAATGAAGGACCTGCATTGAACGTAGATGTGGAATGATGTAATACACTTTTAGTTTATCAGGCTCTAGCTGGACTCATGAAGAATTGTGCCTTTAAACACAAAGGGGGAATTAGCTCTAACCATTTCTTTTTCAGAAAATTCTTATGTTCCCAGGATTTAAAAAAAAAAAGAAAAAAAAAACATATTCTCTGCGTCGTATTTAAATGGGGTAAAGTGCATTTGTTGCATGTTTGGTCTGCAACAGTATTAAAACTATTTTAATGGTATTGGAGTGCATTAGCCTTTTATTCACTTGTCGTGTCAATTTATTGCCTCCTGTGTCATTTCTTTCGGGTAATTTTATAAACAAATATCTTGATTGTGTGGCCCATTCTTTCCCTGAGACATTTCTCCCCAACTCCTCTAGATTACATGACCAGTGACCCATTTACCTTGTTGCCATCAACAGGCTTTGCTGTTACGCAGTCAGCTACTGATACGCTGGTTCATTTTCCCTTGCACATAGCCATTTTTTGCTAACCTGGTGAAGTGCATTTTCTGATGCCCTCCACTTCTGCAGACCACTACTGCAACTGACGTTAAACACACTGCTTGCACAAACTTGCACAGCATTCTCAAGCATCATAACTTAGTTCAAAGTCCATTGTGTAGTTCTGGTAAATGATTACCTCACTGCTGTGAACTGAATGTTGCTGTATGTTGAGGTTGTAGTGGTTGTGGTTTGTTGTTGTGGAGTAGCTCCCCTGAGTGAAGCTACGCCTGCTGCCTCCCATTCCCTGTACCTTCACCCCAGCCTTCACCCACTTGGATTACCCATTGCAAGGAAGGGCCTGGAGTGATATTGCATAAAGTCGACATATATACTCTATATATATATGTTATGAACTGGGGAAAAGAACACATTGCTGCCTTTTCCAAATGGACTAGGCTTCCCAGGAACCGTCCTTAAATAATTTAGTTAGGCCTACAGATGGCACTAACTGTACTCGTGCCAGCAAAGCATTAGTGTCAGCCTCCACACTACTAACATATTACCCCTTCTAACAGAGATTACAGCCAGCAGCAACATTAAAAAAAGGCAGAGCAGAATGGTGACTACAGCTAGCAGGAATGTTTGATTTGTGGATCTAAAAGCAGGAGATCACACACAGGAAACTGAAGTAAATTTAAAAATTCCAGCATCACCAAAGCTTTATTTGAGCAGCATGCAAGTACATTTATAGGTGGCACACAGTTAATGTAAGCAACTGTTTGAAAGGAACTAATGATTAAACTACTTAATATCCCCTGACGGACAAATCATGTTTTGAAATGAAACCTTTCATACAGGTGCAGGTTTGGACTGTGGTTGTTAGGTGGGTAATTAATGTATCTAGGAGTATGAGGACAGTTTAACTGATGAATGCATCTATAGCAGACAGATCAAGATGTAACAGTATGCGAAATCAGTGTTAATATTGGCAACTAAGTTAAGAAAATGCAATAATTAAGCTTTTGTTTAGTAGTGAAGTGGCTAGGTTAGTTTATTTAAGTCTGATGGAGAAGTTCTAGTCTTCTGTGTTTTTTGTTTTCAGGTTCGTACCAAGTAGACATGCTCAGAATACACTTGAAGCCGAGCTCATTAAACTGAGAGTAGGCCAATCCCAAACAGTGCAGTTGTCATCAAAGTGATATCTTCAGCCATTTCCCCCCCTTTTAAACTCAAAACCACAATTCAGCCCAAAACAACCTAAGATACCAGTTTGGCATACTACCATGTAGCTTTCTGTTTAGTGAAATGAGACTAGATATTTGAATTGGCATGACATTTTATTTATTAATTAAAACAGACAGAGAGATTCTAAAATTACAATTTTTAGTCCAGGGCACGTGTTGGCAGTGTATGTCAGTAGCTCACAGCTCCGTTGTAACTCATAGAATAAAGACACCTACCTTGTTTGGTAAGTATGTGAATGAGCTGTTATTTTCCCTCCTTTGTTACACGTGAAAATTTACTGACCCAACTTGAAACTTTCATGGCTGTACAAACCCACTTTTGTCAAATTCTCAATAGAATACAAATTCTCATTAAAAGACAGTGTATCCTTGTGCTTGTGTGTCTGGTTCCCTGTGAGTTTATGTAGACCTCATTTTTAATAGTTGCACAGTAGGCAAATCATACAAAGTCAGCTTGATTACAAAGCTCTGTTGAGAGACTCCAGCTCCATCAGGATTAGGGCACACGTTGCATTAGGTGAAAAGTCCACAGAGTATGAGAAAATACACCCTTGAGCGAAGGTTGCCAGCCCATGTTGTCTGACACAATGCTGGGCTTTATTGTTGAATTGTATTTTTTGACCTGATAACATGATATTTAAAAACCTGCAGTAACTTGCAGTGTGTGAGAAGTGCTTATTGAGGCCGGCTTGTCTGTCAGTCTTTGAGGCTATTTCAGGATACTTTTTGTCATTTTTAAAAAAAAAAATCACCATGAGTAGCATCCTCCATGACAGAGAAAGAGGTATTTCTCTTGAGGGAGAAGCCAGCAAGAGCAAAACAAAATCTGCAGAACTCAAATCAGCCTCAAGGTTCATTTCCTCTTCAGTGTGTTACATTAGATTGAACAAATATAAGTACAGTTATAGTACGGTTGTCTCCAAGTTTAGGTTTTATGTAGTATTTTCTGTAGACTTCCCTTTCTCATATTAAAGTAGATGGATGGTGTGTTTGAGGTGTGTTGTGGATGTTTTTTCTGGCAGTGATCTTTAGTGGAGTTTTTTGAGGCTGTTATGTAAGCAGCTACTTCAGGACACCACCGTAAAGCAGCCTGTAGAGGTGCAGTCCAGCTGCCCTCCAGGGGGACCATTTAGGATCTCAGCAGCAGATTCTACCATGGTTGCAGGCTGACTGATTGGCATAATGTAGCTGATCTGTTTCAGCGGTAGGACATGAAAACACGTCTTGGATTTGCATCAGTTGTAGTAAAGAGTCAGATTTGGCTGGTTCTGGGAGACGACATAAGTTTACAGCTTCACTGTTGTAACAATTGTTTTAAACCCTGAAAAGCTCAAAACAATATATTCCAGATTGTGTATCTGTGACATTGCATTATATGTTGAGTGTGATTTAAGTGACCTGTTGGCTAAAAATAAACCTTTTCATCAGGAGATGCATCTTTGAACACTACACCTCTTGTCTCTTTTACCACGAGAGATTCACTGTTGCTTGGTCTCTCTTTTGTAATGAAGGTGAAAAGCTTAGTGTGTCAGATGTGCTGTTTCAGTGCCTGGAATGAGCGAGTAATGTAGGTCAGTCTTTTTTGGGAAGGCGCCCTAAAGGCACTCTAAACTGCAGTTGGCCTTTATTGCACAATTTTACAAAGAGCCAGCTTAAAGAAATTATTTTCCTAGAAAATGTGCTTTTGTAAGGGTCCGGTGGTGGTCCAGTCTTAAATTTGAATGCTTTTCTGCCTTTTATGAGAGATTCATTTGGCCAGTTCTCTGACATTTTGCATCATTAATTGTACAAATCGCTCAGACTTTTCTTCTTGAATTGTTAAAAGTCATATCTTCCATCATATGTCGTGTACCATTTGTACATTCCAGTGCAGATAAATATGTGTTTTTTGGGCCTTACGTTGAGGGGTGAGGGGACACAAAGGGGGATCAAAACCAGGGACGTAGCGATTGTTGTTAATGGAATAGGTCTCCGCTAACAGACTGCATATACTTGTCTGTCTAAATCCAGCCTCAGCAGGGCACCAAACAAACCTGAGTGCGTGGACTTCACTCAGTCAGGTCGAGAGAATATTAATGTTTGAATTCTGTGAACCTCATTGTGCAGACATGCCTTTAAACCTAAACCTGCGCTCTCGCTAATTTAACATTTTCACTAACATTTTATTTATGGAGCCCCACTCCTCTTACTTACTTCTAGGCTAGTTTCGTTCTGTTTTTTTATTAATGTAAACACAGTGGGATAGGATCAGTCTACCCACACAGGCCTGAGGTGCTAATACCACAGAAACAACAGCCTGCCCTGTCTGTACTGGATGGAGCTGTGAGACTTGTTTCAACAGTCGGCGTCATGAAATTCATTATGAAATGTTTGATAAGGGAACACACTCACCCTAAGGCCGTGGCACACTCTGTGTCTCAGATTCAGAGCACCTTTTCAGTATCTGAAACTTAATATTTAAAAGCTGCATTCAGAAGATTTTTGATTATCTTTTCTGTACATTTTTTTTTTTTTTTTCTGGTAACTGGAGTTTTGTGGGTTATGTGGCGCAATCTACAAAGAAAATAAACCCCTTTTTAAAAGTAGTTTGTCATTCTTGTGTGAATTTCACTTTGTTGATCTTTAATGATGTTTTTTTTTAATGATGTTGATCAGTGTTTGTGTGTGAGTGGTCACATTTGCATGAATGCATGTTTCCTGAAAGCCATTACAGTCGAGGAGACGTTTGAATTAATATTGCATCTACACTCTTATTTGCAGATCAAGGCTAAAAACTATGACAAAGTAGAAAAGGTAAGTGTCCATCACACACATGAAAGCTGCCCAATGTGTCTTTCTGGTATGTGGGAAGGGTCTTCTGACACTTGTTTTTGTGATTTTCACCAGAATATGGTCTGTTATAGTGTAAAATCGTTTCTATTGCATTAGAAGGCATCTAAATCACACATTTGAGAGATAATTTTGCTTGAAAATGTTTATTTTTTTAAAATGAATGGTGCCTCTTTGAGTTGTGAGTTGATTTTCCTGCACACTGGCTCACTACTGTACCTGGTTTGCTCTGCCACTGCTTTGTTTCATTTCTTTGTTGGTAACATTTTTATATATAACCCTGATTTTAATCTAAATGTAATGAATTCAGTCTTCTCCTCCAGATTGCACTGTCAATTTCTTCATTGGTTTGGAACTGATGTGTTGTCTGTCACTTGTTTTCCTCGTTTAATAAACGATGTGAGCGCATCCTGTTCAGTTATTTGCCTGAATGTCAGATTGACACATCAAGACATGCGTATCCCTCAAAGTCACTCTGGTGTTTTCCTCTGAGTCTGGAGGAGCTCACTGAAATGTAGGCCACATCTGAGGTCTGTCTAATGAAGCCGGTTTACTGCTGGAACTCCCCCAAATCTGGCATATGGCCTGAAGTAAAAACCGCTTTTCTGGGTTTCCCTGAGTGCGTTGGTAATCCTCCTACATAGGAAATCCCACTCTGGATCAGCACGTTAGTTTCAGCATGGGCTTATAAAACCGACCCAATGAAACACTGAAGATGGATGTTTGTGTTGTGGAATCTAAACAGGATGTGTCAACTGCGTGTTTGTTCCAGTTATGTCACCGTCTGTGTTCTTGTAGTTGTTTCAGAGATGCCTAATGAAAGTCTTGCACATCGACCTGTGGAAATGCTACCTCTCATATGTCCGAGAGACCAAAGGGAAGCTGCCCAGCTACAAGTGAGAGAACATGCTGCGTCGTGGTGTGAAGCAGGCCGACATACTGCTTTACTGTCAAATACACATTTTACTTCATACGTGTATGCTCTCGCCCTCAGGGAGAAGATGGCCCAGGCGTATGACTTTGCCCTGGATAAAATCGGCATGGAGATTATGTCCTACCAGGTACACATAACTGATGTGTGTATTTTTACCTGTGTGTATGAAGTTAACTACTGTCATCTAACAGCTACTCTCCTCTCTCCTCTCCCAGATTTGGGTGGACTACATCAACTTCCTCAAAGGAGTGTAAGTGGGTTTTTTTTTCTCCTGCAGTACTGTGAGACTCGAACTGCATCAGCCAACTTTTAATGCTGACATTTATATTTTGTGTTCCACTAGTGAGGCTGTGGGCTCATATGCAGAAAACCAACGGATCACTGCAGTACGGAGGGTGTACCAGAGAGGCTGTGTGAACCCCATGATCAACATTGAGCAGCTCTGGAGAGATTACAGCAAATATGAGGAGGCGAGTGACCCACACAGACCCCTGGCCTTCAAATGTCTTCTCACATGCTCTATGTTTGCACATACAGAGTTTTAACTGGTAAAAGACTGACTTTGTTCATTTCACAAACAGGGGATCAACGTGCACTTGGCCAAAAAGATGATTGAGGACCGAAGTAGAGACTACATGAATGCCAGGAGAGTGGCAAAGGTGAGAGAAGTGTCACAAATATGCACTGCTCTGAATGCTTGTGCTGTACGACACCGACTCGTTCAAACCATCATTAAAAACAGAAAATAATCATTTACAAATGAGCTGAACTTTCCCGGTCTTTAGTCACTTCTGTCCCAACTTGTTTGAATCATGTTGCTGCATCAAACATTTATTTACAAAAATCAGTGGAGTTGATGAAGTCAAACATTAAATGTATTGTCTTTATTTTACACAGCGTCCCAACCTTTTTGAAACCAGGGTTGTATATTGAAAAGTCAGGCTGTCTTTGTGAACTAATCCGGATTGTTGCATGCTTTCAGGAGTATGAGACTGTGATGAAGGGGCTGGACAGGAACGCACCCTCAGTTCCGCCCCAGAACTCCCCTCAGGAAGCCCAGCAGGTGGAAATGTGGAAGAAATACATCCAGTGGGAAAAAAGCAACCCATTGCGCACAGAAGACCAGACCCTCATCACAAAGAGAGGTGACTATGTGTTACAGTCTGTAAATCCTCTGATTCCAGTAATCATGCTGGTTTTCCATTTTAATCATTTTTTGAACACCAATCAGTGGAGATACATAACGCTTGAAGATTTTTCTCCTTTAGAGCAGCAGCCACTAGAGGGCGCAGATTGGTGCTTTCCTGCTCGCTCACGGTTTGGCTGCAAGGATTCTGTATGTTATGAGTTGTAGTCAGCTGCGTCTCTGTGTCCTGTGTCACAGTGATGTTTGCCTATGAGCAGTGCCTGCTGGTGCTGGGCCACCATCCCGACATATGGTACGAGGCAGCACAGTACCTGGAGCAGTCCAGCAAACTGCTGGCAGAGAAAGGGGTAAGAGATGAAACCTCTCACACTCTGAAACTCAACTTCAGCTCAAACCCGTCCTCTAACTTTCTTTTTTCCTCTCAGGATATGAATAACTCCAAGCTGTTCAGTGACGAGGCAGCTAACATCTATGAACGTGCCATTGGGACTCTTCTGAAGAAGAACATGCTTCTGTACTTTTCATTTGCTGACTATGAGGAAGTGAGTGTCCAGCAGCTGACTCAGCGCGAATCTCAGTCCACACGGTGAGAGGCTCATCAGCGCATATCGTTTGCTTTCCTCACAGAGTCGCATGAAGTACGAAAAGGTCCACAGCATCTATAATAAGCTGCTGGCCATTGAGGACATTGACCCCACACTGGTCTACATTCAGTACATGAAGTTTGCCAGGAGGGCAGAGGGGATCAAATCAGGCCGCACCATCTTCAAAAAGGCCAGAGAGGATCTTCGCACGCGTCACCATGTGTACGTGACAGCGGCACTGATGGAGTACTACTGCAGCAAGGTAAGAACACGCCATCACAGGTTTCATATGCGTACGGTGTCCAATCCTTTTCTTCTCAACTCGTTTCGTCCTCCCACACAGGATAAATCTGTGGCCTTCAAGATTTTTGAGCTTGGTTTGAAGAAGTATGGCGACATTCCAGAGTACATACTGGCATACATCGATTACCTCTCACACCTTAACGGTAGGTTCTGTCTAATCAAACGCAGAGCTAAGGCACAGGATGCAGGAAGTCTGGTCTTGAAGTAGTGACGTCCTGCTATCAGCTGTGAGAAAATGAAAGATTTCTCATCTGTTATTGTCACAGCGATGAAAAATAGATGTGTGACCCTGTTTTTCCTTCCTCTGCCACCCCGCTCTCTCTCTCTCCAGAGGATAACAACACAAGGGTTTTGTTTGAACGTGTCCTCACCTCAGGAAGCCTGTCACCGGAAAAGTCAGGGTAATGTCCAGTATGGATTTAAGTTGCATGCATGCAAGTGATGTAATTATCCACGTCTCTGACCTGACGATGTTTGTTGGCGTTTGCTTTTCTCCAGCGAGATCTGGGCTCGGTTCCTGGCGTTTGAGAGCAACATAGGAGACCTGGCCAGTATTCTGAAGGTGGAGCGCAGGCGATTCACTGCTTTCAAGGACGAGTACGAGGGCAAAGAAACAGCTTTGCTAGTAGATAGATACAAGTTCATGGACCTTTATCCCTGCTCTGCCAGTGAGCTCAAGGCCCTTGGATACAAGGTGTGTATTTTCTCCTGAGCGATCTCTTTCTTTGAACAGATCAGGCTCTTCTGTCAACGTACTGTGTATTTAAACAGTTTCGACTGTGTGTTTGCAGGATGTGTCTCGTGCCAAACTGGCAGCACTGCTCCCAGAGACTGTGGTGGCGCCCTCTGCGCCCACACTTAAGGATGAAGCCGACCGTAAACCCGAGTACCCCAAACCTGACACTAATCAGATGATCCCCTTCCAGCCGCGGCACCTCGCCCGTATGTATTCCGTAACTGCCCACGGTCTTGAAATCCTGTGTCAGAGCGTTAGTCTTTACGTGCATGTTGCCGTCTCTTCTGCATGTACTCAATGCATTAAAGGATCCATCGTTGATGGTAGCCTCCTGTGTTCCTCCCCACAGCTCCAGGTTTACACCCAGTCCCTGGTGGAGTTTTCCCAGTCCCCCCAGCTGCTGTTGTCCTAATGAAGCTGCTCCCTCCGCCCACTTGCTTCACTGTGAGTCGCAGCAGCTTAATACCATCAAGCTCAAATTCAATGAAAAAAAAAAATGCTGTTTTCTTCCCACTAGAATGCAAAGAGTCTGTGGTTGTTTCTCACTGCAGGGTCCCTTTGTTCAAGTGGATGAGCTCATGGAAAGTTTCAGGAGATGCACACTTCCTGAGAGTAAGTTGCTTTTGTCAGCACTTGAATCCAGACCGCTTCTATTTGTAGCCACGCGAGCAACGTGGCTCATGTAATGGAAATGTCACTCAGACATTTGGTCAAACGAACACTTTGGTCCAGAGGGAAATATTTTGACAGCTGCCGGATGAATTCCCATAAAAAATGTGTTACCGTCTATCAAAATGTCCTTCTGCCCCCCCGGTTGTCATGTCACTGACGTGTTTTACGTCTCCACAGCTGTTGATGCTGCTGTAGAGCTGATCACTGGTAGACAGCCCGATGCAGGAGGGGAGGGCAATGGATCCATGGAGAACCACGCTGTTGCCAAGTCACTGAAGAGGCCTAACGCAGACTCCGACGAGGAGGACGACAAAGGAGCCGTGGCTCCGCCCATACACGACATCTACCGCGCACGCCAACAGAAGAGGATCCGATAAGCTCAGACTGAACCCGAGAATGTAATCTTAACAGGTGGTCCTACGGAGTAAACATACATGTCCTCATTTTGAGTGTGTCAGATTATACACGCGTACACATACACACTCACACAGACGTACACACAGTATGCACACCTGAGTGTTCTTGTGGCTTTTTCTTTGTTAACAGTTTTTATTTTTAAAGACTGACCATTATACTGTACAAAATTTTTAATTCAAGCGTTGATTTTGGCATACAGCTCAGTTTTGGCCTTGTGATGTTCCAGTGATGGCAAGTGAATTTTTTTGTTTTGGTTTTTTTTTTTCTTCTTTTTTTTTTAGATAACTGGAGGAAAACACAGTTACTTTCAATAAAAGTGTAAAACAATTCAACCAAATCTGACGTTTTTATTGACTTAACTGATGATTTTTAGCTGTTTTCAGAACTGATGGATTTATTAAGACTGCTCTCTTAGTACATACCCCATCATTACCACTAGGGGGCAGTACCTGACATGTAGTTGATCTGAAAGGTTCAATCAACCGCTGTTCAAATAATCGGATTCCCTCTATGGTTGACAGCAGGATATGACAGGCTTCAATTCGCTTCTGTTTGCATTTGAACAATGCAGACTTAA
Organism: Chaetodon auriga; assembly: GCF_051107435.1. NCBI lineage: Eukaryota > Metazoa > Chordata > Actinopteri > Chaetodontiformes > Chaetodontidae > Chaetodon > Chaetodon auriga. Next base: position 16,236,966 of record NC_135074.1, on the reverse strand, counting down.
AGACTGAACACGCAAATTAAACATGTTAACAGTTGCTGTAAGACAGGGATAAAGGGATAATGATAAATGCCATTTACACAGTGAACATTTCTCAATGCCAGCCAGCTGCTTATTTTCACGTTGCCTGATCACATCATTGTTTGTCTGCCCGGCGCAGCCTTTGTTCTGGTTACGTGGCAGCCTGTCTGTGCTCTGATCCTATTCACAGGTGGCATAATACAGTTCATGCAGAACACCGCTCGACTGCAACATAGTAGAGTCTGATTTCTGCTTCGCACATATGGAAAATTCTTAGAAACTAAAACTTGACTGTACTGAAGAAAAAAAATAATGTCTTTGTATTTAATAGCTTCTGAATCAGAACATCAGAGGATAATTTGTTTCCCTGAAAGTGTTATTGTAGAGCTCCCCAACACGAGTGCCTATCAAGCAAAGAAATTGCCTGCTGGCTATTTCTCCTTCTGAATTTCTAGTCACTGATTACATCACGAGAACAGTCAGAGCATATTAACTGCAACAACACCAACATCATCTGCATTTTAAGCAGGATTTAGATTGAAGCGTGTGAGTTTTGCCTGGAAATGTTCAACAGTGAGAATATGAGAAGGAGAACGGGCCTTTCATAAAAACTGAACTAAGCATTACAATCTGCTTTTTTATTTTATACTAAGATAGTGTGTGAAAAACAATGTCACGTTAGATAGTCGACTAGCACAAAACAGCCTTAGATTTCACAATGTTGCCACTCTCCATTAGAAAAGGAGGGACTATATCTGTTCTTAAGAGAGAGAGACGTGTGTGGGTCAAGTCAGAATAGACACAAAGTGCTGCAAATTGTGTCTCCAAATTGAATATAATTTGCGTTCTGTGGCTAAATTACAGCTGAAGTCATTTTTTTCCCCCTTTTCATCATATTAAACACATTTTGAGTCTGCAGTGAAAAGTACTTGTGTGAGTGTCTCACAATTTTTACTAAGACCTGCCAAAGCATGAACGACGTGTCGTTAAAAAGCGCTCTGTGAAGGCTTTTGTCACCTGGAAATATGGAAGCGATTTCCTCAGCTGATTAGACGGAGTACATAAACCTTATTTAAAACAGAACCATGAAGACGCCACTAAAATGTAGCTGTGGTTTTCAAAAAAAAAAAAACAAAAAAAACCCCCCCCAAAACTTACTAACATCTGTTTTGCTGATTTGTTTCAACAAACACAGAAACCCAGAGGGCTGATTCTCATGAATGCCTCTGACTGTTTACTACAGCACAACATCAGACTTTCAAATTTCCGGGTTCAAATTTCCGTTCCTCAGACATCTCTCCACTGTGCATCACACTGTACACGAGAAACCACGTGAACGGACACATTTTTTCATTGCTAACACTGTTCTTATTGCACAAGCACAGAGAATACATCCATTGAAAAGCATTATGCAGACGTGTCCTGACTGGCTGCAGACAAAGAACGCCATCAAGACGCTTTGCAGTGTGAAAACATTAAAATGAAAAAAAAAAAAAAGTAACAGTCTCATATATAACAGACGATGACTACTTTTCATGTTAGTGTCCCGCACCAAAGAAAAATATCAAAGAAATTGAAGTCAACATGTCCTTAAATATCGCAGCTTATCACTTAAAGTTCACATTCTTGTTCAGTAGTCTAAACTATTTGCATACAAGCAAATAAAGTTCACTTCCTATAAGGCACATCATTTACACCACATTCACATTCTACCTCTTTTTACATTATAATACATGAATTCTTCGACTAATAAATATCACTGTAGCAACATGTTGACACTAGACAATCTATTTCCAAAGTACTGAATATAAATCTCTGGGTGGCCTTTGTAAAACTGTCCCAGCAGCCGTCTCTTTTCTTTGGAGGACAGTTTGGGGTTCTCGTGGACCGCCCGGAGTAAGGACCAAAGCTCCTCTTTAGTGGTTTTTTCTGCATTTTCTGAATAGGCCTTTGCGCTCACTCTTGTGCAGTATGTTGATCCTGCAGTGAAGAGAGATCAGGGAAACATTACGATGCGAAGGCAGAGCTCATCTTCAAACAGCAGTTAAACAAACAGAACGTACGAGATGAAGAGATACAAGCAAAATGTGCAAACCTGTTATCATATCTGGATCCTGTCCTTTCACAATGTTCATGATTCTGTCACTGACCATCTTGTGCAATGAAACAGGAATCTGATGGAGGAGAGAGCAAAAGAAGACATGACATTTCTTTTTATCTGTTCATTAAGAAGATCCAATATGAACATGAATCAATTTCTAGTTTCCTTCGTTTGTGGCTGCCTGTGATCTTCCACAGCCAGTCACATTTGATGTAAAGCTAATATTTCATGTCACTCCTGCTTCTACACATCTCTGCAAGAGACCTTAGTCAGTGCATCAACCCAATGACCATGGTCTCTCACACACACACACATACACGAGCACTCACTTTGAACAGATCACAGTGGTTGTCCATCATGAACAAAACCATCAAGTCAACCTTTCCTTTGGACAGTCTTTTGCTGTAGACGATGGCACCGGAGAACGACCTTTTCACCGCCATTCTGTTCTCGATCTGACGGAGAAATATTTGGAGTTAACGGAGATCAAACACGCACATGCGCAGGCTCACGCGACATGCACACCAGCGCTCACCTCTTTGTGCAGTTTGACCTCCTGTGGTTTGGCAGCGATGGCCATGAATCTCAGGAGCCTGCGTAGCTCCTCTCTGCTGCGAGAGTCCTGCAGCTTCAGGCTCAGCTGCAGAGTCTCGAGAGCTTGCTCTTGCTTGCCGTTCACTGACCAGAGCAAAGACATAAATGAAAACGCAGAGGTTGAGAAAAGCAGCCCTTGTGATTAAAATGGCACAGGTATCAACATATATGAAACCTGGCTTTATGCATCACCCTGAAAAATAGGATACCAAAGGGATCTGATAGGTCCCTGTCTTACCTAGCAGCTCAGAAATGCCGGAGTGGATGTCAAAAACATGGTTGCTGAGCAGCGGCGGCTGTTGCATGTGTCCGTAATGCTGAGACAGGACCTCGTAGAGCAGTCTCTTACACTGGAGCAGGTTGTCAGCACAACCAGACAAACCTCGACTGATCTCCACCACCAGCTCATCAGGCAGAAACTCTAGACAGTCCACTGCCCCTGACATCCACTCATCAGCCCTGAGGGAGAGGGAGGTGTAATGATTTTAAACACAGCTGACACACTGGTCTAAGTGAAGCAACTCAGAGACCGGAAGAAGGTCAGGTGAGCTCTTGACCTCGACTGCCTCCGGTAGGTAAGCATGGATTTGGGCTTTTGCAGGCGAGAGAACAGCTCGGTTAAAACCAGGATAAATGTCTGCATTTCATTGTGATAATTTAGTAGATGTAACTCTCAATTACCAGTAAAAGTCCTGCATTCAAATTTCACTTAAGTAATAGTATACAAGTATCAGCAAAACAAAAGTGCTTGAAGTATGAAAAGTACTTCTTATGTAGAACTGCCCCCCTCAGTGTTATATTGTTATATTCATTGTTATGATAATCATATACTGCTGGGGTAGTTTAATATATACTGTAACAATACATCATAAGTTTTGTATGTGATATCTCTATCCTCGCTGTAAATAGTAACTATAGCTTTTAAATAAATGTAGTGGCACAATAAGGTAATTTGAAATGCAGTGGAGTATGAGTAAGTATAAAGTATAGTACTTGAATACATGCACTTAGTTATTTTCCACCACTGTATGTTTTGCTTCAACACCATTTTCAAAAGCTAACCATCATTTAAATGGTTTTAATCTCGACAACTGCACATCATTTCACCAACAAATCCTTGCTTTCCTTTAAATAAAGAGCATAGCAAAATACAAATATGTGAAAAGTCTTTAAATACATAGAAAAAAATAGGATTTTTATAGAAGGCCCTAAAAGCTTTGGTGCCTTACTGTGCTTCACTGAAGGCCTTCAGGACCTCTCGGTCCAGATAGCTCGACGTATACAACAGGTCGGGGTCGCTGTCCATGCCATGCAGGGGGGCCCGCGATGTGTCTTTGCCCTCTAAGAGGTTCTCCAACAGGGGGAGCTCTATCAGCTGCAAAAGCCTGAACACCGCCTGCTGGTGCCACACCTCATCCACAACTGTGAAGACACAAGAGTTAAAAGGGTCACAGGCAGACAGATGTTCAGGCGTGTGGTGCGACCGAGCATGTGCAGCATGAAAACATGGCCCCGCTTTTACGTCATTCTCATCAGGTAGGAGTGGACTTACGCTCTTGTGAGAGGCCAAGGTTGATCATCTGAGGCGTGATGGTGGAGCTCAGGTTGAGGTTTCCCAGCACGTCCTCCAGTGATTTGTCTGTCTTTATAGGGGAGTGGGTGGAGTAGCTGAGCACCTCTTGTCTGAAGAGTCACATAATAACAGCAATCAGTGGAAATGATTGGAAAAAAAAAAACAGACTCATCACAGGGACACACGAGACATTAGGCTGCACATGTTTTCTAGTACCCGTGATTCAGTCGCAGTTTGGTGCTGGTTTGATTTTGGTCATTTCAAATCAAACACTCAAAATAAACACTCAATTTCCAGCGTTGAACAATTTCTGATGAACATTAAATAGGACATGTGAAGCATTTCCTTGTTTATCTACATTGTACTCGTGAATAATTGACTTGGCTCGTGCTGCAAATAACAAAAACCTCATTTAAACTGTCAGAGCATGCGGCTCCTCTGAATCTTTCATCTGCCATTAGGGACGTCAGGCCTGTTCCCTGGTCCAGGCTGGAGCCGTCACTCTCGCAGCAGTGCTGAGGCCACGCGTCACCCTGTCTGGCTTTGTCTACATGCTCAACAGCCTCCCTGCAATTTAATTCTTCTGCCTCAAAGGAAAGAACTGAGTTTAAAGGAAGAGTTTGACATTTTGAGAAATACACTTATTCACTTTCTTACTCAGAGTTAGCTTAGCTTAGCACAAAGACTAGAAACGGTGGCAAAGAGCTAGCCTGGCTCTGAAACAAAATCCACTTAACCTTTGAAGCTCATTAATTAACACTCTGTCTTTTGTTGAATTTATACAAACATTAAACATTCAAGTGTTTAAACAACACACTGTGGCTTTACATGAGGTTATGTGCCAGACTATTTCTCGGCTAGGCTCAGTAACTTCCTGGTGTCCTGTCATCACCACGAGTTTGCCAGGCAAGCATCAGGAAGTTATAATTATCTGAAACAATCTGACACATGACCATGTGTGGAACAAATTGTCATTTTTACTTCAGTTTGGGTATCAGGGCTAACAAGGTATAGCGTGTTAGTTAGCTTTTCAGGTGTTGGTAGGCAGAATTTGTTATCTTTGTTACAGAGCTAAGCTAACGGTTTCCCTCTGCGTCCAGTTTTTGTGCTAAGTTAACTGTTCAGAAATTGATTTTCTTCATTTAACTCTCAGCAAGAAAGAGAATAAAATGTGTTTGTGCAAGCGCCTCTACAGGTATCTGTCTGTTTATTACTTTTTGATTTAGCAATTGAAGTGTGTATTTGAACTCAGTGTCACACACTGGTAATGAGGAGTTACTGTAAATTAAGAGTATCAAGACATGAGTGCATGATGGGACTTCAACAGTCTCAGGTCACGGCTCACTTGTTTTCAGAGGCACCCGGTCTAAAGCGATACCAGATTTGGGATTAGCTCTGGAGGGAGGAGAACAAAGCAAATAAAAAGTGTGATCTGAAGATGTTATGACACGAGTCTGTACCTTTCACGTGACAAGCTGAAGCTATTCTTGTTCCTGTTCATGCTCGGTGAGTCATAGCCGCTCTCAATGGTACTCGTGGAGTGAGAGTTGCTATTGGTCAACGGTGATGAGGAGCTCGTCGTTGGGCTTAGGAACCTGTACAAACTGCAGCTGCTGTCTTCAAATGTGGCTCGCTTCTTTTCCTTCCCAAACACTTTAATGCCAACGGGCTCAAAAACCCTTGAGTCCATGAGGGCCTGACAGAGGCGGACGGCCTTGTGGCGGGGCACCGCCTCCTCGCCAAAGAAACGGTTCATGGTGAGATGTGCCAGCACCACGTCCACAGCCTCTGAGCCCAGGAAGCAGTCTTGATAGGACTTCAGGTTGTGCCGCCGGCGCTTGACCTCCACATGAGTGTGGAGATTGGAGATGATGCTGCTCCAGATGTAGGTGGCCCGGAAAGGCTTCCCAGCCATGCCTTGTTCTGATGAATGAGGAGAGGAGAGAATCAGTGGATGGAAAATGCTGGTGGGGTAGGTAAGAGGATCAGGAGCATATAAATGAGGGCTGAGGGAGAGACGAGGAAAAATCAGCCAGCAGCAATTCACAAGGCTCACATACTGATTGCAGCACAGATTTCAATAAACTGGAAATGATAGTCAAGTCATGACAGCTTTACACACTGATGTGGAGCAACTTTAATATCTACTTGTGTAAGAAAAGCAATAAGAAAAATCAAGACAAAGAAAAACGTTTCTACGCGCAGACGCTTTAAAACCACTAAAACACGCAAGTCTTTTTGGTGATCCACTTATTATTCCGCAACGGACATTCCCAGCTTTGTCTATTGTGTGAGCACTTTCTCAGAAACTACAGGGAATTGTGCTTTCTGTCGTGACACACACACGCTGCCTGTGTAATTTCACATAATGAGAATCTGAATTCATGTTACTGTATGTGGGTGTAACAGCACAAAGTCCAGAGTGAATGCATCTCATGGGGGTAGTAAACGAACCCAAAGCCTCTTGTGAAGCATGCTTGTGTGCAGTACGTTCAAAAGCCTCATTTTAATTCACTTAACACCCAATAATCAAATACTGTAGTAAGCCAGTATAGGTTAAACACATTAATAAGAACAAAGAGAATCAGCGGTGTCTGATTTACTTACCAGAACAGACACCCGATGTTATCTTTCTACACAGCCCGCCAAACTCAATCACGCACACACAAGGAAACAGACACAATGATCATACTGTGAGCCTTCTCTCACAAGAGATATCCTCATATGTTCCTGCTGTATTTTCCACTGGATGGGCTGCATTGCTACTGATACATGCACACAAACCAGAAGATGGTTTATGCAATCAAAAGCTGGCACCTTCAACACTCCAGCATGTAATTTCTCAGTGCATCTCATCTGCCCGTCTGTGTTTGATGGGTCTACTCTGACAGAGGTGTGTCATCCACCTCAAGCCTGACCAGTGAAAGAAAGCAGAGCTGGCCACAGCGAGATGTTAGTGTGGCTTTCATCTCACAACAGGAAACATTTAAAGCCTGTTGAGCAAATGTTAGGGGAGGATCTGAGACACTCGCTGAGGCCAGAGGCCATAAATCAGACACTGTCAGCGGCAGCCAGGCTCCATGTTATGATAACAGCACATGACAAATACTATTACTGACCCATCTGTAAAACATGACGCTCTTAAAAACACTTGGGAACAGTGCAGCAGCAAGCAGATGTTCCCCCACCCCTTTAAAAAAACATACTCTCAGAGCAGAGGAAGAGGTGTGTAGCAGATTTCTGGGAGATCTGTTGATTAATGGCATGTATCTATGTCAAACTGCGTCTCCTTCTGGAGGAGAAGAAGCTGTCCTGAACCGGGGATTTGCATGAGGGAGGAACAACTGGGGCTGCAGCAGTTGTTCAGGGAAGAACACACCTTCAAACAGCCTGCATGCAGAATGTGTCATGAGAAATATAATGCAATCACTCAACACTCAGCTTTGGAAAATGATCTTGATCTTTATACCATGCAAATACAGTCACTATGAACTTCACTACAAAGTGCAGAATATCAGAGGATTAATAGACTTTTTGGAAGGAAACTGCATTATCAGCATGAAACCCTTGATTTAGGAGTTACAGCAGAGACCATCTGGAGAATCCCATCAGGGGTCCCTGGATTACCAGTCACACAATAAATCTGGATATAATCAATATCCATTAATGCCTGTTAAAAAGATTAAAAAAAAAAAAAAAAAGTGGGGGTCAGATGTGTCAAAGCAGGCCTGGGAACCCGGCTGTGCTCAGTCACCTCGTGTTTCTTGCGCCAGGCTGAGATTTGAGCCCAGTTTGCACAACTGACGCCAGACTTCTTCCTTGTGACTTCGGTCCACTTTCTAAAAAAACCCAGCAGACAGCCTGCAGGACGATGCGAGAGGGGACTGACCTCTATTTCAGCCAAGGGCAACAGTGCACGGTATGTTTGCACACATGAGCGGAGGTAAATAACCGCAGAGGGAGCAGCGCAGTCAACACATGGGGACATCTCCCTTGTGAACATCGGACCTGAGCTGTGTGTTGCCACTGCGACAGTAAAGATCAAGTATTACGTTTTTAAGGACTGCTGCCCTTTCCAGCACCGAGCACAGGGCGCATGATTTAAGGCAGCGGAAATGCGCCGTGGCACCATCAGACCAACCGCAGCAGATCGTTAATAGCCTGCGGCTGGTAGCTTGATTCCTCCAACATGCTGAGACCAGTGAGACGAACTGTTCAAGCCTCAGGACACGATGTGAACACGCTGGTAGGCTATTGGCCCGTTTGGATTTGAACTGAACCCTCATATCCTGTGTGACAGACAGTGTATGGTAGTTTATACACACACATTTACGCGCGGAAATCACCTGTTGTGCCCGTGTTTTAACACAAACACTGCAGGCTGCTGAGTCGGCGCTGAGCCCAAATGTCAAACAACACACCTCATTTTTATGAATAACTGGTCTCTAAAGCTTTCAATGGTTTATTAGACTTTTATAAAGCCATTATAAATCTGCCATAAAGGATGCCTTATTTGTTTTTCATCTACTTTAAAATTTACAGTATGTTTACAAAGGTGACATAAACACTGTGAACATATTTAAGAACTTAATTTCAACTGAACGAAACATTTAATTCGTATCAGGCCACAGTTAATATTAAAAATAGAAACACAAATAGTCCCAAACAGTGTGCGTAAAATAGGCTTCTATATCGAAGTCTGACATTTCAGCACTTTCAGTCAAATCTAAATTAGCAGAAGGATTCTTGAAACATTCCATCTCAGCACAGCAGGTCACAGAACTAAGTAAGTCAAACTTCAGGTTGAAACATTTTCTCAAACGCTACAAGAAACCAGCAACATCCAGCCTGTGTTTCACCAGCTACATGTGATTAAATGGGTATTACCTGATGTTCGGAGCATGAAAACTTCCTCCAGTGACAGTTAACACAGCCATTCAGACCATGTCCCCGATCTTCATTTCACACCGTGACGCACGCAACTAACTACAGTCAAGCCCGAAACCATCCCCTCCCACTGCAATACATTATTCATGTACCAATCACCGCCCTGCCCGAGCATTAACGTGATAATGAGGATCCCCACTGTTTGCGCGCAAGTTGAACAAAAGGTGCACTAACATACTTATTCTGACATTTGGGCAAAACTTCCTGAGCTGAAACCTTGGAGGGAACGAGGAGGAAAGATCAAGCACACCACAGCTTGTCCTTTCTCTGGAGAGAGATTTGACTTCTTCAAGTGGCTCAAATGATTTTCTTTTATGACGTGAAAGCATGAGTCATTATAAGTCTAACAATTCTGAGTAGCCAGAAGCAATGTGCAGAATCTGCTCATATGTCCTTTACAGTCCTTTATTAAACCCTCTTACTGCTCAAGCAAAAGACTTTCAGTTTAAAGGAAATGCTAAAAATCCAGGAAGTTTTCACACAACCTTTCACTCACCAAGACACACCCTTAAAGCCTACACTGGAAGGAAATCTGATCCTGCAGCAGCCACCATGTGAGGTATAGATATATTTCTATATAAAGGAAGAAGAGGCAGTTTGAGTGATTGGGATTTAAAAGATAAAAACACCAAAACATGAGAAAGATTCCACCATCCTTCAAGTCAAAACTACAGACGACACAGCATTTAAACACATGACTGCAGGTGCCTCAGGTGTGAAAATAGCCTTGAAGTTATTCCAGGGGAATAACATGGGGTGATAGTAAACAGATATGAGCTGTCGAAGGGACAGATTTCACAAGCCGATCTTCTAACCTAGTGCCTTCTCTCTGGAGGTGTAATCTGACAACGGAAAAGCAGTAAGCTGACACTGTAAAGACGATGTTGGTCACTCGCTGAAAGGGAGACTGAAAGGAAGACAGCTATCATCATCATGAGAAACAAGTATGGTGCAACAGGTGAGGCGTGCAGCCCGGCAAACCGGTTTGATTACTGTCCACCTCTTTATGAGTAAAAAATGCTTCTTTTACACCAGGTGAAGTGAGAACGTGTGAGCACAAAAGAGAGAGGTGCAGACAGGTGTTTTGATGAGAGACGGAGCAGAAAGTCACGGGTTTGTCTTGTTTGTCACTGTTGAGTTGCTCTTGATGTAAGTGAAGTTCATAAGAAGTACTTAGTCCATGAAAACCATATTTATATATCATGGTAGTTTTGGAGGAAGTCTTTGAAAGGTTGAAAAAAAAAAACACAGATAGAAGAAGGAATGAGGGATGCTTACGTTGCATTATGGGAAATGCAGGATCTAGTTTTTGGAGCTTCACCCATACCAAGAAATAAAAGTCAGGATATCTCGGCCTCTGCTGCAGCAATTTTGACCATATTCACTGTTTTTTTTTTTGAGAATTTCCTATGAGTCTTCACCAAGTGTATGGAGGTGCAGTGCTAAATTGCTGGAGCTCCCCTTTAAAGAACATAACGCAGGGACGCCCCATCGCTTAGGGGCAGAGACGCTGACATCTTGGTTCAAGCCTGGAGACCTTTGCTGCGTCTCTCTCCTCGCCCTAATAAAGGTATAAAATGCCCCCACAAGTGATCATTTAATAAAGCAAAGCACAGCCGTGTGCCATGTGCCCAAAGCCAGCAGCCCATCATAAAGACCATGAAACTTCCATGAACTCAACACCAGTTAGTAGCTGCTCAAATGAAATGCTCTTCTTTTCCTGATACAAAAAACAAAATCACATCTAAATTTGAACTTTCATTGAGTCACAAAAGCACACCCCACACCGAACTCATGTGACAGAAAAATCTGTTTCACATTATCAATTCACACTGTCATCACAATCGAGTGTGAATCATAAGCATTATCATCAAACGGTCTCCTCACAGAAGCTCACGATGCGTGGTTGTAGCTTTATGCTGTATGTGCACATAAACTCACCTTTTCTGCTGCTGTAGAGGATGTTTTTCTGTATTCACACAGCCATTGTGTCCAGACAGAAGAAATGCACACGGCAAGTGAAAGGTAACTCTGTGCCTGAACTTAGAGCGAGAAGTCTTTGGCTGAAGGAGAAACTGGTTTGACGATTCTTCAAATGAATTCAGCGCAGTCTGATGTGCTGGTATTTGTAAACTTGCCACTAAGCTGACGTCAGTGCTGTAGAGTGAAACAAGTTTTACACCAACACAGAAAACGAGAGAGAGAGAGAGAGAGAGAGAGAGAGAGAGAGAGAGAGAGCATTAAAGTTAATACAATCAGAAATTCTAGTCCACAAGGTCAAAGCAATATTTACTCTCCTGTTTCTCTCCATGTGCCCAGAAAGCCCTGCATATTTCCCTTTTCTTTCCTCTTCATGCTTATCGGTCATGCAATGTCAGTCAAGCAGCAGTTTGTTCAGACTTTAGCTTAGACTTAGGCTTTACTTCATTGATCCCAATTTAGGAAATTGTTTTGTTGCAGCAGCAGGTTAAACATACACAGTAACAGTTATGATGATGACAAATATCTGCAGGAATGTTCTCCAGGAGGTGGTATTCAAAAATAAGAAAAACCCACTCAGCAGGTTTCTGGTCAGGCATCCAGTCTGCAGCGGTGGAATGTAACACAGTACATTTACTCAAGATCTGTACTTAAGTACACATTTGAGGAACTTGTACTTTACCTGAGTACTGTATTTGCATGTTATGCAACTTTACACTTCTACTCCACAACACCTCAGATATATGACAGCTCTCCATACCCTTCCTGTCCTGTGAAAACCAGGTATCTGCTAATCTGGTCATTTTTGAATGTGAAAGTTTGTGATGAACTGAAGATATGGGTTGAGAAAATTCTCCTGCTTCTTCAGCTATATAAACTATTTAAAAAGCCTTTTGGATGAGCTGGAAAATGCACTGAGGTGGAAACAGGCTGTAGAGATGGGTGGTTCAGCCGTGCTGCAAACATATGATGATCTTATAGAATATGATGCGTCGCTGTAGGTTAAACTACCCAACAGTATGTAAAATAGTCAAAATTAGATCAACCTTAAACATCTACAGCAGAACAACAGCAGTAAAACACTGATTTGACACACATTTGGCTGCAGAATGAGTGCTTTTGATACTTTAAATACATTTTGCTGATAATACTTACACACTTAGGTAAAAACACAATGGTATTAGCAGCAAAATGCACTCAAAGACTGAAAAGCAAAAGTACTCATTTGGCAGAAAATTGACCCCTGTGACTGATCAGCTGACCAGTGCATCAGTGTGTAAGAGACGTTTTGTTCAGTGGAGCTACTTTTAACTACAACTGGGTAGAGGTAGAGTGAATCATACACTACGTTTATGTGAATGTAATGAAACATCAAAAATGCTAGTAACTAGACTGTAGTGGAGCAAAAATGCCAACATTTTCCCCTGAATTGAAGTTAGATGGGAGTATTAAGTATTATGTGATGAATCAACCATGTAAAGTACCTTAGATGTACAGATGCAGATGTTCAGCTGATGTGCATCATGCCAGGTTAAATCTGTCACTCCACAGACTTCTGCTGCACACCCTGCGAGTGTGTGCGTGATTGGTTTAAACAGCTTTAAAACTGCGCCTTCATCACACAGCACCTTAGCTTTTAACCATGGGCTATTTCCAAAACAAATATATAGCGAGTCAGTGCTCTGCAGTGTTTCCCAACACACAGCCGTCCAGTGACTGTGCCCTTCTCACGCTGCCCCAAGGGTCCTCTCAGTCTGTCTCCCACATATGGAACAATGCAGTGCTTGAAAAATTCATATGCTTTTCATCTGGAGAGCAGACATTCGCTATCTGTCTCTCCCAGTTGTGCCCGTGCTGGAATCCCAAACGCTTGCCTGACTGTCCGTCCTCCGCAACTCCAAAGGACAGAGGACAGTGGCTTTCCTCACGGAGCTGTCGCTGCCGCACACAGACGCTTTTGTTTGTTGGGGCTTGCCAGTAATTTTGCATTGCGGCCGGACAATTACATTTTATTCAACAGCGTCAAGACCCTAGACGGCACAAAGTCAGCCACCCATTCACAGTGAATAGTTTGGTCATGAGAGCATGGTGGGCGAGCATCACGACCCCCCCCCCCAGAATATGAACTGCACACTGCAGCAAGCAGGTGAAGTTTAACATCAACTGATGTCTCTTAGCTGAGCTGTGGATGTTTTGAGGAGTCGGGGGACCGTGTGGTTGAGAGAAGCTGTAATTAGTACGTATGTGAGGCAAACCGGGGAAGCACAGTTGTGATCAGTGTTGACTGGACTCAACAGGGATGCCAGGACTCACTGTTGAGGCTTTTGCAGGTTTTTATAAATATCTAACGAAAGATGATCTCACTCTCACACTCTCTCCCTCTAACATCTCAGGCAGCTGTCATCACAGCCTCTGAGATAACACCGAGGACACGTTCATCAGATCCTGTGCAACGCAGCAAATCCTATGTGCCAAACAGTCTTCAGGGAGTTTACCGACACCCACAGACTGTATTTACAAGGGAGCCCAGTGGAGATTCTCCATGTGATTTACTTGTTGTTGACAGCAGTCTTATGTTGTAGTTTTCCTTCAGGCACCATGCTATGAAATAGACAGTTCATTTTCTATTTTGATATCAGAGAAATTGCAGAGGAGTTACTCATAAAGCAACCATCACTCACTCAGCCAGCAGAAAGGATGCATGGTCCAAGATTTTTAACAATAAAGTGCTCAAGCTCCAAATGTAAGGAGGTCTGTGGGAGAACCTTCTCAGACTCCTGTGCTCCTACAGCGTATTCAAAACCCAATGCATCACACAAGACCGGCAGAGCATATGGAGGCTGCTAACCGCCTCAGAAAAAACACATCGAAGCAAAAACACCGACTACATGCGGAACTTTATTTACAAACTGCATCTGTAAAGAACAAGATTATTTTTTGATAGCATAAAATTGGTAACTGACTATATTATAAAGAGTCCGTTTTGGAAAACTGTGAAAAAACAATGGAAAAAGTCTCTCAGAAATTGTAATGAACAAGAGAACATAACAATATTTACCTCTGTGAAAAATATATATCTATTTGTCATAAAATGTGGTCTATGTGTGTAAAGGAGTATAAAGACAACTTTTGTTTATTTCAACTTACCCTCAGATAAGTCGAGGTAATAATATTTGATTAACAAAATTCATAAAAAGCAGTACTAGAACGGCACTGACTTGCATCTTATAAGCAAAGGGGTGTCTGAAGCACGAGAATTAAACCACAATATAGATACAGTATATAGTTGCTAAATTTCTCCTTAAGAGAACTGCAGTAGTTCCCACCTCCCAGTTCTTTTATACAAAATGTACATTATATATAAGTTGGCTCTCCATTACAAAATGGATGTTTTACAAACAGTATATAGCTACGGTTATATATAATATATAGAGATTTTTTTGTGTTTTTTTTTTTTTTACAATAAACCAGCTTCTCTATATGTGAGCCTACTTATCAAATGACTGATGAAGGCTTGTTACAGCTGTAGGAAATCAGATTTCTGCATTTTTATTTGCTGTGCTCTACTTCCTATGCCGACTGCTTTCTATCTAGTGCATACTCACAGGTTATGATCTGGCATTTAAAAGAAAAAAAAAAATTATAGAAATCTATGAAAAGGCCCATTAAAAGTGGGTTTGTAACTACAAAAACCTACAAAGACTACGAGGAGCATTAAGAGGGGGTCTTCCAGATGCTTCCAGAAACAAAGTCCTTGCCCCGTTGTTACTGCTTTCTTCCGGGATGCAGTGATGCAGACTATAAACATGACTGCTGTACTGCTGCTCACCTGCTACCACTTTTAGGCCACAGGTCTCTGAACGTCTTTCAGGCAAGTTGGCTGACAGGTCCCCGATTCATATCACTCTGTGGCCGGAAGGAGAGACTCACTCCATCCTTCTCCGCTGCCACTCTGAGCTGGAGGCATCCTCTTGTTTTTAAACTGTTGGGCTTTATTGTCTGAAGTTTTCCTTTTAAAACCAAAGTCACGGCTGGATCATCGGCAGACCTGCTGCACTTGATTGATTAGCTCTCCAAAGCGATCGAAGAGCCCCTCTACCCAAGCTCCGTTCTGCAGACACTTCTGTACCGTCTCCTCCTGCCCCAGGTCTCCTGCCTGCACCCGCAGGGACGCGATCTGGACGGCAGGAGCACAAACAGAAGAGCTCAGCACAGCAAGGTTTCACCAGAACAACTCATTATGCATCATTAAATTAAACCAAATGATTACTCATCAGAGCGTAAAATCAGTTCATCACACGCTAACACAGCAAGCATGCACACGTACAACCGAGTCAGTCTCACCTCGTCCTTACACATGAGGTATGTATGGTACTTGTAATGTTGCAGAGAGTGGTACAGAGAGAACCACTGGGTTCTCTGCTGGTCCACTGTATACTCCTAGAAAGACAAAAAGCAAAGTCTTAAAATGTTGTTCAAGGACATTTAAAAATTCTACTTTTTTCAAATATTAGTCCAGTAAGAGACAACAGACAGGAGACTTCAGTGCTCAGAATAAAGGAGAGTATGAGAAACAACAAAATAGTGACACTGCGCCCTCTGCTGGACACATACTGACAGCACAGTAAATTCTACCAAAACATGTCTTACCTGTGGCACTTTGTTAGGCATCTTGTGGGGCTTCATTGTTTTTTTGTTGTAGGACTTCCCACTGAGACGCACCTTGAAGGCCGGGGTTTCCCCATCCTTCTTCAGTTCTGTCACCACTGAGATCTCTGGGAAGTTGTCTAAAGCCGTCTGAAGACACAGAACAGGAGCGTAACTTGGGTTCATACACTGCAGCCGTGATCATGTTTATGTTTCTAAGCTTACCTTTTAAGCTTTTAGGGGTGAAAATAATGGGAATGAAACAAAATGACTGAGACACTAGTCTCAGTTAACCTAACAACAAAAGGTGGCTTTCTCTGCTTATGATTTAAGAGATACAGTGCAGAATAGAGGCATTTGATCATAGAAAACCCTGTCATCACATTTCAAAACAATTCTTCCATTGCTTTTGCAGAGAACTCACACCAACCCAGTAATATGCAGTTTCAAAGACACACCCACCTTTAAGACCTGTCCCATGTGCAGTTTGTGAAGCAAGCGTTTCCTGTTGTCTGTGATCATCCCATCCACTTTTTTCATGTGTGGCAGCAGCAACTCATCTGTAACAGCATAAGATAACAAGTCAACATAGCATAAGACTACTACCTGACTCACCTGAGCCTTGTTTTCACACATTTACTGTTTTGGCCCATTATTAAGCCAATAGTTCAATGCCCTGAAAGTCACTTCACTTACCATTTGCCCTCTCGAGTGCTGTCATCACATCTTCGTCCAAAGCAACACTGATGAGCAATTCCA
This sequence comes from Chaetodon auriga, assembly GCF_051107435.1. Lineage (NCBI taxonomy): Eukaryota > Metazoa > Chordata > Actinopteri > Chaetodontiformes > Chaetodontidae > Chaetodon > Chaetodon auriga. The sequence continues at coordinate 16,220,347 of NC_135074.1, read as the reverse complement.
CAAAGCTCTTGAACGTCTCCTTCATGGTTCGCGTGTTGAGGAACCGTGAAGCAAATGGCACTGGGGGTTTTAGCTCTAAGAGTGTGTGTGTGTGTGTGTGTGAGAGAGATTAGAGATCAGGTAGGTGAGTGGGAAAGGAGATTCACTGAGAAAGTCAAAAGCCTTCCTCACCATCTTCTTCACCGTCTTCTTCTGCAGATGATCCAGAGGCAGTCGGTGAAAACTCCTCCTTCCATTTCCGCCTCTTCTTAGGCGGCGGCTCTGCTCTGGGTTTGGGTTGTTTGGGTCGGGGCTTTTGGCTTTGGGAGATTGTGGAAGGGGCGGCTGTCAGGCCCAGCAAGGTTTTCACCTGAACACCCCTGAAAGGCAGAACAAAGACAGTTACACCACTGACAAAACATGTTTATGAAAACAGTTGAATTACATCAGTCGACAATCTTAGCGTACCTGAGTGAGTTCATAGGCTTGCAGCGTGGCTTTCGACTACAAACTCGTACATACTCCCTTTTGTTCACTGTGTCCAAGAACTTCACATATACCCTCTGGTACATGGTCTTGGCATCACCAAAGTATCCAAGATACTACACACACAAAGAAAAACAACATGTTCGTTGTCACGGAAAAACTGTCTGAATGATCAAATACTCCTAAATGCAAACATGCAAACTGCTGCGTCTGCTTCTACTTACACTGTTTGTGGCTGAGAAGACTCTCTTTCCATCTCTCAACTCAGGCACAAATTTCTGCAGCAGTGCCTTCTGGACTTTCCAGATGGCTGGAGGTTCACTGCCCGTTCTCATTGTCACCTGGACACATGCACATGACGCCGTGCAGAACAGGCTTCAGTATGGGGTAACAGTTGCAGTGTAAGAAAATGAAACAATGAATGTTCAGCTATGAGTGTTTTCACGATCGGATATGACTGTCCTTCCACAATTTTGGAAGAGGCCCTTTCGGTGTTACAGGAAAAGTGGTGGGTGGCACCCTACATGACAGATGTTCATTACATAAAGTCCACTGCACCGCCACAAGGCAATATAGCTTCGTTTTCATATTCAACATTTACAACAAGCATCTTCATCTATACATCCTTTTCAACTTTGAGACCAAATTCCATGTTCACAAATATTCATTTTCCATCCATGTTTTTCCAGGATGTACCTTCAAGATTTCGATGTCCTCATTCCTGACGACAAACTCATCTCTCTCCCGGTACATTCCCTCCCCTCCGCTGTCCGACAGCTCCTCGTCCGTCAGCCCCTCAATAGCCACACTTGTCAGCTGCACAGCCAACTGGCCCGGTGGGGTGTCTTTGGACTCCTCTTTGGTTGCAAACAGAGTCCCTGCTGAGACAGCATTTGTTGTCTGTGGAGGAGTGGCTACCTGGGACAAGCAGGTCTTGGTGACAGTGTGTGGCATGGTGGGAACTGGGTCTGGCTTCATCATCGAAATAGTGATTTGGTTATCTGGAGAAAGGTTGCAAATACATGAATGTGTTGAGGAAAAACATTTTCAGAGAAACAAAAACTAGACTGCACATATATAAAATATATCAAGCGATTTCAGACAACATTCATTACAGAGTAAAAAAACCCCTCAAGTCTACAGATAATGTATTTTACAGCATATCAGATAAAGAACAAAGACAATAAGGGTGTTACTGATGTCTCAAGTGGGATAAAGTTTAAAAGAAACACCACTGCAAGCTGATTTTGTTAGGACGCATAACAGCAAAGATGAGACAGACAACATGTAACAAAGTTTAGTTCTGGATTTAAACATATCAACCTTATGAACAGGCTACAACCAGAACAACCTTAATACAAATTACTACTCAATGGATAATGGTAGCTTGGACACAATTTCCCTGCTTTGCACTTCATTGTCTACACAGCTGTACATAGACAATATCTCTGGGACTTTGTGTGACACTTCTGACTGGAATCTGGACAAATTTTATTAACTTGATTCATGTCTGTCCAGTGCATTGACAGTACAGCTACGCATCAAATCTCAGCACTGCTTTGGTACTGACTGAAATGTGTCAATACCACCAAACGTTCCATCAAGTCCCGGAAGATGGTTTTGGATGCCTGGTAAACTTCCTCGCCCTATTCACTGTTTCATTTTTATCAAACAGTTTGTGGTGTAAATCAACATTTTTGCCAAATTCAGTTCAGTGGCTGCTTGTGTTAAGACAAGATTTAACATTTCAGAACGCTGGCTGTCTATGATAAACAGCTGTGACTGAAAGAACATTAATCAGTAACCGTTTTGATAAGCAACAAATCCTTTAAGTCATTTATCTTTGCTGGTTACTGCGGCACAAAAATTTGATTTTATATGGGAGTGAGGGTGGGACTTTGATACAGCGGCACAAGCCCCTCACGTCTACTGCACAGAGCGTGGCTCCAAATGTTGTAACCAGCACAAGATGACAGCACCAGCATGCAGGATAATTTGGCTTCATTTTTGTGCAGTGGGAGGAATTGGAAATGCATTGTCCATTTTTACATACAGTCTATGGTCTGGACACAAGTAATTTGTGGGTATTTGTTATTCAAAATTACATGAAATACATTAGAATCCAAAACATACTCAATAGATGAAGAACAATACCAAATTAAATTGGCAGCTCTTAATAAGCTTAAGCAGGGGATCATTACCTGTCCTGGTTTTCCGATCTGAAGACTCATCCAGAGCTGAAAGCGCTGAGCTGATGCTGTTCCTCAGGGCCTGATTCTTCCCAGTGTTCTCCTCCTCATCTGAGCTGAACGACGGCAGAGTTTCCAAGTTCTTTTGCAGATCCTCATCCAGACGTTTCTGCTGACAGCTCACTCCTCGACTCTCCTGGGGAACCAAGGGCCCAGGCAGAGTCTGCAGTTTGGGAGGCAAAGCAGGCAAAGGACACGGCATTGGTTTGGATGAGGTGCAGGGCTTTCTTGGGCGACTAATAGTTCGTGTAGGACTTGCAGAGTATTGCTGTTTGGGGCCAGATTTGATGAAGTCGAGGAAGGAGCCAATGAAGCCAGTTTTGACCTCTGGCTGTTTCTCTTCCACTTCACGGATCTTCTGCCTGATTCTCTCCTGCTGCAGACAACCATCATAAACACTGTGTGAGGAAGATGGTGAGCTGACGTCACTACCCCTGGAGTTCTGCCGCTTTGCCTGCCCACTACGCTTGGCCGGTCTGGCCTGTCCAATATCCTCCTCAGAACCACAAGGCTTTGTCAAGGACTTGGAGCGAGCCTTCTTTTTGGGAAAGTCTTCACCACCGGGGCATTCCATGAGGCCATCCTCTGTTTTGATACACTTTGCATCCCCTTTGATTCTGTTCTGGAGACCTGAGGAGTCATACACCTGGCCAGCTAAGTGATAGTCATTCTCAGAGCTCCCTCTATCTCCATTAAGGTCAAGCTCAGAATTGTTGTTATGGTGAACAGACTGAACCTGACAGTCTGTGGCCATCTGAGCTCCATTTAGTGTCATGGTCATGGTGTGGGAGTTAGTGTTGGTGATGATTGGATGCTGCCCTGAGGAGAAACTTGGTGACATGTGCCTTATATCCACAGTCTGGAAGTGACCTTTAGAATCAACTGGACTCGCCATCACTGCCATTTCAGCCTCAGCAGAGGATGTGGCTTTGACAAAGTCTTGTGGTGTGACGCCACAGGCCGCCACCGTGGCAGCCAGAATGTCATCAACATTTGACAAAATATTTCTGTCATCTGCTAGAAGCATGGAGTCGGGGAAGCAAATGGAGTTGAGAGCAAAGTGGTTCTTGGCATCATGTGGTTGCTGATTTCCCGACTGGCTGTAGTGGTGTTTAGAAGAATCAGGGCACCCTGAGCTCTCTTCAGAGACTACTGTGCCCTGCTGACTCTGGGTTTCTGTGACACTGGGACCCAGTAATTCTCGGTCCATGTGAAGATACTGGACTTGAACAGGACACATATCTTGGGCTGGCTGGACACCTTGCATTGATACCACCTTTGAAGTGGTCTGACCATGATGGACAAGGGGCTGTTGGAGCAGGATCATCTGGTTATGCTCGAGGAGAACCTGCGTGCTGGGGACGGTGATAAATTGGGTGTGGGCTGACGGGGTCTGGTTCTGGGACTGACTATGATTCTGGTGGTTTTGTTGATGTGGTTCAGGGGATTTGAGTTGGAGAGGGTGCTGCTTGAGCTGCTCTGAGCTCAGGGGTATATGTGAAGATACAATACTAGAGTTTGTAGTTTTCGTGTTGGTAATTTCCTGACCATTGGTACCGCTTAGATGAATGTGCTCTTGGCTAAGAGAACCCATCCTTTCACCCTTTACCTGTGCTGTGTTTGTATGACCTAGTCCCATGAGCTGGTCATCAGAACGTGAATTGCTTCGGATAACGCTTTGTGTTTTGTGATGTTCGTCCATTTTTGAAACAACGTAGATGACATTGTTGTGTGCGGACATATTGTTAGCTGCAGCAGAGGCCTCCATAGAAGCCTGTTGAAGAGCATCTATGTCCTGGATAGGAAGCTCTTCAAGTTTCTGTTTGTCATATGTTGGCTTTATGTCCTGTATTGAGGATCTGATGTTATTTTGTAAGGCCTGAGCAGTTGAAGAGTACGTAGGCAACAGTGCAGACAAAACATATTTATGGGGCTGTGTCTGCTGCTGGGATAGTGTGTCATGTGTTTTACCTCCCACCGAGGCCTGCATCAGCGTGTAATCCTGTGTAGAATTTGATGTGGGCAGACTCCGCACACATGTGGGTGGGTAAGATGAGTTAAGGGATTGGTTAAGAGATTGTCCTGTGGCGTAGCTCTGAGACTGAGTCACTGAAGCTTGCCCCTGTGACTGAGATGTAAAAGTCACATTTGGGGCACCCTGAGAGTGGGATACGGGGTAGCTCTCAGAGAGATTCCCCTGACACAAGCCCTGGACCTGGGCCCCGTACTGGATCTCCTGCTCCTGGCTCAGCCCGGGACTGGAGGAGTAAACAAGAGTCTGACGAACTGATGCCACATTGTCAGACTGCCTGGAGAGAGAAGGCAGAGTCTTGTAAAGGGGGGAGAGTTTGTTGGAGGTGGAATGGGAGGGCTGTGACTGAGTGTGGGGGGTGATGTAGGTTTGAGACAGACTACTTGACATTAGGCTGGATATCTGGACAGACTGCTGATTAGCAATCACTGAATTCTGCTTCTGTCCTGAGGAAGAATAATGCTCAGGAGACCCTCTTGTATGGTTCTGAGAGTGCTCGTGACTCTCTTCAACCCCAGCAGGGTGTGGAGCAAGTTTGGAGGAGCAGTCTTTAGCCTTCGGCAAAGAAGTGGACGAATAAGTTTGAGTTACTGAGTCTGTCTTGGGTTGTGGAGCACGACTGACCCCTTGAGTGGAGTCTGCTCCTGTGGAAGGGCTGCAGGACACTGGGGTCTGACGGGATGGGTCCTGCTGGTAGGACACATCCACTTCACTGCCAGAGCCAAAGTACCCCTGTAAGGAGTGCTCTGAACTGGGCAACTGCTCGGAGGCCACATGGCTGCTGGAAGGCCTCTGGTGATGTTTGATCACACTACATTCACGCTGAAGAGCTCTTTCAATAGAGCCTGAGAAAACCGTGGCCCCGTAGGACTGTGGGGTACCATGAGATGCAGGCAGGGAAGAAGGTAGCAGGTTGAACTGGGGTTGCAGGAGGTGGGGAGCCGACTCCTGGGCCGAGCGGTAAGTGGAGGACTGGACAGGCAGAGCCAAGCCCAACGTGGGGGCAGAGAGATGATTGAATGCCAGTGCAGTGGGGAGCACGGTCTGGCTTGGTTTGAGATGGAGGAGGGGATCATGGTGAGAAAACAGGCCATTGGTGGAAGTGCTGAAGGCAGGATCCTGGACAGCCAAGGAAGGGTTGGTAGCATAACTCCTGGAAGGGTAGGCACCAGTGTGCTGATAGGATGACAGCGCTGCAGGAGAGGGGAAAGTGGCAGTAGAAGGCAGAGCACCAGTCAAATACAGCTCTGTGGTGGAGGAGTTGGTACCTGAATTGCACAGATTAGGAAGGACATGACAGGCGACATTAAAGGACATAATAAATTAAACCTGTATACACAATAGATACATGTAAACATGTTTCTCGCAAATAAATAAATATATAGATAGATATAGATATAGATATATACATACACACACACACACACACACACATATATATAAGCACCATATATAAACTTAGCTTTCTTGACATAAAATACAATGATCACAACTCTTTGTCAATAGGTGATGCACATGTAATTACACCAGTGAATGAGTAGATGTATTCTCACCAGCAGGCCATGATGGAGGTCTGAAAGGAGGAAGCAGTGAGGCACTAACAGGACCAGCCTGAAGGGTTCTAGACTCCATGGCTGACAGGAAGCTCATGATTGAGGTCTCAGAAGTATTACTGCTTGAATCAAGTGCTGCTGACAGTCAGAAGAGGAAAGGAAGGATAATGACAGAAATGGGCAACAAAGCAAAAATGTGGCAAGTAAATAAAGCGGTTAGTTGACCCAAAATTGCAAAAACCATGTATTGGACAGGCTATAATATCTATTCATGCAGACATTTTGGCTTTATTCTCTAAGGTTTGAGATATCTGCTTCTGAGATTTCTGCCTCCACCCTAATACAATAACTGTGGAATGAATTCAGTTTGCGGTGTTCAAAGCATTTAAAAATGACATGTCGGAAAAAAAAAGTAGAACAAGAAGGAGAAGCAGAAATTGGCCAAATTAAAACTCTGTTATCCATTCACATTCAACCATTTTGACTGGTGACACATGCGACACAGGGGATACCTCAAAAAAGCCAATGCATTTAAAAGCAAAAAAATCTGCATGGCAGGATGCCACTATGGGTAGGTGTCAAAGTAAGTTATTGTAATTTGGGTGAACTGACCTTCTTAAAACAATCGTTTATAGCATTCATAACTCACCTGCTGCTGCAGGGAGGTGTGAAGTGGTGTAGGTGGGAAGCTGGTGGGTGGAAGTGTAGTTCTGCCGCTGGAGGAGCTCCGCATCAAGGTGTGCTGCACCATAACTGGAACTGCATCAACAAACACAAACACATACATGACATTGCTCATCTTCGTGGCAGCAGTGACGCACCCAACCAAGTAAATGACTTCTCTGGACACGCATCACGCTTGTTTTCAAGTCGGGGCTGTCTACTGGGAGACAAACTTAGTAGCTAAATACAGTTCATAACGCTATTCAATCCAAACCCTACATGTGCCCAATGCATTACCCATTTCACCCTATGCTGTAAAAAAATGCTCAAACTATTTCTTGAATTGTTTCATGAATGCTGCATGGGCTTGCGCTGCTACTGGTGGGTCACAGAAGAAATTCAGTCAGAAAGGCAAGTTATTTATATAAAATATAACAAACCCTTTAGGCAACCAAAAATATGAATAACAAAACAGAACATCCATTGGTCCAGAAAAGAACAGTCTGCTGATGTTAGTAGAACAGCAGGTAAGTATTCATTACCATTTTAGCAATATTCATCTGAGAGGAACTGACTAGAAGCCTAAAGTTGGCAATTTTTTAGCTATGGCACATGAGTTTGTATTCTATTTGTATTCTCAACCACTCTACAGTAAACAACAATACTTAAGAAGTTCATAGTTTACTTGTAAACATTTGGATGGCTGTTCAAACTGTAAGTGTGGCGGTTTGTGAATTCACCTGTAACTGTTGTTGCCCAAGAATAAAAACGGATTACTGTAAGTGGGACGTACTATAATAAAGTTTGCCTGAGCCAATTAGCGGAAAAAAGGCTAATATCTGACATATGAGTCTATGCTCTCCCAGGTCGAAAAATCATAGGAAACAGAAATAAAAATCAGAGGTAATCAGATGCAGCCAGCACGATCCAATGTGTTCCCCTTTTGCCAGGAGGTAAACATCTGTGGAAGAACTCAGAGGTGAAAAGGAATCATCCACTTCTTTCTCTGGACCCTTCAGCACACATACATAACACCAGTCATCTTTTGTTATGCAACTCTTATCTGCTATTTGACTAGAAAGTTGTCAAAGCAAGCCCAATACACACCCCCTGCCACATATTCTACATTTGTGAAGATTATAACGCTCCATTTTTGTTGATCCTGCCAGAGAGAAACTGGATGTTTATGACCAAGGTCAGAGTTAGAGGTGGTGTTGCACTCCACTACAACATACTGAAATATTGAAACTAAATGTGCAATGTGTGTAAATGGGGGTGGACTCTCAATACAATGCAGTCCCATTAAACATCACTGCAACCTCAGTAACAAATGCATAGTTAAACTATTACTGACGGTGTGAATCAAAAATGAATAATATTATCTTTGTAAAAGTAGAATTTGTGGCTGATGTGTTGTCTTCTGCTGCACCACATTTTAGAGATGTGCCTAATAAAGTGGCCACTGATCAGTTGATCAGTTTCGCCAGCAATAATAACAAATGCATGTATCAATTAACAGTCAGAAACCACTAACATTTGGGTCATACACTGCCATGACACAAGGAAACGTGGGTCATTTTAACATTTCTGTACCTGTACTCAGCATATTCATGGTATATTTAACTTGATGGATAAGTACAGATGGTCAAACCTGCAGAATGCTTCGATTCTGTCTGAAGTCTCATTTTAGAGGATCATCTTTATGCTTAAGGAAGGTTTCATGTACATTAAGTGAGGAGCTGCTATCTTTGGTGCTGCCTGTGAGAACAGAATCACTTCACTGTAGCAGATGCTACAAGTTTGTCATTAAACAAGCTGCCTTTTCATTACATGCAGAACAAACACAGCAAGCTCGAGTTTGACTTAAAGGTAGAACTCTACAAGTCGGGGAGGTTTTGCTGTTACGTTTACTTTGGTGTTGTTGTTGTTTTTGTTTCTTTTAAATAAAATGTGAAGTTAATACTCAAAGAAAGCAGAGGACGTCTAACTGTCACAACTAAAATAATGGTAAACCTGTAGCTACAGACGTCGACTTGTGTCTTCGCTCTTGGGTAACAACACCAATAAGTTAGCTATGTAACGTTACCACTAATTTGAAGTGCCATAACTGACATGACTAGCATTGGTAGCTAGTTTCCTATCTTGTTTTGGCTTTAGCGAGCACCTGTGGGACAAGAAAACAGGCAGATAAATCGCTAGTTTAGGATTTCTGGCAGCTCCACTTAAAAAAGACAGAAAAGAAATTCCTCTCTGGTTTGTACTAACTCTGTTCGTGGCCATGCTGAAGGTACGGTGAGCTAGCGAAAACTAGCAAGGTGGGAGTAACAAACGGCTAAGAAACCACTGACAAGTGAAAGCCTCTACAACTCCGATCAAATTCCGAAATTTCTCCAATTCGTCCACTGTTCCCGATAACAACAAGGACCGCTACAGTTTGCTAAAAGAGCTAGGCCCTCCATCACCGACATTTCCTTCGGAAGGTGCCCTCTCCTTTATCTTTTACCTTGGCTTGACACTAGCTGTGCTGCGGTCATAGGCCCAAGAAGCTACGGTCTGTGCTGGTGGAGCCAGCGCGTCCGCAAAGCTGGAGGTCGGGTAGTTCCTGTCCATCATCCGGTGAAAGATTCACTTCCCCGACGGAGCTTCGTTGAGCAGCGGACACGCATCGTAGCAGCCCGGGTCCAACCCACCGAGCGACCAGGGCACGCAGTCCCGTCAAGGCGCTGCACAGTCCGCAAAGCCGCCGAGAAGCTGTGCTACAGCCTGGATCTAAAGTGTACCTTTTGCCGTCAGAGTGATTTCGTTAATTTCTCTTCATCTCCCGTCACGGGGAGGCGAGCAAGCCCTGCATGGTTTCACGTACCCATGTTAGTTTATTTCCCAGGATGCACCGCAGACTTTGCCTGGAAGTTTTGTAGTTTTCCTTCCTTCCACCTAAAAGTTGAGCCACATGTCTCCCACCTGCAAGTTTCTTCAGATCACCTGAGATACAAAAACTTTTTTATTATTGCAACGCTCATGACAGCTTGTCATAGCCTGGCACTGCTCGGATGTTTCCATTGAAATAACTAGAATAGTGCCAAAATCTTAAAGAGTCCTGCGTATACATTTAACACACAGTGAATTCAATTATGACAAGTGAGACAAGTGTCGAAGTCTTGGATATGTCCTGGTTGGGATGTCTCTGGAGACCCTCAGGAAACTAAAACAACAGTCAAGTTTTGTAGTAAGTCCCTTATTGGAAACATATGGGCTACTATTTGGCATCTTTGAAGGTAACATCAATTTGAATTCTCAGCTGTGTATTTCTAGTAGTTCAATTTTATTGGCTAAATTTCACATAAATACAACTGATTTACAGGTAATTTTTTTTTTTATGTCAGAGTACACTGACTCGTTTTCTATAAATCCAGAGGCTGTGAAAATTAGACACCTCTATACACCTTATAGTGTGTACTTTGTGTTTTTTTTTTATTAGTTTATTACAGAAAAGAAGAAGAATGTATTGTCTGTATTTTAAAATAAGGTAACCTCATATGGAGCATTCAACACAACAGCCTGCAGCCAGTTCATGTAGTTTTCAGCCTTTTTACCTGGTACTGTATGTGAAATATGTAAAACATGTATTCAAACCTGACTGTGACACAAGATGGTGATAGTTGCTTTGCTTTTAATCTGATAAAACCCTCAAAGCTGATCATGCTCACTCTAAATCTCAAGGAGAATGAGTACAGATCCATCATGCACACACAGACATACACAACACCTCACACAGCTGAAAGATGGGACAAAACAAATTTAAATATCAATTTTATTTAAAACAGCTATAAAAGATTTTTATTTCAAGTAGTTATACTTCACATCAGCTTCGATAAAGCCAGCCCACAATAAATCCTCATAATGTCATGATGAAACTTTGGTTCAGGTAATTTACAGGAGCACAATAACATCTCAACAGTTGTGTTTCCACATCATCTAATGAAAATGACTCACCGCCATCCAACAGGCTTGTATAATGCTCATTCAAATTACAGTTAAGAGAGTAAGTGACATGTTGGATGAACTGTTTCGCTGCATTGTTTGCACATTTTCTGACATATTTTTTTCAGCTCCCGTGGTCATCACACCTGTACTTTTTCTGTACAATTGCAAAAATGTTCTTCTGTGCAAGTGTAAAACTGCTTTTGATCCATCCATTTAATGTACATTTAGTAATTAACCACAGTGTAGGTAGATACTGAAAGTAAAAAGATTTCACATATTAGAAGAGCATTCTCATTAGTTGGTGACTCAAGCAAACATTTCCTGACACTCTAGAACTTCAGAAAACAGCAAGAAAATGTGCACATTAAAAAAAAAATGATAATACGATGATGATACTGAAAGTACAAAGTGAACCTGAAAGTTAGCTGGTAGACCAGAACATCAAAAACACTTGTATGATCCTTGAAAGCATTTTCTTTAAAATATTAACAATATTAACCATCCTGCCATTAAAATCGGCTCTGCTGTTTCTATTTTTCCTTCTGACAGGAAGCTGTATGACTACACAAATCAGTCAGTCTCCCTTCACTTGTAATTAATACTTGTGTAATGAAACATAATCCTGATCTCCCCCTCTTACATACATGCTGCGTCTAAAGCAGCTGCTCCTTAAGGGCTTACTGTACATATTCCAGCAGTTGAAAGCTCTCATGTCCAACACAATATTGATTCTTCATTTTCAACAGCAGCAAAGTGGGTAAGGTATATTAGAAAGCTTACTCAGCACGGGGTTGGGGTTATATTACAAAGCATAATCACATCTATGAAAATACTTAACAGGTTACCACAAAATTACATTTTGGCACAAGCAGGTTAATAAAGGGGAGCTAAAAATCAACAAGATTATACTGCCAAAGAAACACACCAAGCCAGAAAGCTTAGAAGTATCTGAGGGGGAAAAGATAACTTAATCAGAGCAATAAACAGAAAGCTCAAGGCACCATTTTAAATCAAGTCATGATGAAAAAATTGGTAAACAATGTAAAGCAGAGCAATGCAGTGTAAGTGTTAGTTGTAAATTGCCAGCTTCATGTTGACAGGTGTGTTGTCCTGAAGATACTACCGCCGAATATTCCCGTGCCGTGAGCTAAAACCAAAAATTTAGAAAAGATGTTAGAAATATATGCGTGAATTATCCGCCTGCGACTGCATTACGAACTGTGCATGTTTATGAGAAAACCTGGAAAGGTGAGTTATGACACAACTGCAAATACAGAAGCATATGCAAATACCCAGGATAGGGAGGAGGTGGTGCGTCATGCTGTCCACTTTTAGCAATTGCCTGCTCATAGGACGGCAGCCCTGGAGGGTCAACAGCCACCGCAGGCGGCGGGGGCACAGGCTGTAAGGACACCTCCTCTAGCCGTCGCATTATTAGAGAAGCATTACTCCTCCTTGGTCGCACCCGAACAGAGCTGCAAGAGGAGTGTAGACATATATGTCATGTTATTCATTTGTGACCTTTTTTCAGGTATATTCTCCTTATCCAACTGTGAACAACACATTGCTTTTACATGTATGCAACAAGAAGCAGTAACACGTTAGAACATATGTAGAGCTTAAAAAATGAATCCATCAATTGATATCAATCAATCCATCAGTTGACTTGGATAGATAGATAGTCCATTTGTAGTAAATGAATCAGCAGCTGCTTTGATGGTTCAAGCTTCTCAAAAGTGACCATTAGATGCTTTTCTTCATCATGTATGACAGTAAACAGAACATCTTTTGGTTTTGTCCAACAATACAAGAAATTTGATTAAGTCAACTTGGGCTTTGAGAAATTGTGACACACATGTTCCTCTATGCTCATTTTATACAGAAAACAATCTGCAGATTGTCCATCCATAATCCATAATCCATAATTGTGGCCTTAAACGGGTAAGAGCAGAACTTTGAAAACCTGAGTGGCACATGAAAATATCCAGACTCCAAAATATTATTTGTTTTATTATACATGCAGTCAAGTTTGTTCAAGTACCTGCGTTTATAGTGCGAAAGAGTTGTGTCTATAGACGCAGACGTACTTCAGCTAAAAAGTGGCAGTAGTCCTTAAACTTAAAAGTGTGCAGAAATAATGTAGCTTCCATTAACAGCAATATAAACCCTCCCACTCACCTGGCACGGCTGAAGTCATCCTTGCATTTGCCTTGACAGAAATACCAGATCAGCAGGCAAACAATAACAATGACCACTCCACCAGCGATCAGTCCCACCAAGAGAGATGTCACATCAACCCGACCATGCTTGTCCTTTTCTGTGGATCATCACCAGCCAAAGTGAGAAAATACACAGCAACTGACCTTATCTGATACTATGACAGTCTAAAATGCAGCCACCTGAATATCACAGGGTTGTTCTTCCTTTTCATCCAATTCTGATTCTTTAGTTTGAGAGCTAACGTCTGATTTTGATATACTTATTACACCTATTTGGGCTTCAGTGCTCAACTCTGATGCAAAACACACAAGAGTTGCAGAGGTAATTTATGACCCATGGTTGGAATTTGAACAACACATCTGCTTGCAGACCTAGCAATCATTCTCCAAGCTATACTGTGCACTGCTGAACAAGTGGTGAAACAGGTTTTGAATGCACCAGTAACATAATTACCCTCGCTGCCGGCAAGACACAGGTATTCCTTAACAGCACACACTGTATGTGTACACTGCTTTGGTCATGATATTTGATAGCGTAAGTCTAATTTGATCTAAGCAACAAATGGAGGAATTGATTCTTTCTCTTACCTGAAGTGTATTTCTTCCAAAAATCATCCTGCAAAAACAACATGTGATTAGGACTGTGAACTCTGCAGTGAGGCCTCCAGCCTCCTACATGCTCATGAAGTGACCTCTGTGAGCAGCACGCTGAACAGCATCACTTAACTGTGGCCGGGATGTTCTCAAAGACCTCCCTCGCCTCCTCGTAATTGCACACCTCTTCATAACACTCCCTTTCCAGATTTCCAGGAACGAAAATCTCAAAGTCAAACCGGTTGAACAGCAGGTGGCGACCCAGGAACGAATTTGCTTCCCCGTCATCTACAAACACTGGGAAGCGCGTCCAAACAGATGATTGACATCAAAACTGGAAGATGCGCGTGGACAGAAAGTGGGTCACCTCGTACTCACTACAGTATCTCACCCTCTTGGTCCTGTGATCCTTCATGCGTGGACAGTAGCCTCCTCACACAGGTCAGATCTCCACAGGACAGGAGTTGGAGGAGTATGAGCAGATGAAGCAACATGGTCACTCGTGCACCTGCGCGTGGATGGCGGGTGTGGTATTAATTGGAGGTACAAAGGGCAGAGCACCATTAACAACACACGGCTTCTTCAAACGCGACTATATGTAGACCTTTCTTTGCCCAAAGTACCTGTAGTCTACATTACCTATGATGAGAAGTGGCACAGCATGATGAGCAGAGTCCAACACTGACAAAATTAGAGTTATCGTGAAGGAGCGGCAGGTACGTGTCCCGGCCTCGACGCTGATACGATGAATCAGGAAACGTTCAGCGATGGTCACAAAAAACAGCAGTGTTCAGCAAGTTCCTCCGAAAAACTTTAACGCGGTTCATGGTTCAAAGGCAAAACACAGTAAACTGAAGCTGTGGTAGTCCCTGAAAAAGCCAAGAAAGTTCTGGAAGGTTAAAAAAAAAAGGTTTTGTTTACTCCCAACAGATGTGACCTCAGCCTTCCCTAAACTACCTGCCAGACTCAGCCAATCGATCACGCTTACCTGGATAGTATGATCAGTTATGTAAATAAGAGCGGACGCTAGATGGCAGCTGAAACCACGAAAGTGAAAGTGCTTTCACAGCGTCTGTCAAGAGATGACACACCGATCATATGACTGCTGACTCAGAGTCAGAGCCCAGAAATGTTCTGCTCCAGTCATCAAATCATTTTTAGGCCTCATATTTATATTTTTAAGCTTGCTTAATTGTTGCAATGAAAGACATTTTCTCTGAAAAGAGCAGCAGCTAAATGATTAAAAAGTAAAGAAAAGCAGAAAATATTTCCTTTACATATTCTTAAAGAATATATATATAAATGTATATATTGTATATACATTAATATATATTATTGTGTGTGTGTGTGTGTGTATATATATATATATATATATATATATATATATATATATATATATATATATATATATATATATATATATATGCAATAAGGGGCATCCATGCAATAGATGCATTGGGCCCTTAACTGTTAACCTGAACTCTTTTCCATTGTAGATACTGACATTATGCTTTTGTGACACGTTAAGTCATGTAGCCTCTGGCTGATCTTGCAAACTAAGCTTTAATGAGATTTAAGGGGTCATCGTACTTTAATGACCCCCTTAAAGGAACAAACGGCTTTACAACGTTACATGTTCCTTTCTAATGGGTGGGCTCAAATTGCTGTTGTAAGACGATGCTATCTTTTGGGATCTTTGCATCAGCTCTCTATGAAAAGCACTAAACCTCCACTCTAAAGATTTCTTGTTGCTCGGGAGCTGGTCTGCTATGTACAGGCCTTGTTTGGGAAAAGATTCTGTAATGGGCTCTCGTCTCATTTTGACAGAGAAGAGGTATTTGTGATAAAATACATGTAGTCTGGCTTTTTTCACCCCGAGAAATGGTGACTATAGCAACTTCAGAGACACCACTAACAGCAAAACACGCAGCAAGCAGTGAAGATAAAATTTCCAATTCTGGCTGGCAAACCATCCTCCATAATAGTGTTTATGTTTCACGCTTTCCATGTAAATACACATATCTGCCTCTGAGCCGCTGGGCCTCTTGGCCAGTGTTTATGTAAAGCAGAGATAGGATGCAATTGAACATTATCTAGCTGACTACTGGATGGTGCTAATTGAAGGGCAGTGAGAGCCCCTCTCTTGTACTTGGCTACGTCTCTGGATACTGTCAGAGTCTTACATTTTCCCAGAGGAATGTTGATATGAAGAAAAGGGGTGAAGAACATGAGACACTCTAGGTCTTATCTACAGGGTGATGTCAGATGATAGTGCCACCTTAGACCACATACTACCATATCAATGTTCTAATGATTAATAATGTGTCACTGCTGGGGAATTCATATGGTTCTGCATCAGCTCACACAGTGGTTTGTGACCAGCGGTGGAACAAATATTCAGCACCACAACACCACAATGTAAAAATAATCTATTACAAGTAAAAGTCTTGAGTTAAAAATCTTATTTAAGTAAAAGTACAACAAAGGGAACAAAGCGCTCATCGTGGAGACCAAATGGCCGTTGACTGGCATCATATATTGCAATAGTAGATTGCTCTGACTGGTGAATCAACATGTGAACAGCATTTTACTTTTTTAGCTGGTTGAGGTGGAGCTGTACTCTATATACAGTTGGGTTAGG
Source organism: Chaetodon auriga (assembly GCF_051107435.1). Lineage (NCBI taxonomy): Eukaryota > Metazoa > Chordata > Actinopteri > Chaetodontiformes > Chaetodontidae > Chaetodon > Chaetodon auriga. The sequence goes on along the minus strand of NC_135074.1, from coordinate 16,203,947 downwards.
TGGTTTCCAACAAAGGGTTGGGCTCCCTCCAAGGAGTCACAGTCTGGGGGGTTGTGACATGATTAGTGAGGCAGGAAAGAAGTGTGTGTGTGTGTGTGTGTGTGTGAGTGTATATATTGAATAATTCCTCTTTTACAGTTATTTAAATTAAAATGTGCCAGAAGATTACAGTCGAAATCACTGTTTGTTGAAAAAGCCGACAACTCATAGACTAAAATATGACAAGGGGCCCAAGTAGATGCTGGCTTTTTGTGAGAGTTCACAAGAAAAATAAAAGGTTGGAAAGCTAAAACATGTGTTTTCTATGTAAAATCTGAAAAGTAAGTAAAAAGTGGAACATTTCCCTTTGAAATGTAGTGAAGTGGAAATACTCAAGAAAAAAACAAGTAACTCAAAACTGTAAGTCCAGTACTGGAGTAAATACTCAGTTACTTTCCACATGTGCTGATAACCTGAGCTGTGTGTGCAAAAAGGCGTCAGTTAAGCAGCTCAGCTTCCCAATGAAATATCAACTCATTTGCTTTTCATCACTGAACAGCGTGCCTCTGTCTGACTACGATAAGGAGGGGTCGTGTTATTTGCACCAGACAAACCAACCACAGCGCACAATATTTACATCTGGGACATCTCACTTGACGGACCATCCAACAAAACAGTCTCTTAAAACCAGTGAGACAAATTGGAGACATGAAGAGACAGAGAGAGAGAGACCACTGCCCAGAATGAAAAGAGCAGCTGGGAAGTTGCCTGCAGAGAAAAAGGAGCATATGTTGAGCGATGGAAACTGAGATGTAAGGCTTTGCAAACATTCAGTTAAGCCGAGGCCACATTAGTTTCTATCTGCTCTTCGCTCCACCTTGCGGGTGGCTGTGATGAGGTTATGCTCCTGAGTATGTGTTTTGTGATTTACACCCACTGATAAGAGTCAGAGATGCTGCTCCCTGTGGACAACTGGACAGAGGTGAGCGGTGAGGCTCTGCAGACCTCTGATATGATAGGAGAAAGAACGCATTTCAGCAATAACTGTATACCTCTTAATGCCTACGAGTAAAAATACTGAAGTGGCAGGGCTGGATTTGGGGTGGGGGCGGGGGTTAAACAGGCAGAGCTGTGGCTTTATTAGTCACAGAAAACGCAGTGTGTATTTGTGGTGAGGGTGGGCATTCAAAGAGTGCAATGTCAGTAGTCTGCACTTTGTCACTTTGTGCTGATTTCATCACAGAGGGAGAGCACTCCATCAGACCCCTTTTACACCTAATGCCTGCCCATATATCATTTGGGTTCACATCCTAATGCTCTGGACCGGTGCCTTGCAATTCTTGTGTGGGATAAATGCCACTTTACATCACTGGGCAGAGGTAAATGGTAAATGGGCTGTATTTATATAGTGCTTTTCTAGTCTGACGACCGCTCAAAGCGCTTTTACAACACAAGTCTGCATTCACCCTTTCACACACATTCACATGGCCTCAAAGCCACCTGCTCATTATGAGCGTTATCCATTCACACACACTCACACACCCATGGCACAGCATTGGGAGCAATTTAGGGTTCAGTATCTTGGATACTTTGACATGTAGACTGCTGAGGCCAGGGATCAAACCTCTGACCCTCTAAGTGGACGGCAGCTTTACGTCCTGAGCCGCGGCCACCCCACCCCCAAAGGCAAAGTGAACTTAAAAACTGGAATTCAGAAGTCCTTGTTTTTCCACTTTTCAGACACAAGAGACAGTGACTCATGCCGACGACAGCTGAACAGTATCCTCTGACCTGGTGGACAGTTTCAAATTTGTAGTGGCAGTGAATCAGCCTGCGCCACAAGCTTCAAGTGTTGATGCTGCAGTAATACAGCTCTGATCTCAGCAGATGGGGTCATCTTAAGTTCACTTTACTATTGTCACATCTCATGTGTTCCCAGATAAGTGACCCTTTCACCGCAGGCTATTTCTCACCCCAAGTCACAGCTCATCTAATACTGGCATGCTCGCCGTTAACTAAGACCAGATGTTGAAAGTCGCTAAGGGACGAGCCCCCATTAGAGTCACTGTATGGCTTCCTGAAAAGATAAGGAAACTGCCCGTGGTGGGTGTCTGATTATATATGTATTTATACATTAATGGCACAGTGAAAGTTTTGGCTGTTTCACAAAACTTTAAAACAGTCTATCAAATGAAGTTCCTGACATGTTATACAACTTCCTGTGTTTATGACATTCCTGCAAAATAATTCTATCAGTCTGATTATTTAACAAGAAAGAAGCAATCACATGTGATCTCCACTGTTTTTTTATTAGATGAATATAAAAGCTGATCATTTCAGTCTGAGAATTTGGAAAGCAGAAAAGAATGGAGGGTTAGACAGTCTAGACAGTCGGGTTAAGGTGGAATTAAGCCGAAGGTGACAGGGCTTGCAGACTGGTCTTGACGGCTGCTAGGTTGGCCTTCCAGGAGGTGAGGCTGTCGTGCAGCTGCTGCCACTGCTGCTTGCCAAAGGTGCGATGTGTGCTGTGGCTGATTTGAGTGGGAACAGAAAAGCAAGAATGTTAAACTGACAAAATAAATGTGGGCCAAGGTCACGTCTTCCAACTTTGAGGAATTAAATACAGAGCTATAGTAAATGTCACTATGAATAAAGACATGACACGGACGTCAAATCACAGCCACGTGGAGAGGTGAATTAAAAAGAACAGAAAATATTTCGTTGAAGGAATTTATGAACACTTTTTCTTTTTTTTCTACACCGATTTTTCTGCAGACCAGAACCAGATAAACTCATAGCATCCTTGACTTCAACCAGATTCAGGTATATACAAACTAATGAATCAATCCTTGCAGCCTTGTATTAGCAGCAAGAATTTCAGAGTTCGGTTCATCCACTTCAGCTTATCACAGGTAGCCCATAAAGATAACCGCCACAATTTCAGAAAGAATGAGAAAAACAGAAAACAGGGGGCTGAACAGAAGACAAAGAAAACAGTCTCCTCAATGTGTGTCTTGTTTCTACACCAACAAACCAACAAAGTTTCACTTTTAGTTTTCACTTTTCAATACCAGTAAGAGGTTTACCACAATGACAAAAAGAAAAACGTCCTAAATTTCACAATAAATTCTGACGCATTGGACCCAAACACTAAAATAATAGAATGGGAAATAGACAAACATGTCAGAAATAATGACATGCATATGCTTAATACAGTACAGATGAACAACACCCTTCACAAGTGTTGGAATCATGTATCAAGGACAGGTTTCAGATGATCCAGGTAAAGTACGTCAGATCTGGCTTGGTACCAAACCTGCATTTGCCATCACTGCCCCTCTAATACAGATATATACTTAGGCTGAACACAGTCAAACCATGATTGAAAGCGCTTACCTCACAACAACTTTTCGCTGTGTCTGGTCGATTTTGCAGTACACCATCTTGGTGCGAACAGCTAGAAAGAAAAAGGAAGGGAATGAAGAGACAGCAAAAGCTCTGACAGCAATAAAAACACCATGGACACAAGAAATACTTAAGTGAATGCACCTGGAAAGTGAAATTGGAGAGGAAGCCCCCCATTAGTCGCTTGTGAGAAATTAGCAGCATACTTAACAAAGGCAGACAGCTCAGATGAATTTGAGTGGAAGGGCTCGTACCGTCAATGACAAAAGCCTCGACGTCATCCGCTCCGATCTGCAGCTCCTGTTGCATGGTGTCAAAGGAGATCTCCTTGAATTCCACCGCCATGCCCATGAATGTCAGCAGGCGCATCTTGGCCATGTTTTGCTCGTGAGACAGGCCTGGAGAGCAACGTGCAGGGATCATTAAGCACAAACCAGTCACAGTCGATTACTCTTGACTCAGGGAGTTTCCCTGTGATAATTGTTTCTACGTTTAGGAGCATGCAGTCAGGGGATCTACTCATTAACACAAACAACTTCCCACATGGTCTGTTTTGAGAGTCCATCCTACACATGCTTGTAATTACAGCTAAGCCTTTAGTAGTGAGAAAGGGACACACTGCTGACACACACACATTCCTGTACTGTGTCAACAGAGCACAGTGCATTGGCTCAGTTTTTATATTATATGGATGCTGTGATTTCTTATAGGAAAAGGTGGTTCAGATGGTATTTTTAAATTGTATTTTTATACTGCAAAAAGGTATTTGTACAGAAAAACTCATGCAGGAATCAAATTCATCATTATATTCAAATTCTAAGCTTAATTTCCCTCTTAGAGATCTGGACATTTTCCCAAGTACCCCTCACCATCACAGCAACAGCTGTATGTTTGATATGTATAAATTCTATTAATTGTGTTCTTACAGTGGGAAAACCAAAATAAAAGCACTGATTTAGAAATGTGGTCAGGAGCAGAGATACATTTGCATCTCTTACAATGCAATGTGTCACTGATAAACTCCATGTAAAGACCAATGCCGCATTTTTCCTCGTTGATGAAGCTTTGTACTGTTCTCTTAAACACGTGCGTTTGTGTGCATGTAGGACTGATGCAACCAGCATCTCAGGTTATGGCTACTTACCAAGAGAATCAATGAAGTCTTTGTTACTCTGGTAAAACTTTACATATGCTGCTAGTTTTGCACTCACAAAGATGGTTAATAGCTGAAAAACAGAGTCAGAAGAGGGAGAAATGTCATTATAAGACTGAAATCTTGTCCTTGATGAGCACTGGGCGAAACTATCAAAACCTTAAGTATGCCAGCCTGTTGGGTCATGAACACTTTTGGACATAATAGAACATGCACACACCCTATTAAAAACACTTTGTCATTGTCTCAGTCCGCTCGGCTGGTGATGGACAAACATTCCTGCTGCTCACCCTTCAACCTTTTTAAACTGGTTGGCATTTAAATACTGGCTTGTGCTTGCCTTCGCCGTCTCTGAGACTTCATGTCAAAAATGCATCCAAGGCCCACGTAAAACACAGTCAAGAGGATATTAGTCTAATGACATGACCTGAGGGGGCCTTCTCCACATACAAGGTTGACAAGATTGTCGCAATAACCGATGTTGTGAAACACAATGGTTTTGACGTGTTTAACAGCTATAAGAAAGTCATAGTTTTTAAGAAAGAGGCAAGTTTAATCAATCAATGGGACTACAAACTGATGATGCCAGTATTGTCTTTAATATGTTTAAGCATTGCACATCCTTCAGTACTCACGTCATGGATGAGTTCTCCCTCCAGGAAGCGAACAGGTTTCAGGGTGAGCAAGTGGTCGATCAGGAAGGTGTTGGGGTCTTTGAGAGCACGGACGATACATCTAAAGATGCAGGACACATACCGTATATATGTATGTATGTAGGTATTTATGTGGGGTGTACGTTATATTGAGCATAAATGACAGACGTTAAACAGAGTATCCAAGTTTACCTGTGGGCATCAACACGTGCTTGTGAGGCGTTGTCTTCTGTGTAACTTCCCAGCAGCTCAACCATCACCTTTGCTGCAGCCTCACTGTGAAATGAGTAGATACATTGCAGAAAACTCTCTTGTACTGAGATCATTTACTTGAAAGATAACACAGAATCTTAGGCCCAGGCCAAAAATTCTCATTATTATTGTTATATATTTCTGCTTCTGTGCATACCAAACATGAATTTTACACGTTTGTCCCTATGTGTAATTACCTTTTTTTGCAGTCAACCAATGCTTCATACACCAGCCTCAAGAGTGTGTGCTTCTTCTCTGTGTTCAGGTTCCAGTCGATAATCCACTTGCGCACCTGAGAAGCAGCACAAACAGATCATAAATCGACTGCAGACATAAAAACAAAATGCAGCACGTGCTGATCTGAAAAATGTGACAGACAACATTTGTTTTCTTTTTGACGTCTCTGCAAAAGTCAGTTATTCCAGTTAGTCATGGTGCATAGATATACCTGATCAAGGTCAGTGGGGATGAAGGAGATGGCATTACAAGTGGCCGCCACCTTGATGAGGCTACAGAAGACAGTGTACCGCACTGGAGTGTTCTCATCCATGCCATGGAACAGGTTGCTCAGCCTGTGATGTCAAACCATGAAAGAGAAAGTCAAGAGACTGAATGGTGATTTCTCAACGCATGCCATTTGTTTTGACAGAGCTGCTTTCCTGCCTGCCAGTGTTGTTAACACTATCCTGATGTTTAGCACTCAAGACCAGCAGTCCCCATCTTGACTAACATCAAAACAAAGGTCAGAAGTAATAAGGACTCACAGCTGCATCCTGAGGGAGGGTCTCTCTCCTTCACGAAACTTCACCAGTTTCTCACATAGACTTTCAATGAGAGCCTCCTGCTTGTCTGTCTCCAGGATCAACAGCAGAGACACGATGCTGTTCATCACACTCTCTACATCTGCAGAGAGAGAGGACAATAAGCAATGAGAGATTCAGAGTCAGCTGCATCCAACATGAATAGGACATATTCATGGAATAGCACGTGTAGGGGATGACTGCATTTAAATGAGCCAGTTTCAGGCTCACGGGTAAGACAAAGGGGTGTTCATCATCATCATCATCATCATCATCATCACCACCTACCTTTATCATCATCCTTGAGGCACACATCACATGCCTCGATGATCTGAGCCAGATCTACGTGAAGCCCACCTTCAGAGTTCTCTTCTGCTATATCAGCTCCTTTGGACTTGATGTAGGCTCTCAGCTCTGAGGCCTGTAACGTTAGACAGTATGATTAGTATGAGGGGTTAGATGAAACCTAAAATCACAAAGAGTACCGTGATACACACATGTAACAGCGTGCAGATAATGTAAACATGTAGATATTATTTTTGTTTAGCTAAATGTCGCTTTTCATATGCATGACATCATGTCTTTTTGTTTTGAATAATAATATATTTTCTGTAATCAGCGACAAGAGACAGTAAAAAATACAAATGCAAAGAGAAAAATCTAATTTAGATTTACATAGAATAACTTCTTAGCTATAGTTTTTTTTAGCGGGCAAAATGCTTTGGATGAATATTTTTTTTTTAAGTCTTTGTTTATTTTAATGTCTGGCTAAGCAGCTAGCATTCTGGGCTAAGGTTACAACTTTGAAGACATTTGTGACACCGAGAGCTGTAAATACATTGATATGAAAATAGCGAATCCCAACTAATGCACACACGAAGCATTTTAACGGCAAGTTTAATAACTTAATTACTCATAGTGTACTTCAACGTGTCACAAATCAGCATGTAGCTAACAGTCAGCCCGTACCTGTCAGCGGCTAAAAACGGTTAGCATTTTAGTTAGCTAGCATGCTACGTTATATGATTAGATAGTTTCCATTTATCGACTCATCAGCAGAAGGAACAATACAAAAAGAGTTATGAAACACATGGGTCGTACTTGGTCTTCTTCCGTTATATCGATAAACGCCGGTACGCTCATTTTCGGTGATTTTGTGAGCCCAGATGATATATTCCACGCTCCCACCACTGCCGAGACCTGACCGGAAAAGAAAAGCTATCAGCGCCGGTGAAACGCTTGCTCTTCCGGGTCATGCTATTAAAGCCGCAGTAACCCAACGTCAGCCTCAACGCTGCCTTTGAGGACTGCTATGACCGATGCCAGTACAAGTACTCTCTCAACATTGTTGCTTGTAAAAACTGTGTGTCATTATTAAAATGTGGACCTTATTCGATTCAAGATGTGTAAAAAAGAACAAGTCAAACTCTTTGGAGAGCACTTGGATGAAAGACTAACATGGAAGAAGCAGATAATGTGAGTAACTGTGAAAAGGTAATAATTATAATGCATTCCCTCTCAGAAAGTTCACGAGATGCTGGCAGTGACACCCATTTAATGACCTACAGAGCAATGATTAGGTCCGGACTAGAGTCTGGTCATTATGTTATGAAACAGCAGCTAAATAAAAATCAAAAAGGTTGGATTGGAATACAGTCCAAGGCACTGGGAATGTTGTGGGGCACTCCATACAATGCTAATCCTGGCTTCATTTGCAGAGATGAGAGACACACTACTGGCAGTTTGGCAAGCAAAACTAGCAATGCAGTACACAGTTAAACTAAGAGGGCATCAAGGAGAGCAGGCAGGCAGACAGGGTTGTGTAATGCTTGGCAGTGGGGGGCAGGAAAAAGGAAGATAGAGCGTTTCATTTTCAGTATGAGTGAAGAGGTGGAAAGGCTGGCAGAGGTATGGGTGACCTCTCAAATACACTGGTCAGATATACCCCCATGGATTCTATCCACACCAAAAATAGAGTTCAGTAGGCCTGAGAAAGAAAAGAAAGAAAATGCATTAGGATGCATGATAATGCTGCATTTCTGGGCATAGTAAAGGAAACACTAAAAAAACAACTGGGAATGTTATCTCTTGATAGGTATGGGCTGAAGGTCCCAAACTGGAAAAGCAGGCTTTGCCTACTGCGTCCCAGGCCATGACACTGTTCAGCTCAAACTGCTGTGTCAAGGGGTTTTGGTATATACAACAGAGCTAATGCTATATTAAGGGCACTACAGTTGGTAGAGGAGGTCAGGTTGAGGTGGGCAGTTATATGCTCAGACTCAGCCTCACTTCTAATGACACTGAAAGGTCCTACCAGATCTTGTGGCGGACCTGTTGGTTCCATTGTATAAAACTGAACGTGGGGAAGACCAGATAACAACAACAACAACAACAACAACAACAACAACAACAACAACAACGAGTTATTGGACTTCAGTGAACATCTTTCCAGATGGGTTGAACAAATCCCTGTCAGTACTGCGGAGCTTCAGCTTGTACAACCCCTTCCTTCAGAGGTCAGATGGCCTCCTAAATTTTATTAGTCACCCCAACTTCCACTACCATATCCTATTCTTCGTTCTTAACCAGATATCAATCTCCTCTCTGGGAGATTAACCTTGGATGTCTTGGATGAGAGTTACAGAGGTGACCCTGATCCCCAGGAGAGGTTATCTGATAGAGCTGTAGTCCATCTGTGTGGACCACCATGACAGACCTGACCCAGGGCTTTCCAACCCGGAAACACTGTCAATGTCAGAGGGCAGCACTCTTCTCCTACACAGCCGCTGACCTATGGGTGCGCTCGTTGGGCCTCTGCACCAAGTGGGATCCTGTGTATTATTACCATGGCAGGTCATTTGGTGATTGAGGTGAGTGAGGTGAAGAGGGTAAGTAGAGCAGGAGTTCACCCTAAAACTATGTAGTCAGGTTACAAACATTTGAGGTGTTGAGCAGGCTGTTCCCCAGACTGAAGATATTGTGGCGTTTTTTCCACATCAGAGCTGCACAGCAGCTCACAGTTCATCTGTCACAAAAATATGCGTATTTTTGGGGATTCAGGATTACAGAGACACATCATGACATGTCATAATTCCTTGAAAGCCTGCTTGTCACATACTTCTCTTAGCAGTAACTGTTAGGGAACTGAACTCTGTTGCGTTCAGCAGGGTAGATACCTTAAAATAGTGTGCTGAGGGGAACTGGCTGATGGAGTGTTTCACCATAGTGCTGGTATGATGCGTCATTCTATTGGGAAGGCAAGTGCCTGGTACCAAATCGCACCCTCACTCTCTGCCTGCCCTTGTACGCTGTCACGGCAGAGAATTTATGGCCGCTTCTCCACAAGTGTGCTTGTGTAACTGTGAGGCTTTCATTATCTGATTAACAGCTGTTGTCAAGTGCCTGGTGTATTTCAAGTCCAGAATAAGAGTTTTGGAGGCTTTGAAGCTCCAGGTGCATGTAAGACATTGTTTTTGTCTTCTTTGAAAGGTCTTTAAAATGCCACAGTGTGTTATGATGCTGAATAGCCTTTATGATATTCATGACAGGAATGGCCTGAAAATAGCATGGATGTTGGACTGCAGTAAACCTTTTAACTCCAGGGAGACTGTACCTGGTACAAGTATTAAACTAGGATTTAGTCTGTTTTATATCATTCCAAGTTTTACCTGGCAATGTAGTCTTCACAAGACGTGAATGTAATCTAGCAGTAGACATCTGCCATGTTTTCAGCAACTTTCACTGATGTCTGATTGGGTGTTTTATGTTGGTGTGTGTGTGCAGAATTCAGTGGAATTGTGTTGGTCATTTCGCATTTGTCAGGCACTGCGCCTCTTGAAGTCACCAGTTCCCTCGAGCTTATGAAATCATTACAGATATTGCCAAAGGTGATTCATCTCCTCTTACCTTTGCAGTGAAACATTGCCTAATGTTCTATGTAAAGTTCCGATTCCCTTAAAATTCTCCTTTTTCCTTTGCCTTGTCACCTTGACTCCACAGATTAGGTTTTTTTTAATGTGTAAATGCTCTAAATTGGGGGAATTTTCATGCTTTTTTTTTCCCTCTCACTTGAATATAGGTCTCTGTTAGTTAAAGAAAATGATTCCAGCTGCAATCTCATGACATATTGAAAAATAACTTTGGATTGTTTAAAAAAGAAAAAAAAAAAAAAAAAAAAAGAGAGAGATTTTCTATGTTTTTTGATAGTGAATTGTTGCTGCTCTAGGTTTTGACCTCATGTTTATGGGCACATTCATTGTGTTCAGTTAATGTGTCTCTGTCTATGTTTGTGTGCTGGTGTATGAACCCCCCTTCATATTTGCAAGAACATGTAGTGATAATAAGACAAAAGGCTGCTATAGATAATTCAAAATGAACATCTTGCTATGTTTATGTGTAGGTCTGAAATATTTATGTTGTCAGTATGTCTACATTGAACTCATCCAGGCTAGTTTGATCAGAAATAGCACATGCTCTTCCTAAACTGCTGGCAAATTGCCTGCTCAGCCTCCTCAAAGATAAATGACTTTGTGTTAAGAGTTAGTTGAGCCCAGGTGTCTGTTTTCTCCCTGTCAGCCAGCCAAGTGGTGAGAATTCATGTAAGCCAGTTTCGCAGTCATCATCCAACATGGCCGCCTACCTTCCACCCACTAATTGTCTGGTTCCCACAGTTCTGACTGCCTTCACAATCTCTGAAAAATCCCCTTGCTCAAGCTCATCTATCAGGCAGTGACCTTGTCAGGGTGCATCGCATGAGTAACTTCTCTGCTTCCCTCAGTGGAGCGACTTGCTTGTTAATTACTTATAAGCTGACCCACCCTCCCCACACACATACGCTCAAATACAAGAAACAAATAAACAAACAAAGCCAAGGTATTAAATAGAGGTCCAGAGTCCACAGTGGTCCACGGCATACAAAATCTCATAGGGCTGTTCAGATGGATTTTTACTGTCCACAACTGCAGAGATACATTATAAACCCTTTACATATTCTTTGGTTAACATGCATGCATGGCTATCATCCAGCTGTTAAATCTGTAAATAGTTAAATATAACTTTCACAGCATAGGTTAGTTAACTTCTCTTAATTACTCATACAACAAGTAACTGGCAGATTGGTAGATAATGAAAAGGTTTGCATAGTTGCACCCCTAAATAACATGCCTTCTTTTGGAGCAATTGAAAAATTAAATACTCAGATATTTTTGTCAGGACTTGGTGGAGACCAAACCAGAGCTAAATGGAGAGTGAGTATTGCACTTACATTGGTCAGGTGGTCAAAGACACGACTCCAAATGAACGGTAATGTCGCTCCGTGTTTATCTGTAAACAGATTAGCCATAACAACTTCATTAGCAGTGTGTTTTGGTGTTTTTCTTCCCCCTACTGGACACAAGTTAATTCACAAAGCTTTAACAACACCAAAGCTCAAGTGTGTGCGCATGCAGATCATCTAACTGAATGCTTGTGGTCTACTCTGATGGCTGTTCAGTCCCTGTGATTTCTTCTACCACCACATGATCAATCACACAGCACAGCTGCACACCTCTGGCTTAGTGAAATTAATGCATTCTGTCTTTTGTTCATTCACTTGTCTCCTACATGTTACTGACTTGGCCGCACTATAACAAGAGATTTGCAGCCAAGGTTGGTACATGAAATACCACTGTTATCTTGCCATATCACTTAATGACCAGCTTCATATCACACCAGAGACCACAGCAATCAATCAAAGCGAGTTTGCATTTGTGGTGTTGAGCTATCTGAGGTCGTTAATCCCCCTATGTGGAATGCGTGTGCTCTGTTTCAACCTAATGGCAGCAGCAAAAATAAGCTACAGTCTTCGAGGGATTCTGACCTTCCTGCCTGGATAGATTGAGTCACCGCAGTAGGACTGGGGCTCTGTTAATGATGGAGTGGTCTCTCGTCATCAGAGGGTGTTTATATTAAACTCTCTCACAGGCTAGGAGGAGCAATAAGAGTTTAAAAGGCACAGTCAAACAAAGAATCAAATTTGTTTCGGGAATACATTACACAGCATTTGGCATGAAGCTATAGACGCCAGATCTTAGAAATACCAATTAGAGACATGTTAAACTGCATGACCCTTTGTTTTTGAGATACTGTTCTAGACTGTTTCATTAGTGTTGATAAATACAATGCAGAGGACAGAGCACAGACGACCATGATTCCCTGTTGAATTTAATTGGTCAGACACAAGACAAGTGTATTTTCTTTCTCACAAAAGCTATAATGTGTTTGAGAGGAAAAATGTTTCTTATTTTATTTAATGTACAAAATGATAATTAGCCTACAGAAGTAAGAAAACAAATCAAACTCTGCACACAGAGCGTGTTAGGCTTATTAGAACATATAAACCAAGCACAGTATTTCCGGCAATCTATAGCATTTCAATACAAAAGCAAGATATTTTATCTTCCTGGGATTGAGAGTGTTGCAGGAAAGCGGCATTTCCCCAAAGTTTATTGTCAGAGTCACGTGATTGTGGTGATTTTTCTCTTTCCCATCAGTGTGCTCACGCCTCAGACTCACGCTGTAAACTTGTCTAGCTTCAGAATGAGGCTCAAGGGTATGACAACAGACTGTAACCACCGCAGATATCTGAAATGTTTTCTGATGACTGCTTACGCCCCGGCCACAGCTGCTAGGGTGTGACAGCAAGGAAGAGGCTGTGGTTTACTGTAAAGACCTGATAAAGGCTGACCTTGATGCTGACACACAGACACCTGCTGGGATGAAACATAGGTTCAGGAAAATTCAACAAGACACTTTTAAGTTCCTTTGAATTCAAAGCTTTGGTTTTCAAGGACAACAGGCAGTCATCGCGCGTTGTCTTACTATTCCAGTTTGTGCTGTGTACTTTGATGATGTCAGTATGTCACAGGCGTGTGGTAATTTAATTTGTAAAAATTCATACATTCTTCAGTGACCCCCCCTCTACAACACGATTCTAATCGTCCACTACTGAATTCACAGCTAAGTCCAAGAGTGAGTCCTACATTATAGCAGAATAAATGATTTAATTGTTGTGCATTCTATGAGAAAAATTTCCAGGTATGTAAGCACAATTTTCAGTTGCTCTTTAAGCGATAGCTGACAAAGCTATTGATGGAAACCCAAAATGCAAAATGTCCAACAAGTGTGCTTTCTCAAACTAATTAGATACTAAGTGTACTATAATTTCCTTCTTGTCAACAGACCCGTCTGAAGAAACAGAACATATTGTCTGTGTGGCCAAAACCTGACACGGCTTATTCCTCTGTACCACAGAGCTCTTGTGTTGTCCAAAAACTACTAAAAATGTGTAAATTGAGACACAAAGTTTGGCTGGATGATATGGACCTTCATTATAATAAACATGGACTCTGTAGTTTAATTTAAGTTAAAGTATCAAGGTTCATTTATTGGTCATTTTACAGCCTAGAGTTGCACAATGAAATGTCAGTTGTAGCTCCTTCATGCTACACATGTGCAGAGCATTTATACAAATATCAGTTAGAGTAACACAATATATAGAGTTATTGATATTCATTTATAATGCTGTTCATAGCTATACATGTATACACAATATGTGCAATGTCAGTGTGAAGATCCTTGTAGTTTATTTATGGTAGATTATGCAGAGGGTGAGTTGAGGAGTCTCAGCCTGTGCAAAGAAGCTTCTCTGTAGTCTGTTGGTACAACAACGAATACTTCTGTATCTGCCGATATCACTGAAGCTCCGTAGATGTGTGCCCACGACGTTCTGCGTTATTTTAATCATCCGCTGCAAAGCCCTCCTGTCTGATTAGGGCACAGTCATGCTACCATAAACACTCATAGTGCACTGAATGTGTCTTAATCTGCACCTGAAAATAGGCCCTGGCAAGAATATTATTTATTTCTGTTTGAATAGCATTTGCTAAAAACTACAGCGCCCAGCTGTTTTAGCAGAATATGTAGCTTTTGTTGGGTTTGGTGATGGAGGGAAAAGGTGATCATCAACAAGAAGGAGAGAACGGGTGTGTGAAGGATCACTGGACCAGTGTTGTGTCTGACACATGAACCGTGGAAATGCCTGTCCTCCCACAGGTCTTTCTTCTCTGTTCCTTATCACCATTCTGATATGCAACACTTTGAAGTGTTTGCAGAGATGATATGAGAGAGAATTAAAAACTGACGTTGTTTGTCATGTGGGCCACAGAGAAGAAGAACAACATTCGTGCTGTTTAAAGTTTAAGTTTGACTTTGTGTTTGAGGGAAAAGAATTTTAGTTAGAATATCAGTGATTCAAAATGTGGCCTCGAATGCACAAAGCAATGAGCGATGATTCCGGTGTTGTTATCTCAAAGAGCAGAAGCCTGGCTGTCACAGACTTCCAAACAGTGCGCTGAGAAAGTAGCGGTGGAAGACAGAGGGATATTGTTCTGCCTCAGTTTTGTTTTAAATAGTAACCATTTCCAAGAGACTACAGGCATATGGAGCGGATGATGAAACGTTAGGACACACTGCTGTTATGTTTGTTATCAGTTTGTTTCCATGCCCACACAGAGAAGTGAAGGTCTGGGCCTTTTTTTATGCCATTGTCAGCACATCAAAACAACACCTGTTGCTCTTCTCCAGTCTTCTGCTGCAGGCTGTTTTTTATCATATATTATATCACACGCAATTTGAGTGCTGATTATTAATATTTTAAAAAATGAAATGAAGCCGTCTCATTTTAAACCACCAGCGCTCTCGATTTGCAAAAGAAGCAGCTTCATAAACTGTCTATCATCAGATGCAGTAGCATGAATACAGTTTATGAAAATGGAAAAGAAATTTCTTTGTCCTGTGTTCTGCCAGGTCACATATCTTTATAGTTTATCAAACGTTCCTCTGGCTGAAACAAACCCTTCTCGAGTTCCCTCTTTCGCATCACGCTGTAGAAAGTTTGAGCCTTGTGTATTCCTAGTTTAGGGTCAGAGGCAGTATTGACCATTTCCCTTCCTCTGCACAGTGATGTTGTTTTAAACCCTGCGTCCACCAGAGATTGATCTGAAAGAAAGGGTGTATTTGGGGACTGCCATCCGTCATAGGGGCTGAAAGGGTTGTTTTCTCCGGGCCCTGTCACCTTTGATGAATCCCCGCTCCACTGGGGAAGGCACGGCCAGCATTTGCCTTGGCTCAGAGGCTCTGCCTTTTCTTTCTCGCTCTCTGATTTTTTGGCAAGATACTTCTAACTGTGCTACAACCTTTTGTACACGTAGTACATTATTTTACTTTTTGTTTGTTTGTAGTGGGTGGACCATAGAAGGTTTTTCAAATTGTTGAGGGAGAAATAATTTTTCTTTGCTGCTATTTTGAAGGCAGCTACTTGGACATCCTCTGAATGCCTGGGTGTTCCTCAGGGGTACGGGTCTGCCTTTGCACTCGCTTGTTTCCAAGAATAGAGTAAGTAAGACAGCAGTTTATCTCCCAGATGACCACAAACCGCCCCGATGAATCTGTATTTAGCTTTTAGGGGCATTTGCAAGGTTATTGCCGTTGTAATGGATGCCATCAGATATGCTCGGACTGTAAGATTTTCATGTATTTCCTTGTTTTGCAAAAACTGGGAAAATACATGGTGTTTTATTATAGTTCCAGAAAGGTTAAGCTGCCAGTATGCTTCCTCAGAAGTACTTATCGAATGGTCACATCGCTTCGTAAAGTGCCTCCCCCCACACCTTTGGGAGCAGGGGGCTGTGTCCAATAATTTCTGTAACTTTCCAAAACTGTTAGTCTGACATTCACAGCTGACAACAGTTTATACATCAGTACGAACTAATGACAGATTAAGGAAAATGAAAAAATGTCCAGAATGCTTAAACATCCTCCCACAGGGTAAACCTGACTCCAAAAAAACAAAAAAAACAAAACAGAATGTGATCATTTGCTTATCCTTTTGGACATATACTCAACCGAAAACAGGACAAAGACAACATATTTAAGGCTTGACCTCATCAGCTTCATTGATTGATTTTTGTAAATATCTGCTTATTCTGAATGTGATGCAGCAACATGTTTAAACAAGTTGGGACAGGAGCAGCTAAAGACTGGGAAAGATGTGCAATGCTCCAAAAACACCAGTTTGGAACGATCCACAGGTAAACAGGTCCATTGGTAACAGGTGATAGTATCATGATTGTGGATGAAAGGGGCATCCTGGAAAGACTCAGTCATTCACAAGCGAGGATGGAGAGAGGTTCACCACTTTGTGAACACATGATTGTATAAAGGATATGACTACATGGGCTGCGGAACACATCATAAAACTGTTGTCGGTAAACATAGTTCATCTGCAAATGATTAATTTATTTCCGTTTTACACAGCGTCCCAACTGTTTTGGAATCAGGGTTTTTCCACAGGTTGCACAGTTTTTAGGCCCATGTGTTACTTCACAGGAATAAGCCTTTGTGTTTGGCTTATTATCACATATCATTGACCCATGCATATCAGGTCAAGACTACTGGTTTTGTAGCAGCATCCCAAATGTTCACTATCCAATCACATTGAAATCAGTACACAAAACGGACTGTATCTATGTTCCCAAGGTCCTGTGTATCACAGTTTGATATTCAGTTGACACACAGTAACCCTCCTGTTGTTTTCAGGTCTAAACCTTAACCCTGTGAACGTGAGACCTTGAGAACACACGACTGCCATCTACATGAAACACTGTAGTGTCTGGGTTGCAGCACGTACTCTTTCAGCTGAATTCAAAACAGGAAAGTCTCCAAAATTGGAATTACTGGAGCACTGAAAGATGCCTCAGTGATATGGTGAAATAATGACTGACAAGACAACAAAAAGAGCCTCTGTTAAAGCCACCTCAGCAGTTTGCTAGCTGATTTCACCACTTAGAGTGATTTAAGACTTCTCTCTTTCTCTCTCTCTCTCTCTCTCTCTCTCTCTCCTTGTCCTTTTGTATCATTTTTTCCCTTTCTTTGCCCATTTCTGGTGTACCTCCCCCACCCACCCACCACTTCTGTTGAAGTTGAATTGGGGTCACTGACTTTCACTGGAATCCTGGACTAATATTCCAGATGGTGATGACAGGAACTGGCTAACACTCTTCACCTTCACACCTTCACAGCATCGTCCATGGTCCTCTCTTTCATATTTACAGTGGATTTTTATTGGCATCTCAATATCATAAAACAAATGAAATCACTGTGTAAAACGAATTCACTGGTGGATGATGTATCATTATCCACCATGCTGTGGTGTAAATAGTATCCGAGTTCAAATGGGCCTCATTGTTCAGAAAAGGATGTGGGGGATTTCTGTCATAAAAGGTTTATATATTCACTGAATAATGTCCAGCAAATGCAGATTGAGGAATATGACTTGATAAACACAGTGAGTGGTTTCAGGAGTGCTGTGGTCCCATCACAGGTCAGCTAATAACAGACAGTGGGGCCACACTGAATGTAGCACGGTATATTTTCAAAGCCAATTT
The DNA here is from genome assembly GCF_051107435.1 of Chaetodon auriga. Taxonomy (NCBI): domain Eukaryota; kingdom Metazoa; phylum Chordata; class Actinopteri; order Chaetodontiformes; family Chaetodontidae; genus Chaetodon; species Chaetodon auriga. The sequence goes on along the minus strand of NC_135074.1, from coordinate 16,186,222 downwards.
GCGACTCACTGTTTCACTGTGTCACTGTTTCAGGCTTTTAAGGAAAGGAGGAACCCGACTGCTGATCTGACAAATATAATAATGTTAAAAGATCCAAAGCAGCTGTCTTGAATTTATAGGCATATTCCAAGTTACTGCATTCCTGTGTAGTTCCACATTGAGTTAAGCTTGAGTTAAGGTCAAAGCCTCTATCTCTTAAGTGCGCGTGCACACACACACACACACACACACACACACACACACACACACACACACACACACACACACACACACACACACGAACTCCCCCTCTCCTCAACTAATAAATAATTATCCTTTTGTATGATGTGGCTTTGCTCCAAGGCCATGCAGTTTATGTGAGCTGCTTTTAGCAAAACAGTGCTCTTTCTGAAATGGGAAAATAAATTCGGAGCACATTTTCTGCATGTTTTACCATTTTCTCTGCACTTTGAGTAATATTTAGTTTATCTGAATATGAATTACTTGTGATTCAATCCAGCACAGTCTTTTTTTAAATATGTCACTGAGAAGAAAAATGCCTCTGATTTATTGAATAAAAAAAACACCTGAATTAACACACTAATAGAAATTAGGTATTTAGACTTACCAAAACTGAGATCTTTGTGTCCTCATTGACATTGTTGCCTCATGCAGTTGGTAACTCATTTTGAAAGTGGGTTATGTTTGAGTCAGAAATGATGAGTGTGAGAGGACAGCTCAGGTCAGTGGTGCACAGATAACAACACATCTCTGTTTTTGAAACTGCATGATTTGAAATCTTTTCTTAAGCTTTGAATAGGTGTCATTTTTACTTAGATGTACATGTTCAGACATCCAGAATTCTTTCATGCACCAAAAGAGGAAGTTGAGTATTTAAGTTTCATTCAATTTAATACAGTTTTAATGTGTGCAAACTGGAAATGAGCATGATGAGGACATTTACCAGCATCTCTTCTGCTTACGAATACTCATGTGCTTTAAGTCTGTCAGCACGGCCCTTCATTGTCAGGAACATTAAACAGAAACACCTCTCTCCCTCTTGCACGTACTTATTCATACACACTAACACAAACACTCAATATGAGCAACACTTGAACTTGAGCAAAGAGTGAAGAGCAACACCCGCTCATGCAAATGTGACGTTAGTCAGAATCTACTCAGAAGGGCAGTCTGTGCTGGCCGGGCCAAGGCAAGGGAGTCATCTTCTCAGCCTCCCTCGCTCCTCCCCCTGTCCAATGAGTTATGCAGTATTTGAGCCTTCAGGAGAGTAAGGAAAGTCAGACACTGCAGAGAGAGAGGGACAAGGCACTGTTCCCCTCCCAGACTCCCACACCCAACCCAGGGAGCTTGAGATTGACATCCAGATTTTCATCATCATCATCATCATCATCACTAATTCATTTCTTTTCATTATTCAGTTCATCGCTTGTGGCGGGAAAGATGGCTCCTCTAGTGTATTGTGACCATTGACGAGAAGAGTTTTTTCCATGTTCATTGTTTGCTCAGGTAACATTTTCGTTAAACTTTCAGGAGTTTATGACTGTGTGACTTTTTGACCTCCTAGCTACGTCCTCTGCTGGAATACCTGCACACCTTCTTCGGACTGTCTCAAACTGCCCTTACCAATGCTGACTGAGCCGTGTGGAGCCATGTCGATGGGGTCAGATGTTCGAGATCTGACCCTCTTACCTCCAGCACCTCCTGTGCCGTCCTTACCAGGAACTGGTGGTGGCTGCGGGATGTCTGTTGGAGGTGGTCAGTGGACTCAACTACTGGACCTCCACCCTGGCTCTCCCTACAGCTCCCTGCCCTCCCACCACTCCCTCATCAAACAGGAACCCGGATGGGGGACCACCGACCCAATAGAGGACCCTCACTGTGGACTCGGGGCCTTCACGGTGCACTTCTCAGGCCAGTTCACAGGCTCAGGCCCCTGTCGGGTTGGGGCCTTCGGAGAGCCAACTGCAGGCCAACCAAGGGTGTTTTCCAATGGAACCTACCTACCTATGGACAGTCCTCCTGCACCCAGGAACCAGGGTAAGCATGCTCGCCACCTGCCCAGCTCACTTCACCCCACCTCTGTCTTCTCTCATCAGCTAAATGTCATGTAGGGGACGTGAAACACGAGGGCCAATTGTTTGCCCATGCCAATCAATAAAATCCAGGTTTTATTATGTTTTTTATTGTCTGTGTTTTTCTAGATTTACTGCTGTATGTGTTCATGATGTAACTCCATTTTTAGGAGTCATCAGCAGTGTTGTGTCTGAGCAGGATGTTATGTGCTGTACTGGGTCATTCTGTCCCATGTCAGGAATGGGCTTGACAGCTTCCTGGTAATGCTCTGGCAGAGATCAATAACAGCTTTTTTGCACTTGTGTTTACAGGGCTTTTCAGCTGAAATAGATGTTTGATTTCAACACTGGCTGAGCCACAGCATCAGTGTGTTGAAGTCGTAATTCAGATCAGATAATTAGTAAGATGACTCATAAGGTTTCATCAGGTTTTATGTCTACATGACTTTATTTCCATATACCAAATGACATGCCCATAATCCCAAAGTTTCTAATGCATCCGGCTAAAGTTCAGATGCTTTTGCAGAAATTCACATTCAAAGAATTTTGTGATCCATCCATCCATTATCTTTAACTGCTTGTCCTTGGAGGGTAGCAGGGGCCTAGAGCCAATCGCAGCTTATGTTGGGCGAGAGTTGGGGCACACCCTGGACAGGTGGCTGGTTCATCACAGGGCTGACACATAGAGACAGACAACCATTCACGCTCACATTCACACATGCGGGCAATTTAGAGTCACCAGTTAACCTCTCCTGCATGTCTCTGAACTGTGCGCCCAGAGGAAACCCACCCAACATCGGGAGACTGTGCAAACCCCAAAGAACCCCAGCAGGCTGGTGGGTTTGAATTTTCTGATGCACACTAAAATCAATTAAATTGTTGTTGGGTTTTTAATCCAAACTAAATATGGTATGATGATGAACACTAGAATCTGCTCTACCTATTTTAAAATCAACAAGTCACTATTTGCTATTAATCTATTAATTCTGTATAGGTACCAGCTAAGTTCATAAAAAGTAGTGATATACAACATGAAAAATATACAATGGCCTGCTGAGCTGCCACAGTGATGTTAGTCATACAAGCACCTTAATTCAGTGAATTTAATATAATTAGTCAAGGACAGGGGGAAAAAAAAAACATACTGGGTTGAGATCTTTATTCCAAAGAATTTCTCTCGAAGAATTCCCAAAACCAAATGGGATGAGCTTGATTTACTACCTCGGACAACACTTGTGGGATTTTTAAATCCTTGTAGACCTGCCCCAAACCAAACACGGGTATTTATACTGTTATTTAACTGGAATCCTGATCTGGGACGGTTAACATTGCTCCCTGTATTGTAAGCAATGATCACGTCTCTTGTCTGCTGGGGCTCGTTACTCAGAGGTCAGAGGTTGAAACCTGCGCTGTCTGCTGTGTGACTTTCAGAGACAGTATGCATTCAGCCTTGTTTGCTCAGTGGAAAGTAATTTTGGGATGAAGTGATAAAACACACTGGGTAGTGCTCTGCAGGCTGCAGGGATTTAAGTAAGTCATGTGAGTCATTTTTCTCAGAAACCTTTCAACATCCCTCTCAGGCCTGACTCAGGATACAGCAGCCTGTCTACACTGGATGTGTGTGTAGAATAAACGTTGCACACGGGTTGAATGTATGATCATTTTCACATAGCTTTCTCACTGCTTTCTATCTACCCTAACATACTACAATGATAGACGCAGTAATGCATACTGTTCCCATTTTTTGCAGTCTTATAGCTGTAATTAAGTCAGTTCATTACTTTTCAGTCTTGTTTTTTACTGGGCATATTCTACAGTCGCTCATCTCCGACCGTTTGTGGCGCGTTTGCCAAACTTCTTTTTCCACCTGCCATAAATATTACAACCACAAGGCCAAAGATAGATGGGGGAAAAAAAAGAAAATGTTACAAGGAAAGAGGATTTAGTAGTTTAATGAATGTCTCTCTGTAGTAACCCTGCCAGGGACTAAAGCTGCTACCAGGGGGATTCAGATAACTGATCAGATGCTTGAGACTTTGCAAAGCTTCAAATAAGATCGTTTTTAACTTTCTGTTGCTTCCTTTGTTGTTTTCGTCCTTCCAGGTTATGGAGCAGTGGGGTTAGACAGCAACCCCAGTTATGGTCACACTCCGTCTCACCACACCCCTCAGCTCTCCAGCCTGTCCTTCAAACACGAGGACACGCTGTCACCGCCAAACAACATAGGTAGCTGTCTGCATCCTGAAGTGTTTTCACTAAATTGACTCACAGAGTGGGAGGCTGTCATGTCACGGCAAGGTTATATAAGTAACCAGTCATTTCTCATATCACAACAGAATCGCTATTATCCTTTTTCTTTCATCTCCCTCCGTTTCTGTCTGCACACACATTCATAAACGCTGGCATACATAAACACACTCTCCCTCTCGCTCTTTAAGCATACATATGGTTAATGACTCTGGAAATGATAACTTGGGGAAACAGCTTTATGTGACTCTGCTGGAATGTCAAAAACTGTCTGGGGACCAATATACTATATGAACCTGAAAAGGACCAGTGTTTCTGATTGACCCGTTCTCCCTTTGAGCTGTGCGCCTGTGCAGACATGCATGTAAAAAAAAAGTGTGCCTATATATTAATCTTGAAATGAACTAGTATTCATTTTAAAGGTATTTTTTTTAATAGGTGAATTTGAATGTGTTTTGTGTCTGTTCTGATGAAGAGAGCATGAAACAAAAGAAACATTTTTATACAGGATCTGGGAAGGTTTTAAGCTTAATGAGACAGTAAGCTGCTGGTGACCAGCAGCTTTTTAAAGTGATGTCAAACAGCAGCTGCTTCCAGCTCCTCAAATGTGAATATTTGGACAAAACAAGCTATTTAAATATGTCTGCTTCTGGGAAAAGGCATTTTTCACTCTTTTCATTTAATAGACCGAACAGTTCATCAGAATGAAGAAAATACTTGGTAGATTAATCACAAATGTAAATAGTTATTAGTTTCAGCCCTATTTTGAACCGATTTTTGCATCTTTTTACAATCAGTTGAGCAGCAGTACCCGGCTCCTCCTCCCATGTTTGGTTGCCACAATCCTTCAGAATCCTGTCCGAGCAGCCAAGCTCTGCTGCTGAGAAACTACAGCAGGTACAACTATTTGTCCCTGCATGCACTTTTTGCTTTATTTGACTCCTGCTACATTGCATCCCCTCTCGACACAATTCCACTCTTCCCAAAGGTTTTCAGCCCCCTCGATCATCAATTAATGTCAGATTCTTTCCACTAACACCACATGCAGCTTGCTCACTTGCTGGTGATTTTTAGAAGTGCGAACTCTCTCTGATCCTGCGTTAAGCCCTGCGTCTGCCTCTGCACTGTCTGGATTGTGAATCTTAATTTGTTCTGAGGTTAAGTGCTGCCCACTGGTGCTCAGCAAGCCAAAACAAACAGTGAGTGATCTACTGCTGATGTGCCTGAGTCCACCCTGAGGAAAAACGAGGAGGAAAGCAAAAGAGACAAGTCCGGTGAAAGTGAAAGCTGATTGGGGGGGTGGGGTAGCTACGGCTGGGATTCTGCTTATTTTAACCTCTGAATGTGTTTCCAATTGTTTTCATTTTGATGCAAAACATCTCAAAGGGTAAATTAGGATCAAATTCTTTGAATGCCGCCCCGCGATGTTGTTGGAGAAAAGGAACACGCACAACCCAAATACTGGAACAACAGTTGATAAGAGGAGGAAAGACTTTGCTGTTGTTACAGCTTATGGCATGAACTGGAAACCCTCAAACAAACAGAGACATGCACATACGCACGCTCTCACATACACACTGTGAATATATGTCAGCTATCAGTGAGTCTTTCCACAGTTTAACATAGTTCAGAGCTGATTAGCGAGCCATCACGTTCCTCCCCTCAAGGACTTCTCAAGGAATGCCGTTCAGAATTCCCCCAAAACCAGTTCCCGCCTTTAATGATACCGAGGACAGAGTGATGTCATGCACTGGTCCATGGTGTGCTAGGCACGGAGGCACTCACCCCCGCAGGGTGCACAACCACATCTCCAAGTGTGTGTGTGTTTCTGTCAAATGTGTGTGTGAGTGTGTGTGTGTGTGTGTGCACTAGTGTGATCTGCCAAGGTAAAGAATGGCTCAGAGCCCATGTTTTTTAATGAAGCCAGTGAGGAGTGTGGTGGGTGGACAGGATGTGTTAATAAGAGAGCAATGTGGAGCCCCCACCTCCCCAGTGAAACATCTTCATTACCCACAAAACGGAAGAGGAATAACAGGAAGACCGCACAGTAACATAAATATTGTTGGTGTTTTCTAATTTCTAATTAATAAAGAAGGAAAAACACAGAGGTATTTTCCCTTCATCTGTTTTAACCCCAGAGCTAACCTTCTTACATAACCTTTTAATTTATTAATGTAGTGACATATTTTTTGTCTTCAAATTTCACAAACCAAATAAATAGTGATTTTTTTTTTTTTTTTTCAGCCCAAACACAAAATGCTAATGTCTGTGCTGTGTGCTTCCCTCAGTGATAACCTGTACCAAATGGCATCTCAGCTGGACTGTGTAGCATGGAACCAAATGAACACCCTGGCATCTTCCATGAAGAGGTGAGTCCTCTTTTTATTTGGGTTTTAAAAACATGCTGTAGTCTTCAGTCTTGACCAGTGTTTTCGCGGCAGTGCGGAGGAGGAGGAAGAGGAGGATTTGAGCAGATGGCTGTTGGCCTACTGCCTAGGGAAATCAGGAAGTGGAGAGGAGCATCATCATATGTGTGCATATGTGCAGTCTGTTGTATGTTTTGAAGGTTTGAGTTTTCGGAAAGTAGGCACTGGGCTTCAAGCTTGGTTTTAGGTTAAGTCATATTCAGGATAGCCATGTAGAGGGGGGGGCGGTTAAAAAGTGTGTGTGCTGTGGTGGACTGAACTCTGAACTCGATTTTGACTTTATTGTAGTTTCACCCTTGACTATTTGGAATTGGACTGGATGAACACCGTTTCTACACACCTACCTGAAAAATCTCTCCAATAATTTACTAAAACTACCGATTTTGTACTCAAAATTTTCAGTGATTTAATTAATTTATAATTTTGCTCCTGCCCAGCAGTGGACACACAAGCGGCTATGAGAGTGACCACACAGCCCCGCCTCCGTCCATGCTCCTCAGTACCCAGTACCACATACACACACACAGTGTCTTCAGAGGACTTCAGGTTAGCCAGTCAACACACACACACACACACACACACACACACACACACACATTCATTGACATACAATAAATAAATACCCAAAGTAAACTTCCCTGCTCTCTCTCTCCTTCCTCTCTTTCTTAAAGGATGTTCGACGGGTAGCTGGTATTGCCCCACCAGTAGTGAGGTCATCAGAGGCCAGTGAAAAGCGGCCATTTGTATGTGCTTATCCTGGATGCAACAAGAGATACTTCAAACTGTCAAATCTGCAGATGCATGGCCGCAAACACACAGGTGAGATACTGTGACTTTTTTAATTGCTTTTTATCTCAAACTGCTGCTTTTTTAGAAATTACATTGAGAAATTCATACAGACTGCAAATGTTCTGCTTTGAAAAGATAAACTAGGGCCTGATGATGTTGATGGTAATGTGAGTGGTTCATTTTGCAGGGGAGAAGCCTTACCAGTGTGATTTCACAGACTGTGGCCGCGGATTCTCTCGCTCAGACCAGCTAAAGAGGCACCAGCGCCGGCACACAGGTACAATGGTTTCAGGCTGTCTGATGTTCCCTCCAGGGCTGCTGCTGCCGAGTCAAGCGCTCAATATGTTACAACATATACAATCTATTACTTTTAGGCCAGTATACAAAATAAATGAATACTTAATGGGAGTATTTTCCCACCAGAACTGTATTCCTGACAGTGTGGAAGGTTGTGAAACTGACATTAAATGACCAGAAAATGTCTTTGAATCAATGAAATATGACAAATCCAAATCATCAAAACATGTTAGTGATTTTCCTTTTGTTTTTCTGATCAAAATTTTCCAGGGTGGGGGGGGGGGGGGGGGTGGTGTTACCACAGTTATGACCTTGTTATTTCTAATATCCTGACTACAGCCTTGGTTCTCTCTCTCACTTCACTTTTTACTCTCTCTGCTGTCTTTGAGCACAGATACCATCATCACTGTGACCAAACAGTTGAAATTGTACAATCATTCAATCCACTGCAAGAAAACCACAAACTGCAGCTTCAGAAGTGTCCTCTCTGACACAGGCCAAATAGCAAATTAATATTAACTCTATGTTCCTGTCAACTATAAATCTGGTGTCTGCTGCAGCTCTTATTTGTTCAAATTGATTTTTCTTCCTGTGGTTCACTTCATAAAAGGAACAATTAATTATTCTGAGTGAATTCTAGCTGATTTCGGTTTGAAATGCTGAAACTCTGAAAATCTCCCTAAGCAGTTTTAATGTTAAATGCTTGCTCCATCTAATTGTATACATTGAACTTTTGACTCTCTTTCTCTGCCACCATGATAACCGTTTGCATCTCTGTGCAGGAGTGAAGCCCTTTCAGTGCGAGACGTGTCAGAGAAAGTTTTCACGGTCAGATCATCTTAAGACGCACACTCGGACTCATACAGGTAAAACAAGTGCGTATACCTTTAATTTCTACCTCTCCATTCTTTTCCCAGTGAGATTTTTACATTAAGCTGGTCCCCCTGGCTTTAATTCATGTACAACAAAACACAAGCTTGCATTCCAAGCGGTGAATTCACTCTAAAGCAACGATTTCTCTTGTTTTTCCTTGTTTGTCACCTCCTTGTCAGGTGAGAAGCCCTTTACCTGCCGCTGGTCCAACTGTCAGAAGAAGTTTGCCCGCTCTGACGAGCTGATGCGCCACCACAGCATGCACCAGAGGAACCTTACCAAGCTGCAGCCTGCCATCTGAGCAGGAGGAGGAGGAGGAGGAGGAAGGTGACAATATGTTGTGCCAGCTAGTGGAGAAAGATGCTGGAACCTGGTCAGCGTTTATGGTGCCTTGCCAGACTTCGCTGAAGTGGTGAGCACAGCTGATGCCTCCCCCAGCCAGCCGATGTCGAGAGACTCCAATGAGACCTTCAAGACGCATATCAACTAGCGCTCAATCTGGTCACCTGACGTTAAACTCAGACTGAGAGGGGACAATACCACAGTAATTCTGAGCCAAGAAGAAGTGTCTTTATGTGAGATGAGGAAAATGTTGATACACTATTTTGGAAATGTTAGTACACTTGCACTGGCCTTTTTTTTTTATTGTTAAAAATTGTGTCACTATGAAAATGTGCTGGACAAACATCAACTGGATTTAGGAAATGTGCCTTTTTTTGTCCATGAAGCTGAACACAGAGAATCTTAACATTCTTACAATAACAAAATACTCACCAAATTACTTTGTATATATGTGGTGTATTTGCTTGCCTTCATAGACATTGCTTTTGTATTTTCATAAGTTTATAAAACGTTGATTCACGTGTTTTCAAGGCTAAGAGTGTGCGCTTACATGTGTGTATGAGCGAGAGAAAGAGGAGGTGTTGGTGCTGTTACGAGGCCACCTATGAATGGTGGTGGTGGTGGTGGAGGGGTGACAGACAGTAAAACAGCACCCCACTGTGACTCTGACAGGGTGCAGGTCTCACCCTCTTAAATCTCTGACACACATCTTTATAACTAGGAACATCTGGAGGCCAGTAAATCTCATTAGAAAAGACACATAGCTCAGTGTCAGCTGGCTGTACTTCACTGACCGCCCCCCCTTCATCGGCTGGGCCCCATAATGCACACACACAAAAGCACAGACAATCAAATCCCCATTGCAAATTACAGCCTCCAGTTTAGGAATGGCGCTTTACATCCTTGAGCCACATGATGGCAGTATCACCCTTTTCAGTCCAGCAGATGGGACTGAGTGCTGGAGAGCGACTGAGCTTATGATGCTACATATACTTTTCAATCTTCATATAGTCTGGTACTGAGTGGCCACAATAAATGTGTTAAAATCACCGAAAGTGAGAAACAGGAAGACCCGTTCAGTGTACGCCCTGGCCCATCAAATATACATGATGTGGATGGAGTTGTGTGTCGGCTTGTGTGCAAGTCTATAAGGAATGAGATGATTCAGCTGCAGCAGGCATGTTAATAAAATATGACTCAGTGTAGGGAGAAAGAGCTGCTGCATGGCACTGTGGGCTAATGATGTCACATACCTGGAAAAGCAATGTAAACACGCACATACAAAAGCATGGTATATTTAGCTGTTGTCTGCATGTTTGCCCATGGAAACCACATTTACCGAAGGCATTCGCTCATACTCAACATAACATGTGGTATGCACCCATAAATCCACTCCTGCATTTCCACTGCAGATCTCCACACTTGCCAATGTAGCAGACAGATTAAAATGCCGCTCTCCTGTTTCAGGGTCACAGACCAGGTGGGTGATTCAGGTTGTTTTCCAATCCACTTAATGGCAGCGAGGTAGTGTCTCTGTGATGTTCTGTTTTTTCTGCTTCTTAATCCAATGCACTTTGATTAAGAAGTGCATCTCTTTGTTCTCTCTCTGCAGGGGCGCCAGGAAGCGGAGGAAGATCAGAGGGACAGCGGAGTTGAGCATTTTGCTCACTCCAGTTCATTCCTAACTGGAGACTGCCAAGGCTGTGGAGAGCATGAGGAACCCATGCTTTGAATGCCCTGCCATCATTATCTCTCTCTCTCTCACACACACACACACACACACACACACACACACACACACACACACACTCAAAGACACACTGACCCCACATAAATCTAATCTACATTCCTTAAATTAAGAGAAAGATTCTTATTGGAGATAGTGGGAGGAAAATGTGATATCTGCACTCAGGCCCATTCTGCCAAAACATTACCACCACTCTGAAAGCATGAACACGCATATCCACACACACACACTCACATGCACACACGCCACCAGATGCCCCCTCAGCTGTACTGCTGGCTGTTTGCCTTTAAGGGGTGTCAGCGTGGGTAATCTCAGGTGACGTACACCTGGTAACGCACAGCCCAAGACATCTGTAGGACAGCAGGCCTGCTAACTTCACAGCCTCCATATCCACGTGCAACCCCCCCAAAAGGTTTCTTTTTGAATGCAGGTGTCATAGAACTTCACTGACACAATGAAAGCCGATAAACATGCACAGTTCATTCCGTGTATGGAAGTTCCAGTCTTAACTTTCTTTGTGCTTTAGAGTTGTATCAAATAATGAGTCTTTGCAATTGCTTACTTATATTATTTTTCAAAATGTCAATCAGTTAAAGTCCCAGGTGCATCCAACATTGCCACAAAGGCCCTGCTGCGGGCCAAAAAGACATTATTTAACCTCCGGAATCAAAAAAGGTCAATGCACAAGTAGCACAGAGAGGCCTCTATGAGCCCCGAGGGATTGTTAACAAGGTCAAGGCCCCAGAGAGGAAACTTAACGGGGTTACAAGGAGGCCTGCATGCAAAAACAATGCCGCACCAACAGGAGGCGCTGTCAGGGACTGTTCAAATGTTAAGTGAAGCATGCTCTCAGTTGTATTCCCAGACAGCGTCCCCCCCCTCCCCTTGGGCTAGCTCTCTTGTGCAGAGCTGCTGCTCCACAGTCTGAGGGGCCTAGGGGTTCTTGGGGGTATTCCCTGTGGTATAGCAGGGAGCCTGAGGGGCTCCGGTGTGTAGGAGCTTTGGGAATGTGGAGGCCTTGGGGGGCCTGGAGCTCAGATGGGGCCTAGAGGGTAAACTTTCTCACTCAGGGAGCAGAGATGGAGCAGCTAGAGAAAGACAGCGAGGGGAAAACACCTTGAGAGGAGTCTGTCAGATATGCAGGCAGCAGCCGGGAAGATCCCATGAGGGTACACAGGCACAGAGACACAAACACACACATGTATGCACACTCAAAAACCAATATGTGGGCCAGCAAATAGAGGCAGATAGAGCTTTTTAAATATTCCCCTCTCTCCTCAACCATTCTGTCTCTCATCTTCTCCTCTTTCCTCCCTCCTGCTGTCTCCTCTATTCCACTGTAAGATATTAATGCCTAACAGGATTAGATGTGTCTCTATCATGTGAGACACAAGATCACAAACCAACCCTGAGCCCCCCTGGGGAACAGTGGGATGGGAGGGATGAAACAAGGCCTCCTCTTCCCTCTTCTCCCCTCCATCCCAAAGGTATCCAGATGCTGGGACATAGGGAGAGAGGGCCAGAGAAAGGAATGAGACAAATGGAGCGAGAGAGGTGTTTTGTCCAAAGACATCAGTCTCTCTGGGATAGCATTGTCTCCACCCTCAATGTCATGAACTCCAAAACAACCCCACTGCGGCCACTTTGCCAGTCCTCCAATTAAAACTTGAAAAGTTTCTCTCAGCATATATCATATAAGATATGCAGCGACCTGTCAGAATGAGTGGGCGACTAAAGTGGTGAAGCAGCCGCGTTAAAGCTGTTTGAAACTGATTTTGAGTCATCCTGACCTCAGTTCAAAGGGCTCCCATTACTTCAGAGGCACTTACAATTAGTTACCAACTCACTAGGCTTATGGTTCCTAAATTGAAATGTATTGCTCTTTAAAGTCTCCTCTCTAATTGTGTAGTCATTAATGGCCGATTTCCTATCTACACTGCGTTGATGGGCACATAAAAACTCATGATGATGGACGAGCACAGTGCAGTTGTTAAAAAGAGAGAGGAGGTTGCGTCTTGTTCCGTCTCATCACCACTGGGGGGAGTCGTGTGATGGGAGAGTGGGAGGCAGGGACAGCCACTTTCTCTGAGATGACATGAAAGATTGATGGATTCCTTCAAGCTTCATTGTCCAGAAGTAGAAACATGCAGGCCCTGAGTCTACCTTCACATGACACGCACATACAACCACACAATCTAAGCAAACACAGAGGGAATCGTCTGTGGATCAGCATGCAGGAAGAACTGAGCGCATAGTCCAAGTTCGCCCAGTGTAGAAGAGTCTGACCACACACACCAGAAAAAAACTACCTAAAAGTAGTCACATTTAAACCTCGAAAGCCTTGAAATATTGGCAGAAACTTGAGATGTAAGAAATTCTGTTCATGCCTGGCAAATATTTCGCCCCTGCAACAGTGTTTTTCACTGTGGGCTACAGCTTGTATGTGCATGACACGACAAATAACATCTAACATGAGTCAGCATATAAGGTGCTCTCTTATAACTGTGAGATGTAAATTCCTTCTTTTATGTTGGTGAAACAGCTAAATTACCAGAAAAATTACTGAAGACATGATCTCATATAACTATATGCAAGTACTACCATGCATAGAAGTTGTAGTAATATTACTCATAATGGCGGTGATAGCAATAATGTCATTATTCTAAATGTTGGGCACCATAAAGAAAAAAGTTCCTCTGTGTGCAGCTGGAGTATAAATTTGTCTCATTCACTGCAGTCTCAGCAATAAAACTATAATTTGACCTCAAATGAGAAGAGAAAGGGAAAACCTATCCCTTGAGCTGTCACGTTAAGGCAAAGAATCACATAAAGTTCCCATCCAGCTTGGTAAATATAAAATGTTTTGTCTAAACAGCTCGATAATGAACAGAGATTGTACTTTCTGTTTTGCTATTATGCATGTTATTATATAATGCGCAGAAAGCCTGTTATGAAAGCCTCGGCACAGGATGGGTCAGATGTCCCAAAGATCATTACAAACAACACCCTGGGCTACAAATCCCCAGGGCAGGAGGGACAAACACAAGAGATAAAAGACAAAGATGAGGGAGCGCAGATATATTCAGATGAAAAATAGGGCATCGTGATGATAAGAGTCAGAGAGAGGGGCAGCGGAGTTGGGGTGGGGGTGCTGGACTCACTGTGTAGTTTGTTATGCAGGCAGTTTAATTGTAGTAGTCATTTTAGGTTTGCTGCTGTTAATTGCTGACATGGAAATGGAAGTGTGGTATGAAAAAAGCTCTTTAAAGCAGATCGTTGGTGGACAAGACTAAGTGAAATTATACTGGATGGGGGGGCTTATAGTCACAGACATTAATATTCTACACTTTATGACCCTCCTCTCTCACCGTCTCCACCCTGTTCTCACCCAGAGGGTTCATTATTATCAGTGGAGAGGGGTTGATCCACGCAGACACTCATATGAGAGCTGTCTGAAGGCATTACTGTACACACACTCCCCCAGTGTGAATGATTAGGAACCTATCATAAACAGGAGGGGCAGGCTGTTAAACATGACCGCGAGGCAGGCTGCACAGACAGTCCATGTGCCCCCATCTTGCTCAGGCAAACACATTTGGTTCTTTTACATCTCTGTGCACCACTTGCACTCATCCACCTCCACTCACACATTGACCCAGACACACAGATGCACCCTGACACATGACAAACCTCATATGCTATTTGGAGGAAGTGCATCCAGCTACTTAGTGTTTTAGGCCTCCCAATTATTCAAATGTATGATGCAAGACTGACCCCACACTCTTTAGCAAGGCAATAGAGCAACCATTAGATTATCTAATGGGCATTATAAAGACCAAAAATAATTCAGAAACTTCAAATGTCACTACAGGCAACACCTCCACTTTGAATTATCCTCAGACCTGGAGCTTTCGTCAGATGAACAAAGATGGAATTCATCGGGGAAGAAATTTCTATTCTTGGATGACACTGTACAAGTGGAACCATGCCAGAATTTGGTAACCTATTTCTGCAAATTTTTATGAAATAATCAGTCTCGTTGTCACGTCGCCCTCTTACAAAGTCATTTAAACCTGGAAAATGTCAAATAAATTTATATAAAAGTACAAATATCAAGCATTTTTGGCTTCTGCAGTCATGGTCTGAGAGTGTCTGAAGAAGGTCCTACATCACAACAGAATAACACAACCCACACATACATCGCCTGTCCCTTGTTCCTAATGAGCTTTATCGCATTGGTCCCGCTTGACTTGTCTTGCTAACTGGCACACATATATCCATATGTTCCACATGAGCAAGCAGAGGGGACAGGCTGGGTGGCAGAGCTGCTTTCTCAGTTACATCTAAGAGTTTTACTGCAACAGCCAGCAGCAACAGCAAGTCAGCTTAACTCCATCTCTGCTGTGCGTGTGTGCAGACTGTAATTAGTCATGAGAAGTGTTAACAGCATCCGCTTGTTCCCGATGTTCACTGAGTCAAAAGTCAAACACAGGCGTGAGCATTTGAAGCAGACACAGCTACCTGAGATACAGCGTGCACACGTGAAACTTAAAGCTCATGCAGCACACGTACAGTAAGTGCAAAGACAGCAAAGTCCAAATACCAAATAACACCTCATATGCACAACAAAATGGGCCTTTAAAAACTGTTCTGTGGCAGTGAGCAGAGGCAGAATGAATGCAGAATCAGTCTGGAGGAACTGCAGATGAGTGAATGGACAAGCCTTCACCTGTGCACATGTTCTTTGATAGCAGGCAGACAAGAAGGACACTGCTTAATCTAGACACATGGACAGTGTTTCAGCTGTTAATTATTTACATGTAGATCTTTCTGATGATGGTGGTGTTTGTAGACCGCAGCTGTCAGGAGTCACAATTCTGAATTTAAAAAACACAAAGTTGCATTCAAGGCTACGAACTACACGAGATGATCAATGCCACTCACCTAGAGACTGAAACACAAACAGCAGATACCGCATGAAGTTACTTTTGGACACGACCAGGCTAGCTGTTCACCTGTTTCCAGCCATTGTGCTAAGATAGGCTCATGGCTGCACCTTATTTTCTAACTCTCAGCAGTACAGCCAATAAGTGTATTTCCCATAATTCCTTTGAGGAGCCTATCTGAAAAGACACCATATTTATGCAGTGTGTGTCCTTGAACAGCAAACCAAAAGAGAAATAATTACAAATGATACGTACTGGTTTGGTAAAAGGACGTAACAGCTCCCCTGAAAGCTTCACACTTCCTCTAAAATCAGTGATGATGCTTTGCAGCACAACACACAAAATATACAATCTTTTTCTTTATTTTTTTATTTTCACACATTTCATGAGCATGTGCGGAAAGGAGACATGTTGATGTGTTTGTGCCCATGTGTGAGGTGGACTATTAATGCAAATGAGGTCTGGGACAACAAAGCACAACAGAAAAGATGAAAAGGAGAAAAAAATGTTTTTGAGTGAAATCAATTTGACTAAAATTACAAAACCCTCAAATTCTGGTCATAGTTTGTTCTTTTCATGAGCTGCATAGTTCTACGCACCGGTCATACAAACTATCCATTAAACAATATGATAAAAAAGACAAAAGAGGAATTTCTGATGTTCAGAAACACCAGGCTCATATATGTAACGCCACACGCAAACAACTCAGTACATCTGATAGAGAAGGTGACCTCAGAGTGATGTAACAGGAAGCATGGGGTCATGTGAGAGGTGAGGACAGAACGTTTTTCTACCCTCCTCTTATGTATTCAAGCCAGTAGAGAACTCAAAATACATCTTAATAAACAGCTGGAAAAGGGTGAAGCTCAAATATAACATCAGCGAAGGTCAATAAAACTGTAACATGGAGCATACTGTCGGCCTTAAGTACACCAATAAATACATTTCAAACTAAGAGTGAAGAAAAAAAATCTTTCACGGGCTACACTAAAACCAAAGGCGTGCAAAAACCATGCCATTAAACATCAGTTCATTAACAGTTCTTAAAGCACGTAACTAAAAACAGCATTAAAATCATTTGGCCAGGAAAGCTGTAAACAAAGAAACACAACTTAAGTCTTGTTTTAAAAAAAATCTCTAGTTGAACACTGTACTCCTCTCAAACCTAAAGTTCAGAAGATATTCGATAAATAAATAAAATCAGAATATAAATGTTCTGCGCTGTAGTTTCACATTGATGATCAAAAAAAAAACTGTTCCTGTGTCTGACAATTCACGTAAAGCTCTGCGTTCAGCTCCGACAGGTTTCATTAAAGACTATCTACACGGATCTCTGAGGCAGCGACGCCGGCGATGCGGCTGGAAGGCACCATCGATGGGAAGTGGGTCCACTGGGTGTGGCTCTGCTCCTGAATGTCAGAAACACAACCGTCGATACAAAACCGATGGACCCTTAGTGTTAGTGGTCGGGCCAACTCTCCATCCCTCCTCCTGTTTGGTATCTACAGTGTTGGTTTACAACCCAACACACTGACATCTGTCCCGCTATCACGAGGAAAGGATGGAGTGGAGGTGGGAGGATGTGCAAGAGTTTGTGATTCTGCCTTTGAAGACAAGGATGTTCAACAACCCTCCACACACACACACACACACACACACACAAGCGCACACAGACAGACACACACACTGCAGAAGCTGCACTCAGAGCTCATCATGGTTCTTGGTGAGGTCCTCTCCATAGTTGGTGGCCTGACTTCCCACAAACATGTTCCAGTTTTCAAGGATCTCCTCTTTGGTCAGCATCTGGTCCTGAGAAGCGAGGGGGGAATTGAAAGATACGTAAGCCTTATTTTAACTGTATAAACATATAGAAATCCATTTTCAAATGAATCATTATCAGTGTGGCCAAAACACTGCACAGACAAGATGACAGGACGCTGTTGATGGTGCAGCTGAAACTATGTACCTTGTCCTTATCTGACTCGTACACCAGATGTCTGGCCTCAGCTTGGGCGTGGTCGTAGTCTTGTGGCATAATCCAGTGGCGGATTTCATCCTGGTCCATTTTGCCATCCTTATTCAAGTCCCGGAAGTCAGAGAACTGCTCCCTCTCAGTCTTGACCCAGTCCGGCTCTGGACCCCCCTCCTCGTGAGCAAACATGTCAGCTGATAAAGTGGAGACAAATGAGAGCAATGAAAGTCAAAAACATACAGCTGAGTTTTTTTAATGAATGGTTTGATTTATTTTACTTACCAATGTACTCATCTTCATCCACGTGTCCATCGCCGTTCTTGTCAATGTCCTCCAGGGTTTCCTGCAATCAGAACGAGTTAATGATGTTGTTAAAGTCAGAGACAAGGTGTCAACAATAGTGGAACTTTCAATAAACAGAAACATGTCGCCCCAGGCAGGATGAGTGAATGTCTGAGGGTCAGCTGCCAGCTGGACTGGCACACTGACACGACAATCCCAGGATTCCCTGCTGACGAGAGCCAAACCCTCCACATTAAAAGATGATGCACACTTGTTTTTAAGCAAACAATTGGTGAAACGCTGGCTTTTAAAGCTCTGACAGATGGTTTTCTCTCTCATATCCAGGATTTGACAGCGTGTGAATTTGACTAAATGGTTCCTTAAAGGCTTGCCATGCGAGGGATCATTAGTTAACAACCACACACATACATGTACGGTCACTGCAGCACATCTGGGCATAACACATGCACGCAGCTACACAGATTCAAATCACTGTATGCATCCTTTCCTGCAGGTGAGAGGCCTGAACGCTGCTGAATGATTTATAGCCATGTAGCTTCTGTCGTCTTATAAATGACTAATAATAAATAAGACCATCCATCTATCCATCTTCGAAACGCACTTAACCTGTGAAAGGTTGTGTGTAAACAAGAAGAGATGTTCACTATAAATATAAAACCAACAGACCAATACAGACCTCTGTAAACACTGAGAGAAGTTCTGTACATGTAAGCGTGAGAGTCTCATGACAGTCACACTCAGTCTGTTCAGGGACACTTCTAACTTCTCTCATAGTTTACTATTACAGTTAATACGATACAAGAGGGCTGGACCAACCAACCAATCAGCCTAGTCGAGATAAATGTGTTGTGATATAGATTTTAAATTAGAACACCCAGCCCTACGATACAATTAGCCTTAATACGAGACAGTGAAGCAGCCTTTGGGGGAAGTAGAGGAAGGTCAGCGCTATATGTTCTTCACAACACCACAGATCAACAGCAGACCCTTATTAACCAACCTACAACTCTGCTGGAGGCTCTGTGGCGACCTAGAGGCCAAACCATACTCATGTTTCTGGGACAATGTAGCCGAGACATTCCAAACAGCCATGCTGATGCACCTAAGGGACACTGAGGAGGCGAGACAAGGAAGAAACCTGTGAAGCAGAGCAGTGGCTTGATATTATTGAGGAAATGCGCTTGTTGTCTCTGTAGAAGCAGTGAAGACACTGTATGGTGCGACACATCAGTGCTGAGGGGGTGGGCAGTTTACAGGGTACTGTAGAGGAGGTCTGTGATATCTGCACCTAGAAATGTGACATTTGAACAGAGCACTGTGTTATGTGAGAGAGTGAGCGAGTAGGATGGCACTCAGTGAAATGACTTCACGTTCCTGCCTGAACCTGCACTACAAGCTCCGTCAGTCATCCGACCTGCGAGCCTACAATCATCTAAAGCCGTGAAGAGACTCTTCCTTCGAATCACTTTTCCCCTCATTTGGCTACATACACCGTCAATTACTCTTTGTTGCACAGTGGTGTGAAAGATCTGTTATAAAAAACTTTACCGCTGTGAGGAAGCAGGCCTCTCATTAGCTCCAGCTAGATTCAGCACAATCAGTGAAGACGCCCCTGGCTGAACAGTTCTTTGGTAACATTCGGTGACATCATAAAAATGAGAGATTAATAATTAAATCTGTCAAATGGGTAGTACAACTTTTATGAACAGAGCAGCATAGTGCATCACTGCGAACGTTTGCCACGCAACTGTTCCATGAAGCCAAATTTATATTTAAAGATTGAGTCTTAAATGGGACAGTCGGTCCCATCCCACTGGACCTGTTCCAAAAAAATATAGAAACTCAATCATTTCCAGGCCGAGTTAAACTTTCATTAAGGAGTTATCCAAATGTGGCGCGTTTATCCGAGTAGCCATCAGATTAAACACGTGGGATAGAACTCAGATCTGCTCCTGTAATGAAATAATATTTCTCAGCATACCGACAAATGACAAAACCCTAAATGTGAATGTGCACGTCTAGGATTGTTCTTAGTGTCCCTCTGCAAAAACCTCACTCCCCCTTTCTAATCATAATCACCATGTGGTCACAGAGGGCTTACCAGAACCACAGTGTCCTTCATGTGCTCAAACTCCTCAGGGTGGAGGAAGGATGTGAACTCCTCTCTGTCTGCTGCCAGGTCCCCGTTCAGATCAGCTGTTCTGAACCTCCTCTCATCACGAGGAAGCATCTTCTTGAAGCTGAACTGGTCTGTTGATTCATCAAACTCCTCCGGGTTGGCTACGAGGGGCAATTATAATCAGAAATAGCGATGTCATACTTTAATACTACACCGCAAGTTGACATGCTAACAAAAATAAAACCCCCCCACACATACCGAGGTAGTATCCGTACGTGGCCTGCTTGTACTCTTCCCATGAAATCTTGTTGTCTTTGTTGAGGTCGTAATCTGTCCACACCTTGGCCACATTATCGTACACATAACGCTTCTGGACGCGTTTGATCCAAGCCTTGAGTTCATCTGTGGTGATGTAGCCATCGGCGTCGCCGTCTATCCGCTCCACTATTTTCCTGAAAGGCGAGAGAATAAAGACAGGGAGCGTTTGTTGGTTAGTTATTACTTTTAATACTCAAATACGGCTGTAAATATCCAACACAGCTGCAAATATGTGCAGTCAAGCTCACATTTTGGCTGTTTTGCCTCCAGCATGCACTGAACTACTCTTCTTACCAGCAGGCAGGAGAGCATCAAAAACAAATATTTGGTTGTACCATTTTTACTACAATAAAAGCAGCTTCAATGGGAGCACTGTAGTAGGAGGAGCAGGCAAACCCATTCTAGTGAAGGATGCAGTGTGGCTGTGGTGTATTCTTAGAGCTGGGTTGCCACGTTGTGATGTGAGGGGTCCTCCCACTCTCACCGCCACAGGGAAGACTTTGTCTTTGAGAGGGGCAAAGCCCATTTAGCCAACGTGTGTAACATGGTGCCAACTTGTCACCCAAGCAGCAGCAAAGAGAAAAACTTTGAAGTGAGCGAAGAAGCACGTAGCGCATGACTGTGACTGACAGCAGCTCAGTATGAAGACTGCCTGCTGCCGCACAGCTTTACTCAAACCTCATCACCTACAAATGGTTCTTTAATGATGATCTATAATTAAGACTTCGCCTAAGCAATTAACGCTATAGGCGTGTGTGCGAACAGTGCCGGTGGTGTAATAACGCACCGTTTTACCTTGTCTTGGCTTGCTGGCATGCACATCTTTCTCAGGCACTTGTGCTGATGTTGTCAAAGTTTAATGTCCTGAAGAGCTACACGCAACGCGGGCCAGCAGAAGAGAGTGAGTGTGCGTGATTTACTCAACGCAGCCTGTGACAACAACAGCGAGGCTGCCAGCGCCACACACCTGATGCTGTCCACAGATAGATCAGAGGAAAATGTCCTTACCCCAGCCTGTCTTTGCTCTCTTCAGGGGTGAGCTGATCAAATGTTTTGGCCTCCTCCTTGCCCAGAAAGGCCTCATGGTCATACTGGAAGCTTTTATTGTCTTCGTGGGCTTGCCTGCTCAGTTCGGGGTCCTGATAAAGGACCCTCTCTTTTCTTAACGTTGGCTTGGCGTGCACGACGGTGCACAGGAGCGCGGCACACACGAAGCCGAGGACGTCCATGGGTCCAGGATGGTCTGGCTCCTTCCTCTCTGAGGCCAGAACAGTTGTTTCTAAACGGGGCCTGTGACACAATGAGCAAGCGGCTATGTAGCCACTTTCACTGCTTGTACCGACGCACACTAACCTTTCTTAGTTTCGTTGGCAGCGGTGCGTGAAAACGCCGCAGCTGCCAGTTACTAAACCTGCGAAAACCACCTGAACCCACGCACAGGTCCACTGAAAACACCTACAGCTCTCACTCACAACGGTTTTAGGCAATTCTGTGCTCTTTCCTGAGGAAGGGACGCAACCAAACAGGAATTTTCTGCCGCCTTACGTACAGCCAATCAGAGTGCTCGTTTCAGGCAGGGCCCAGCCTCGTGCAAAGGCAGGAGCCCTGCTATTGGTCCGCGGGATGTCGGTAACACGAGAGCTATTCAGGCGCCACGTTGCAAGCTGACGCGCAAACCGTGGAGTCAGTGTGGGTCAGGCTGAGCTGAAATACGATGTGTTTGAGGTTGTAACAGCTCAACAACCTGAAGAGCTGTTTCAGAGTCATGTCCGCGTTCCCACTCGTAGCGACATGCACCCGCCATGACAGTGTGGCTGTGTGTTAGCGTGGCCAGCTTGCAGGCACGTGCATGTGTACGGTAAAAACAGGGTTCAGACTCCTAGATGCCTTATTCATGCATTGTCCCCCGCAAATATGCACCCCTGTGGAGTCTTGTCTCTGCTGTAGTTTTTAAGTAGTCTTTTTTAGGACATAATCAAGTAAATACCGTGTTCACACTTTTGTTAATGATAAACTGAGATACTAATGTACATTAAGCTGCAGCATCAGACTGAGAGAAAAAGTTGCCTCATGTTTGTTTGCTGGACACACGCCGGTTAGTATTTTAAGTTTAGGGACTGTAGGAAAATTATTAGGAGGAAGAGAGTGAGAAAAGTGGGAGGGTTATGGTTCCCCCCCCCCCCCCCCCCCCCCCCCCTTGGTTTAAGGGATGGTAGTATATATTAATAGCAGAGCAGGGCATCTTTTAAGTTTTTCTCACCACAGATTTGTATTTTATTTCACTTCTCGCTTCAGATTGCTTGTGTGTGCCCCTCAGAGCCTGGGCCCATTCTGCTTGTTCAACTGGTTAAGTCACCTTGCATGTGAAAGCCATGTCAGCTGTGCAGAGTTTAGTGAAAGCACACACAGCCCAGCATTCACTATTTCTTCTGTACATCAGGAAGCACCGTAATTTACCGATGGTAATTAATATGTGTTTTGATATTTATGACTCCAACATGTCCAACATGCCCATGCAACTTAGGAATCTTGTGATTTGATTATGACAGAAAGTAAGATATCTGGTCTCAAAGAGAATACAGCATCATCTGATTTATTCAGATTTATTTTTATTATTTGAAGTCTGGGAGTGAAATAAAATATTGGGGGTGAAGTGCAGCACCAACAGAGCTGGCGCCACCATTCATTTAATGGCAGTAATAAACATTTATTCAGCAATTCTTTGTTAGAAAATGGAGACGCTGCCATAAATATGATGTTGTGAGATAATGGGGGAAGGGTATTGCATTATTTCTGAGTCAAAGGGAGGGTGCAAAGGAAACATTTGCCTAATAACCCTGGGGAGCATCTTACAGAGCTCCGGAGAGGTCACAGTGGGAATATTTTCTGAACGACTTTTGAGTTCCCTCACAGAAGGAAAGTGTGTTGGTCCAGTCCAGTTATGATACACCACCAGTTTATGTTAATGCTCTGCAGATACTGCAGGAAGGGCAGATGATGATGTGACACATTGTGCATTTCTTGCTGATTTCTCCTTTCAAAAGGCTGAGCTCTGACAGTATCCATGCACTAACTGTGAGTACAGCTGCAGCCACTCAGCCTGGCTGCATTTGTTTTTGAATCTCTGAAGCTATGGATATGGCTTCAGTAGCTGCACTGTGACTACTCTTTACTGCTCCTGTTGACATTAGCCAAGAAAACTTCATTAAGCCACAGGGAACTTGAACTCACGGTGCCTCTATCAGATATGACCGATGATGGGTTACCAATACACCAAAGGAGTTCAGGAGCTTCATTCATGCTCAGCCAACAACTACTCGGTGTGTTACACCCATTAAAACTCACAGCCATGACTACAGCCACAATCAACAGCAACCAAAGCTATGTCACCCCATGGCTATAGTCATAATCACAGCTATAGCCTGTCATAATCGGCCACAGCAGCCCGTTGTAGTAACACAGCGTAGAGAGCTGGCTTAGCTAGCGCTGTTAAAGCTCTGCTAGTTATCTGTATAGCTGCAATGATACAAATGTGTGCCTGAGCCAGCAGGATTTGAACCTCTTTTTTTAGTGTGCAAAGTTAAATTATTCCACTTCCTGGCACCACAGAGCCTAAGGAACAATTTCCCACGTTGGTATTAGGGATGCACTGATCCAGTGTGCCATATCAACATTAACTCCAATACTGATCTTATTAAGTGGATCGGTTATCGCCCTGGATGTGACCGATGCACCATGTCATTATGAGATTCACTGTTTCCACTATCACTTTATTCTCTCAGCCACTGTGGGCTGCTGTGGCAATATTTGGCCTTATCTTACCTTTATATGAAAATTATTCCAATGAGGCACAGCGAGGTCTAGAGATTTAAATTAGTGAGAGCACTTATATTGGATCGTGCTCGCTTTTGTTAGATATCCACAGTTGAGGTATCATGAGAGAAAACGTTGGATTGGTGCATCCTGATATTAAACCTAGACAAGCACAAGTCAGCACTAGCTCTAGTCTTTAGTAGTGAGTGTTTCAGCTGCAGCAGATGTAAAGAGAAAAGTCAGAGTGTTAGATAGTGTGAAGGTGACCCGGTTTTGTGAACTTCATGCTTAACGTTTTGAGAAAGACACAGAAAGAGCTTGCATGTGGATGGTGGGGGGTTGCGATCATATCTACATGAAGAAGACCAGAAGAATCACATTACTCAGACGCATCTCAACATGCTGTTATATGGTCGAGCAGACTCTGTACCCTGGAAACAACTTGCTGACACTGCCATGCCTAATCCTCCTTCGTGGGCAGGGGAAACATGTACTTCGTCATTCATCAGTAGCATAATAAGCCAGCACATGGCACTTTGCTGTTTTGCATAAGTAGTACACCCCAGTTTACGATTATAAAGGGGCCCTGGAGCTAACTAGCCTCTTTATTCAATTAATGAATAGTTAATGTATTTAAATTAGTCCTGCCTGGTCAATTTGAATCAGTGTGTTGTGCAGACATGAAGAACTACAAATGTGTTTTTTCCAGTGAGACACATTTCTGAAATTTCCTTTAAAATTGTATCAATCAACTTAAACCTCTATTAGATTAAAATGCTTTGTTGATAAATTACTAATATTAAACACATATCTCGCAAACCTC
This sequence comes from Chaetodon auriga, assembly GCF_051107435.1. Lineage (NCBI taxonomy): Eukaryota > Metazoa > Chordata > Actinopteri > Chaetodontiformes > Chaetodontidae > Chaetodon > Chaetodon auriga. Next base: position 16,161,135 of record NC_135074.1, on the reverse strand, counting down.
ATCTACAAGAAGAAATTATCTATATTTTTAACCAGTATTATATATTTAAACATCATCCATGGTGCTTAATTCACGTGAATTAAAGTGTATGACAATTTATTGGCTTCATCCCAGATACTCCTGGACATCTTTGAGGTACAGTCTATATGTTGAAGGTTATTGAGAAGTTAGGATTAATCTCAAAAACAACGGTAGCATGGCTGAACAAGTGCAGGCATTAACATGTTGGAGGGAGAACGTAGATGGGAAGAGTGGCTTTCAACATGAATATTTCACTGAGGAACAGAGCGGGGAGGGAGGGGAAGGCAGCTACAGGGGTGTTCAGTTAACCATGAGATTACACACACTGCAGAAGGCATTTGGTTAATGTAATTAAGAAAACCCTATGGTGGGAGACACAGAGCATTAGTGTCCAGGATATACGGTTCTGTTGTGGCCTCTTGCTGCCCCATGCTCACAGCCACAGACTGTATTTATCAAAGTTGCTAATAAATTTGTGTGTGTGTGTGTGTGTGTGTGTGTGTGTGTGTGTGTGTGTGCGCGCAAAGAAAGCCTTGTGTTTAGTTTAAGCGTTAAAAATTCATCTGAACATGTGAATATTTAAGTGCTTATTAATAACAGATCTTACACAGATTTCTGGAAGTGAATTTGACTGTGAAAGCTTTTTTTTTTACCTTATGTACAAAGTATTTCCTCATCTGAGGATAAATGTAGGCTATGGCAACAATATTTTATTTAATGTAGAAAAATAACCTGTCTCTTCTTGAAGCGTTTGAACAGACGCACTGCTGTGAATCTCATGGACGCTGCTCAGGCCACTCCTCTGCTTTTGGCTGTCAAAAGCTGAGTTTGCTGCTCGGTCATCTGACCAGTTGAGGTAAACTGCAGAGTGTGCTTTGCTCTGTGCTGTCAGTCAGCTGCAACTCATGGCCAAAAAGGGTAAGTAGGTTCATCTCGCTGTTTCGCTTCAAGCTGCCCCATTACCGCTTTAAAGTAGAAAGCAGAGAAGAAAACAATTCAGACCTCTAAAAGGATATTAATGTTAAACGTGAAGCCTCATCTGCCCTGAAATGTACTCACTCCCATTTGCTTTAAATGATTTTAATTCAAGCAGAGCCGCAATGATTAATTGATTAATCAATTAGTTCAACAGAAAATTAATTGATAATAGATTTCATGCAAAAATGCTAAAAATATTCTTGGTTCCATCCTATTAAATTCAGGGATTTGTTGGTTTTCTTAATCCTATATGAGAGTAAACTGAATATCTTTGGGTTTTGGAACATCGGTCGAATAAAACAACACATTTGAATACATCTTCTTGGTCTATGCTAAATAACAGCAGGCATTTTTCACCAGTATTATTTAATGATTAATCGACAAAATAATTCATAGATTAATTGATACTGAAACAATCTTTAGTTGCAGCCCAAAATTGAAGAGAGAAAAAAACTTTGATGGGTAACATTTCCCTCAAGTTGATGAGTAACAGGTAACAGTAGAGTCCAAAGAGCAGATTAGGCTAAAACCATCAGATAGATCACTGGCTGACCAAAAACCAGTGAAGACCTCCAGTACAACATCCTCACAGGAGAGAGAATTTGGCACAGTTATTGTTGATTTGACCTTTGAAACCACAATGTTATCATTTCTTAATTTACTCATCTGCTTTATTTTCTCCAGGCGCCATAATTCCACCAAAGTTCCTCCATTTTTTAAACAAATTGTCATTGCAGTTTGGAGTGTGTTCAGCGCAGTGTGTTCGTGGGATTTCCCAGCGCTGTTCCTCATTAATATGAGTTCTGTGTCACCTTTTCTACAACAGTTTTCCATCAGGTTTTAGGCTGGTGGAGGAGCTGAAGTAGAATATTGATTTGAGTGAACAATAACATGGAATATAGAGTCTCTCATCACACAATTACTCTCCACAATTTCCCTCTCCCTTGTGAATTTTCATAGTTATAATAACTCACCGCCCCAACTATTCTGGATAGATTAATAAACTTCTCATTGCTGCCACATAGGAGAAAAGAAACCTTTGCTCTGTTTAATGACAATTGTAAAGTGGAGGCAATCATGGGATGCCTCCCATGACATTTCCCCGCTCCTGTCCGCTCCACTTATCTTAGACAAATGGCCGTGCCAGACCACTATCGAGATGAAACGTTTTCCCCGAGTCATTACGTCTGTCACCGGGGCCATTTCCATATTGAAAAATCTGAAACAATAAACGACGCCTGAGCCTTTAATAACTGTGAAGGAATCATATTTGGAAAATTGCATTGAAGCAATAACCTTTTCTCCCTGTAATTAGATGACAGAGAGGTCCTGGTTTTAATTAAGTCAGCAATTTATAGTCGCGCAGCCATACCTCAGCGTGCTGATTAGTATAGGAGGGATCACAGAACAGCGTTGCCTCAATTTGAACAGATTTGATCTAGTAATTACTGTGTTATATGGCAAAGGCCGCAGCAAGTCTCAGACTCAAGACTCTGTCGATGCAGTGCTCCGTGAAGCATGGCCCTTCCCATCGTTACTCGAGCTGCAAATATGTGGCGAGCAAGTGTCTGTCTGAATAGGTCTTCAAAGGGGGTCATCAACAGAGGACATAATGTTTGAGGAGGCATATTAAGGTGGGATTGTGAATGTGAGGCCCTGTGTGTGTGTGTGTGTGTGTGTGTGTGTGTGTGTGTGTGTGTTGGAGCTGATTTGTTTGGGTGCAGCATCATTTTATGCCGCACCTTAATTGATCCCATTGGTCACTGTTAAACGTTAACATTTGCACGAGGGGGCAGAACAGTTAAGGATGCTGTTTTAGTGCTCTGTTAATAAACATGGCAATTTACTGTCAATTTATGTCCTGACAGGTCGTAATGAAGACCATGAAAAGAAGATTAGCTGGAGCTGTTATAGCAGCCCGTCTGGGGACCGTCATCATGAGACTGTGGGGACCAGTGCTTGTTGTGTGAGCTGGCACCCTCTGGCTTTCTGTAGCCGTCCATATGATTGACATTAATGGTCCGGTTTTGGGAAAGAATGGTGAATTTGTGTTCTCTCTTTTGGGAATATGACATTTGTCACATTACACAGACATGCACCTATAGGCGATCAGAACAATAGCACATGGCGGCCCCCTTGACACATCATTAGCGACATCAAACAGATGCTCGTGATCTGTGCTGCTAATTTCATTAGCTTCTCCAGCTAACCATAACAGTGTTAGTGCTGTAAAGGCCTGTCTTTCATCAAAGGATGAAGTGCACTGTTGGTTTCCTTATGTTTGGTGCTCATTTCCCTTTCCTCTCTACCTTTATATGTTCATTTTTGTGGCTTACAGCATTTAAAATTAGTTACACAGCCACCCTTGATGCGGAATAAGGCATACAAAATGATGCCCTGCTGCAAATTGAATGATTTGGCAACGCTATGACACATTATGACACTTTATGTGGGGAGCAGGATGTCTTCAAAATTGAACAGGAAGTGCACACACCTGGCAGAGATCAGACAAACAGCGCATGAAGGCTCCTCCAGCACTTCCAATCTCAGAAATACAAATCCCAGAGGCTTAATGGGAGAATGGGGTTAATTAATCCTAGAGGACATCTCAGATTGAGGAGAGGCCCCCCTCAGCCCCTAGATCTTCCCTCCATAAAGGTCATATTTCACAATAAGGGACCAATGCATGTGTTGCCCCTCTGAGGACTTCTCATCCGCTTCCCTCAAAACATCTAATTTGATCTCCTGCTTTCAATCAGCGTAACTATATCGCCTGAGAACAGACCCTGGAACACACTGGGACATTAAGTGCTAATACTAAACGCCGACCCCAGGCTTTGAATCATCCATAGATCTGTGACAAAGTGCCCTCAGAGGCCATGGAGTCTGGTGCTAAACGTCCACCCCTGGCTAAACATCATTTGTGTGCTGACGCTACATGCTAAAGAGTGTCTCTAGGCCTTGGCTGCGTGACTGTGGCCTGTGATTTATGGGTCATCATTTGGGTGACATTTTCCTCTGGTCCAATGTTCTAGTCAGTTGTGATTACAATACTGTCTTTACACCTTCTCTGCACTGTGGCATGTTGGAGGGAGACTGTGCTCAAGTGTGTGCACGGACCACAAACGCCATTTCCAGCCTTTGTGCTGTTGCTGCAGGGTGGAGGACACTCTTGTACGGCCACAAAGATCTTAATACTATGTGATGCAAAGAGGTTTGTCTCCACAGTCTAATCAGCCGCATTCTTCTGACAGCACAGCATGACGAGACCAATGAAAAACTGGCGGCAGAATTAAAACAACAGAAATCAAGAAACTAAACATCAGTACTTTCTCTGCACTACACCTTCGTCCCCGCTGCAGGATCGAATGGATCGACAACACCCTCAAACTCTTTCTCTGTGTCGTCTGACTTGATTCCCCGCTCCTCCATCCAGCAGATAGGGTGGTGGAGCGGTTTTGGCTGCAGAAAGAGTGTCTCCCCTGGGCTGCAGCGTGGCTGCTGTCCTCCTTCTCTCCCTTCAGCTGGAGCTACCAGAGCCAGATGCTACGTAGCTCCACCACCCTCTGTCCCCCCTCTCTCTCTTCCAGGAGGATGGTGCCCAGAGAGGAGGATGACAAACGCCTGTGCCTCCTCTTACTGACGGATTTGGACGACCTGACTCCAGCCCCGCACTGTTCCAACCGCCAGCACAAGATGTTGACTTAATGGAAGGGGGTTGGCTGTGGATTGGCCCATATGTGTTTGTATTGGGAAAATATGGCAGGGCGGTGTGTCTGTGTATCTGTGTATTCAGTAGGATTGTGTGTGTCTGTGTGTGTGTCTTCACCTAGCCCAGACTGCCTACATCCATCATGCCATGGCACTCTGGCAGAGAGTGGGACTCAGACAGCTTCACTAACACACGGTCAGTTAAATTGCCTGTTAAATTGTCCTGGTCCGTCGCTATCTTAGGTGTAGATAAAAACACTGCACTTAAAGCCTGCACTTAAAGGCAGAAATTGTCAAGTAAATGCCAGCCTCCCTCCATGCATAGAGAGAGGGAGAAAGTAAGAGAGGGAGAGACAGAGATCCTCTGAGGGAAACACATTTCCATTACGAGACAAAATTCTGCGGCACACACAAACACAGGGGAACATTCGTGTGTCTATTGTAGATGCCACAACTCTTAACTTATTTAAGAGATATTTCTCAAGCTAAAATATCAATAATCTTTAGATTTGTGTCAATTTAAGCAGTGTGTACTCAGATAGTATGACCTAGAGGATATTCTAGTAGATATTTCAATGTATAAAACACTTCTTTTTCACATCAGAAGCTTCACAAAATGAACCAATACGTTGACCACATGAGCTCCAGGCCTGCCTGATCAATAGGCTAAATTATGCATGAGCAGCAAAACCGTAATACCTCTTCATCAACCGTCACTGTGCTCCCTTAATGATTAAAACAGCGGTCTCAATCCAATACCTTTGACATTTCTCTCCATGCAACCAGATGGAAAATTAAGTCTCATTCTTTTAACATTACTTGGATATTGTGGATAATTGCCTGCATCCTGGCTGTGGACCCGGAGCACAAAGCTTTAGAGAGCTGCTCTCCTGTAACCTGCTCTCCTGGTGAACAGTGGATTAGTTGTAGCCTGTGGTCAGTGTTTTATCGTAAAGAATTACAAACGTTCATTTGTAATCTAAATATAAGATCATATATCAATCTCACACAAATTTAGATTTTGAAGATTTGTCAAAAGATTGGTGATATCTTGACGTGAAAACTAAAACTCAGCAGTCTGTGGAATTAAATTGTATAGCTAAACTATACTCTGAGGTGTTGTATAGGTTTTGCTTTAGTTCTGTATTTGGCCCAAAACTCCAAATGGAAGCCTCTGTGTGTATTCAAATGCATGTTTACACACTAATACCTCTTCATTATTTACACTAGTTATATATTGATGCTTTCTAAAATTATTTCATTATTTCATGGATCACGAGAATTATGGGTTGTGTACACAGCCAGTGGGTGATGACCTGACATTAAAACCTTACATTTAAATAGTTAAATGCTTTATTGACTATCATCTATGGAGCTTTTTCTATTAAGCTTAAAATGTATAAATACTGCAAATAGAGGGACTCT